>NC_065589.1:106110827-106722791 GCF_024542745.1 Macaca thibetana thibetana | reverse complement strand
AGATGTGTGTTAGTATATGTATACCCCAAATATGGCATGAAACATACTATAAAATATTTATTGGTTCTCTGAGATTCAATTTAACTGGGTGTCCTGTAGTTTATCTGGCAATCCTAGTTTTAGATGAATCACTTGCTCTTCACAAGG
Organism: Macaca thibetana thibetana; assembly: GCF_024542745.1. NCBI lineage: Eukaryota > Metazoa > Chordata > Mammalia > Primates > Cercopithecidae > Macaca > Macaca thibetana. The sequence continues at coordinate 106,722,644 of NC_065589.1, read as the reverse complement.
TTAGATTAATTGTAAGACTATATAATTGACCAAATTGTGCAAAAAACATGCCCACATTGATTTCTCCAATAACCACCGTCTGCCAGTATTGGTCTTGCTCTCGAGAAGAGGCATTAGCTTCCCTGAAAATATCACTAATTATTTTAAGGGGCAAGACAAATGAAGCCCTCAAGGCTAGTTAGCCACTGGCCTTCTTGCTAAACTGTCAATGAAGGAGGCGGCAGAAGATGCTAGAGATTTTGTAATTTTAAATGATGTCAGGGAGCAAATCTGAGCAGGCTGTCTCTGAAATCACTCCCCGCAGTAGAATTCCAGGCTTGTAACTGTATAATCTGAGAGTAAATAGAAGTGTTTGTCTTTATCATGGTTTTTGCCTCTTCCACGCTCAGTAGGCTGAAAAAATATTGGTGTCCTTAGCACCAGGTGAAGAATGGGATGTCCACTCACTGGCCACCAAGGCCAAAGCAGATTCATTTTCATTTGGTGGCCACTGATGTTGAAGTGGTGTGAAATCTTTATTTGGAATGACTCCTCCCTTTATCTCTCCTTCCTCATTCACCCTCAAATAATTATTTATGGCCTACATACCTCTGCCGCTGCTATTAAAATGGAAGGACAGAGGGCACACCTGTGAATTGCTCCAGCAAGCCATTTGAAAGGGATGCACTGGAGCAAATTACTTTGTTCAGTGTTTGATTGCTGTGGTGCCAGTTGTTTTTTGAACCAGTACGAAGGGTCTTCAGTTGCCGTGTGTATCTGTTTTTAAAGGCTGAGGAGGAGGTGCAGAGATAAATAGCATGTGAGAAGTTTGAGATTCTTTTCTTCATGCCTTGCTTTTCGTCCAGAAATATTTATATTCAAATGTGAGGCCTGGTTTTCGTAGATGAATGCCAACATCATAAACTCAGGATGTTAATTTTCATTTCTGCAGGGATTGGAAATGACTCATAGTTTGCAGGAGTTAGAGACACCAAAGCATTTTCTATTAACACCTGGAGCTGACTGCCGAGGTGAAAGGCAGGTCTCATAGAAAGAAAGATGTTCTCCAGGGAAAATAAAATGTCACTTTTGTAGGTTTTTTTCTTTCTTTTGTTTGTTTGTGAAGATAAGAATTTTTTTTTCCTTGAGAAATAATTCTTACCTTATTGAAAAATGTCACTGCAAAAATCTGTTTGAAGAAAATAGTGAATCATCCTTCTGTTTCTTTTTTTTCTGTGTTCATGAAAATATCACTTAAACATGCGATGAAAATTAAGGGAAAATGAGCTATTTCACCTGCTTTTGTAAATGATAGGATTCTTTATGCTCCTCAATTCGGTGAGAGTAACAAAGGAAAATTTCCCTTGACTAACTGATTAAATAAATGTCTATTTATTTTCAAAGAGAAGTCAAGAGACAAATAGGAGAGGGGTGGAAAATGTGGCAAAATAAACAGGCGCTTAAAGTCTAATCATTTCTCTGGGTAGCAATTGTGTCTTGGTAGCTGGGAGGCTCAAGAGGATCAAGAGGGCAACATTTCTTCTTTGAGTGGCGCAGGTCTTGGTTTTCTTGCTTTTGTCTCCTTTGACTGCTAACTCAAACACTTTCAGAGAGCTCTGATAATTATTAACTCCCTAATAATAATGATGAATATATTGAAAAAGTAATAATACTAGTAATAATAGCTATCCTTAATTAATCACTAACTATGGTGAAGACACTACACTAAGTGCTTTTTATACTTTATCTCATTTTTAATTCTCTAAAATCCTATCATGGGGATGATATTATGGTCACATTTCACAGTTGAGGAAGTGAGGTGTAAAGAAGTTAAGTAACTCATGTGGCATTCCACAGTTATGTAGCACAGCTATCACTTGAACCCAGACACTCTGATTTCAAAATACACCCCCCGACCAAATTTTTTAGAGATGGGAGATCACTGTATTATCCAGGCTGGAACGCAGTGGCTATTCACAGGTGCACTCTACATATATCATAGTGCCCTACAGTCTCAAACTCCCGGGCTCGAGCAATCCTCCTGCCTCAGCCTCCTGAGCAGCTGGGACCACAGGCACTCACCACTGCACTTGGCTAAGGCTGAAATTTTTAATGTCTAAATTCTGTAACAGGTGTTTGTATTGGTGTAACGGGAGAGACATTCTAGGATCTAACTCTGCCTTGCCTATTAGATTCTCCCTCTGTTTGATGTTCCACTTTTTCAAGGTTATATTTGGAGCCCTGGTTTTAGGTCTTGGCAAGTCAAGAGAGATGTTAATTAAGGAACGAATGCTGGGAACATTTTCCAGACCCAGGAAGTGAGAAGTAAGCTGGTCCCACAGAGCTACCAAAGGCTGATGGAAGAAGAGCCTAGCACACCATCAAGTGTCAAGGGCCAAAAGTGTGGCAATGTGAGACATCATGAGAAAAGAGAGAAGGAAGATCCTTAGTGTTTGCCAAGTACAGCTCCATTCTCCTTTCTAGGGAGGGTATCGGGTGCCCTGGGTTCCCTGGGTGCTGGGATTAGCCCTGCTAAGAAGCAGGTTAAGACAAAGGTCAACAAAGTTTACATGATCCTCATAGATGCTGGTTTTGATTTTTCCAAGCTCCATGATCATTACTCTTTGTGCATGTGTGTGTATGACAGGAGGTGAAGGTGGCTATAAAAATGGGAGGCTTTGCTGATGGGGATTCTTTACTTTTAGTACAAAAATTTCTTTCCCTTTGGAGAAGTATATCAAGTTAGGAGTTTGCATTTCAGGAATATTTAAGTAAACTCTAGATCTCATGGGATAATGTATTTACCCATTTTCACATTAGCATGTATTACTCAGACACATAGATAAATTTTGATGATGGAAAAGGTCAAGACAGAAAAACAGGTGCAATAATCTTTTGAGTGCATCCAGACCAGGCCCTGCAGAGGTGAGATCCAGGTTTATAAGAGAGCATTTCTTGGGTACTAAGTGAGGTCTGGAAGACAAACTTTCCACTTCACAATCTCCCACAGCCCATCTCTGCCAGGAGCTATGCTGCCTTGGCCTGTCAGCTTTATGGGTAGGTCAGTAGAAGGCTGAGGGCACCTACAGCACCCCTACTGGAAAATCACCCCAACCTTCCTTTCAAAGCTCAGGCACTAACAGCATGGGGGCGGGAGATAGAGAACTTTCCATCCCTACGTGCTACCTGTGACATGTCTTCCCATGTGTGTCTTTTCAGGCATGTTGCATGCATGCAGAAGATCTAGCCCTTAATTGAGATTTCCATACGGAGGGCAGTGTGGTCAGTGAGTTGGTGACATTCCTGCAGGAGCACTTGGTGGCTGGCTGTGGCTCTTGAGTACGGCTGGACTTGCTTCCTTTTTCATAGTGCCCAGTTTTTATCGCACCAGCCAGCACAGGAGAGGGCAGCATTCTGTTGCTGAGAGCTGTGGTGCCTACCTTACCCAGGGGCATGTGCTCTGAAACTAGTGCTGGCAGAGGCCCAGAAATCCTGGCTCTAGGGATCATGCCGCTATCCAGATGGGCCTGGACTCCTAGTTGGATAGAAAGCTACAGGAAGAAAAATTCCTGGCTATCTGTTTAATGGACACAGCCTTAGAGAATTCAAGACAGGACATCTCCCCACCACCATAACCTTATCTTTCTTGGCATCAGGCTATAATACACTTGAATAACAATATTGTCCAAGCAAACCTTTTGTGATGATAGAAATGTTCTATATCTGTGCCATCTGGTGATGCAGTAGCTGCTAGCTTCATGTGGCTATTGAGCACATGAAATGTGGTTAGTGTGATTAAGGAATTGAAATTTTAATTCTATTTAATTTTATTTCATAAAAATGTACGTAGCCATTTGTGGCTAGTGGTTACTATATTGTATAAACCTACTTTGGAATAATTTTCTTATGGCTTGGAGATGACTTGTTAGAAAGAATGCACACACACACACACACACACACACACAAAAACATTTGTGTAGTTTCTATTTACCAACTCTACACATATCCATCACTTTATTACCATGTCCATTATCTCTCAATGTCCTGAGAGGATGATGCTCTTGTTTTTCACATTTTATAGATGAGAAAACTGAGTCACAGAGAAATTAATATGTTTTGTCTAAGGTTACTTAGTAGGCAAGCAGTGGAACCAGGGCTCCAACCCAGGCCTCTTCCTAAATTCTACAGGCTGTAGGTGGTGATTATGAATCTCTCCGGAAAGATTCCACCACAGCCTGTCGTTAATCCACTGACATTGTGACTAAGATGGTCTTAACTCCAGGGTGTCAGCTTATACCTGTGTGCAGCTGTGCTGGGTGCTACAGCAACAGCAGGAGCTAAAACAGTGGGCTGAGAGGACGTGGGATAAGGCATAAAAGATGTTCACAGAAGGAAAGGAACTAAATAGTCGAGCTGGGTTAACCCCAGGTCTTAACAGAGCCTGAGGCGAGGGCTTGGTTCCTATCATTTGTTTTGGGAAGAGACTCTAAGGAACAGAATTGAAGGTCTGGGAAGTGAAATAGGAAAGGAGACAAAGCCAATCCAAGGGTATGTTTTTGAGGGTATCGCTGCAGGCAACCGGAGCTCGATTGGTCAGTTCTAGCAGAACCAGGTACCAGGCTCCTTAGAGGTGTCCACCAGACGCACTGAAGAGGGGAGTGTTTGTCCACCAGCCATGGCCCCCCATTGGTCTAAGAACACTAACGGGGTGTTAGGTCCCTCACAGTTCCAGGTTTGGACATATGCCAGTGTAGCTGACGGGGCTTCCACATGCCACCTCCATGGTGACGCATAGCAGCCCTGGGCAGAAATCAAGAGCCATGGGGTGTAACTGAGGCAGGGTGTCAGCTTATACCTGTGGGCAGCTGTGCTGGGTGCTACAGCAACAGCAGGAGCTAAAACAGTGGGCTGAGAGGATGTGGGATAAGGCATAAAAGATGTTCACAGAGGAAAGGAACTAAATAGTCGAGCTGGGGTAAAGTCAGAAATGAGAATTAGAAGATCCTCTGAGCCTCTGCAAATGGATTCTTCTATTAAAATTGAAAACAAATGGGCCTAACCTTTGACACTGTCAGTGGTTGCTAGCACAATGATATTGCTTTTACACATCATGCATGGTCCTGTTTTAATGAAAGGCTTGATTCCTCACATTGCCCCATCTCTTCCTGGTTGACTTCGTTATTCCTCCTAGATGGAGTGAGCTCAGGTAAAGCAAATGCATTTAAAATCAGATAGGGCAGAATAAAATTTTGAACTCAAACAATAATTCAGTGTGTTCCAAAGCCACATACAAAGTTTTAGAATAATTACAAGTATCTCATTCACTCATTTGGGAGCAGCACAGCATACAGGTTAAGAGCATTGGCTCTGAAGCCAGATCATTGGGTCTATATCCTTGCTCTACTGCATTCTAGCAATGAACCTCTCTGGGCCTCAGTTCGTTCATCTGGAAATAGGAATTACAGTTCCTGCCTTATAGAGTTATGGTGAAGATTAACTGAGCTAATTTATGTAAACAACTTGTAACAGTGTCTGGCACATAGAAAACACAACATGGATGTTTGCTGTTTTTGTCATTCATTAATTGGTAAGAATTAGTGTTTGATACATACAAACACTGTACTTGATCAGTGTACATGCTCAGGTCTAATGATATTTCCACTGATTGCTCCACACTTTTGAAATTCTGTGTGGTCTAAATTCTCATGCCACCACCCTCCCTTTTATCCTTTCTACTTTCACTTGATGAAGCCTTTTTATTTTCCTTTTGTGGTTCCTCTCCTTTCTACAACCTTGTAGAATGTAAAATGTTGGAGCATTTCACAGTTTACTCAGTCTGTAGTGCAGTGGCGCAATATCAGCTCACTGCAACCTCCACCTCCAGGGCTCAAGCGATTCTCCTGCCTCAGCCTCCCAAGGAGCTGGGACTACAGGTACATGCCACCACTTTGTACTTTTAGTAGAGATGGGGTTTCAGAATGTTGGCTAGGCTGGCCTCGAACTCCTGACCTCAAGTGATCCACCCGCCTCAGCCTCCCAAAGTGCTGGGATTACAGCCAGTGTGCCTGGCCAGATTTGTATTTTTGTAATACAAAAATTCCAGCAGATGGTCTAAATGTTTTCTCTTCTGAAAAATCCAGAATATCATAATAGTCTTCTAACATGTATTAAAATGCCTCGAAGACTAGGTGCCACCTTCTAATTTTCACAGTTGTGCTGTAAGAATTAGTAGTGACCCTAACCATTGCAAACCAATAATCTGTGCCACCATAATCTCTTGCTCAGATTCTGACAATAGCTTCCTTATCAGAATTCAGTCTCCCCTGTAGTCTATTTTCCACACAGCAGCCAGAAAGACCCTAAGGTATAAATAGCGTGAAATCACACTTGTTCTGAAATTCTCTGTATTCGTTATCTAGTGTTGTGTAATAAATTTTTCACAAAATTGCTTAAAACAACAGGAATTTATCATCTAACAATTGGTGGGGGTCAGGCATTCAGGAGAGGCTCAGCTGGGAGGTGCTGGCTCAGGGTATCTCATGGGATTACAGTCAAGATGTTGGCTGGGGTTGCAGTCATCTGAAGGCTTGACTGGGGCTGAAGGATCTGCTTCCAAGGTGGTTTACTCCCATGGTTGTTAATAAGAGGCTTCAGTTCTTTGCCACGTGGGCCTCTCAATGAGGCTACTTCAGTGTTGTCCCAACATGGTATCTGGCTTCCCCCAGCCTGAGTGATTGGAGAGAAAACAAGGCAGTAGCCACCATGACTTTCATGATCTAACGCAACAATTCCCAACCAGGGGGCATTTTCCTCCATACCCTGTGGCAGCATATGACCTGGCTTAAGGATATATTTTTGGTTATCACAACTGCCGGGAGGAGTACATACTCCCCTCTAACTGGTAGAGGCCAAAGATGCTGCTAAATATGCTATAATGTGGAAGACAGTGCAGTGTTGAGGCTCAGAAAATAGTACCCCAAAGTGAAGGCTGCCAAAGCAGTCTCAGAGGCAAAAGGTTTTCTCTGAGCTTCTCTTACCCCTCTGTTGCTGGCCTCTCATCCTCTGCCAAGGCGAGCCATAGAAATTAGAATCTTTCTTTCCCAAGGCAGGTCATAGAAACCAGAAGCCCTTTTCCTCAAAGCCATCCATAGAAGCTAAAAATATACTCCACCTTTCCTCCCACATTTCTGTGTAAAATCTGGCCACAAAGAAATGATCTGACCTACCTTGTTTGACTGTAGGTCATAGACCCCCATTCCAGAGACAGTCCTGCCCCATACCCAGAAGAAAGGAATGTTTCACAGTCAGGCCAAGAGTCTAGACAGACTGACCTTGCTGCGTTTCCCCACTCAGTCTATTAGCATTATCTTGTACTCTTTTTGTCCAATTATATTTCTATATGACTGTCCATAATTTGTTGAAACTAAGCATAAAAATGAACAATTTCCTGTGTATTTGGGTCTTTATTCTGAAGGATTCCATGTCATTTAAAACTATGATTAAATAAATTTGCATACCTTTTCTCCCATTAATCTGCCTCTTCAGTGATTTTCAATGAACCTTCATTGAGTGTGAAGGGGACATTTTTCCTTGGCCCCTACAACAGCCTCCCATAACAAAGAATTATCTGGTCCAAAATGTCAATGGTGTTGTGGTTGAGAAATTGTGATCTAGATATCACATATGATCACTTCTTCCATATGCTGTTGTTCCTACAGACAAATTCTGATCTGATGTGGAAAGGGCTAGTACAAGGGTGTGAATACCAGGAGGCAGGATCATTGGCAGTCATCACTGGCTACCACCACTCTCCAGTGGTTTCACCTTGCAATTGGAATAGAAGGCAGACTCCTTGCCATGGTATTAAGGTCCTACCTGATTTAGCCTCAGCCTTCTTCTCCTACCTTATGTCCCACCATGTTCCTCTTCTTCCACTAGGCTCCAGCCATGCTGGCTTTATGTCTCCTGAACACACGAACTTGACCCTGTTTCAGGTCTTTGTCTCTACTTTGAATTATGTCCCCTGAGCTTTGGGGGATACTTGCTTCTCGTGGTCTAGGTCTAGCTAACATTCCCTCCTCAGAGCTCTGCCCTCCCCTCCAAAGCTAAAGTTGAGACACTTTCCTTAACTGACACCAGTTACTCTCTATCCCATAGTCTTATTTTATTGTTTATACTTTTCACTATGTGAAGTTATTTATGGATGTGTTTACACATATCTTCCCAGTAGAATGAAAGCTTCATGAGGGCATCTCTGAATTTCATGTTCATCTCTGTATTTCCAGAGCCTAGGGTAGTGCTTAGAACATAGCAGATGATCAATAAATATTTGTTGAATGAATGAATGAGTGTGTTCTCACTTTTAAAGTGTTCCATATAAGCTTCTGGTGGATTGTGTACGTGAATTTCTTAAATATATGGGAAAAGAGAGAGACAAGGTGTAAAGAAGTAACATCCTTTTGAAGTAAGCCTCTTTACAGCAATGTCAGAGGATACTTCTACATATGCTTTGAGTTGTTTATCCTGTTATCTCTGATAAGCTTACTGCTTCAAATCCCCTTCTTTTTCCTTCCTGTATCCATCCTCCCTTGTGGCCTTGGTGTGTACTTGCAGGAAAGTTAAAAGGCATCATCGTTGAACATGGAATAGGACAAGGGAATTGATCACCTGACCTGGCCTCATTAATCTAGTACTACAGCCTCTGTCACTAACTCACCAAGGAGTCCCCGAAATCAAGTCCAGCTACATAAACCATGTTAGGATTTTTTGACTAAAGAGCTATTTTTACACAGTAGCAGAATGTACTGCAAACAAAGAATCAATCTTTTATTGGAATAATTAAAAGCCAGGCTCACTGCATCATACTGCAATGTTAGTAGAGTCAGGTCTGCAGAGTTCTGCCCGTCCCTTGAGTGTTTTGAATTTATAGACACTCTTTATCCTGAGTTTACTTTGGGACTTGGCTGTCTCTGGAGCAGTGATTCATGTAACTCCGGTATAAGAATCACCTTCAGACAGATCCTAGCTGAATTCCTAAGCCCCCAAATCTTTACTCAATCTGACAGTCCCTGACACCTCCAAGAAGAGGAAGATGTCTGCTCAGAATAAGTTGTCTCTTATGACAGGAGTTGCTAAGCACCGTGAAGAAAGAAACAATCCCCTCAGTGAAGGGGGGCGGGGTGCTTTCTGAGCAGAGACTATTGGTCAACCCTGTCTCACATTATTCCAGGTAGGCCCAAATCATTCCCCTGGCTGTTTCACACTTTAAGATTTCAATTAGAAGGTAGAGCAAATGCTGGTGGAATTTCCAGTTATTGGATGAAAACTAGAACTGGGCTACTCTGTGAGCAGACTTGAGAGAGGTCATTACTAGCATTTGGAACCAAAGTCTAAAAATTCTTAGTTGCTGGGCATCAGTGTGTCACTGAGATGACCCCTCCATGGTGTGCTGGGAAGCAAACTAGCTGTGCTTGAAATAACATAATTATAGCAATTGGCAAAAAGTAGAGGACAACAGGAGTGAGATTCAAGAATTCAAGCACATCAGCCAGACAGAAAGGCAGAAAATCTCAATGTAGACATCCTGGGGGAATACGAGGTGATGAGATCTGAGGTGCACACAAGCAGTTGTGCTATAAATGGCAGCTGCCTCAAGCAGAAACTTTTATTACAGGACTAAAAGAGAGATTCAGTGGCACATTCTTGTAGGTGAATGAGTCAGTGCAAGTTTCCTTCCAGATTCCTGGGTCATAGGCTCCAGAGAGGCTTTGAAAATGGGAAGACACGAAATCAGAAGAATATAAATTCCTCCAGTTTGAGAGGAAGGTGATATGAAAGTAGGAATCTGGCTTGGGTGTTCTTATCTCTGCTACTAACTAGGAGCTGTCTCTGCTACTAACTAGCGGTGCTGACCAATCATTTAACCTTTCATGATCTGTTGAGACCTTCAAGTATCTCTGATAGAAAAGTCTCATGGCCTGGAATTCTGAGGGTCTTTCCTGGCAGAACTGTAAATACTCTCTTTGTTTTGCTGTCCTATGGGCATTACCTGTTAGGAACTACTGGTGGCAAACGAGAAACAACAACATATGTTGATAAAAGACTACACACTGGGTACATTGTGTACATTGTACGTTGTTCAGGCGATGGGTGCACCAAAATCTTGGAAATCACCACTGAATAACTTTTCCATGCAATAAAACACTACCTGTTACCCAGAAATTATTGAAATAAAAATAAAAATAAGTTTGATGTGATGCACCAGTAAAACAGCCACCACTAACATACTAAAAAACCACCAAATTCAGTTTACACAATAATCCCTGTAGCCTTCCATTTTCTCCTCTGTGAATTGAGAGGCTAGAAAGAGAACTTTTGTGGACCCTTACAGATACAACTTATGAAGATGTCCCAAATTAAGTGAACAATAAAATCATTGAAGTGAGGATTTTTGTCTGTGTCATTTAGTCAAAAACGTTTATTGAGCTCCAACTCTGAGCCAGGAGCTATATTGAGATCTAGGAATTTAGAGTTAAACATACATGGCATCTTCTCTCACTTAAAAACATATTCAGGCCAACAACCCCTTATATACAGTATGGTGATTGCTGTAGAAAAGACAGCATAGTGGAATGCGCTTCGTCCTAAAACAGAGGTTTGAATGAGGGATCTTGTTTATTTCGTTGCTGAGTTTGCTACCAGACTCAACCACTGATATTAAAAAAAAAATAATAATAAAACTGTTAAATGCTAACATCATAGCACACCTATCCTGTTCCAGGGAAGGGGAAGGGAAGGGATGAGTTGAGTAGAAGTCACAAGGTGAGAAGCGTTCCTAAGCAAAGGTGAGTGTTTTTCTTTTTCTTTTTTTTTTCACTGTTATATGATTACATTTATTTGAAATGTCCAGAGTAGGAAAATCCACTGAGACAGAAAGTAGATGAATGGTAGTAGGGGCTGGAAGGAATAGCCAGATAGGACAGGGACAGCTAAAGGGTATAGGGTTTCTTTGGAGGTGACTGAAAATGTTCAGAAATGGACTGTGGTGATGGTTGCACATATCTGTGAATATACTAAAACCCATTGTATACTTTAATTGGATGAATTGCATGGTATGTGAATTATACCTCCATAATGCTGTTAGAAATTTAGATACATCTCAGAAAAGTAAAGAATACACTTTGAATCAAAAACAAGTGTGACTGTGGTTTGGGAGAGATCTTCATCTAAAATATAAAATAACTGCCCGGGTATATTCAAAGGGTTTCTCTAGGAAAAGATTCCTTTACTTTTTATTATTATTTTTTTAATTTTTAATTTTAATTTTTTGTGGGTACATAGTAGGTGTATATATTTCCAGAGTACCTGAGATGTTTTGGTACAGGCACGCAATGCATAATAATCACATCATGGAAAATGGGGTATCCATCCCCTCAAGTATTTATCCTTTGTGTTACAAACAGTCCAATTATACTTACTTATTTTAAAGGGTACAATTAAATTATTATTGACTATAGTCACCATATTGAGATATCAAATACTAGGTCTTATTCATTCTTTCTATTTTTGTATTCATTAACCATCCCCACCTTCCCCCCACCCCCTCCCACTACCCTTCCCATCCTCTGGTAACTATCCTTCTACTTTCTTTTTTTTTTTTTTTTTTTATTATACTTTGAGTTCTAGGGTACATGTGCATAACGTGCAGGTTTGTTATATACGTATACTTGTGCCATGTTGGTGTGCTGCAGCCATCAACTCGTCAGCACCCATCAACTCGTCATTTACATCAGGTATAACTCCCAATGCAATCCCTCCCCCCTCCCCCCTCCCCATGATAGGCCCCGGTGTGTGATGTTCCCCTTCCCGAGTCCAAGTGATCTCATTGTTCAGTTCCCACCTATGAGTGAGAACATGCGGTGTTTGGTTTTCTGTTCTTGTGATAGTTTGCTGAGAATGATGGTTTCCAGCTGCATCCATGTCCCTACAAAGGACACAAACTCATCCTTTTTTATGGCTGCATAGTATTCCATGGTGTATATGTGCCACACAATCTACTCATCTGACAAAGGGCTAATATCCAGAACCTACAAAGAACTCAAACAAATTTACAAGAAAAAAACAAACAACCCCACCAAAAAGTGGGCAAAGGATATGAACAGACATTTCTCAAAAGAAGACATTCATACAGCCAACAGACACATGAAAAAATGCTCATCATCACTGGCCATCAGAGAAATGCAAATCAAAACCACAATGAGATACCATCTCACACCAGTTAGAATGGCAATCATTAAAAAGTCAGGAAACAACAGGTGCTGGAGAGGATGTGGAGAAATAGGAACACTTTTACACTGTTGGTGGGATTGTAAACTAGTTCAACCATTATGGAAAACAGTATGGCGATTCCTCAAGGATCTAGAACTAGATGTACCATATGACCCAGCCATCCCATTACTAGGTATATACCCAAAGGATTATAAATCATGCTGCTATAAAGACACATGCACACGTATGTTTATTGCGGCACTATTCACAATAGCAAAGACTTGGAATCAACCCAAATGTCCATCAGTGACAGACTGGAATTTTTTTTTTTTTTAAGACGGAGTCTTGCTCTGCCACCCAGGCTGGAGTGCAGTGGCCGGATCTCGGCTCACTGCAAGCTCCGCCTCCCGGGTTTACACCATTCTCCTGCCTCAGCCTCCCGAGTAGCTGGGACTACAGGCGCCCGTCACCTCGCCCGGCTAGTTTTTTTTGAGACTGAGTTTCGCTCTTGTTGCCCAGGGTGGAGTGCAATAGGCTATCTGGGTTCACTGCAACCTCCGCCTCCCAGGTACAAGCGATTCTCCTGTCTCAGCTTCCCAAGTAGCTCAGATTACAGGCATGCGCCACCATGCCCGGGTAATTTTTTTTTTTTTTTTTTTTGAGACGGAGTTTTGCTCTGTGCCCAGGCTGGAGTGCTGTGTCGCGATCTTGGCTCACTGCAAGCTCCGCCTCCCAGGTTCACGCCTCAGCCTCCCGAGTAGCTGGGACTAGAGGCACCTGCTACCACACCTGGCTAATTTTTTGTATTTTTAGTAGAGACGGGGTTTCACCATGTTAGTCAGGCTGGTCGCGAACTCCTGACCTAAGGTGATCCACCCGCCTCCGCTTCCCAAAGTGCTGGGATTACAGGCGTGCGCCACCGCGCCTGGCCAGGTGAGTGCTTTTCATCGGCCTGAGAAAGAAGGCCCTGTCCTTAGCATGCCATGCAGTGGAGAGGTGCGGAACAGGAAGCTGCCAATGTTCCAGCTTCTTAATTAGGCTCCATAATTATTTGTGAACTCCTAGATGCCAATGCAAATTTGTGGGTCCAGATCTTTCCCAAAGCGAAACAAAAGTGATTCTTCATTTACCACTATTTTGATGCCAACATATCTGCCCCTCCCCTCTGTCTGGGCATGCAAACTAGAATTGAGCATTCTGAAATACCTAGTAAATACCTGTAAAGCCCCAAAGGTAGATTGAATGGACAGGTCAGCTTCTTCCTTAATCTAATATTTCTTACTTATTCTGTCTGTATTTCATCCATTATAATACTCCATAACTTTTTTTTTTTTTTTTTTTTCCGAGAGGGAATCTCACTCTGTCACCCAGGCTGGAGTGCAGTGGTGCAACCTCGGCTTGCTGCAACCTCCGCCTCTGGGGTTCAAGCAATTCTTCTGCCTCAGCCTCCCTAGCAGCTGGGATTACAGGCATGCACTACCAGGCCCAGCTAATTTTTGGATTTTTAGTAGAGACGGGGTTTCACCATGTTGGTCAGGCTGATCTCGAACTCCATACCTCAGGTGATCCACCCGCTTTGACCTCCCGAAGTGCTGGGATTACAGACGTGAGCCACCACACCTGGCCATAATATTCCAGGACTTTTGCATCTCAATAAAGCACTTTTGTTTTTCTCTGCTTATCGGGAGCTCAGCAAGCCTGATTTGCTTTGCTCTGTTGCTGGTGTCACCACAATGAATTATGGCACTGCTATGAATTTTTTGCCAAAGAGTTACTCCCATCCTTTCAGATTCATTTGTGTATTTCCTCTCATCTGACAATAATGACAGGAGTCAGTCACATAGGCCTGAGCCAGTGAAGGAAGCTGACGAACAGCACTGCTGCAACCTGCAAGCTAATACTGATTTTAAATGCCATTAACAATACTTCTGGCAAAGAAAATTTTAATAAGAGGAATTCAGTTAACTTTCTCTCTGTGCTAATGGAGGGGACAGTGGTGCAAATAATCCAAATGTCAGTTGTATTTAATTTTTCTCTGCTTGCCCTGTGCTCAAGGCACATGGGGTGGTACAGGATCCCACAGGTGGCTCAGAAGCCTGACTGAGGATTTACCCAGCAGAGGCCATTGTGACGTCCCTGAATGAGGTGGAGAATTTTCTTCTTTTGAAGGTGGAGCTGTTTCCGTTCTCTGTGTGTTTATAGTACAGTTCAGCATACATTCAACAAGAAGTGCCTGTGTGCCAAGCACTGCATTAGGTACTGAGGATTCAGGAATGATTATGGGACTATGAGCGTAATGTGTGTGTGACAGTGACTGCATGGATTTGGGGACAGCCATGCACCATCAAAGTACCAGTGTAGTTCATTCCTGGGGTTAAACAATAGGGTCAGTAGCTGTCAAATGCCGCCTATGCTCAGCTGAGCAGTCCCTCAGGAGGTGGGAAGGCTTCTTAGAACTTTTTCCCTGTAGTTTTTGAGTTTCTGAATTTTTCTCCTACCTCTGTAGTTACTCTTTTTAAATTCTTTTCCCAAGAATATTCTTCTCTACCTTGCCATTAAATGTAGAATTCCTTAGTCCTGGGCTTTCTCTGTTTTTGTTTGTTTGTTTGTTTTGTTTTTTTTTTTTGTTTCGTTTCCTCTGGTTTCAGAGTAAAAAAAAAACATTTTACTCAATTAACATTTTCTTGATGGTAACTCATACATGTCATATATGTGCATCTTTAGCCAAGACTTATCCTCTACTTGCAGCTTATTAGACAGCACATTGTGGATGTTGCTGAGGTCGCTCATACTTGGCATGTCCAAAATCTAATTCATAATCTTCCTCCCCAGGAGTGATCCCTACCAGGACTTTTTGTCTCATTGAGTGACATCATCATTTATCTATCTAGAAACGTGCTGTCAACCTAAACACCTCCCATACCCCAACTCTCAGATCTAATCTATCACCAAGTCCTGTTGGTTTTTCCTTATAAATGTTTCTGGGACTCACCCAGTTATCTCCATCACTGGTATCACTATCAGTGTCCAAGTTAACCTCTCCTCTAGCCTAAATGAACAAATTTACCCACATCTACTTTGGATCCTGTCCCATCCTTTCTTCGGAGTTGTATTAGTCTGTTTTCATGTTGCTGGTAAAGACATACCTAAGACTGGACAATTTACAAAATAAAGAGGTTTTTTGGACTTACAGTTCCATGTGGCTGGGGAGGCCTCACAATTTGGCAGAAGGTGAAAGGTACGTCTCACATGGTAGCAGCAAGAGAGAGAATGAGAAACACGTAAAACAGGTTTCCCATTATCAAACCATCAGATCTCTAGAGACTTATTCACTGCCACGAGAACAGTGTGGGGGAACCACCCCCATGATTTGGTTATCTCCCACAACATGTGTGAATTATGGGAATACAATTCAAGATGAGATTTGAGTGGGGACACAGAGCCAAACCATATAAAGAGTGTAGCCAGGGTGATTATCTCAAAATACAAATCTGAAAGAAAATGTCTTTATCAGTTGGATATGCATACTGAAACATTTCTAGATGAAATATTGTGATGTTTTGGATTGACTTTAACATATTCCAGATAATGGACAGAAGAAAGATCAAACAAGATGGGCAAATACTGATTACCGTTGAAGCTGGGTGATGAGTACAAAGGGGTTCACATCACTATTCTTTCTCCTTTGTATGTTTAAAATTTTCAACTGTCCGATTAAAAATTAAGACTGGATAATTGAAATGCACCATTCAAATGTAATGCTCATGTTGAAAGTTTAATTTATTTACGAATAAAAAGGAAAAGTTAGCTATAAAAAAATTCTATAATAAAAAGTCAACACATGCACACACATAAATGTAGACATGCTACCTCTTTGCTGAACACACTCACTGGCTTCCTATTGCTTATAGTATGATGATAAAATTTCTCAACGAGAACTCAAGTTTCTGTGCAGTCTGATCTCTGCTGATCTTTCCAGACCTCTCTTGCACCACATTCTCTCTCTTTCTCAGTCCTCTAGTTCCACCTCCCAGGTGTTACACCCTTATGCATGCTACATTCTCCCAGCTGCAAGCTGAGCACCATCTCCCCTTACCTGACTACGTCTGATCCTTCTAATACAGACACTCAAAATACTGAATACCTCCCTTTCATAGTACATGACACCACTGCAGTTTTTGTGTGATTGTGTAAGCCATTCAATCAGTGTCTGTTTATTCCACTAGACCATAAAACCATTTTATCCCCAAGCATAGTGCATAGCACATGTTGTCACGATCAATACTTATTTATTGGATGAATGAATGAATGAGAAGGAATGGAGAGTACTTAGACGTGGCAATCACTTTGTCCTTTGACTATAGAAGCTCCAAAATCTATTGGAAGTGAATTAAGGTGGGCCCACTGGGAGCACTGATTTGTTCATCTGCAATGCCTATGGGGCTATGAGGTGCTGTCTCCTGGCTCTGCCTCATGTTCCTTGAGATGGTACATAGCAGAGCAGACTCATGCCCATGATCAGAATATTCTCCTTTCCAGCCTCAGGACTCAGGGGCTCTTTGACTATTGTAACTAAGTCTCCTTTTTGCCAGTTGGTCCTGGGACTCAGTGCTCCTAGGAATGACCTTTTTCCCATCATCTGATGGGCTAGGCCTGGGCTTTATCCTTGGTCTTTTTCATGATCTGAATCTCTGAGTTCTGATCAGTTATTCTGCCTAATTCTCCGTGTTTCTCTAGGATAAGCCTGACCCAAACTCCCTCCTGGTGGAGACTGCTCTACCCATTTCAGCCCTCCTATCTAGGTGCCTCACCTGCCACCCCAGCTTAGTGGCAGAGACCTCTGTGAGTAGACAGATTGGCTGACAATCACCTGCCAGCCTGTCTGCTGAGTATTGCCTGCTACCTGGATTCATCACTACTGTCCCCTGTCCACCTTCTTGGGTCTTTAGGGACAATTTATGAAGGTATGTCTGAGGCTATGTTGTTTCTTCTAGCCCTCTGTCTCAGGCAATACTCCCAAGCCTCTAAGCTGCCATCATTCTGCCTAGAGAACTCCTCTGCTAGAGTCAGCTTCATAGCCTGGCAGGTCCCCTAGGTCATGGCCTTCGGTGATGAGAAGGCCCTGAATCAGCTTAATGTCACCTCTTATCTGTTGTATAAGTCACTTGTTAACATCATTAGGATAAGATTGAAAGAACTCAGGATCAGCAGTCAGGAGATAGCTCCAGGAAGGAAGGAAGGGAAGAAGGGAGGGATGTAGGGAGGGAGTGAAGAAGGGAGGGAGAGAGTGTAGAAGGGAGGGCGGGATGGATTATTTGGTCTAAAATGTCAGGAAGCCAACAACTATTTTGTAGTGTCTTCTACAAACCCAGAACTATGCAAGGAAGGGAGGAAGGGAGGGGGCTTTCTGCTTTACTCATGTTTCCCAAACATTTATACCAATAAAAATGGTGGACAATTCTATTTGGAGAATACTTAGACTAAACAGACTTCAACAGCTTTCATTTTAGCAGAACTTCTTAGAGCCTTTAATGTGCTAATATGCACTGTGACTCTCCATGAAAGATGTATAGAATAAAGAGTTAGCCACACTTACATGAATGCTTATGGAAGTCAGTCAGGGAAATACCGGACAACATTATTTCTCATTCTAAAAGTCTAGTCTCATAATTTAAAATGTTGGCTGTCTTATCCATATGTTGAAGTGTGATATCTAAGTATAATATGGTCTGAGTCTTTGAAAGGAGGCTGTTAAACTGGTTTAGGTCAGGACTTCTGAGTACACAACACCGTCTCAGAAGGAGACCGTCCACTTTCCATCTGGTACTTTCCCAATCAAAAAGTGCCAGTATGCACCATGGAAGATCATTAACCTGAGAAGACCAAGTCACTCATTTCAGAAGGGGAGAGGCATGAAGTCTTAGTTGCCCAGATCAGGATCTGTTTTAGAGGATGGCAACCTAACCCAAAGCCAGCCCGTCAGTAGGTCTTCTCCAACCTGTGCATGTTGGGTTCTTCACAACATGGTAAGTAGTTCTACCCCATATTACTCTCTTATGCCAGATCATAAGCTTGATCTTTCAAGCCAAAGTCAAGACCTTTCAGTAGAAAAACCTAGTGTTTCAGTAAAGCTGAGGGTCTATCCTGGTGACTCTGGTGTCAAAAGACGAGTTTTATAAACATGGGCTATTTCACCTGCTACAACTTTGCAAGGTCTGCTCCTTGGTCAAGGTCCACAAAAGGGGAGCATTTCACCTGCTTCCCAGAGCTCACAACCTCTCCCTGAGTTCTCTCCTATGAGGTTGGTGCAAAAGTAATTGTGGTTTTTGCCATTGAAAGTCATGACAAAATCTCCAATTACTTTTGTACCAACCTAATGCCAGGTTTCTTTAGCTCTTCGTCTCTGCTTTCATGTAGACTTACTTCTGTTATCCAGTTTAGCAACTCACATCTCCCAACTCTTCACCCTATCCTCAGAGCTCCCTGATTTCTATTTTCCTCTTACCAGCATGCTTGCTGCTAAATCCTTTTTTTAAACTCCCCTACTTGGTAGCCCTCTTAACCCACTCCCTTCTGTGGAAGGCAGTCCTTCCCTCCCCACTGTGGGTTTTTCCCAGTCTTTTTCTACACTCTCCAAATCCCCAAATTGGACACAGAGTTCCATCTGGGTAAAACTCTTGGAAGCTATATCTGGCAATTTTTTTTATTCCTAAATAAAATAAAAAGATGGGGAGAAATAACAACACATATTAATGGACCGTGACAAACACAGGCTACTTCCTAACAACTCTTGGTATTTGTCTTTATTTTTAGAATGGCCTCCTGCTGCTTTTACTATCACTCTCTATTTGTTCTTGACAAGGTTCATAGAACAGGAGCGAAAGGAAGGAGGCAGGAGGGAGTGTAGAGAAACAGTTCATTAAAAAAAAAAAAAAGAATAATGAAGAAAAAAAAGACAAGCTGCTACTACCACAGCTTCAGCTGATAGGAGCCTAGTGATGCTCTGGTTTCTCTGGTTAATGTTACACAGCACCTGTTGTGACCTTGATTCTTTGTCTCTTTGTCTGCTGGTCTGCTGAGTCCTAAATGGGATACACCATTGTCCTTTTATCATCAGTGACTTCTTGAACTGAGGAGTGACACACAAATCCTGGTATGGTTGGAACAAAGGGAAAAGAAGGCAGGATTACTCAATGTTGAGGTGTTATAAAGAAGGATTTTTGTTTTCTTTTCTCTTCCTCTCAATAATGAAAATGATGGAGGCTCTTTGGATGTCTTTGGGAAGATCAAAGTGTCAGAAATGGGATTGCCCTTCTGAACACAGGAGACTTGCTTTTCTGGAAGTTTTTTCCTAATTAATTCATCACTAGCACCCTGGGTTTCCAGCTCTTCAACAAGAAGCTAACAACTATTTTGTAGTGTCTTCTACAAACCCAGAACTATGCTAGGAACTACTATCAATCAGCAGTTCTAGTAGTCATCTGGTTATAAATACAAAACATATATAAAAGAAAATATTAGAGAACAACGTCACATGGTATGAATTGCAAAACTTTGTCCTCTTATGTAGAATCATGTTAGAATACAAGGTTAAAGGGTTGAATAAATTTCCCCTTCTCTCTTACCTCTTCCCTCAACATGACTCTTAAACCACATCCCACTCCCTGCAGGCAACAACCACTGACACTCACACATTTGCCACCCAGTGATGTAAACACCAACTTACCACTCCATTCAAGTCAACTCTCTGATACCTCTGGACTCCAGTCCCTTAGAATTGACGACTTACACCTCTGTGCCCTGCTCTACTTGGTGCAAGTAGTTTTGTTAAGAGACCTATGGCCCTTTATTGTACATATTTATATAGGGGTGTGTTTTCCTGCAGTAGATTGCCAGGATCTGGACAGAGCTCTTTCTTACCCACCATGAATCCTGGAGCTGATCTAGTTGACCTTAGGCAAGCAATATAACCTGTCTGGATTCCAGACTCCGCATATATTAATTGAGAGTTAATACTGTCCTCACTGCATTAAGTTGTTGCTGAGGTTTCAATTAGATAATAAAAATAATGCATGTAACCTAGTGCCTCACATACGGTAGTGCTCAAGAAGGGATATATGAAACCCAAAAGAGAACATCTGTATTCTCAATGCTGGTGCAACCTGGGCTTATTCACAAAGCTTCTTATTAATATCAAGTGAATGACTGAAGCAAGTGCTATATCCAAGGCAGTTTTCCTGAAGATGAACAGTTTCTAAATTGTTCTCAAGCTGGACATAAATCATGATATCTATTTTTAAAAATTAAATAAAAATCATATCTTTTTCTGATTCCTTCTTGCCTTTTTGTAATTCCTTGTAAGAAAGAAATGTAAACTTTGTTAAAGAGGGAGCACAGACCCACTGAATAAAACTTCAGAAGGAATTGCTGAGCTGGCAAAGAAAAGCACTGGTGTGGGTTGATCTGAAATTTTGGGGAATGCACCACTGGGCAGAGGTTTAAAGGTGGTCTCGCTCTGAGCTATCCCTGCCTGCATGGTGCCTTGTTCCAGCCCCTTGGGCTGTGTGAGATAGTCACAAAAGACCACTGGACCTTATTATTTGCTAGATTTCTGACAGCACTATCAGCCTCACATAAAAGGAGGCAAGTTGGGGTCCAGCGTCTACACTACACCAACAATAAATGGGCAGCAAACAGCTCTTATGGCCCATGACCAATGAACTCTGACTGAATAGGAAATTAGAAGGCAAGTAAAGTATGAAGGTGGGAGAGGTCAGTGGGAAAATGAAAAAGTAGGTGGAATGTGTTGGGCGCTACCTTTCTGTGTGTGCCTCTTCCCTCTTGGTACTCTCCTTTCTGCTAATTCCCAAGTCTCTGTGCCTTGTAAACTCTTGGTCTGGTTCTGCCATTTCCAGCTTTCTCAGCTGAGGTCAGGGAGGTGTGGTATCTAGAGGAATATCCCTAGTAATTTGTGGCTGTACCTCAACCAAGACAGGAAAAGAAGCTGTATTGGTCTGGACCCTAGACTTGCAGGGACCCTGACATTTTGCTTCGTCCTTGTCCTCTGGTGACATGTGCTATATGCAGTAGGCTGGCATTCTCTTCCAAGCTGTGTGGACAACTACTGCTTTTTTCTGACTCCGCATGACCTACCACAAGAAGATTCCCATTGTTGTGCCTCACCTCATAGATCAGATCCTTGTTGATGTGGGCACACGCCTTGTTCAAGTCCAAGTTTATTATTCCTCTTGGACAATGAGATCTGAACTGCTATCTTCTCCCTACTTCCAGGACAGAGACCCACAGTTGGGTAGCCTCCTTTATTTCATATTCTGCAGATTTTTGAATTTCTTCATTTCCCACTACTTGAAACAAAATATGCCTTTAGTTAACCACCCGTTTCCCCTTGATTTTGTGTAACCTGCTCTCCATAGAAGGGGAGTTAGAGAAAGATAGATAAACTAGAGAGAGAGCGAGAGAGAGAAAGAGAAAGAGAAAGAAAGAGAGAGAGCTTCATCCAAAATAATGGTGGAATTTTATGTACTAATGACTGGTTACTTACTGGGAGGATTAGCAAGAGGGAATACAGACCCCCCTGTCCTCTTTCAAGTCACCTCATATAAATGGCTGGCTACTCTATTGCCAACCCAAACTGACCTGATAAAAACCTATTTAGTAAATTAACATTTATAAATGCCTTGCTCTAGGTTTCCTCCCATATCACAGGGTTTTTGCTAATTTTAAATGACATTGACTTTCACTGGAGATTAACAAGATATGAAGCAATCCCAATATTTTAATCAGGGAGGGGATGATTCCTGCTGAATAGCAGAAAAGGGGGTTCTTCTGGAAATCCATTTTTCATTTGTTTTCTCATTTGCACCCCTAGTTTAAAGAAAATTGACTTTTTAGAAGAGAGTGATAATTAATCTTTGAAAATACTACAATTGGTTGGCTTTACTGCTGTTTTGGAATACCAAGCACATACCCCAGCCAAGCGGAGCTCTGCCAGGGGAGGGGTTGGCATGACGGGGAGGAGCAGCAGTGTCATGCAGACACATTGGCATTAGAGTGCCAGCCCAGTTGGTGGGGAGGGGCCGAGAGGCGTGAGTCCAGCTCTCTACAGCTCTTTTAAGTGCTCTGGGAAAAGGTTGTACTCCTTTGAGACACTTCACAGTCTTTCTGCAAATGGAGAAATGGCCTGCTCAATTCAAATGAACTGCAAGGGCAGACTGATGGATGGTACAGAAATGCGTTATAAAACTTAGATTATAAAGAAATGGATTTCATCTCTAGCAATATGATACTAGATGGGCAGATAAACCCCTCTAGGTATAGAACAGATAAAAATGCTGGATAAAATACTTCAATATATATTTGTAAAGCATAGTTGAGCTCGCAGTGAAGTAAGGGAAACAATTAAAGTCTAAATGACAAGAACACATTATTCTACAAGGGTAAGTAAGCATTACAGCTGATGATTGTCCTGAGGGCATGTGCTTCAAGGAAAACGTCACATCTTCAAAGGCACCTACATGCAGACTACACTTCCCCATGCATATTAAGTAAAAGCTCCAAGCTGTAGTATCCAAGATCCTGGGTTTTCAGACACTGTGAGGATGCACAGTGTGCAGGTGATAAAGCTTGGAGCCTTAACAGGCTGTGAAGTTGGATTAGAAACTCTTACATGAAGCTACAGTCCTCAAAGGACAACATGTGTGGTAGGTGAACTAGAACATAATCTGCCTTACAGAAGGAGAATTACCTGTCTCTGCCTTGTTTCAGCATGGAGTAAAAAGAAAAAGAAAGCAAGCTCCACTAAGAATTCCTATCTCATGTGCCTGCCTTTCAGCTTTGAGGGCAGAATTCATACCAAACTGTGTTATTAAAATGAAAAGCAAGATACAAAGCACACAAACTCATCAGACATAATGAGCCTGTGGCTTGACAGTGGCCACATAAGCTTGGCAGAAGCAAAGGCAAACCTCTATGAAAAAACACACAATTCAGGTTCCAAAATTTCTGTAAATAAAGTTTAAAGGAATTAGAACTTTTAGTTAAGAATCACCAAATATACAAGAAAAAAAATCCGTCATGAGTAAGAGTCAATAGAAACAACAAGCTATAGAGTCAGACCCACAAAGAATGCAAATATTGTAATAATCTGATACCAACATATGTTTTATATATTTAAAGAAAGCTGAGAAGGATGAAAAAGTGTCAAAACATATGACCAGGAAGATTGGGGAAAAAGTAAACAAACAGAATACTTAGAAATTTAAAGAATAAAAATGAAATTAAAAAACCATATGTGCAGACTAAACAGCAGATTGGACACAAATGAAGAGAAAATTAATCTCCCAGAAAATAGATCTGAAGCAATTAGCCCGAATGAAGTTTAGAGAGGCAAAGGGATAGAAAATATGAAAGAGGTTAAGAGACAGAGAAGACAATATTTAAAGATTCTGCATCTGTTTAACTGAAGTTCCAAAATGAGAGACTAGAAAGAATGGTGGAGAGGCAATATTCAAAGTAATAGCAGATGAAAAAATTTCCAGAATTGGTAGAAAAACTGTACACCTTGAATCGAACACCAAACTAGGACAGTACAAATAAGAAAATTGCAAGCTAATCTCATTCATGAACATATATATGAAATTCTTCACCAAAAAGTTCCAAAATAAATCCATCAATGTGCAAAGAAGATCATACATTATGACTGATGCTGCACCATTTTTTTCTCTCCTAGCTCATTTTATCAGCTGGTGTGCATTTAAGTACCATATTTATGCTGATGATTTCAGCATAATGCTGCTTTGAGTTTGCACTCAAGTTCCAGAAAAAGAGAGTAGAAGGAATGGTGGAGAGGCTGTATTAAAGTACCAATTATCTAAGTATCACAGACATCCCAACCAAAGTAAGTCCAAAGCGAAGCCCTTCATTTTTCCTCCCAAGACTGTTTCATTAGCCCTGGTTTTCTTCTGCTTTCACCCCTAGGTCTTTTTCTTGGTTGTTTCAAGTTCTTTTCCATTCCTTTTATCTAAACCATTCATATATGTTCTTCTCATCTTGAGTTCCTGCACCAAGAAATTTTTCCTAACTTACCTCTTCCCTCCTCACAAAATCTGGGCTAGTTGGCCCTCCTATTCCTTCCATAGCTTTCTGAAGTTTTCAGCATAGGACTTATCAAGGGGTGTTGCAATGGTTGTGTACTTGCCTGTCTCTCTCACTAGAGGCATCTTGAGACAGGGATTCTTGTTCATTGAGAGAACTTGTGCCTTGAGTACAGAGTCTAGCCCTTAGTTGTCACTTGCTCAGTAAATGTTAGTTGACTAACTGAATAAACAGAGTAGCATAAATGTTTTAGTCAAAGTATGCACAAGGCAATAAGGAACTAAGGAGAGAGATACAGGAATGTCTCCTATCCAGTCTGAAAGATGCAGCCCAGGAAATGTTTGAACTGAGTTTGCTAAGATATGTATAAGCTTTGACCATCTTGAGAGGAAGGACACAAGGGAAAAAGAACATTTTAGTTAAAGAAAACACCATGAGCAAAAACTAGTGGAAAAATGTAAGCAAATTACTTGGAGCTAAGAGTATTTGGAAAGCACAAAAAATGTCTCTGGAGAGGTGAGATTCTGAGATTCTCTGGAGCTTTGGAGGTCAAATCCCAAAGTTTGGCAATCCTCCTTGAAACAGGGGAGCCTCTGAAGGAAGTATAATGGGAAACTTACATGGCCAGACTTTCGCTTCAGAAAGATAATTCTAGATGTAGCTAGGAGAATGACCCAGAGGTGTGGAATCGGACACAGGAAAACACGTTTTGTAGGACTTGAAGCCATCTAGTTGATAAATGGCAAGGGCTGAGTAATAACAGTGATGGTTATTAGCAAGGAGGGAGCCAATTGTTCTCAGAGTGCCAGGGGAAGGTGCTAGTATCGAACCAAAATATTCTGTAAGAACTGTCGTTTGGGGGATTATCCAGCTGTCAGCATGGTCTCAGGCCTGGCTGGGGCTAAGCTGACCCTGTTTGTGTGTCTCTGGAGCCACTGCTGGAGTCGGCGGAGACATCTCCCCCTACTTCAGGAACCATCTGGAGAAGGTCAGTCTGACTGGTGGGATTCATATTCATTAAAAAGTTTACAAAAGCACAAGTCCTTGCCCAGAAAGGGAGAGATTACATCAACCTTCATCCTTTCTGTCGCTCATTGTTTTCTGCTGTTTTTATTACTGTTTTGGCATCAACCTTGGCTTTGAAGCTGAAAACAGACAGTGGCTACATGTCAATATTCATTAAATATGAGAAGATAGATTAATCCTCAGGAATCTAATTTTGATGTTAAAACTGAAACTCATGCAGGCTTTTCTTGCCTTTTTGTGGAAACTGGTGACTATTAAAGATAGGTTATGCCTGATAGGTTGATTAAACAGCATTCCTTTTCATAATCTTCCTTTTTCATAATGTTTTAGAAAATACTAATTTATTAAGCAAACATAGTAATCTTCAAAGACTGTTATCTAAATATTTAATTTGCATATCAAATCATACATCTGATAGGGCAGGATAAATGTGATTAAATTCATTAATATAGATATTCCAAGGTGAGTGTTTTCCTTGCTGTGATGTTTTTTGATTCAGATTTGAATTAGAGCACATTGGCTTTTCATGTCACACATTACAATTTCTTCTGTCCTTTATGGCAATGTTATCAATACAGCTAAACAGTCACACACTGGCCACGGAGTGGTGTGTACCTTCCAGTTCTCAGGAGGGGGCCAAGTGAGTGTCGGGGATTTAGACAAATGTATTCCAGGGGCTTCATCACAGGAGTAGTTTTGCATAGCACAGTTTTGTGCGCTTTCCTGTACCTAGCTTTCCTGCACCTAGCTTTCCCAACAGGATGGGTCAGCCCTGGAGGCCTGTTAGGAGACCAGGCCACCAGATGGACTCCAGAGGAAAATAATCCTTTGACTAAATGAGTGTTCAGGAGTCCAGAAGAAGACTAAGACTACTATATTACATCATGTCACCAGCTATAGAAAAAGGTTGACTACAAGAGAAAAATGTATGGGTGGACATTTGCTAAAGGAGTGTACTTTACAAATGAAGTGGTTTTTACTGAGAACAGCAAGCCATAGAGGTTAAAGGGATGGACTTTGGATGCAGACTTCCTAGTTCCAAATCTATGCCTCAATTTTCTCCTTTGTAAATGGAAATCTTAATATTATCTCTTGTGTAGCTTGCCATGAGGATAAAATGAGTGAATGTATATAGAGTGCTTAGAAATTGACTGTCACAACATAACCAAGTTTTCTCCTTTGCCCATTGGTGTCTTGTCCTCTAACACAGGGTCCAGCCAATTGTAAGCACTCAATGTGCCTAAATTCAACTCACTGTACACACTCCCTGGACATTTATTAAGTGCCAGACCTGGGCCAGGCACTATGATAATGATGAATAAGACATATGGTCTGCCTCAAGAAAGCCAAAGTCTAGTAGAGAAGACAGACACATAAATAATAGATTCTATTCTGTGTGATGAAAGCAATAATGGGGGCAGATACGGTGACAAATTCCAGAGGTGGTTAGTGGGGAGACGCAGTTCTGATTTAGGAGGTTTATAAAGGAAATGGTTTACATGGTTTCTAACTACTATGTTGGGTTTCGAGGTGTGATTAGGAGTTGGATTATCAGGAGTGTAAGTGATAAGGGAGATTAAAAGGGTTAAAGAACTTGGGTATAACATAAACAGAAAACCAAACACCGCATGTTCTCACTCATAAATGGGAGTTAAACAATGAGAACACATGGACACAGGGAGGGGAATAACACATACCGGGGCCTGTCAGTGTGTGGTGGGGCCACACTGGGGTGATGAGGGGAGGGAGAGCATCAGAAAAAATAGCTAATGCATGTGGGGCTTAAAACCTAGGTGAGGGTTGATAGAGGCAGCAAACCACCATGGCACATGTATACCTATGCAACAAACCTGCACATGTATCCTGGAACTTAAAGTAAAATAATTTAATAAATCATTTCTCATTCAAAAAAAAAAAAACCAACTCAGGTATAGAATAATGAATATGGGATTAAAATATGCCAATTCTTTCATCCCTTTTGTTGTTTCTTTGCTTTGGCCATGAAATTTATGGTTTGGAGTCTCCCCAGTTCCTAATCTAAGTTTGGAAAGAATCACATGCCTAGTGAAAGCATCAAACTGGAGAATCCCCTCCTATTCTGAGAACTGGCGAGCTGGTGTTCAGCTGCGTGCACTGCTGTTTTTAGACCACTGGCTTGTCTCCAACAGTTGAGTCTAGACTTGGTCCATTACTTTGCTTCTGAGACAACTTTCTGGCCAAACCTAATCAAGAAATTGCATATCAATTCCAAACCCTTAACTATTCAGAGCTTTGTTCTTCTGGAAGAAATGGGATGGAAAATATTTGAGAATTTATGGATTTCCAAATATAACCACTTCTTTTGCTGGAGGGGGCTAGAGAATGGGAGTAACAATTTTCACAATCACCTTCTTCATTTCTTCTGCCCTTTAGTCACTTGCCTGTCTCATAACATACTATCATACTGAGAAATGGATTAAAAATACACTTTGATTCCCAATTCATTAAAATTAAATGTGTCACATCTTACAAGTGAAAGTACAATTTTCCGATGGAAAATGAAAACATTTTTCCCTCATATTTTGCTATTACTGTCCCCACAGCCTCACAGTTGACAGTCTTTACTTTAAAAGGCTGCTTCACACAGATATGCACAGAATTCATATTGGAAGCACCAGGAACAGAGAGGAAATGCACGGGGGTACTTTCAGAGGAGCAAGGTTGTGTAAAGGACCACTGAGCTGACCATAAGAACCACATTTCTTTTCTGATGGTCTTGCCTGGCTGAAGGATGAATCACTTCCTTAAGCTGAATCGGCATAACCAAAGCATGCTCTTAAATTTTAAATGATGTGTATTGTTTCTAGGCTGGTCGTATTTTATGTCCTTGCTTCTATCTACTGGCCAAAGGAGAACACAGAACTATCCATTTTCTTCCTTAGATCTCTTCCTGCTCTTAGATCCTCAGTCTTAATGATACCATCATCTTCCCTAGTGAGAAATCTGGGAGCTAGCACACATTTATAGTTGTCTTTAATCTCTTGACCTAATTTTCACTGTTATTTCCACCTCCTTAACTTTTTTTTGTTTGATATCTCTCTCTTTCATGTTCCTCTTAGTAAACTGTGTATATAGATGAAGACCCTTAATTGAGAAAAAAAACCCCAATTTCTACAGCGTATTTCAAAACATTCCTCATCTGAACTTTTGTAGGACCCTGTAGGATTTCCTGCTTTTGTTCTCATACTTCCATCCCAGATTTGTAACACTGATCGTGCTTTGCACTTTAGTGGCTATAGGACCAAGTTAAAATTTCTTAGCATGAAATAGAAGGCCTTTAGTCATCTGGCTCCACCCTTCTTTCTAATGCCTCCTAGTTTCTCTTCATGCTTTTGCTTATGTTTTTCCTGCAACTTGATGTCCCTTTCTCCTCTAATATCTTTGTTAAACCCCTTCAACTCATCTATGAACTTTCTTAAATTACATGTCGAGCTATGTCAAAGGCAGGACATAGCTTACTCAAAGTGGGTAACTTGAGAGTTTAATAAAGAGATTATCTATAAAGACGTAGGCAGGATGTGGGGAAATCACAAACGGTAGGGTAGTAAGTACCTGAGGCTCAAACAAGGGGCTGCCATCTGCCCCCTCCCTGGGCAAGGGAGCTGTTACCTGAACCCAGAGACACTAACAACACCCCTTTCTGCTCACTGCCGCCTTTGCCCCCATGTTCTTCGTTCCTGTCTTCATTTCCTCCCCCTAGTTTGTCGGTCACTTCCTCAAAGGACACTGATGTCCAGAATCCCAAAGTTTCAAACCATTATCCAGCTCCCTTGAAGTATTAAAAAAGACACAAGAGAAACCACTTCGTATGAATAACTCATTTCTCTCTGGTTTCTACACCAGGTCCTAGCTACACTTCTGCTCTGGTTAGGTGAACAGAACCATTTGTGAACTTTGAGTTTCTTCCCCTGTGATCCTTCACACCTAGAACCTAGAGCAGAATCATCCCTTCAGTGGCCTCCTAGCTGTTTCCTTTGTGGGTTCTACCACAGTTTCCTACTTGGCCCTCATAGGCTGAAGGCATTCCAAGAAGAGTTCTCCCTCGCCTAAAATGGATCATCTGCAAACAAATGAAGAGAGGATTCCCTCCTCATTTCAATCATCCAAGGTCCATGTCCAATGTGTCCTATATGGGGACTTGAGTTGGTCTCCCCGGTGTGCTAGATGCACATCTGAACTCTACCAAGTTTAGGTTGTAAAGGGGGAGGCTGAGGGCTTGGAACAAAATTTTGATGAATGGAGAAAAGAGGGTCTTGATAAGAAAAAGTAGAACAAACTTCCTTGCATAGTTTAATTTGTGGGTGGAGCACCTTAGCATGACTCTGGATGTGAGTTTCCCAGTTTTGGTGAGAACTAAAGCTCCCTGAGAATGTCACTGAATTTTCGTATACTTTAGATTCTTTTTTTATTTTTATTATTTATTTATTTATTTTATGACTTCCATCATTAAAGTCAACAATATTAATTAGGTCCTTATTTTCAAAAGTCCTTTTCCTATGGGCTGTCTTCAGCACATAAAAGGCATATGTCAGCAGTGTCTATAGTGATTAAACTCAAGTCTTTTTTCCATGAAATAGGATACTGGTATGGAGGTGGAAGAGTCGGTGTGGTTGACCACAGAGAGAGAAAAGGTGCAATAAACCCCTGGTGCAGGTATTCTAACCCTGGGATGTGGGCTGTGAACTTCCAGTTCCTTCCCTATAATAGCTCTTAATATACTTTATTGTAATTGCCTTTTTAATGTCTGTCTCTCTTACTAGATTATATGCCCATGAGGGCAGGGAATTTGTCCTATTCATCATTGGCACCCTAGTATTTAGCACAGTGCCTAATGAAGAGCAGATACCCAACAATTATTTGTGGGAAAAAATGGCATCCTTTTGTTTGAAGAACATCTCTGTGCAAACAGGAGGCCCTCACTCTATTCAGTAAATGGGACCAAGTCTAGAGTGTCCCGGGTGTGGCCATGGGAAGGAAGATTCTTTGATTTCTTCTGAC
This sequence comes from Macaca thibetana thibetana, assembly GCF_024542745.1. Classification (NCBI taxonomy): domain Eukaryota; kingdom Metazoa; phylum Chordata; class Mammalia; order Primates; family Cercopithecidae; genus Macaca; species Macaca thibetana. The sequence goes on along the minus strand of NC_065589.1, from coordinate 106,692,221 downwards.
TGTCATGGAGTGGGTAAGGCATGTAAGTTATTTTCATATACCCATGTAATAAGACCTAGGCAGATGCCACCTATTTATTTTGATTTGAATACTCTTGCAGTCTTAAAATACCACCTCTTACCACTTGTGTTTGTTAGTAATTATCAGCCTCTGTCAGAATAAAACTGTGTTATGCGGTAGAAACACAATGATTCAGCCTAAGGTATGGACTTCCCTGGACTTGTTAACTCTTAACAGTTTGTTAGATCAGCTGGGATAAGATATGGACTTGGAACACAGAGTGGCTAAATTTTAATAAAAGTGAGGGAAAATGGAGAACTCTTATATTGCTCCTCAGTGTAGAGTGAGCGTAAAGGAAGGCAGTTCTGTGGGGACTGGAACCCTTTATTGAGCCGGTCCTCTGACCAAGCTGGAGTGTGCTGTCACAGCATAGCTGATCTGGAAAAAAACACCTCAGGCGGGGTAACTTGAGAGTCAGAAGGAAGAAGGATGAGGGGAGGAGTCTGCAAATATTTCAAATCTTCCCAGGCATTCTTCTGGGAAATGTATAAGATGAGGCAAGTTAGAACATGTGGCTTTGCTTCAGACATTAATGGCCCTCAAAACACACATCGAGCACTTCATAAGCCCAGGAGGGAAACTGATGGCTGAAATGGGTCCAGTACAGATCAAAGTGAGTGTGAAGACCTCCTCAATATCTTCAAGACACTGGTTCGGATGATTGTAGGATATGTATGGGCACATAAGACACCATCCTTCCCCCACAGGAATCTTACAGTATAGTTTTGAAGACTTCATAACAAAATATCAAACCAACCACTTCTTTGCCTTGTACATAAAACGTATCAATCTTTGCTCAACCAATAACATAGACCTTCTGCCTTCCAGACACTTGTCAGAGAGAATAACCTCAAATCGTCAACTCTCTAACCCCTATCAGAATTCAATCTGAGAGAAGAGATACTTAGGGAAGATAGTCTCTAAGGAATGGTTTTCAAATTATTATTTTTTGTAACAGGCTTTTTCTTCTAATGATATCTTACCTGGAAAGGCAGAACAGGAAATAGAGAAAAGTGGAGGTGTGCTAATTGAAGGGGGCAAGAGACCCCTAAAGTCCCTCAGCCCCTCGTTGGTCCCTGAAGCACCTGTATGTGACTCCACTGTCCCTGAAGGGTGCACTTTGGAAACCACAGGTCTAAAGGAAATACAAGATCATTACTCCTCCACATGTTCTGTCTTTGTAAGCATTCAGTGGAAAGCTACAACCAGGACTCATTTAGCTTGGAATGTGCAAATTTGCCTTCTTGAGTTATGCTCTTAGCTTACCCTGAGGGTGAGAGTAAGATCAGTCTTGTGGAATTTTTTTGTCTTTATATATTTTTGAATTGACAGAAAATATTATGAAAAGTATGTGACTTTTATAGTTCAAAAAAAGTAGAAATGGATGATGTAATTAAAGCAGGATTTTAGAAAAAATGGGCGTAATCTAAGGTAGAAATATTAGAGACTGAAAGCAGAGAGAAGTTTGGAAGTTGGTGTTGTCAGCCCAGAGTGACACTATAGACACCTAGACCAGAGTGGTGACAGGTACAAGATGGAAATCATTTAGCATGAGGATAAATGAACAGGGAAATATCAGAGGCAGCAGAAAGACAGAAGAACAGAGGGGCCATGGTAAAATGGCAGAGGGTATCTATGGGGAAATCCTGAGGGATTTGATCAGTGGGGTTTGTATAAAAAGAAGATAATCACCGTCCTTTAGAAGTCAGAATCAGAGGGAGCCGTAGCTGGTAAGAAGAGCTTGCTTCCTTGTGTCAGGAGGGACATGGAGGTCAAGGGGATGAGAATGCTTGTACACTTGGAAGTGGTAACCACACATGCTCACTGGGGATTCTGGTCCTACACATAAGATGCTTCCCTCCAAAACTCCTCCCAAATGAGAGAGCTGCCCACATCCCCAGACCCTCCCTGAATAATGCATTCTGACCTGATTCTAATGATTCAGTAAAAACGGTAATCATTTACATCTGTATACAGAGTGGATGATACATTTCTCCAAAGGGTTTTCACATCCGTTCTCTTGTTTCACTCTTCCAATCATGCTGTGAGGGAAGAATTGCTGGTTGTGCCTTGATTTCCTGAAAAAAGATACAGACAAAAAGTTACATAACACACTTCCTAGGTAGTGGTTGACTTGTGTCTGGGACCTGGGTCTTTTTTTTTTTTAGATGGAGTCTTGCTTTGTTGCCCAGGCTGGAGTGTAGTGGCGTGATTTTTGCTCACTGCAACCTCCACCTCCCGGGTTCAAGCAGTTCTCCTGCCTCAGCCTCCCAAGTAGCTGAGATTACAGGCACCCACCACCATGTCTGGCCAATTGTTTTGTGATTTTAGTAGAGACAGGGTCTTACCATGTTGGTCAGGCTGGTTTCAAACTCCTGACCTCAAGTGATCTGCCCACCTTGGCCTCCCAAAGTGCTGGGATTACAGATGTGAGGCACTGTGCCCAGCTGGGACTTGGGTCTTTTGCCTGCAGCCTCGCACTCAGTCTACCCTTCCCACTGGCAGGCTCTCCAGCAGGGCTCTGCATCCTTGTCTGTCTACAGGTGCACAGGAAGTATGACTCTTGAAATCATTCAGAGTTTCTGCTCTGTTTGGTAGTCTGCACATCACCTTTCCAGACTTGTCTGAATTGGATATTGATGTTGGCCACTTGGCTCGAAGGGCTGTGTTTCATTTTTCCAATGTCTCAATTTTATTCATTTAGCTGGTATCTTGTCTCTTCTTATCCATATTTTATCCACATTAGCACCACCTTGTGTGTCTGAGCTCTCACTTGATATGCACCGGCAGGTGTGGTCTGCATGCTGATGCCTTTGAGGATGTCTTCTTTGAAGTTTCCTGTCCTCCCATTCTGGATATTTTTTGCTTGTTCTGTGGCCTGACTCTGGTTCTTGTCAATGGACTTATGGTGATGTCCTATATATTTTGTGTAAATGTGACCTTTGTAATGTTTTAAAATTGGCCTCTTTTACTAATGAGTGATTCCTCTTGTTTGTGAAGTAGTATGTGATTAGGTAGTTAAAAATACACACACACATATAGTGTCTATATAGAATATTTAGTATCTATTATATAGTATATGTAATATGTGTGTTCATATTTATAAGTGTATCTATGTGACTATCCAAGTGTCCAAACTATTTATCTGTCTGTACACATACACACACATGTACATATATTATATTCAGGATTAGGTCCTGAAACCTAGATCTAAAAGGTCGCTAAAAGTAACCTTAACCTTAACTATGAAGTGTCTGGGAGACAGGGGTCCATTTGGCCTATCCAGTCTGCTGAGGGGGTTAGTTTTGCAAAGGAGAATTGTTTACTTAGAAGCACTGTTTTAGACATAATAGTGATCTTAGAGATCATTGAATCTAAACTCTCATTTTGTAGCTAAGAATGCAAAAGTTATGGGTTTTGCTTGAAGTCACCCAGCTCACTATGAATTATAACTCAGCTGGGATTAGAGCCTGGGAGCCTCCAAATTCCCACTCTGGTTCCCTTCCTTATATCCCTTTGTCTCCTCCTTGCATATATCTTTGTTTTCAGGAAATATAATAGTTCACAAGAGAAATTAAAGTTGGAGCTTGGTGTCATCATCCCATAGCATTTTATTGTGGGAATTGTTATAAATGATCATGTTTGACCCTGAATTCTCCTGAGACCGCAAAGTGTCCAGGGACATAGAAAAGAGAGGCAGAAAATTAAAAGCCTTGTAGGTAAAAAGGCACGTTTTCAACATCGTAGCAGAAAACAGGGGCTTGGGGTCTACATCTAGTCTGAGGCATCCCTTCCCTAACCTTCAGTTTATGAAGGACCCAGCACCACCTTCTCTTTTCACCTTTCTATTTCCCCACCAACCCCTGGGTATTGGGGCCAACCAGGAGTTGTGCAAGTATAAGTCACTTTGCTTCACAAAAGGGATACAATTACCAAACCGTCTTCTGTTTCCACTGTCCTGGGGATGTCTTTTTGCAGTCATCCTGGGCCAAGAGGAGATTATGGCATTGGATAGTTAGATTTGCTCTATGTTGAGACAACACTTGATTTATGTAATTGGGCCAGACACCTGGTAAAATCACTGAATAGAAACCAAGTTGTTTGAACTGATTGGTGTGTAGAGCAACTGGTCATTTGAATCAGAACTCTCAGCCTAGCAGTTCGGTGCTATTATAATACTGCAAATGTAATACTACAGAACAGCAAACTGAGCCTTGCCTTCATACAATTTTAAAGAAATAATAAAGCATATGCCCATAAACTTGCATAGAAAGTTTGCAAGGGAATTCTTTCTAAATGAGCTTGTTGGTGGGGATTTTTTACTCTGGAGAGAGAAAGTCAAGATGGGAAACCTGTGACTGACACAGTGCTAACTATGTGCCTGAACAGGGACGAAGTGGGTAAAAGGCAGGCAGCTGGTGCTTTCCCATAGCCATGAGGATTCTGACCATTTAGACCATTTATTTGTTTATTTATTGCTTGGAGACAGGGTCTTGCTCTGTCACCCAGGCTGTAGTGCAGTGGTGAAATCATAGCTCACTGCAGCCTTGAACTCCTGGGCTCAAGAGAGCTTCCTGCCTCAGCCTCCTGAAGTGGCTGGGACTATAGGCACATGCCATCATGCCGGGCTAGTTTTTTTAAAAAAAATTTTATAGAGATGGGACTCTCTTTGTGCCCAGGCTGGTCTCTAACTCCTGGGTTCAAGCTGTCTTCTTGCCTTGGCCTCTCAAAGTGCTGGAATTATAGGCATGAGCTACCATGCCTTTCGACTGGATGTCCTGGTCACCAACCAACTTGTAACTGTGAAGTGACCCTTTGGTCCAGCTAAATGAGATGGACTGGTGATGCACACAAGCATTGTCAAGGCCTCCTATTTTTGAAGTTTTGTGGATAGAGCGGGTCTGAACTTTGTTCCTGCTTTGTGGTCTTAGAACAAAAACACCTAAGCAGTCTCTTTGTGAATTACATAAACGCAGTCGAGTTGTCTCCATGACCAACTAGCCATAAGACCATTACTCTCTGTACTTGTTAATAACATTTGTCTTTAATTTATTAATTTACCTACTAAACTCTAAACTTTGAAATAATTTTAGACTTACAGAAGACTTACATATTCTCTCTCCCTGCCTCCTTCAATTACTGTGGTATATATTTCCTAAAAAGAGCATTCTCTAATATAACCACTGTACACTGTGTAAATATCCTGTTTCTCACTAAAGTTTCACCCACTAGATTTGCATCTATTGATGATTCATCTACTGATGCCTTATTTATCTTTGGACGATCAATTTAGTAACTACTATGTTCCTATTATTGGATTAGACACATATGTGAATACAACTCACTCTCTAACCTCAGTCTATTAGAAAAAAACAGACACGTAAACAGATACATTACAGAGTAACAAGTGCAACCGAGACAACCAAAATATAGTTCAGAAGAGGTCGGGATGAAACCTCTCTGGGCAGAGAGGTCAGGGAGAACCTCACAGATGAGGTGATTTCTGGAACAAATATCTCCAATTAGAGCTGGGGACATGTTCTGGGTCCTATACATTATTATGGTGATAAGAAGTTCTAGCTATTCTAAATTTAAGACATCTATACTTCCCGCATTTTTAGTCTCTACATTTCTAAGTGTTTTTAAACTTTTTGACCTCTATCCACAGGAAGAAATACATTCCACATTACACAGTCTCCAGTAAGCAATTACAAATTCTCTTGAAACAAAGGGACAAACTAGAAAATCTCAGCAAAGAAATATAACTTATGAAAAGGAATTAAATGGCAATCATAGAATTGAAAAAATACAATAACTGAAATAAAAGCCTTGCTGAACGAACTGCATAGTAGAGTGGAGATGACAGAGGAGAAACTCCACAAACTTGAGGAAAGATAAATAGAATTTACCAAATATAAACAATAGAGAGAAAATAGCCCGAAAATAAAGATGAACAGTCTCAGGGACACATGGGACAAAACCAAAAGAGTAACATTTGTCTCATCAGCATTCCAGAAAAAAAGGAGAGAGACAATGGAACTGAAAAGGCATTCAAAGAAATGATGGCTGAAAACTCTAAAATATGGCAAAAAGATATAAACCTATATATTCAACAAGCTGAATGAATCCCAAGTAGGATAAACCCAAACAAATCCCTGTTAAGGCAGTGTAATTATACTTCTGAAAACTAACACATCTTGAGGGCAGCCAGTGAGAGATGATACACTGCTTATACCACCTATTTCAGTAGATAGTGTCTTTCTACTCTAAAAGCATGAAGGCCGAGAAGGAAGCGGTATAACATTTTTCAGGTATGAAAAGGAAAGAATTGTCAGCTCTGAATTCTCTATCTGGTGAAAATGTCCTCCTCAAATAAAGGGGAAATAAAGACATTTGCAAAAGAAACAAAACTAAGAGAACTTCTTGCTAGCACACCTAACCTAAGGAGTAACTAAAGAAAACCAATAATATAAGCCATCAAAGGAAAACTGATAAATCAGACCTTATCAAAATTTAAAACTTTTGCTCTATGAAAGACCTTTTTAAGAGGATGAAAAGGTAGTCTACAAACTGAGAGAAAAAAAATTATAAACCATGTATATGACAAAGGCCTAGTCTCTGGAATATATATATATTGTTTATATATTTTATGAATAGATACATACATATACGTATGTATAAAATACCCTCTAAGTCAACATTAAGAAATGACATGATCCAAATAGAAAATGGGTAAAGCACTGAAGAGGATGTGCAGATGGCAAATAAGCACAGGAAAATATGTCCGACATCATTAGCCATCAGGTAAATGCAAATTTAAACTCCAATGAGAAATACAGAATATCTAAAACAAAATCAGTGACAGCAACAAATGCTGAGAAGGATGCAGAGAAACTGGACCATTCCTACGTTGCTAATGGGAATGTAAAATGGTATGGCCATTCTGAGAAACAATTTTGCAGTTTCTTATTAAATATGCAACTATCTTATGACTGGGCAAATGTACACTTGGGAATTTATCTCAAAGAAATCACACTGATTTTCGCACACAAACCTATGCACAAATGTTCACAGCCAGTTTATTAAAATAGCCTAAAATAGGAAACAACACATCCTTTAACAAGTGGGCAGTTAAACTCTGGAACACTACTCAGCCATAAAAGGGAACAAAATATTGATAAACACAACCATACGGTTGGATCTCAGGGGTATTAGGCTGAGTGAAGAGAAAAAAGCTAATCCCTAAGATCACATACTGTATGGTTCGATTTATATCCTGTTCTCAAAGTGACAAAATCGTAAAAATGGAGAAGAGGTTAGTGTTTACCAGGGGTTACTAAGGAGGTGGCAGTGGAAAGCAGGTGCATGTGGTTAAGAGTAACGTGAGGGACTGTTGTGATCAGACTGCTCGGTATTTTATGGTATCAATGTTGGTATTCTGTTGTGATATTGTACTATCCTTTTGCAAGATGTTCCCATCAGGAGAAATCATGCAAAGCGTACGCAGGATCTCTCTGTATCATTTTGCGCCGCTGCATGTGAATCTGTATCTCAAAATAAAAATTTAATTAAAAAGTGTACAAGAACCTTTAAAAATCCCGGATGCCTGGATCCCCTAACATATCCTTCCTTTCAGACTGATACAGTTGACCAGGGGTAGGGGTTTGTATAACCCGATTTTTAAAAGTAGTGAGGATAGAGAACCACTGGCCTGAATTATGAATTGGCTCAGGTCACATGTCTGGGAGACAGCCACATCTAGTCAGGAGTTAATGTTCTTTCTTCCTCCAGCTGTGTCTCTGGACTGCGGTAAGCTTCCCAAGTGAATGGCCCGCGCCTGTGATCACCAGTACAGCGCCTCGCTCTGTGCAGAGGCTGCAGATCTTTTCAAAGTGCTGCTGCTGCTGAAGATGACGGGACGCTGCTGGTGGTGGGTATGGTGGGAACGTAGCATCTTCGATCCAATTCCATTCCTATTTCACTCTTCGGGTTCATCTGAAGAATGAAATAATGAAATTTCCATGAGTATTTTCATATTGGCTCTGCAGGGAATCTGAGAACGGAATAGGATAGACATGCATGCTGCCTTCTCTTCTTGCATAAATCACAGCTTCTGGCTTATCCATTCTGAGCATATGTTTGGTAACAGTTATGAGTTGAACATATGTTGTTTTAGGAGATTATTTAAATCTTACTCTAAATCCAAAAGAATCTTGTCTGAATATAAAGAGGCCTACAAAGCACTCTGAGTAACCAGAAGTGGTGTCATGAATTCTATCCCAATTGTATGGAACCATGTTCAGGCCTTCTGAATGTAATGCTTGTCAGTTTCGTTGGTCCAGGGCCTTTAGGAGAAGGTATTTTACTGATGTGGTTGGCTATTACTTTTAATTGTTAGTAATTAGAATTAATTAGAATATTTGTTTCATTATAATCCAAATGTATAGCTGTTAGGAACAGATAAAGATGTTCTAGAGGTGTTGACTGGGCCCAGGAATCATACAGCAGCTTTTTTCTTTTAGTGCCTGTCATGGATCAGGCATTCTCCTGGGCACAGGGTTGTAAAGATAGATACCTAACAGCTTACTGGGATGCAATAGAGTTCTCCTATTTTGGGAACAAATATATCTTTATAAAAATGAAAATTATCCTCAGGCAAAATGAGTTTTCTGGCATGTTGTATTGATTGGTTTTTAGCTTCTCTTTAAATACTATAGCTTTTTCTTTTTCGTTTTCCTCTTCTCATTTAAACCCAAGGAGCAAATTCCATGCTGGCTTGTGCAGTCCTCCATCTCCAAAACCCCTCACAGTGCTTGCCACACACGCACCCTGCCGCTCCCGCTTTCCAGTCCTCCGTCCCACGTCCAGACAAAATCTCCGTCGTGCACTCCCTCCCCACACGAGCAGGGGAAGAGGCCTTTCATCTCCTGTCCACAGCTCATTCTATCACCCTGAATGTACCACATCCTGTCCTGTCTCCTCTGTGGCTTTGCTTCATCAGTTTTCTCCTCTCTCTCTTATAACTTCAACCTTTCCTGCTCCTTCTTCAAAAAAAAAAAAAAAAAAAAAAAAATTGACTCTCTCTTTTTCTGAATGGAATTTTTGGATCTCTTTAATGCTCCCTCTGGCTACTGACCTATTTCTTTTATTTGTCCTTTCTCCTCAAAATTTCACAAAACAGTTGTCTTAAACTCACTGCCCTTGCTTCCTAATCTTCCATTCACTCCTCAACCCATTGCAGTTTGGCTTCTAACTCCCTGAATTTGCTGCAACTGACTTCTGTCCATGGGGATGCTTCTACTTAGAGTGCAGTTTCTCTTAAGGCCTCCACCACAAAACTTTCTCTCAACCTCCCAGTTGGGTTGGGTGCGCCTCTGTGGCCTCCATGGGCATATCTTTTTCAGGGTGATTACTACTCCAGTCCTTTCATGAAACTCTAAGACTTTTAAAAGCATCTTTGTTTGTCTAACCCCTAGGCAAGTGTCTAATGAGGTAAACATTCAGTACATGTTTGTTTATTGAATGAATCAATAAATGAAATGAATAGAAGACTCCCAAATCTACATCTATAGCCCAGTTCTTTTGCACATGCTCTTGAAACATACAGACAACCATGTATCAAATATGTTTTATCAAAATGTCAAACTCAAGATAGACAGCACTGAAAGCATCATCTTCTCCTGAAAACGGATTTGACTACTGATGTTAATAGCGCCATCATCAATTTCATCAGCCAAGAAAAAAAATCAGAGTCTTAGACTCTTCTCTTTCTCCCACCCACTCACCTAAATCGTTCACTAACTCACACCAGTTTATCCTTCTAAATCGATTTCAAAACCATCCTCTCTTCTATTCTTACTGCCATTGCCTTAACTTAAAGATACATCATCTCACACCTGAACAATTTTAATAGCTTCCTAACAGGTCACTCGGCAGCCATTATCTTCTCTTCTAATTCATTATCCCCACTTCCTTGTCAATTCTGATTTAAAACTCAGATTTGACTCTTTTATTCAAAAACTATTTACTGAGTACCTACATAACTCTGGATACTTTTTAAGGCACTAAGGATACAGAAGTAACCCAAACCAACCAAGCCTTTGTCCTCAAGGAGTTTATCCCTACTAAGATATAATCATATTTCTGCCCTCTAAATTAGCTTTCACCAGACAATTGGCTGCATAAGAAAATATAAGGTCCGTCAAATCTCAAAATTATGATTTGACACTTAGGTTCTTGTTAAAAATGTATCTTCTTTGGGAGGCCGAGACCGGATCACCATCCAGCTAGCACGGTAAACCCCGTTCTCAAAAAAAACTAGCCGGGCGAGGTGGCGGTGTGTAGTCCCAGCTTTGAAGGAGAATGGGGTCAGTGAGCTTAGGTCCCGCCTGGGCGACAGAGTTCTCAAAAAAAAAAAAAAAAAAAAAAAAAAAAAAAAAAAAAAAAAAAAAATGTATCTTGATGATTTCCTTCTTAAGAGGGTCTGTCAGCCAGGGGTGGAGTCTCTGAATTTTTAATTAGACTCCCAAATGATTCTGATACAGGCAGCTCGTGAGTCACACCTTGAGAAACACTTCTCTATTTTGTCTACCTTTTCAACCTCTCCTCCTGCCACTTCTCTCTGTTCATCGTATGTTTCAATAGTATCAAACTATTTTAGCTTCCTCACCACAGTGTGATATTTTTTACCTCTCTGCACCCACCTATGCTGGTTGTATTAGGCTAATTCACACCAGCTGCTGTAACAACAACAACAACAACAAAATCACAGGGACTTAAGTTGATGGAGATTATTTCTCATTATCCAGTGTGGGTATTCCTGAATATATTTTCTAGGTGGCCTTCCTTGAAGTGGTTGTTCTGGGATCTAGGCTCTTTCTATCTTGTTCTGTTGTATTAGTCCATTTTCACACTGCTATAAAAAATACCTGACACTGGGTAATTTGTAAAGGAAAGAGGTTTAATTGACTTCCAGTTCCACATGGCTGGGAGGCCTCAGAAAACTTACAATCATGGTGGAAGGTGAAGGGGAAGCAAGCTTGGACCTTCTCACATGGTGGCAGGAGAGAGAAGAGTGAAGAACAACTTTCAAACTCTTATAAAACCATCAGATCTTGTGAGAACTCACTATCATGAGAACAGCATGGGGGAACTGCCCCCATAATCCAATCACTTCCCACCAGGTTTCTCCCTCGACACCTGGAAATTACAATTCAAGATGAAATCTGGGTGGGAACACAAAGCTTAATGGTATCACTTGCCAATTCCTGGACTCCAAGGTGCCCATATGATGGGAAAAGAATATGAGGAAGGAAGGTCCACGGGGTACTTAACGATCACAAACTGGAAGGGACACACATTACCTCTGTTCACATGTCATTGGCCAGAACAAGTCACATGGTCTCACTCAACTGCAAGGAGGCTGGGAAATGTGGTCCTGGCTGGGAAGCTTCTTCCCAACAAAACTCCACCCACAAACGTGTAGTGATCAGAAAGATATCCCTGCTACCATCTGCCCCTCTGGTCACTAAACATCCATATGCTCCCTTATTCCCACACACAATACAATTCATTCCCCTCCCAACAAAGATCTGACCCAAAGTATCCAGTCAGTGTATCTAGCTCAAAGTCCACAATTTCTGAGTGATGTGTAGTCTCTCCATGAGTTGTGAATATTCCCTCTCTTGGCTTAGCAACTTGTATACTAAAAGGACAAGTTCTCCTTCCCACCCCACATCCAATATTTAGTGATAGAGCACAGATGGGATAACTTCAGGACAGGATCCTGAAAAGGAAGGATGCCAGACACAACTCAGTTACTGGTCCTTAGCAGTTATGGAATGACAAGCATTTCGAAGGCCCCCTACCTTGACAATGAGTGAATTTTCTTATTTGGGTCCTGATAGTGCTCTCTGGGGGTAGCTCCCTAGTTGTTATTCTTCTTTGCCCCTGGCTCTGTCCTTGGAGAGATTTTTCTTCCTTTTGCATGTCTTCCTTGGCCACCTCTGAAGAGGCTGCTGGAGAGCATGCCCTCCCTGGGGAATGCATAACATTTTCATCCTTCTTCCTGCTTACAAACTAGAGGATCCAAAGGGTATTGTACCATTGAAATAGTCAAAGCTTTTGTTTAGCAATGAAATTTCTTTGAAACTTGGTAGTCTTCTGATTGATTTTCTTCTAGTCAATTCCAGATGCATGTGAGTACACTAGAGGATTAGACTAACACTCAACACTGATTTATTTCATTGCATTTTCTCCTCCATGTCTCTTTCTATTTCAACCTAATGACGAAACTTAGCCACGTTAAGACTGTTTGAAACTATGGATGGAATAGGTAGTATCTTAATATAATCTTTGCATTGAGTCACTTTAATCAACTGAAAGGTTTTACATGTCACTCAGAACTCTTTTAATTTTTAAAATTCTGATTTCTTAGCTTTGGCGTCTTGAAATAGTCAAATTTTCAAATATGTGAAGTCTCATATATTTGCTGTCTCTCTATCATTTCATTTTTGCTTGCAGGTCAGACAATTCCAAATCAACCAACACAACTCACTAATGCTGTTTTTCAACCTCTTCTCTTAGAGCTGTAGACTAAGTAGTAATACCTGCCTCCTAGTTCATCATATGAAAAAGTTTAACCAGATGTTTCGTTTCTGTATTACATGAACTACTATTTTTCCAATCTCTGATATCAATTTTCTTGCTACCCAAGAGCCAAGCTCATATCACGTTGCTCAATTTTATTCTTTAATAAATATAAAACTCCAATCACCCTAGTCTTCACTAGCCTGAAGATCCCAGTCAGAGCCATTGATGATGTCTCAAATACCACTGGATCATGTTCACAATCATTCATGAAGAATCTGTAGAGCCCTAGAAGGCCTTAATCATACCTTGAAGTTACAGTGAATTGCCAAGCAGGTTTACTTTGCACCATACTGCTTCTGCTCTTCTGTCAGTATCCTCTGGGCACTACATGTTGGCCTAGCTTCCACTGTTTCCTGCTAGGCATCGGTATTTCCATGTCTACTGGGAATCTGCCATCTCCTGCTGAACATCTCAGTCTCTACTAGTGCTCTTCTAGCTGCCCTTTTCATAATGAACTAAGTTTCTCGATGCCAAAGGGGTGCCGTGTTTTGCAGAGATTTTTTTCCTCTGTTCGGTGTCACTATTTGATGTCATTCATAGTGCTTATGCATCATGCTTCAAAACTCATATACTTGGTCCTGCAACCTACTTCTGTAGCACTCTCTCTTCATGAAGCTCAGACCATACAATCAGGCCAAGTCTTAGCCCAGATGCCACTTCCTATGTGTGCTGACTTTCTCTAGGTACAGTCACAAAACTTTCTCTTGCTTATCCTTTTCTCCTGGCTAAATCAGCTTATTCAGCTGACCTCTTAGGATCCCTTGGCTCTCACCCTTAGGCATTTTTCCAATCTAAGTGTACATTTTCCTATGATCGCTCCTACAAATACATTGTGTCATTTGAGTAAATAAATGTCCTATTTTCCTAGGTTATCCCTTCCATCTTGTTTAACCAAAAACTCCCATTCAGTCTTCCAAACTCTACTTTAAGGATGTCCTTCTTGGTGAATCATCTAAACCATCTCTACCCCTCACCTGAGAATCTCATTTTCTGTTGTTTGTGTGCAAACTCAGCATATAGCTTATGAGACTAAATAGTGAATATTAGCTTGCATTAGTAAGATCCTTACGTGTATTCTGTGTCTGCCATGTAGAAGGTATTTGGTCAATGTTAATTGAGTTTAATTTCACCAAATTCCCTTTCTTAGAACACATTTTGTCTTCACATGTTGTGCAGCCTTTTCCACCTGGTCCCCACCCCCCCCCCCCACCGTGTCATATCCATGTGGATTAACTGTCTGCCTCAGCCAGCTCATGAAGGGCTGTGAAGTGGATGGAACACCCATGAAGCACTATGTGATTCTGAGCGTCATTTAGCACATAAAGATGTGCCTCCCCCATCGCCATTGCTTGTTATGTGAGTAGCTGACTATCCTTGATGTATTAACGTTTTATCTGCTTCCAGTATTTCAAAAGTTTAAGAAGATCAGCTTACAGAGCTGCATGTGGCAGGGAATGACATTTTGTCTTACAACATTATTTGAGTTGTGACACAAGGCTCCTTGACCTAATTCATGAGAAAACATGATACCATTTTGATCTGAAACTGCTCTGGAAAGTAATTGTCCTCTGAAACACATCTCAGACAATGTGGGTACCAACGTAATTTTTCTCCTTCACTACTGTTATTTATGAGGTAGAGGCAAGGAGAAGAGAGATGTTTTTAGATGAAAGGTGAAATATTCTATTGTAGAGTTTGTTTTATGAGGAAGAAAAAGAGATATATAATTTCTGACTCTGGGTTTACATAGGCTCTAGATATCTTTTAAGTTACCATCTCAACACATTATTTAAGGCTCTGTTCTCTGGGATTTTGAAATCCTAGTTTATTTTTTGATATAAAGTCATACCATTCACAGGGTAAATTCTCCCCTAACAAGCGCCAAGCGAAGGGCATTGTTTTTCCACATGTCTTCAAGGTTAAAAGGTTTCATTTACTCAGAATGTATGTAATAAATATAGCATCGTAAAATATACTCTCAGTGACATGTGGCTCATCATGTGTTATTTTCCACTAATTTATTTAACAATACTATCCTTCTCTGCTTTTGTTTGGATCCTGAAGTTAGGTCCGTGAGTGAAATGAGAGATTTAAAAACAACTCTGATGCCTTACATGAAGGAAGTGTTTTTAGGAAGTTCTCCAAATAGAACTGGTTCCTGCAATTAATTCTCATGGGCCCTGGTTCCAATCTGTGCCCCAAACCCAACATTGCACAGATGAAATGATTGCTGTGGGGACAGTGGCATGAGAATGTGTCATTCAGTCATTTGAGAGGTTCTGTGACTGAAGAAGGTCCTTTTCTCACTGCCTCTCTTCCTAAGTATGGTAAGTCCTAAAGTGACCATGAAGGGAGCCGAGGGTGTGATCTGGCACATGCTGGAAAGGAAGTGTGATGGAAGACAAAGGCAGAAGCATGGGCCAGAGAGTTTTGAACAGTCTGTTGAGCACAGAATGAAGGGAAGTCGTGGGACATGGAGAAGGGAGGGGGAAGTTGGGAGTAGCAGAAATGACAGAAGAGGGCTTTAGATTCTAAGGTCACGTGTTCTGTAGAACCCCAATGGGAAACATCAGATGTCAGGCATGATCTTGAAATCCCAGGAATGGCCCTATAAGAGACACTGCCCTACCCCATTCCTCAAGGCTGCACAGGTGCCAGGGAAGGCCTGGATGCCTCCCCTTCACTTGAATGCTCAGACCCCGAAACACTTGTTGAGGGAGGAACCCAGTGGGAAGTGGTTGAATCATGGAGGCAGGTATTTCCCATGCTGTTCTCGTGATAGTGAATGAGTCTCATGAGATCTAATGGTTTTACAAATGGGAATTGCCCTGCACAAGCTCTCTGCCTGCCACCATGGACATAAGATGTGACTTGCTCCTCCTCCTTGCCTTCTGCCATGATTTTGAGACCTCCCCAGCCATGTGGAACTGTGAGTCCATTACACCTCTTTCTTTTGTAAATTCCCCAGTCTCTGATATGTCTTTATCAACAGCATGAAAACAGACTAATACACCATCCAATGAAGGAAGAAGGCCATGGCCCTTTCAATGTCCAGAGTTCCAACCACAGGGGTGGTGGGGGCTGCCTCCAAGCAGGAGTGTTAAAGCTTCCTTCCCTTTAAAAGGCCAGGGTTTCTCAACTTGGCACTACTGAGGATTTGAGCTGAATAATCCTTTGTTGGAAAGGGGGTTGTCCTGTGCTTTGCTTTATAGGACGTTTAGCAGCATCCCTGGCTTCTACCTACTGCATGCCCCTAGAAATAGCCCTTTCCTCAGCGTGACAACAAAAATGTCCCCAGACATTTGCAAGTGTCACCAAGGGACAAAAGTGCCCCCAGTTGAGAACTACGGCTCCTGGCCAATGTGGAGGCAAAATTTACACATCCCTAAGCTGTAGCTTCACTCAGAATATTCTAGAATTTTCACTAGTTTCTTGACCTGTTTTTCTAGATCTCAATCTCTCAGCCTCTCCAAACAACAAACCTCATCTGAATGATAATTCTTGTACAGTATGAGGCTTTTGCTGCTGGCTGAGTCCACCACTTGGAATCCCATTGACAGGACTTTTTTTTTTTTTTTTTTGTAAATTGGAAACTCTTTGAGTGTTGTGCATAGAGCAGGAAGGTATAGGGTATTTGAGAAGACTTGGTGTAAGGAGTTCCACCGGAAAGCATACAGGTTTTGAGTCCCAGCAATCTGATTTTGAATTATCTTTCTGCCATATAATATCTGTGTGACCATCAACAACTTATTTAATCTCTGTGGACCTGTGTTAGTGTTGGTAAATTGTGAATTAAAAAGATAATTCTCACTCCATCTCAATGAGATGTTGTGAGGAGAGTATTATTGTATGTACAGGGATTTACACATAGCAGATACTCAATGGACAAGTAGCAGTGATGAGTAGAGTCATATTACTGAGCGAGAAGATATATTGGGAGCAGTATTTGAGATTGATAAAAGCCCAGACAGACTGCAGACAGGAGCCAAGGAGGAAAAGATTATAGCTATGTATCTGCTCCAGGTTATCATAAAAATATTGTAAGTCCAACTGCTTATTAACATCTTGTGTTCCTATGTGCAAGAGGCAACATATGAAGAAACATAAGACCTGGCCGTGCTGTCCAGAAGCAGCAGAAAACTGAGTGGATATGTGCAATGAGTGGGGCAGGTATTATGTATGTGGGGTTTTTGAGAATGAGATTTGAGTTCTGCCTTTGACTCATTTAAAATAAACACAGAAGGGTCTGGAAAGACACACTTCTCTACCCTTTCTGTTTCCCCTGAGGGAGGACAAAAGCTGAGAAGCACTTGTGAAGATCACAACCCAGGGGCACAGACTGACTAACAGATTGTGAGCTAATCATAGGTTTACAGAATGCTTCGCCTCTCCCACGCCCAACCACCACATCAGCAGGGCTGCTGTGTTATGATGGATCACAACAGAAAGACCTCTAAGGCCCAGATTCTATTTCAGAAGGATTCTCTAGGGAATCCCAAGTGAAAGGTGGGTAGACAAAAATAAGCAAACTGCAGAAAATTCTATCCTCTGGCACTTACACCTACGGAAACAGTAAATATGTCCTAACTCCATGCAAGAATAAATATAAGCACAACATAAAAACCTCACACTAAAGGCCTATTTGCCTCAGATCCTTTTACCCAATATATTCCATCTGGCTTTAAACAAAATATTACAGGGTGTAATAAAAGGCAATGGAGCTCCAGTAGATGGAGTGCCCCTGGAGGGCTTCTCTAAGGAGCTGACCCTGAGCTGAGGCTGAGTGATGAGTGACCCAGTCACAGTCAGAGGAAGAGTGAACAGTAAACGTAAGGCCCTGGAGTGGGGATGAACATGGTTCAATCCAGAGACAGAAAGTATGGCTGGTGAAGGTGAGGAAAGTAGAAACTGGCATGAAATGAAATTAAAGAGAGTCATATAGGATCTTTTAGACCATTGTTAGAAGTTGTGATTTTATTTGACTTTAATACAAGTGTCTCCAAACCTTCCTTTGCCATTAAGGCATCAACCCGGATGCTCAGTGATGACATGACCATTGCCTTGGCAGGACCAGACTCTGTTGTACTTCCCTTTCCCATTCCACAGGAGACCAGTCTCCTTTAGGATGAACACAGACTTCCCTTGAGAAGCTCTGCCAAGTGAAACCCTGACCAGCCCCATAATAGGCAGCCTTTGGCAGCAAACTTCCATTGGCCTAACTTCCCTGGCAGCCTGTTGCATCTTTAGCCCCCCATGTCCCTGTCTGTAACTTGATGAGCAAGCACTTGCCTTTCCTGCCCTCAGCATAAGCTTGGCCCCTAGTGTAGGAGTCCCTGGCCATAGTCTTGCTCCTGCCAACCTAATAGAGCCCCAGTCTGGCCCCTCATTCCTGATGATTTTGTTTTGACTCATTTCTTAATAAGGAAGGTCTAGATCTACCATGGAGGGATTGGTTCTGTTCTGGGTTTTGTCCCTTGCCCCAAACTAGCTGCTATGGCCATGTGAGGCAGAAAGGAAGAAGAAGCATGAATCTAACCCTGCATCATTCAGAGTGACCTGCAGTCATCTGTATATGCTGCTCCATAGTGCCTGAGACTGGCCTGGTTCTTCCACCCATAAGCCCTGACTGTCCTGCAGCTGAGTAAAGGCCCTGGAGCCTACCCTCAGGTACAGCTCTGACAGATGGCATAGAGATGAATAGATAAACAGATCAAATAAAGCAATCATCAGGCTGCTGTCATTTCTGGATTCTTTGTTTTATTGATTGATTTCCATAGAACAGTCCTGCTTTCTAATACAGTGTGTTTATCTGAACATCCCGGCTGACAGAGATAATCATGGACCTCATAAACCAAGAGGAGGCACATTTATGCTTTTAACTATAACAGATATTCAGCTATTTGTTCTGGTTTGCATTTATTCTTTATGAGCTTATCTTTCCCCTTCCCTTCATGGTAAGTTAAAGACAACTCTCAAGTTTTTATCATCCTCCATGGCCATTATTAATAATAACCAGCATCATAACAACGACCATTTGTTGAGCTCCTTTTATATGCTAGCATAGTAGCAAGACACATTCCTCTCACCCCCACCCCAACTACTACACACATGTAGTAGTTTTATTCCCATTGTTCAGATTGAAGAACTGAGGTTCCTAGACATCAGGCAATTTGCCCACCAAGAAAGTAGCTGAATTCGAATTCAAACTTTGGCTTTTCTGATTACAAATTGAGGCCCTCTTAAGTGTTCTCGGATTTAGGCTCCTGAAACCATCTGCAGAGCTTCAGGCCACTGTGGGTGTTATCAGTGTTTTTTCTTGCCAACGAGTGAAATATTTTGGCAAAAAACAAACAAATAAACAAAAAATCTTTACCTGCAGCATAGAAATAGGAATTTATTTTGCAGCAAACAAACATAGTGGTGGGTTTAGCTACTCAGATGAGAGCACATAACCTTACATTCATGCCTGTTATGCCACCCATCATGTTGCATTTTATTTTCTACATTTGAGCCTCTCAATCCTCTACTTGTCTGTGAACTTTTCTAGGACATTCATCATGCCTCACTCATTGCTGGCGAGTAAGGTGCTTCTGCTATTTCTCATATATCTCATGTTTCCATGTTTCTCATGTGTCCTTACAGAAATAGTCTATGCATATATAAGGAAATGTGTGCAGGGATGTATATGTATATGTTTATATAGATGCAGTTTAAATTATCCATTCTGAGAATTGTGTGTGCAATGTACTATCATATGTTAAACATGTATACATATATACTTTAGATCATTTCTTGTGCCAAAGTATCTAATACAGTTACTAAAAATTACATTGTATTATTTGATGCAATGTCATAAAACTAACCATATAATCTCTACTTTGGCTGGACTGGATATAAAGTCATATACAGTGGGATTACTGAATGCCTTCCTGGAGACCCAAAATGACTGTTGCAGCTGATAAATGTGCCTTCACAGGATAAGTCCAAATATGACTATTCCATGATGCTGCTGATACAGAGAGAGAAATTTAGGTGGCCTTAGGCAGCCTCTGATCTCTGGTTAATAAGTCTTTTCTAATGCCTTTGCTACTGAAAGAACTAGTGAACCAATTTGGAAGACACAGAAAAGCTATGGCAGAATGTTTACCTCCTTAGCAAGTGTCAGCCTTGCTGAAAGGTTTAACTTTCATGAGTGGAAACATAATAAAGAAAAATATGGAGAAAAGTTTTATTT
This sequence comes from Macaca thibetana thibetana, assembly GCF_024542745.1. NCBI lineage: Eukaryota > Metazoa > Chordata > Mammalia > Primates > Cercopithecidae > Macaca > Macaca thibetana. The sequence continues at coordinate 106,672,276 of NC_065589.1, read as the reverse complement.
ACAAAGTCCATTTTAAGGCTTTTGTAAAAAAGAAACATATTTCTCATGTTTTATCTTGGCTTACAACAGTGCCCTAAAGTATGAAGATGTTTCTAAAGTAGTTTGTTCTAAAACGTTTTTCTATTGGAATCCCGAGGGCCAGGTTCACAAAGAGAATAAAATAAAAGGAAACTCAGCCAAGAAAAATAGGAAAAGAGTGATTTTATTTTTCTTTTTGTCAGGCTCCCTAACTGCATAAGGGATCTCACTAAACACTCTCTCCAGATTGTCCGTAACTATGAGTCTGTTTTTGGTGAAAAGTCAATGTCATGCCCTGCCTCTGCTCCGGATTCTGGAAGAACCTGCTGTTCATCAGTTCCCTTGGGAGAGTCCAAGGATCTGTCTCCATGGGGTGGTGAAAGTCTGCATCTTGGCCATATTATAGCAGAATTGCCCATATTATCTACTTGATTTTTTCCCCCTCTTTATACTGCAGTTGAGCCATTTTTTATTTGTAGTCTCTCCTTCTATAGTAGGAGGACTGATCTTTCAGTGTTATGGGAAAGAAAATAGCTCTAGCTCACCTTTGTCTCTAGAGCAGTATGGTAACCTGGGGCAACGGCAGAGCACAGCACTCTGCCTAGCTATTTCAATCAGTGTTTCCTCCCTCAGAGGCAGGAGAGATTTCCACAAAAACCATCCCGATGAGCCCCTTCTCTTTTTTTCCACATAACGGAATTTGGTAGCTTGGTGCTAGGTGAAGCCTGAAGAAAGCGATTACGTTTGGTCAGAGGGAAAGGAAGGTATTAACCAATATAATGGAGCCAGATGAACCTTAAACCAGATTGGACTAATGGCTGATGAATTTCTGGCAGGCCCTCTAGGGATTGCGTACAGCAGGGTTATTTGTTGGTTGGTTTGACTAGATCCGAAGTTTCTAGGTACTATCTGAGGAGGGAGGACTAGGAGGGAGGAGGCACTTGATACATACTAGTTTTCTTCCTTGCCCTTTCCCTATGCATCAACTTTCTTCTTGCTACTTACATTTCTCTTGGATAGCTTCACTTAAGTCTCCTGTGTATAGATATTTCCCCCTAAGCCAGACACCAGTTTTGTTCCATGAGAGAAACTGAGTCTATGGAGCTCAATCTAAAGCAGCTCTCTCCAGGGGATTGAATTGCCCTCTGAAGAAGAGGATGCAGAAGGATGCAGCTGTGTAAGTAGGTGGAAGAAAGAACCAGAGAAATGAGGCAGTTTGTCTTCAATGTGACTTTATTTGCATGTCCTGTTGGGTGAGTTGTGGTAAAGTCAGGACAAGCAATCCATAGCAAATTCTGCAGCGTTTTGTTCCCTATCCAAGTGCTCTTGAATAAAGACATAAAATTAAACATCTGGGCCGGGCGGCGGTGGCTCAAGCCTGTAATCCCAGCACTTTGGGAAGCCGAGACGGGCGGATCTCGAGGTCAGGAGATCGAGACCATCCTGGCTAACACGGTGAAACCCCGTCTCTACTAAAAAATACAAAAAAACTAGCCGGGCGAGGTGGCGGGCGCCTGTAGTCCCACCTACTCGTGAGGCTGAGGCAGGAGAATGGCGTAAACCCGGGAGGCGGAGCTCGCAGTGAACTGAGATCCGGCCACTGCACTCCAGCCCGGGCGACAGAGCGAGACTCCGTCTCAAAAAAATAAAAATAAAATAAAATTAAAAAATAAAATAATAAAATAAAATTAAACATCTGTGGAATATGATGTTATACCGAGAGCATGCCCATTGAAAAGCAGTAGGAAATAAACATATAAACTCTGCTCTGATATGTAACATTAATTGCATGTGCAAAATATACTCCCTATTCCAAGCATTCCACATAACTTAGCTCCTCAATCCTCCCAACAACCCAGTAAGGTAGTACTGTTATGCTTTACTTTACGTATGAGGAAATGGAGGTTTAGAGATACGAAGTGACTCTTCCAAAGCAACATAATCAGTAATGTGTAGATCTGGAATGTGAACACAACTGGGTCTGCTCCAAAGACTCTGATTTTTTAATGTTTAATTTTTATTTTTAAAAGTTTATTTTTAATTGACTACAAATAGAATTGCCATGTAGATATAGCAATCCCACTTCTCTCTATACATAATATATAGAAAAGAATATATATAGAAAAATATATAATTTATATATAATCTATATTATATAATATATAAAAAAGAAATATATATATATATATAAAAATTGACATCAGTATCCTGAAAAGACATATGCCCTGTCATGTTCATTGCAGTATCATTCACAATATCCAACAAATGGAATCAACCTAAGTGTCCATCAGTTGATGAATGTATTTTAAAATGTGGTATATATACATAGTAGAATACTATTCAGCCTTAAAAAAAGAAAAGAATTCTGTTATTTGCAACAACCTGAATAAACCTAGAGGGTATTATACTAAGTAAAATAAGCCAGGCACACAAAGACTATGTTTTTAGCCACTAGGCTAAGTTGCCTCCCCTGTTATTTACATAAATTGCATAATTCCCTAAACTGAATTGGAAAACATACACTAATTGCACATTCTCCAGGCAGTACCTCTGTTGGAGAATATTCAACATTCTTCACTCTCTCATTGCACTTGATAGACGTATGCTATGCAGTGAAAATAACCATAGATCCTATAATTTTTGCTTCTATATCTAAGAGAAGTGCAGAGATTGACAGATGTTTTCTCTCTTTTTTTTTCTTTTTTATTATATTTTAAGTTCTAGGGTACATGTACACAATGTGCAGGTTTGTTACATATGTATACATGAGCCATGTTGGTGTGCTGCTCCCATTAACTCGTCATTTACATTAGGTATCTCTCCTAATGCTATCCCTCCCCCCTTCCCCCACTCCACAACAGGCCCCAGTGTGTGATGTTCCCCTTCCTGTGTCCAAGTGTTCTCATAGTTCAATTCCCACCTATGAGTGAGAACATGTGGTGTTTGGTTTTCTGTTCTTGTGATAATTTGCTGAGAATGATGGTTTCCAGCTGCGTCCATGTCCCTACAAAGGACACGAACTCATCCTTTTTTATGGCTGCATAGTATTCCATGGTGTATATGTGCCACATTTTCTTAATCCAGTCTGTCATTGATGGACATTTGGGTTGGTTCCAAGTCTTTGCTATTGTGAATAGTGCCACAATAAACATACGTGTGCATGTGTCTTTATAGCAGCATAATTTATAATCCTTTGGGTATATACTCAGTAATGGGATGGCTGGGTCAAATGGTATTTCTAGTTCTAGATCCTTGACGGATTGCCACACTGTCTTCCGCAATGGTTGAACTAGTTTACAGTCCCACCAACAGTGTAAAAGTGTTCCTATTTCTCCACATCCTCTCCAGCACCTGTTGTTTCCTGACTTTTTAATGATCGCCATTCTAACTGGTGTGAGGTGGTATCTCATTGTGGTTTTGATTTGCATTTCTCTGATGGCTAGTGATGATAAGCATTTTTTCATGTGTCTGTTGTCTACATAAATGTCTTCTTTTGAGAAGTGTCTGTTCATATCCTTTGCCCACTTTTTGATGGGGTTGTTTGTTTGTTTTTTCTTGTAAATTTGATTGAGTTCTTTGTAGGTTCTGGATATTAGCCCTTTGTCAGATGAGTAGATTGCAAAAATTTTCTCCCATTCTGTAGGTTGCTGGTTCACTCTGACGGTAGTTTCTTTTGCTGTGCAGAAGCTCTGTAGTTTAATTAGATCTCATTTGTCAATTTTGACTTTTGTTGCCATTGCTTTTGGTGTTTTAGACATGAAGTCCTTGCCCATGACTATGTCCTGAATGGTATTGCCTAGGTTTTCCTCTAGGGTTTTTATGGTTTTAGGTCTGACATTTAAGTTTCTAAACCATCTTGAATCAATTTTGGTATAAGATGTAAGGAAGGGATCCAGTTTCAGCTTTCTACTTGTGGCTAAGGAATCCTTTCCCCATTTCTTGTTTTTGTCAGGTTTATCAAAGATCAGATGGCTGTAGATGTGTGGTATTCTTTCTGAGGGCTCTGTTCTGTTCTATTGGTCTATATCTCTGTTTTGGTACCCGTACCATACTGTTTTGGTTACTGTAGCCTTGTAGTATAGTTTGAAGTCAGGTAGCGTGATGCCTCCAGCTTTGTTCTTTTGGTTTAGGACTGTCTTGGCAACGCGGGCTCTTTTTTGGTTCCATATGATCTTTAAAGCAGCTTTTTCCAATTCTGTGAAGAAAGTATTGGTAGCTTAATAGGGATGGCATTGAATCTATAAATTTCCTTGGACAGTATGGCCGTTTTCACAATATTAATTCTTCCTATCCATGAGCATGGAATGTTCTTCCATTTGTTTGTGTCCTCTTTTATTTCATTTAGCAGTGGTTTGTAGTTCTCCTTGAAGAGTTCCTTCACATCCCTTGTAAGTTGAATTCCTAGGTATTTTATTCTTTTTGAAGTAATTGTGAATGGGAGTTTACTCATGATTTGGCTCTCTGTCTGTTATTGGTGTATAAAAATGCTAGTGACTTTTGCACATTGATTTTGTATCCTGAGACTTTGCTGAAGTTGCTTATCAGCTTAAGGAGATTTTGGACTGAGATGATGGGGTTTTCTAAATATACAATCATGTCATCTGCAAACAGGGACAATTTGACTTCCTCTTTTCCTAATTGCATATTCTTTATTTCTTTCTCTTGCCTGATTGCCCTGGCCAGAACTTCCAACACTATGTTGAATAGGAGTGGTGAGAGAGGGCATCCCTGTCATATGCCAGTTTTCAAGGGGAATGCTTCCAGTTTTTTCCCATTCAGTATGATATTGGCTGTGGGTTTGTCATAAATAACTCTTATTATTTTGAGATATGTTTCATCAGTACCAAATTTATTGAGAGTTTTTGTCATGAAGGGCTGTTGAATTTTGTCAAAGGCCTTTTCTGCATCTATTGAGATAATCATGTGGTTTTTGTCTTTTGTTCTGTTTATATGCTGGGTTATGTTTATTGATTTGCATATGTTGATCCAGTGTTGCATCCCAGGGATGAAGCCCACTTGATCATGGTGGATAAGCTTTTTGATGTGCTGCTGGATTCAGTTTGCCAGTATTTTATTGAGGATTTTTGCATCGATGTTCATCAGGGATATTGGTCTAAAATTCTCTTTTTTGTTGTTGTGTCTCTGCCAGGCTTTGGTATCAGGATGATGTTGGCCTCATAAAATGAGTTAGGGAGGATTCCCTTTTTGTCTATTGATTGGAATAATTTCAGAAGGAATGGTACCAGCTCCTCCTTGTACCTCTGGTAGAATTTGGCTGTGAATCCATCTGGTCCCTGACTTTTTTGGTTGGTAGGCTATTAATTATTGCCTCAATTTCAGAGCCTGCTATTGGTCTATTCAGGGATTCAACTTCTTCCTGGTTTAGTCTTGGGAGAGTGTATGTGACCAGGAACTTATCCATTTCTTCTAGGTTTTCTAGTTTATTTGCGTAGAGGTGTTCATAGTATTCTCTGATGGTAGTTTGTATTTCTGTGGAGTCAGTGGTGATATTCCCTTTATCATTTTTTATTGTGTCTATTTGATTCTTCTCTCTTTTCTTCTTTATTAGTCTTGCTAGCGATCTATCAATTTTGTTGATCTTTTCAAAAAACCAACTCCTGGATTCATTGATTTTTTGGAGGGTTTTTTGTGTCTCTATCTCCTTCAGTTCTGCTCTGATCTTAGTTATTTCTTGCCTTCTGCTAGCTTTTGAATGTGTTTGCTCTTGCTTCTCTAGTTCTTTTAATTGTGATGTTAGGGTGTCAATTTTAGATCTTTCCTGCTTTCTCTTGTGGGCATTTAGTGCTGTAAGTTTCCCTCTACACCCTGCTTTAAATCTGTCCCAGAGATTCTGGTATGTTGTATCTTTGTTCTCATTGGTTTCAAAGAACATGTTTATTTCTGCCTTCATTTCGTTATGTGCCAAGTATTCATTCAGGAGCAGATTGTTCAGCTTCCATGTAGTTGAGTGGTTTTGAGTGAGTTTCTTAATCCTGAGTTCTAGTTTGATTGCACTGTGGTCTGATAAGTGCGATGTGGTGCTGAGAAGAATGTATATTCTGTTGATTTGGGGTGGAGAGTTCTGTAGATGTCTATTAGGTCTGCTTGGTGCAGAGTTGAGTTCAACTCCTGGATATCCTTTATAACTTTCTGTCTCGTTGATCTGTCTAATGTTGACAGTGGGGTATTGAAGTCTCCCATTATTACTGTGTGGGAGTCTAAGTCTCTTTGTAAGTCTCTAAGGACCTGCTTTATGAATCTAGGTGCTCCTGTATTGGGTGCATATCTATTTAGGATAGTTAGCTCTTCTTGTTGAATTGATCCCTTTACCATTATGTAATGGCCTTCTTTGTCTCTTTAGATTTTTGTTGGTTTAAAGTCTGTTTTATCAGAGACTAGGATTGCAACCCCTGCCTTTTTTTGTTTTCCATTTGCTTGGTAGATCTTCCTCCATCCCTTTATTTTGAGCCTATGTGTGTCTCTGCACGTGAGATGGGTCTCCTGGATGCAGCAAATTGATGGTTCTTGACTCTTTATCCAATTTTCCAGCCTGTGTCTTTTAATTGGAGCATTTAGCCCATTTACATTTAAGGTTATTATTTTTATGTGTGAACTTGATCCTGTTATTATGGTGTTAGCTGGTTATTTTGCTCATTAGTTGATGCAGTTTCTTCCTAGCATTGATTGTCTTTATATTTTGGCATGTTTTTGCAGTGACTGGTACCAGTTGTTCCTTTCCATGTTTAGTGCTTCCTTCAGGAGCTCTTATAGGGCAGGCCTGGTGGTGACAAAATCTCTCAGCATTTGCTTGTCTGTAAAGGATTTTATTTCTCCATCACTTACGAAGCTTAGTTTGGCTGGATATGAAATTCTGGGTTGAAAATTCTTTTCTTTAAGAATGTTGAATATTGGCCCCCACTCTCTTCTGGCTTGTAGAGTTTCTGCTGAAAGATCTGCTGTTAGTCTGGTGGGTTTCCCTTTGTGAGTAACCCGACCTTTCTCTCTTAACATTTTTTCCTTCATTTCAACTTTGGTGAATCTGACAATTATGTGTCTTGTAGTGGCTCTGCTCGAGGATTATCTTTATGGCATTCTCTGTATTTCCTGAATTTGAATGTTGGCCTGTCTTGCTAGGTTGGGGAAGTTCTCCTGGATAATATCCTGCAGAATGTTTTCCAACTTTGTTCCATTCTCCCCATCACTTTCAAGCACACCAATCAGATGTAGATTTGGTCTTTTCACATAGTCCCATATTTCTTGGAGGCTTTGTTCATTTCTTTTTACTCTTTTTTTCTAAACTTCTCTTCTTGCTTCATTTCATTCATTTGATCCTCAGTCACTGATATCCTTTCTTCCAGTTGATCAAGTCAGTTACTGAAGCTTGTGCATTTGTCACGTAGTTCTCATGTCATGGTTCTCATCTCTATCAGTTCGTTTATGGACTTCTCTGCATTGGTGATTCTAGTTAGCCATTCATCAAATCGTTTTCTCAAGGTTTTTAGTTTCCTTGTGCTGGATTCGTAATTCCTCCTTTAGCTCGGAGAAGTTTGATTGTCTGAAGTCTTCTTCTCTCAGCTCATCAAAGTCATTCTCCATCCAGCTTTCTTCCGTTGCTGGCGAGGAGCTGCATTCCTTTGGAGGGGGAGAGGTACTCTGAGTTTTAGAATTTCCAGCTTTTCTGTACTGCTTTTTCCCCATCTTTGTGGTTTTATCTACTTTTGGTCTTTGATGATGGTGATGTACAGATGGGTTTTGGTGTAGATGTCCTTTCTGTTTGTCATTTTTCCTTCTAACAGTCAGGACCCTCAGCTGTAGGTCTGTTGGAGTTTGCTCAAGGTCCACTCCGGACCCTATTTGCCTGGGTATCAGCAGCAGAGGCTGCAGAAGAGTCAATATTGCTGAACAGCAAATATTGCTGTCTGATCGTTCCTCTGGAAGCTTCATCTCAGAGGTGTACCCGGCCATGTGAGGTGTCAGTCTGCCCCTACTGGGGATGTCTCCCAGTTAGGCTACTAGGGGGTCAGGGACTCACTTGAGCAGACAATCTGTCAGTTCTCAGATCTCAACCTCCGTGCTGGGAAAACCACTACTCTCTTCAAAGCTGTCAGACGGGGACATTTACATCTGCAGAGATTTCTGCTGCCTTTTGTTTGGCTGTGCCCTGTCCCCTGAGGTGGAGTCTACAGAGGCAGGCAGGCCTCCTTGAGCTTCGGTGGGCTCCACCCAGTTCAAGCTTCCTGGCCGCTTTGTTTACCTACTTAAGCCTCAGCAATGGCGGGCGCCCCTCCCTCAGCCTCGCTGCCACCTTGCAGTTAGATCTCAGACTGCTGTGCTAGGAATGAGGGAGGCTCCGTGGGCATGGGAACCCTCCGAGCCAGACGAGGGACATAATTTCCTGGTGTGCCGTTTGCTAACACCCTTGGTAAGGCGCAGTATTGGTGGGAGTGACCCGATTTTCCAGGTGTTGTGTGTCACAGTTTCCCTTGGTTAGGAAAGGGAATTCCCTTCCCCCTTGTGCTTCCCAGGTGAGGCAATGCTTCGCCCTGCTTTGTTCTCGCTTGTTGGGCTGCACCTACTGTCCTGCCCCCACTGTCTGACATGCCCCAGTGAGATGAACCCAGTACCTCAGTTGGAAATGCAGAAATCACCTGTCCTCTGTGTTGCTCACTCTGGGAGCTAGAGGCTGGAGCTGTTCTTATTCAGCTATCTTGGCATGGTGATGTTTTCTCCCTTAAGAAAGGAAATGGATGGGGAACTATTATTGGCTGAATAGGTACTATGGAGAGGCACTATGTTAGACACTGCTTATATTGAATGACTTCTGTCTTTCAGGTAAATAAGTGTAACAAGTGAGTGTACTTCTATATTTCTTTTGGCTCTCCAAGTTTCCCACCAATGAATATAAGGGAATGTAAGTGCTAGATTCTGGGCTCTTGGAGTGTTTAGAGGTGTGCTGGGATATCAACTTATACTTCTATAGATTATATAATTATAATAATAGATATCATTTACTACCTACATGTATATAGGTTTATTATATTACATATTATAGTAACATAATTCTACATATATAATATGATTCAGTATAATTCTGTTAATAGACTAGTGAGGCAAATTTAAAAAGAATGGAACTGTATACTAAAATACATGAAGAATAACTAAAAATGTCATTAATGTTCACAGAGCGGAACTCTGTTTACTTTAGGGACCAGAGTAAACAGAGAAGACTTTTGGAGTAGATAAGACTTGAGCTTGACTTTTTGTGTGTAGAAATGAGTTGTTTCAGCTCTGCCAGGCTAGCTGGCATCAGAACAACTCTCCCACCAACAATGCTAGAAAAGTGGATTTAAGAACCATTGTTTAAAGGCATTGGAGAGCTCCTAAGCAACAAGGACTTTAGGGTTCTGTATGAAAGGAAAGCTCAGAGATGCAAGCGTAACATTTGACACTGCCTCATCAACCAAGATATTAGCCACTTCTCAATAAATAGCCTACCCATCAACAACAACAACAACAAACCCCGGGCCCAGACTGATTTACAGCTGAATTCTACCAGAGGTATGAAGAGGAGCTGGTACCATTTCTTCTGAAACTATTCCAAACAATTGAAAAGGAGGGACTCCTCCCTAACTCATATTATGAGGCCAGAATCATCTGGATACCAAAACCTGGCAGTGATACAACAAAAAAAGAAAACTTCAGGGCAATATTCCTTATGAACATTGATCCAAAAATCCTCAATAAAATACTGGCAAACGGAATTCAGCAGCACATCAAAAAGTTTATCCATCACAATCAAGTTGGCTTCATCCCCAGGATGTAAGGTTGGTTCAACATACGCAAATCGACTAATGTAATTCATCACATAAACGGAACGAAAGACAAAAACCACGTGATAAACTGATAGATGCAGAAAAGGGCCTTCAATATAATTCAACATCCCTTCATGTTAAAAACTCTTAATAAACTAGGTATTGAAGGAACATACCTCAAAATAATAAGAGCCATTTATGACAAACCCACAGCAAATATCATACTGAATGAGCCAAAGCTGGAAGCATATCTCTTGAAAACCGGCACAAGACAAGGATGCATTCTCCCATCACTCCTATTCAACATAGTATTAGAAGTTCTGGCCAGGGCAATCAGGCAAGTGAAAGAAATAAAGGATACTCAAATAAGAAGAGAAGAAGTCAAATCATCTTTATTTGCAGATGACATGATCTTCTTATATCTGGAAAACCCCATCATCTCAGCCCAAAAGCTTCATAAGCTGATAAACAACTTATCATCTCAGGATACAAAACCAATGTGCAAAAATCACAAGCACTCCTATACACAACAGACAAGCAGAGAGCCAAATCACAAATATACTGCTATTTGTAATTGCTACAAAAAGAATAAAATACCTAGAAATACAGCTAACAAGGGAAGTGAAGGACCTACTCAAGGAGAACTATAGACCACTACTCCAGGAACTCAGAGAGAACACAAACAAATGGAAAAATATTCCATGCTCACGGATAGGACGAATGAATATTGTGAAAATGGCCATACTGCCCAAGTAATTTATAGATTCAATGCTATTCCCATTAAACTACCATTGACATTCTTCACAGAATTAGAAAAAAAAACTTTAAAAAAATTCATATGGAACCAAAAAAGAGCCCGTATAGACAAGACAATACTAAGCAAAAAGAACAAAGCTGTAGGCATCATGCTACACGAATTCAAACTATACTATAAGGCTACAGTAACTGAAACAGCATGAACTGGTACAAAAACAGACACACAGATGAATAGAACAAAATAGAGAACTCAGAAATAAGGCTGCACATCAACAACCATCTGATCTTTGACAAACCTGACAAAAACAAGCAATGGGGAAAGGATTCCCTATGCAATAAATAGTGCTGGGAGAACTGCCTATCCATATGCAGAAAATTGAAACTGGACCCCTTTCTTACACGTTATACAAAAATTAACTCAAGGTGGATTAAAGACTTACATGTAATACTCAAAACTATAAAAATCCTGTAAGAAAATCTGGGCAATACTATTCAGAACATAGGCACGGGCAAAGATTTCATGATGAAGATGCCAAAAGCAATTGCAGCAAAAGTAAAAATTGACAAATGGGATCTAATTAAACTAAAGAGCTTCTGCACGCAAAAGAAACTACTATCAGAGTGAACAGATAACCTACAGGATGGGAGAAAATGTTTGCAATCTATCCATCTGACAAAGGTCGAATATCCAGAGTCTGCAAGGAACTTAAACAAATTTACGAGAAAGAAAAAAAAAATCTTATTAAAAAGCGGGTAAAGAACATGAACCGACACTTCTCAGAAGAAAACATTTATGCAGCCAACAAATGTATGAAAATAAGCTCAACATCACTGATCATTAGAGAAATGCAAATCAAAACCACAATGAGATACCATCCCATAACAATCAGAATGGCGATTATTAAAAAGTCAAGAAACAACAGATGCAGATAAGGTTACAGAAAATTAGGAATGCTTTTACACTGTTGATGGGAAGGTAAATCAGTTCAACCATTGTGGGAAAGCAGTGTGGCTACTCCTCAAATATCTAGAACCAGAAATACTATTTGACCCAGCAATCTCATTACTGGGTGTATACACAAAGGAATATAAATCCTTCTGTTATAAAGATACACCCATGTGTATGTTCATTGCAGCACTATTCACAATAGCAAAGACATGGAATCAACTGAAATGCCCATCAATGATAGGCTGGATAAAGAAAATGTGGTAGTGATACATATACACCATAGAATACTATGCAGCCCTTAAAAGGAATGAGATCATGTTCTTTGCAGAGACTTGAATGGAACTGGAATCTGTTATCTTCAACAAACTAATGCAGGAACAGAAAAACAAACTCCACATGTTCTTACCTAAAAGTGGGAGCTGAACAATGAGAACACATGGACACAGGGAGGGGAACAATACACACTGCAGCCTATTGGGCAGAAAGAGGGACAGCATAAGGAAAAATAGCTAATGCATGCTGGGCTGAATATCTAGGTGATGGGTTGATAGGTGCAGCAAACCACCATGACACACATTTACCTCTTTAACAAACCTGCACATCTTGCACATGTACACTGGAACTTAAAATTAAAAAAAAAACAACAACAAATAAACATTTTTAAATGCAAAATATCTGATGTTTCTCCGATTTCATTCATGAGATAACCAATTTTAGTACCTTTAAGTTTTTTTTTTCTGATAATTCTCACCATAATGAATTGTGTGCTTACTTTAGTTTTAACTCTATAGACGTCATTGAGATATAATTTTTATACAGCAAAATGCATAAATGTTAAGAATTCAGCTTGATGAGTCTTTGACAGATCTGTACCTCCATGTAGCCTCTATCTTAATCAAGATACATCTCCCAGAGGCAAGACTTAGGACTAGCTTGCAGCTTCTGCTCAGACAGAGCAATGTGTGAAAACCACATCTTGAACTTTTGCTCCAAGAACTACCACAGGAATGTATCAGGAAAGCCGAGAGAACCTTCAGACCCTTTGAAGGAACTGGATCACCACTGCAGGCTCTCTGAGATGCTGAAAAACCATGTCTGCTTACTTTCTCAGTGGGGAGGCTTGTGGTCTGGGGCAAGTTCTCAGCCCTGGTCACCAGCTGCCTGGAAATAGAATTGGTGCTGTTGGAGGGGCGCAGTGAGAGTAAGACCAGCCTTTAGGACTGTAGGCTGCATGGGATCAGGGGTGAGGCCTGTGACGGCCAGCTTTCCCCCACTTCCCTAGTGACCTGTATGACTCAACAGAGGCAGCCATAATCCCCCTGGGGATATAACTCCATTGTACTGGGAACCACACCTCCATTCCCCACAGCAGCCGTAGCAAGCCCAGCCCAAGGAAAGGCTGAGCTTGGACACCCCTATCCTTGCCCTGACCTGGTGGTCTTTCTCTACCCACCCTGGTAGCCAAAGACAAAGATTATAATGTCTTGGGAGCTCTATGGCCCTGCCCACTGCTGAGAAACCTGAATACTGAATCAGATGTCCCTAGGGCAAGTTTGCATCCTCCCTATAGAATCATGGTTGATGCACTATTGAAAGCACCACCTCCTGGCTGGAGGCCAACCAACACAAAACCAGCATACTAAACAAAAACACAACCAAGGACCCTCAGAGAGTCCCCTTCACTCCAATGCTACCTCCACCAAAGCAGATGCTGGTATCCACAGCTGCAAGACCTGAAGACAGATCACATCACAGGACTCTTTGCAGAGACTCCCCAGTACAAGCCCAGAGCCTGGTAGCTTCATTAGGTGGCTAGACCCAGAAGAGCAAAAACAATTGCTACAGTTTGGCTTTCAGGAAGCCCCATTCCTAGGGGAAAGGGGAGAACACCACATCAAAGTAGCACTCCGTGGGACAAAAGACTGAACAGCAGCAGCCCTTGAGTCCCAAATCTTCCTTCCGATATAGTCTACCCAAATGAGAAGGAACTAGAAAAACAATTTTCATAATATTACAAACCAAAGTTCTTTAACACCCCCAAAATATCATAGCAGCTCACCAGCAATGAATCCAAACCAAGACGAAATCTCTGAATTGCCAGAAAAAGAGTTCAAAAGTTTGATTTTGAAAAGGTTGATTATTAAGGTAATCAAGGAGGCACCAGAGAAAGGTGAAGTCCAACTTAAAGAAATAAGAAACATGATACAGGATATGAAAGGAAAATTCTTCAGTGAAATAGCATAAATAAAAAACAATCACAACTTCTGGAAATCAAGGACATACTTAGAGAAATGCAAAATGCACTGGAAAGTCTGAGCAATAGAATCAAAGAAGCCAAAGAAAGAACTTCAGAGCTGAAGACAAGGCTTTTGACTTACCCAATCTATCAAAGACAAAGAAAAAAGAATTTTAACAAATGAACAAAGCCTCCATGAAGTTTGGAACTATGTTAAATGTTCAAACCTAAGATTAATTGGTGTTTGTGAGAAAGAAGAGAATCTAAAAGTTTGTAAAAATATATTTGAGAAAATAATCAAGGAAAACTTCCCGAGCTTGCTAGAGATCTAGACATCCAAACACAAGAAACTCAAAGAACACCTGGGAAATTCATTGCAAAAAGATCATTGCCTAGGCATATAATCATCAGGTTATGTAAAGTCAAGATGAAGGAAAGAATCTTAAGAGTTATGAGGCGAAAGCATCAGGTAACCTATAAATGAAAACTTATCAGATTAACAGCAGGTTTCTCAGAAGAATCCCTACAAGTTAGAAGGGATTGGGATCTTATTTTTAGCCTCCTTTAACAAAACAATTATCAGCCAGGAATTTCATATCCAGCAAAACTAAGCTTCATAAATAAAGGAAAGATACAGTTTTTTTCCAGACAAATGTGGAGAGAATTCACCACCAGGACTACAAGAACTGCTAAAAGAAGCTCTAAATCTTGAAATATATTATTGAAATACATCGAAATAGAATATCCTTAAAGCATAAATCTCACAGGACCTATATAGCGATAACACAATGCAAAACAAAACAAACAAATGAACAAAAACAAACAAACAAAATCCCACACAAGATACTCAGGCAACAGATAGCATGATGAATAGAATAGTGTCTTATGTCTCCATACTAACATTGAGTGTAAGTAGTCTAAATGCTCTGCTAAAAAGATACAGAATGGGCCAGGTGCAGTGGCTCACGTCTGTAATCCCAGCACTTTGGGAGGCCGGAGTGGATGGATCACCTGAGATCAGGAGTTCAAGGCCAGCCTCACCAACATGGTGAAACCCCATCTGTACTAAAATACAAAAATTAGCTGGGCATGGTGGCGGGTGCCTGTAATCTCAGCTCCTTGGGAGGCTGAGGCAGGAGAATCACTTGAACCCAGGAGATGGAGGTTGCAGTGAACAGAGATCGTGGCATTGCATTGCACTCCAGCGTTGGCAACAAGAGTGAAACTCTGTCTCAATTAAAAAAAAAAAAAAAAAAAAGATACAGAATGGCAGAATGGATAAGAAATTCACCAACCAAATTTCTGCTATCCTCAGGAGATTCACCTAACGCATAAGGACTGGGTTGGAAAAAGATATTCCATGCAAATGGACACCAAAAGTGAACAGGAGTAGCTATTCTTACATCAGATAAAGAAACTTTAAAGCAACAGCATTAAAAAGACTAACAGGGACAGTATATAGTGATAAAAGGACTAGTCCAACAGGAAAATATCACAGTTCTAAATATATAGGCACCAAACACTGGAACTCTCAAACTTATAAAACAATTACTACCAGACCTAAGAAATGAGATAGCAACACAATAATAGAGGGGCACTTTGATACTTCACTGATAGTGCTAGACAGGTCATCAAGACAGAACGTCAACAAAGAAATAGTGGACTTAAGCTATACATTACACCAAATGGACTTAACAGATAAGTATAGAACATTCTACCCAACAACTGAAGAATATACATTTTATTCATCAGCACATGGAACATTCTTCAAGATAGACCATATGATAGGCCACAACACAAATCTCAGTAAAATTAAGAAAATCAAAATTATATCAAGTACTTTTCAGACCACAGTGGAATAAAATTGGAAATCAACTCCAAAAGGAACCCTCAAAACCATGCAAATACACGGAAATCAAATAACTTGCTCCTGAGTGATCACTGGCTCAACAATGAAATCAAGATGGAAATTAAAAATTTCTTTGAACTGAACAATGATAGTGACATAACCTATCAAAACCTCTGGGATACAGCAAAAGCAATGCTAAGAGGAAAGTTCATAGCATTAAATGCCTACATCAAAAAGTCTGAAAGAGCACAAATAGACAATCTGAAGTCACACATTACAGAACTGGAGAAACAAGAACAATTTAAACCTGAACCCAGCAGAAAAATAAATAAATAACAAATATCAGAGCAGAACTAAATGAAATTGAAACAAACAACACAAAAGATAAATAAAACCAAAAGCTCGTTCTTTGAAAAGCCTAATACAATTGATAGACTATTAGAGAGATTAACCAAGAAAAGAAGAGAGAAGATCCAAATAAGCTCAATTAGAAACAAAATGGGAGATATTACAACTGATACCACAGAAATACAAAAGATTATTCAGGTCTACTATGAACACCTTTACACGCATAAACTAGAAAGCCTAGAGGAGATGGACAAATTCTTGGAAATATATAAGCCTCCTAGATTAAACCAGGCAGATATATAATCTCTGAACAGGCAAATAACAAGGATTGAGATTGAAATGATAATTTTAAAAAAAATTGCCAAAGAAAAAAAATCCAGGACCAGATGGATTCACCGCTGAATTCTATCAGACATTCAAAGAATAATTGGTACCAATTCTACTGACAATATTTCAAAAGATAGAGAAAGAGGGAATCCTCCCTAAATCATTCTGTGAAGCCAGTATCACCCTAATACCAAAACCAGGGAAGGACATAACAAAAAAAGAAAACTACAGACCATATCCCTGATGAGCATAGATGCAAAAATGCTTAAAAAAATACTAGTGAACTGAATCCAAAAGTATATCAAAAAGATAATCCACCATGATCAAGTGGGTTTCATACCAGGGATGCAAGGATGGTTTAACATCCGTTAGTCAATAAATGTGAGATACCATGTAAACAGAATTAAAAACAAAAATCACATGATCATCTCAATAGATGCAGAAAAAGCATTTGACAAAATCCAGCATTGCTTTATGATTAAAACCCTCAGCAAAATCGGCATAGAAGGGACATACCTTAAGATAATAAAAGGCATCTACAACAAGCCCACAGCTAACTTATATTGAATGGGGAAAAGTCGAAAGCATTCCCCCTGAGAACAGGAGTGAGACAAGGATGCCCACTTTTGAAACTTCTACTCAACATAGTACAGGAATTCCTAGCCAGAGCAATCAGACAAGAGAAAGAAATAAAGGGCATCCAAATTGGTAAAGAGGAAGTCAAACTGTCGCTGTTTGCTGATAATATGATTGTATGGCTGGAGAACCCTAAAGACTCATCCAAAAAGCCCCTGGAAATGGTAAATGAATTCAGCAAAGTTTTAGGATACAAAATTAATGTAAACAAATCAGTACCTCTGCTAAACACCAACAGCAACCAAGCTGAGAATTAAATCAAGAACTCAACCCCTTTCACAAGAGCTGCAAAAATAAAGTAAAATGCTTAGTAATATACCTAACCAAGGATGTGAAAGATCTCTACAATAAAAACTACAAAACACTGCTGAAAGAAATCATAGATGACACAAACGAATGGAAACACATCCCATGCTCATGGATGGATAGAATCAATATTGTGAAAATGACCATACTGGCCAGAAGCAATCTATATATTCAAAGTAATTCCCATGAAAATACCACCACCATTCTTCACAGAACTAGAAAAAAAAATCCTAAAATTCACATAGAATCAAAAAAGAGCCTGCATAGCCAAAGTAAGACTAAGCAAAAAGAACAAATCTGGAGGCATCACATTACCCAACTTCAAACTATACTATAAAGCCATAGTCCCCAAAACAGCATGGTACTGGTAGAAGAATAGGCACATAAATCAATGGACAGAATAGAGAACCCAGAAATAAAACCAAATACAGCCAACTTGTCTTTGACAAAGCAAACAAAAACATAAAGTGGAGAAAGGACACCCTATTCAACAAATGTTTCTGGGATAATTGGCAAGCCACATGTAGAAGAATGAAACTGACTCCTCATCTCTCACCTTATACAAAAATCAACTCAAGCTGGAACAAAGACTTAAATTTAAGACCTGAAACCATAAAGATTCTAGAAGATAACATCAGAAAAATTCTTCTAGACATTGGCTTAAACAAAGACTTCAAGAACCCAAAAGCAAATGCAACAGAAACAAAGATAAATAGATAGGACTTAACCAAACTAAAAAGCTTCTGCACAGCAAAAGAAATAATCAGCAGAGTTAACACACAACCCATAGAGTGGGAGAAAATCTTCACAATCTATATATCTGACAAAGGACTAATATCTGGAATCTACAATGAACATAAATAAATCATCAAGGACAAAATAAACAATTTATCAAAAAGTGGGCTAAGGACATACATAGACAGTTCTCAAAAGAAGATATACAAATGGCAGACAAGCATATGGAAAAATGCTCTACATCGCTAATTATCAGGGAAATGCAAATCAAAAGTACAATGCAATACCACCTCACTCCTGCAAGAATGGCCATAATCAAAAAATCAAAAAATAATAGATGTTGCTATGGATGCAGTGAAAAGGGAACAACGCTTTTACGCTGTTGGTGGGAATGTAAGCTAGTACAACCATTACGGAAAACAGTGTGGAGATTCCTCAAAGAACTAAAAGTAGATCGACTGTTTGATCCAGCAATCCCACTACTAGGTACCTGCACAGAGGGAAATAAGTCATTATTACAAAAAAGATGCTTGCACACACAGGTTTACAGGAACACAATTTGCAATTGCAAAAATATGGAACCAGCCCAAATGCCCATCAATCAAAGAGTGGATAAAGAAATACCATGGAATACTACTCAGTCATAAGAAGGAATGAATTAATGGCATTCACAGCAACCTGGATGGGACTGAAGACTATTATTCTAGGTGAAGTAACTCGGGAATGGAAAGCCAAACATTGTACATTCTCACTCATATGTGAGAGCTAAGCTATGAAGATGCAAAGGCATAACAATGATACATTGGACTCTGGGGACTTCGTGGAAAGAGTGGGGATGGCAAGGGATAAAAAACTACACATTGGGTACAGGGTACACTGCTTGGGTGATGGGTGCACCAAAATCTCAGAAATCACCACTAAGGAACTTACTCATGTAACCAAACACCACCGGTTCCCCAAAAACCTAGTGAAATAAAAAACAATTAAAACTTATGAGTAAAAAATTAAAAAATAAAAAATAAAGAGGATAGAACAGAAAAAAAAGATACATCTCCCAAAAAGTTTTCTCATGCCATTCCCAGTGAAAACCCTGCCTCCCAAGCAGCTACTGATATAGTTTCTATCACCATAGTTTAGTTTTTCTGTTCTAGAACTTTAGATAAATGGAATCATTCAGGATTTATTCTTTTGTGTCAGGTTTCTTTGGTATACATGGTATTTATGGGATTTCTCGAAGTTGTTGTGTGTATTGGTAGTTCTTCCATGTTTATTGTGGACTTGTATTTCATTGTATGAATATACCACATTCTCTTGTTGATAAACTTTGAATTGTTTCTACATTATGGCTGTCATGAATACAGATGTTATGAGCATTCTTAAAAAAAAAAAAAGATATTAGCCAATTGTAATGTAGCAGCTGAGAGGGGTTTTGGTGATCATGGGGCTGAGGGAACAATGAAGTCCAGCATCTGCCAAGGGAGGAAGTCCCTCATAAGTACTTGAGGCTTTTAGCTGAGACCCTTGAAAGCTACATTCAAGGAGTGAGAACACACTAGAAATAGACCAACTCTCACAGAGATTAAAACTCCATTTAAATCATCTCAATTTCAGGTTAGAGAAAGATCTGTTCCTACTCTAATTGTCTGCCACAAGCAAAAGGGAATCCACTCTGGAGGAATATAAAATTGTTCACAGCCTTAAGGTGATGGTTGGTATTTAATTTAAATAAACAGAACAAAAACAAAACTAGGCAAACAAAATATACAGAAACTAACCGAGAGGACAAGAGTTTATAGAAATTCACACATAAAAACACCTCATATTCTAGCTATCAAACACAAGTTACTGTGATTACTGCATTTAAGAAATTAATAAAATGGAGAATTTTAGCACAGTGTGAAAATGATGAAAGTGTCACGTGGAAATTTCAAAATTGAAAAATATTGTACCTAATTTTAAGAAATTAGCAGATGGGTTTATCAGCAGATTAGGCACAATTTAAATGTTTAGAAAGAGTAGACTGGGTCGGGTGTGATGCTTCACACCTGTAATCCCAGCTATTTAGAAGGCTGAGGTGAGAGGATTGTTTCAGCCTGTGATTGCACCACTGCACTCCAGAACCTGGGAAACAGGGCAAGAAAAAAAAAAACTAGACTGAAACATAGAAATAAAATATAGAAAAGAGCATTAAAGATTTATGGGGTATTTTGTAAAGGCCTAATATTTATGTCATTGAAGTTCGTAAGGCTAGGAGAGAGAGAATGGGTGAAAAGCAATATTTGATGAGCCATTGCTAAGATTTTTCCAATACTTATAAGACATCAAGCTACAAGATCTAAGAACTGCTTCAAACCCAAAGCAGGATAAATACAAGACTCCCAAGCCTAAGCGCATTTACAACAGTAAAACTGTTGAAAGCGAACACGAGATCTTAAAAGCAATAGAAAAAAATGAGCTTCAGAAGAAGTAAGGATATCATACCGAAACAAAGGAAGCCAGAAGACTATAATTGACAGCTTTAACATGCTGGGGGGAAAAAAAATCACTGCCAACTTAGAGTTCTATACCCAGTGCAAATATTCTCAAAAAGCAACTAAAGTCAACATAATTTCAGACAAACCAAAACAGAGAATTTTTTTACCAGTAGACCTACACTGAGATAGATAAAGAATGACAAATATTTTTCAAATAAAAGGAACATGATCCCAGATAAGAGCATGGAAATGCAGGAAGAAGTAAAGAACAATGGAAAGAGTAAATATGTGGGCAAATATAAGTGAATATGTCCTGTATGAAACAAGTGAAACAATATTTTGTTGGGCTTAAATTATATTTAAAGTATGTCAATAAAAGTGCAAAAGGAGGAATGGGTAGATGGAACCAAAATGTCTTCAAGTCGTCTGAGATATTGTACATCTATTAATTTATGTTGAACTTCAATAAGTTAAATATGTCATAATCTGTAGGGTAAACATTTAAAGAGCACTGAATAGAGGAGAAAATTGTTGTTTTTGCTTTGGGTTTGCCCAGAAGCAGGCCCTGAGACAAGGGTTTAAATGCAAGTAGTTTATCTGAGAGATGACCCCAGTAAGTATCAGTAGAGGGATGGGGTAGCAAGATGTGGGTAGGAGGGAAGCCAATGAAGAGCATCTTATCAGGAAACATACCTATGGGAGCAACAAGAGCTTTCCAATAGGGAACATTGGAAGCACATTAGACTCCTCTCATCCAAGGGGCAATCCTATCATTAATTATTCCGGAGTTGAAAATTTCCTGGCACTTCTGTCCTGCTTAGTGTATAAGCACAGAGGACTTCAGTGGTGAAAGATCCTACAAGTATAGAATCATAAATGTGGGCAGTTGGAAGTTGGGCTACAGTACAAGGAAACTACAAACTCCAAGAGGATATGGATGGAACAGACTCCAAGAGGATATGAATATAACAGATTCTGCAATACCCAGCAAATGTGTACATGTATGTGTCAAAGACGTATGGAAGAATACACATGAGTACAATGGCCCCAAACTAGAAACAATCCAGATTTCCCAATAGTAGAACGAATAAGTGTTAATGCATTCATACAGTGGCATATTATATAGCAATGAAAGCAACCTATAGCTATAGACAAGAATATGCATGTATTTCACAAGCATAATGGTGAATGAAAGAAGCCATATGTTACAGCATGAATACTGAAGAGTCCATATATAAATAAACTCCAGAAACCTACAGGGTATGTGGGGAATCGGGAAGAAGCTGGTCTATGGGAACTGGAAGACCCATGCTAGATATTATTGGGAATATCAAGCTCAATTAGTGGATTGAGACTAGCCTCATGGAAAGCTGAGGAATTTGTCCTTGACATTACAGGTAACAAAAATTCATGTTTATATGTGAAACTCCAGGCTCTGTTCCAATTGCCATCTCTCACTCTTCACATATAACCCTATACTTTAGACAGTAGAGATCACATATACTTTACTAACTTGATAAAATATGTGTATTAGGGTTCTTCAGCGGGACAGAACTAATAGGATAAATGTATATATGTAGGGGCATTTATTAAGGAGTATTGACTGACAGGATCACAAGGTGAAGTCCCACAATAGGCTGTCTGCAAGCGGAGGAGCAAGGAAGCCAGTCCGAGTCCCCAAACCTCAAAAGTAGGGAAGCTGACAGTGCAACCTTCAGTCTGTGGCCAAAGGCCCAAGAGACCCTGGCAAACCACTGGTGTAAGTCCAAGAGTCCAAAAACTGAGGAACTTGGAGTCTGATGTTCAAGGGCAGGAAGCTTCCAGCACGAGAGACAGATGAAGAGTAGAAGACAGCAAGTCTGCTCATTCAACTTTCTTTTGCCTGCTTTATTCTAGCTGCGCTGGCAGCTGACGGAGGGTCTGCCTCTTCCAGTCCACTGACTCAAATGTTAATCTCCTTTGGCAACACCCTCACAGACACGCCCAGGAACAATACTTTGCATCCTTCAATCCAATCAAGTTGACACTCAGTATTAACCATCACAATGTATAACACAGGAAGAAACTAATTGGGTTGTGATGAAATTAAAGCCAACAATGATGGGGAACTTTACTTAAAATGTGGACAATATCACATACATACATATGGCCATTGTGAAAATCATGTATTTGGAAATTTCCAACTTCTGTATTAAAGGTACTAAACTGTGCACCAGGAACACAATGATGACTTAAGCTATGTGAGCATGTCTGACCCAAAGTAGAAACTCAGTATCTGTGGTTTATTATAAGAGGCAGTGAGCAGAGAGGCAGGTTTAAAGTAACTTAGTCTAATTTTTGGAGGCAAATGTTTTGAATACAAATATGAACAAATTTTAATAACATTGTATGTTTGGGGGGCAAGGCAACAGATATTTAAGGAGGTGCCATTGTGGCAGACAGCAGCTTTTCATGAAGAGAGTGTTATTCTGATCCGTCTGTCACTTCATCTTTTTTTTTCTGTCTAACACAAAAGGCAAGTGAAAATTAAAATGGAAACCTCTGGAGGGGGCAGGTAATGAGTATTCTAATTATTAAAGATGCTTTTCAAGACTTCAGATAACACATAGGATTGAAACTGTCTCTCTTCAAATCCCATTAACAACAAAACAGCTATGCCTGAGAATGTTATGAGTGTGTTTCATGCCCAGCCTTCTCTGTCAGCCACAACCCAAAGAAAAGAGAAAGTGAAGTGTCTCTTTGGTTAGATTGTGACTTGTTTTTGGAAATTAAGTTTCTTACTGTTAAGGTGAGACAATAGATATCCTCTTAGCAATGGAAATTTTCCTGTGAGGCACTGTCTAGCCAATGATTACCTGAAGGCAAACTTCTTCCTTTATACATGGAAGGCAGGACAGATGGTGTGACTGATGCAACCAGATATATCCTGGAGTTGGGCAAGTGAAAGATTTCTCCAATTTCCAAAGGGTCATGCAGTGGAGATGTGATTGTTTTTTCATAATAATAGAAATCCGTACAAATTTAATGGTGATTACTTGTTTATTGACTGTTCTTGTTGCAAGAATAGTTAACCTCCTCATGAACAAAATACTGCTTTCAAATTCCAATCACTTCAGCTAACAGTGTCAACAGAAAGGACTAGACTCAATGGACTGTGACAGCTAGTTCCATGTTTTAGAACGTTGCTTTAAAACCTAACGCCGGGTCTGCCTAGCATTTGATTTTGCAAAAGCCAGTGCCCACAGGTGGTGGCAGTCAGCAGCTAGCGGCGGGAGGGCTACCAATCCCTACTGCCTGGTTTCCTGAGCTGCCCAACCCTTGCCTTCCTGACTGGATACCACATTCACCCCTTGGGGCTTCTGATAATGTCTGTGCTGACATGCAGACAAGCTCTGTTAGGGAACACAAGACAAACACATGGGCAGTGCTAGAAAGCTGCCTGTTAGGTGTAACAAAGGAGCCCTCAGCACAGTACCAGCATATGGAAAGCAAGCATGAAATTATTCCACGCTCGGGCCTAAGAACTGTGCAGACGGCCGGGCGCGGTGGCTCAAGCCTGTAATCCCAGCACTTTGGGAGGCCAAGACGGGCGGATCACGAGGTCAAGAGATCGAGACCATCCTGGCTAACACGGTGAAACCCCGTCTCTACTGAAAAATACAAAAAAACCAGCCAGGCGAGGTGGCGAGCGCCTGTAGTCCCAGCTACTCGGGAGACTGAGGCAGGAGAATGGTGTGAACCCGGGAGGCGGAGCTTGCCATGAGCCCAGATCGCGCCACCGCACTCCAGCCTGGGCGACAGAGCGAGACTCTGTCTCAAAAAAAAAAAAAAAAAAAAAAAAAAAAAAAAGAACTGTGCAGACTTTTTATATGGAGCTGCAAGTGCTGGATGGTGACAAGCTCCTCTTTTCCTCTTTGCTCCAGCGGTAAAAATACTAGCTAGCTTATCTTCCTTGAACAAAACGTGACTAATGTTGAACAAAATTTTTTTATTTTCCTTCTTACTCTTCTATTTTGCTTTGGCCCTTAAGTGGTAGCCTACTGTCTGGGTTCCCAAGCAACATGACTTTGCAGTATGTGAGTGTATACAAAAAATAAATGGATAAATTTTAAAAGCTCCTTCTCGAACTTCTCTGCATTGATTAATTGATTTTCTTTCTTTAAGAAAGTTGTATTCTCCGTTATGGCCCTACCATGCAATGCCATTGCTCCAGGAAAAAAACAACTCTAATTTGAGGAGTTACACTTGTGTCATTAGGAACCTCTGAGGATCTTCCCTGGATGCTGGTACCTTGGTAGCACTCAGAGCAGTGGAGAGTTGCTGGAGGATCCTCTCTTGTGGCTTCACTTGTTTTCTCTGGAAGCAGACAAGGCGTGATGGAGAGAGGAACTCTTCTTTCTCAGTCCCGTTTGAGCATTGATTGTATGGTAATTATAGAACTTAAAGGGAGCCTGTGAAAGCTGGATCAGCACTTCCAAGTTTTCTGTTTCCAGATTTTTATAACTCAACCATAAATACTCACTAGCAGGAAGAAATGAAACACATAATATCTAAAAGGAAATGATTTTTTTTTTGAATTTTCTTTCTGTAGGAAAGGAGAGTTGTGTTGGTTGTTGCTCTTTTACGAGATTTTCCAGTAATAATGACAATGATGATCATGATAAATTCTTCTCTTCCTAAGAGTTTTAAGTTGAATATTTTTGCTTTCTTGAATCCATAACATTAATATAAATAATCTCAAATTTAATTATTTGAATATTCTTTTGTTCCTTTAATTCAGTTTGTGGCTTAGCTGAGATGAAAATCCAGTAAACATTCTACATAATTGAAATTTTAAAATTCTGTTTCGATTCTCCTATCTAATCATTTCTCTATCCAGTTGCCAAACACTTATACAGTGGTTTCTTCCCATTTGCCAATCACTTTGCTAGACAGTAAGGACCAGCATGGATAGGCAGCATCTTGTCCCTTGAGAGTCACAGATAATCATGATACACCGTGGTTCAAACAATGATAGAGGTGGTGACTTAGCAACATGGCATTATGGAGAACAGAGGCTTAGACTAGAGTGGAAAGTAGACTGGTCTCAGGGAAGACCTGCTATAGGAAGTGACCCCTTAGCTAAGTTTTAAAGACTAGAACTGAGCAATGTAGAGTGGTGTCAGGCATTCCAGATGGAAAGGATTCAAGGCATGGAATAATTGTAAACAGGTTAGTTAGTAGTGCTGAGAGGCAGAGGTAGGTGAAAGGTAAGAGTGAAGTGGCTGTTGGAAGATAGATCCGGGAGGATCGTTTAAACTAGACTAGAGTTTGGGCTACTGTTGGGAAGCTATTACTGACATCCATGTTAAAGTTAACAAAGGACTGAGCTAGGGCAGTGTTAATTATATTGACAAGCAAGGCAGATGAGAATTTGAAACACTGAAGAGTTGGGAAAAGTTTAGGATGCCTCTGAGGTTTCTATCCTGGACTTCGGCACGGATGCTGGTGTTCACAGTTTGGGCTTGGCTGGTTTGAGGTGCCTGTGGATATCCAGGTCAGCGTATCCCACAGAGAGGTGGATTTGTGTCTGAGGCTTATGAGAGAAGGTTTGACCTGAAGATAAGAAGTTGGAAGTCATGAATATCTAGGTGGTGGTTAAACCCACAAATGCGGGCATATAGATTATCCAGGGGAGAGAGACAAGAGGACAGCAGTATACTACACATAGAACCACGAGGAAGACCATCTTTCAAAGGGAGGATGGAGAAAAAGAATAAGTAAAGAAGACAGAGTAGGAATCATCAAGGAATTATGAAGAGAAACAGGTAAGAACATTGTCATGGAAGCCAAAAGAGCAGATTACATATAATGAGGGAGCAATCAATAAATGCTGCAGAGAGGCCTAAGATAATAAAACCTGAAATGTGTCCAATAGAATTGACCCATCTTAGCATTCTAAGCCCCAACCTACCCTTCTCCTAAAGCCAGTTGATCTTTATTGAAAATGTTATTAAAAGAGAGAAAACAGTGGGAACCAATGCATGCACATGATGTGTTAACTGTTATCTGCTGCACTCTCAGTGGCTGAGATTAAGCTCTCCACAAGGTTGCAGCACTAGCTGGTGTGTGTGCCTGTTTCTCTACATGGTTCCCCATTAGATTAGTGTTGACAGTGCTCTATGCAGGTGGTATAATAATTCAAGGTGTCACAATTAAAAACATACCATTCCATCAGCCATGTAGCATCTCCCTTATCCTACACCAAGATGATCCAGAATTAGAGGTTCTCAGTATTTTATGAACACTTAAAGATTACTCTTATCAAGCTTTCATGATTTAGGGTCATCTTTACTATCCATGCAGAGTTTCTGTGTTAGGTGGGGATGTCTAACCCTACCCCAGGTTGCTCCAAACTGCGGTCTCATTTTAAAATAGCTAAACTGGCCCTCTTTTTTAAAACTGTAGTTTTATGGTTTCCCATCACTAGTTTGGTGGGGGCTGCCCAAGGTCTGCCGCAGCTTCCAATCTGCTCCTGACTTCAAGGTTCCACATATATGATGGGCATAAAAGGCATGGCAGAAATATCCCTTTTAAGTGGCCATTTTCTCATTTTAAAAATGACTTAACAAGACAGAGATAATCTGAAAAAAGCAGGTAGTTCCCTAAGAGATGAGTTACTCATATATGCAATGTTTGGGGTATCTTTCATATTTATTAATTTTGAGAATATACTGTTAAGATGGCTCATTTGTGTTGCCAAATGCCCACTGAATTGCTACCTCTCCACATTGTCTGCATGCAGATATTGATAATGCATCACAGATTGATGACTATGCCCCAATCCAGTCTCAGAGTCTGTTTACAGAGCACTTCTGTCATCACTGTGAATTAACCAGACATCATGTGAGATAAAAGCTATTTGCTGATTAGAAACTATAGATATTATATAAAGGCAAAGACATTTATTTTCTAGGCTGTTTGTAATTAAACTGAAGAAACAAAATATATCTGAGTAATTGAAAGGCATTATTCAAATGTGTCCTCTCTGCAGGAGAAGGAGAATCAGTCATTGCACTTCTTTCTTTAACCTGATAGTCAAGTATTGTCTGAAGCATTGGGGTTTGCATTATTCAAGGTTGTCTAGAGAAATAAAACCAAACCAATCGGTTATCCGGAGAAAAAGAACACACACACGCACACACACATTTATTCTGAGGAATTGGTTTATTGGCTTACACAATTATGGAGGCTGCGAGGTTACACAATCTGTTATCAGCAAGCCGGAGACCCTGGGAAGCCGGTGGGGTAGTGAGGTTCACATCGAAAAGGCTGAGAATTCAAAGAGGTGATAATGTGAATCATTAAAGAGGTGATAATGTGAGTAGGGTCAGGGAAGTTGAAATGAGATATTCCAGCTCAAGCAGCAAGGCAGGATAAAAGAGACAAATCCCTACTTCCTCTGCCTTTTGTTCTATTTAGGCCCTCAACAGATTAGATGATGCCCAACCAAACTGGAGAGGACAATCTCCTTCACTGAGTTTACCAAATTCAAATGCTAGCCTCCTCCAGGAATATGCTCATAGAGGCAACCAAAAACAATGTTTAATCAGGGCACCAAATGAACCATCCATATTGACACATGCAATTAATTACCTCCCATAGTTAATTGAAGAGCTCTTGAAGAGCTCTCGTAACCTTGGGAGATTTGTTGTATCAGGGACCGAGCAGCCTCTAAAGCAGTGGCTATCAACGTTGAAATGTATAAGGATTACCTGAAGAACTTATTAAAAATGCATGCTCCTTGGGCCTTATACCAAGATTCCCATTAAATATGGATTTGAGCTCAGGAATACAGGTTTTTATAATAAACCTGTTGATTCTGGTATAGATGATCTGAGGACCCTACTTCAAAAAAATACTCTGGTAAGTGGTCTTCGAAGTAGGGCATGTATCCTTTTGGAACAATCCTTTATAGTATGGGAAAATTTTAGAACTTTTATTTTGTTTATTTTAACAAATGAAAGTTCTTACGCTTTGTTGTTGATTGGAACTGGTGCACACACTGAACCTGGATGGTAATGTTCTGGACAAATCCTGCAGAATCCCAAGGAGTTGAGTGGGAGTGGGAGCTGACTTGAGTTTAACTTACTGTGAAGTAGTGAGGTGTGTGTTGCCTGGGTAAATAGATTTAAGGGCCAATGATCTTGTTTAACTGAACTACCTCTCACAAAATGGGTAAGAATCTTAAATTATTCCCAAGAAGATGTGATAATGCCATGATAATGCCAAAAGAACATCCACAAAAGAGCGAAAGAAAATGGCCATGCTGGCAATTGTCCTACTCATTCAAAGCTCCTGATAACCTTCATTAAGTGGTAGGAAACAATGACAGTCTAATCAGATATGATTAGTAAGAAGACTATTTGAAATATGGATTTACCAGCCACTATCATTAATGATTAACCTCTCCCAAAGTGTACATCATGCTTTGAAAAATTAGCAATTATAGAGGCAGAAGACTGTAATGCAGAGTTAGGACTTACGTGCTACAGCCAGACTACTGGGTTTGAATCCAAGCTCTGGTGCTACCAGCTGTGTGACCTTGCGTGAATTACTTATTTGTACCGTCTTCATCTGTTCCTGCTGCCATTTCACAATTACCATAAGACTGGGTAATCTATAACAACAGAAATTTATTAAGTTACAGTTCTAGAGGCTTGAAAGTCCAGGATCAAGCAGAACCCTCATGACCTAATCACCTCCTAAAGGCCACACCTCTTAATACTATTATATTGGGGTTTAAGTTTCAAATGAATTTTGGAGGGACACAAACATGAAAGTCATAAAATTCTTCTCCTGTATCCCTAACATTCATGTCCTTACCAGTTACAAAATATAATCATTCTATCCCAATAACCCCCCAAAGTCCTAATTCATTCTAGCATCAACTTTAATGTGTAAGTCCAAAGTCTCATCTAAATCAGATATGAATGGGACTCAAAGCACAGTTCATTCTAAGGCAAATTGTTACTCCATCTGTGAGCCTTTGAAAGGAAACAAATTATGTGCTTTCAAAACTTAGCAAACCAACATGGCATATGTATACCTATGTAACAAACCTGCACGTTGTGCACATGTACTCTAGAACTTAAAGTATATTAAAAAAAGAACTTAAATTTACAAAAAAACCCAACCCCATCAAAAATGCGCAAAGGAGATGAACAGACAATTCTCAAAAGAAGACATTTATGCAGCCAACAGACATATGAAAAAATGCTCATCATCACTGGTTATTAGAGAAATGCAAATCAAAACCACAATGAGATACCATCTCACACCAGTTAGAATGGCAATCATTAAAAAGTCAGGAAACAACAGATGCTGGAGAGGTTGTGGAGAAATAGGAACACTTTTACACTGTTGGTGGGAGTGTAAATTAGTTCAACCATTGTGGAAGACAGTGTGGCGATTCCTCAAGGATCTTGAACTGGAAATACCATTTGACCCAGCAATCCCATTACTGGGCATATACACAAAGGATTATAAATCATTCTATGATAAAGACACATGCACAGGTATGTTTATTGTGGCACTATTCACAATAGCAAAGACTTGGAATCAACCCAAATGTCCATCAATGATAGACTGGATTAAGAAAATGTGGCATGTATACGCCATGGAATATTATGCAGCCATAAAAAGGATGACTTCATGTCCTTTGCAGGGACATGGAAAATGAAGCTAGAAACCATCATTCTCAGCAAACTATCACAAGATCAGAAAACCAAACACCACATGTTCTCACTCATAAGTGGGAGTTGAACAATGAGAACACATGGACAAAGGGAGGGGAACATCACACTCGGGGGCCTGTTGGGGGATGGGGGGCTAAGAGAGGGATAACATTAGGAGAAATACCTAATGTAGGTGATGGGTTGATGGGTGCAGCAAACCACTAGGGCACGTGTATACCTATGCAACAAAACTGCACATTCTGCACATGTAACCCATAACTTAAAGTATAATTTAAAAAATACAATAGTGAAATAGGCATAAGATAGACCTTTCCATTCCAAAAAGAAGAAAAAATACAGGAAGAAAGAAAGGGATAAGTTGTCCCAAGTAACTCCAAAATTCAAATGGGAAAACATTACATCTTAAGGCTCCAGAATAAGCTCCTTTGACTCTCTATTCCACCTGCCAGAGACACAGGGCTAAAGGTTGGGCCCCCAAAGTCCTGGGAAGCCCTGCCCTTATGACTTTTCTGGGCACAGCCCACACAGCAGCTCTCACAAGTTGGAGTCTCCTGCTTGCAGCTCTCTCAGATGAAGTTGCACATTGGTAGCTCTACAGCTCTGAAGTCTTTGGAGTGGCTCTGCTTCCATGACTTACTGGGCATTGCTATAGTCGGGGCTCTCTGTGGTTGCCCTGAACCTGTTGTGCTAAAGCTCTTTGGAACATTCTTTGAAATCTAGATGGAAGCAGCCATGCCCCCACAACTCATGCAGTCTGCTCCTTGGCGGAGATGGCGCCATATGAACATCACTAAGGTTTACCACTTATGCTTACTGGAGGGCTGGCCACTGTAGCCTGCATCATACCTGAGCCCACTGGAGTCAACTTGGGATGGCTGAGAAGAGCTGCACCAGAATTTGTGAAGCAGAGACTTGAGGCAGCCCATGCCAATGAGTACTGAGGTCATATGGGTACCTAAATCCCCTCTTTTGACAACATTCTGCTCTCAAAGCCCTGGCACTCTGAGTCTGAGATGGGATTGGCAGTACCTGACAAGTTTTGAAATGGCTTTGGAGTCATTCTTTCATTGTCCTGATGAATAGCACCTAGCTTCCTTCTGTCCATATTAATCTTTTCAAACAGTCTCTTGGGCACATTCTTGATATTCTGTCCTGAATACACTCTCTCATTTTTTTTTTTAATGACTCAGAATTTTCCAACTGTTTAAGTTCTGCTTTCCTTTTGAGTATAAATTCAGTCTTTAACTTGTTTCTCTCTTCTTGCATTTTACTGTAAGTAGTCAAGGAAGCCATGCTGCACCCTCAACACCTGACTTAGAGATTTCTTCTGCCAAATATCCTAATTCATTGCTCTTCAGCTCTGCCTTCCACAAAACACTAGGACACAAACACAATTCAGGCAAGCTCTTTTTCTCTTTATAGCAAGAATGTCCTTTCCTCCAATTTCCAATAACATGTCTCTTATTTTCATCTAAGACCACATCAGAATGGTCTTTCCCTGTCCACATTTCTACCCACATTCTGATCACAACCATTTAAGTAATTACTAAGAAGATTGAGGCCCTCCCTACATCTCTCCTCTTCTTCTGAGCCCTTTAAAGTCCAGTCTCTACCTATTGCCCAGTTGCAAAGACACTTCCATATTTTTAGGTATTTGCTATAGAAACACCACTTCTTGCTACCAATTTCTGCCTTAGTCCATTCATGCATCTATAACAAAATACCTTAAAGTGGGTAATTTACAAATAATGGACATTTGTTTCTCACAATCCTGGAGGATGAGTAGTCCAAGATCAAGGTGTTAGCAGATTTGGTGTCTGGTAAAGGCATGCTCTCTGCTTTTCAGATGGCCTCTTGCCACTTCCTCATAAGGCAGAAGGGATGTAAAAGGGATAAACACTGTGTCCTCATATGGCAGGAGGAGCAGAAGGGTCAGACAGCTCTCTGAAGCCCATTCAAAAGGGCAGAACTATCATGAGTTAATCACCTCCCCATAGGCCCTACTCTTTTTTTTTTTTTTTTTTTTTTTTGAGATGGAGTCTCGCTCTGTCGCCCAGGCTGGAGTGCAGTGGCGCAATCTCTGCTCACTGCATGCTCCGCCTCCCAGGTTCATGCAATTCTCCTGCCTCAGCCTGCTGAGTAGCTGGGACTACAGGCGCCCGCCACCACACCGGGTAATTTTTTGTATTGTTAGTAGAGACGGGGTTTCACCGTCTTAACCAGGATTGTCTCGATCTGCTGACCTCGTGATCTGCCCGCCTCGGCCTCCCAAAGTGCTAGGATTACAGGCGTGAGCCACCGCACCCTGCCCCTCTTTATTCCACCACAATTGAGATTAAATTTCAACATGAATTTTGGAGAAACACAAACATCAAAACTATAGCATATACTATGCCTCAGTTTCCTCGTCTGTAAAATGGGTCCTTAATAATAGTACCACCTTTGAGGGCTGACATGAGCATTATGTGGTTAATACGTGTAATGCGTTTAGACCAAGGCACATACACTGTACACAATAGAAATGTTAGTTTGGAAGTATAATTTATCCTATTATATGATATACTTTAAAGATTTCTATGTTTTATAATTTATATTGGTATGTTTTATTATAACTTGTAAATATATGTTCAAACATTGATATATATTTTTATACCAATATAAACATGGGGCATATGTTCAACATGGTTGCTCATAGTAATGAGCAAATAAAATATCTATAGCCCACCTTCCAGCAGATGCTGGTACTCCTGGAAGAGTCCCAGGTCCCTGGAAGCATAATAGTTACTGACATTACTCTCGAATGGGACTGTGGTCAGAACCAATGATGGGGACTGGGTATAAAAGCTGAAACATGTTATCTTTTGACAATCCTCCTTTCTACACAGCTCTTCTCTATATTAAACATTCTGATCTGATTGTCACTTTATTCTGTTTCCTTTCATAGCTTTTTATCCTATTTCTCAGTACTGTCATACCAAGATATTACCTGAAAAAGTGTTTGGAAATATAATAGTTTGAAAATGAGTCTCTGGAGAACTCCTTTTCTTATTTTATCCCATCCACCTGGCCCCTCATCCTCTGCCCCACGGCCTCTGTTCATGGGCATGAATGTTCACCTGGACCAGCACGCCCAGGCCATGTGTATAAACATGTGTATGCAAACACAATTAGTCTCTTTTTCCACTCAGTCTAGGTAGGTGAGACGATTTTTTTCAAAGCAACATTTCTGAGCAGAACATAAAAGGAAATAAGCAAAAGAAATGACAAACCATTGAAGTAAATGGCCATGTCCAATATTTTTTCTAGTCATCATTTGCTGAACACACAGTCCTCTCTCTTCTCAATCTGCTTTAGCAAACTCCTGCCCAAGGTGGCTTCAGGTTATATCCTCTGTTCCCATCCAGTGCCTGTTTTCCAGTTGTCATTGCCTGCAGATCAGAGTCCAGACTCCACAAACTTTCATTTAGTTTCCTGACTATTCTGACTCTGTCTGCGTCTGTCCCTGCTGCCATTTCACAATTACCGTAAGACTGGGTAATCTATAACAACAGAAATTTGTTAAGTTACAGTTCTAGAGGCTTGAAAGTCCAGGATCAAGCAGAACCCTCATGACCTAATCACCTCCTAAAGGCCACACCTTTAGGTTTGGATTCATGCACAGGTTAACCTGGAAGACCTTCACCGTCCCCTCCGAAGTTCTCTGCTTATTTCTCCAGACTCTTCCTCCAAGGTTGTTTTACCATTTCTAAGCTTATCATGTTAATTTGCCCATGGCCTTTTCTTTGAGTCTTCCCCTCCTACTCTCAGCTGAGACAAATCCTCTCTGGCTTCCTAGGATGCCTCAAACCCCTACTTTCCTGAGGGATCACACCCCAGAACTGTTCACTTTGTATATAGAACTGTATATTATGTCTCCATGCAGCTCTACTTGATCTGGAGCAGAGCCTCCAAGTGACATTTCTAGGGTGTCTTTCCTTCTAGTGCAGGTCAACCATATCTAGAACCATTTTAACCATTACAAACTTATACACGATTAAATCTCATATCTCAGGTTTGGAAAATAAGCTACCTTCTCCTTCCACTCAATGTGTGACTCCCCTCTTAGCACCCTAGTACACAATTATCCATATGCCAAAACAACTCACATGATGGTAATTTCATTATATCTCTAGACATCGCATTTCTCAAAGCAGAGTGTCTTCCATTTATCATAAAACACAGCCTCTATTTCAAGACAACAAAGCAAATTTTTTTAATTGGAAAATGTGGCACATATACACCATGGAATACTATGCAGCCATAAAAAAGGATGAGTTCATGTCCTTTGCAGGGACATGGAAAATGAAGCTGGAAACCATCATTCTCAGCAAACTAACCCAGGAACAGAAAACGAAACACCGCATGTTCTCACTCATAAGTGGGAGTTGATCAATGAGAGCACATGGACACAGGGAGGGGAACATCACACACTAGGGCCTGTCGGGGGGTGGGGACCTAGGATAGGGATAGCGGTAGGAGAAAGACCTAATGTAGATGATGGGTTGATGGGTGCAGCAAACCACTATGGCATATGTATACCTATGTAACAAACCTGCAGGTTCTGCATGTGTATCCCAGAACTTAAAGTATTAAAAACAAAATTAAGGTTGAACTAATGATGAATTTCAAATATGATCAGACTCATTGAGTGCTTTGGAATCATATATTGAATATAGTCAGGTTATCAAGGCTTAACATTTGATTAATATATGTGCTAGGCTACTTTCTCCAAAAAATGAATGTTGAAAAGGCAATGTCCTGTGAAGCAGGTGAACTTGTATTGGAAAATATGGAGCATTCTAAAACAATAAAAGACCAGAGAGGACAGAGGACTCTGGGTCTTTGTATGAAATCTAAACTTCTTTCCAGGTACTGGAAGACTTACTAATCTTAAACTATTACAATGTATTGGTTTGGTATAGACAATAGGCTAGTTGCTTTGTAAAATATAAACATGCATTAACTTTGCATCTGCTCATGACCTTTCTAAAATGCTCACTGGACAGCACTCCTCATCTTAAACTCCTTCAGTTGCTCTACTTTTCCTTCAATAAAATCCAAGCTGCTTGGCATGCTCTACAAGACCCTTCAAGAAATAGCCTCTGCCTACTCTTTCAACTTTCCTTTTCACCACTTCTTAGGCTCTAGACATATCGTTGTTTGCCATTCTCTGAAAGCATCACACTCTTTCTGACCTTCAGGCTGCGCAAGGCTCCTTCTTCCCTTGGCTTGCTATTTGTTCATGACTCAACTCAGAGAGTATTTTCTGCATGGAGACTTTCTTGTTGCTCTCCAACCCCTCATACCCTTCGATCTTTTGTATTACCTTATAACACTCACCTTAACCTCCATATGAGCACTTATAATTCTGTATTATGATGCATTACTTGCCTATATTTTATGTGCTCCTTATAAATCATAAGAACACCTTTCATTTCTAAATTTGATGACTACTACTGCACCTGGTATCTGGGAGGTGCTCATTACCCAGATGTGCACAATTTAACCACGCACGTGTTTAAAAGTGGAGAACCTTTCCCAGCTGTGGTCAGAGAGTGATGTTACTATGGAATACGGGTAGGAGAAAGGCTCCACTTGCTGAATGAAAGAGTGCATCATATACTCATTGTCTTTGAAAACTCTGCAGCCTCAATTAGGAATCAAGAGTTCGGTTCAGGTATTTAGAAGTTACAGATTTTGGGTTGTTTTTTTTTTTTTTTTTTTTTTTTTTTTTTTGTCATTTTAAAGGTTGCCCAAGAGTTCCTGATTCCTTTTTTTTTTTTTTGCAAAATCATGAGAGATTTCTCCTACTCTGACCAATGCAGGACACACAGGAAAAAGAAGCAAATTTTGGAGCAAGAAGTTTTAACCTGGAGCCCAAGCATTCCCTAGGAATTCCATGAATGCGCTTCGTGGGATTCTGTGGACCACCTGAAATATATACATTACTTGTCTACATGTCTGTTTCTGGGAGAGACTCAGGAGGTTGCATCATATTACCACACAAATGTGGTCCAGAAATGCTGTTCTAATAAAGGATAGTAGAATGGTGGAGAAATACACTCAAACAAACCTTTCCTTGACTTTAGGTAGCTCCAGTTGAATTTCAAGCTTCACTCTTTTGGGAGATTCTTGTCACCACACCACACACAAAGGAAGAAATTATTTCTTTTCTTGCTTAATAGGCAGTTTGAGGAGGTAACCTCTCTGGGATGGCGGTGCAGTGGAGGGTGACATTGTGGCACACTTGTGATAAACAAATAAGGATATCAGGATCAGGCTGGCCTAAGCACATTCATTTACATGAGTTTTATATTTTCTTAGGACTGACAGGAAACTTCAGAGTGTCACCTGGCTTCATCGCCTGCTTTGAAAAAATATTTTCAGATAAACCATATAAATTGGACTAAACCACATCCCATTTGTAAGCATACTTTTCCCATCCCCGAGAAGGTGGTTGCCGAACCTTAACCGTGGCATTCCACACTTAAAAGGCCACTTGACAAACAAAAAGCCAGAGGCCAGTTGCTTGGAAAATATCCTGTGCTTTCTCTTTTCCATCAAGTGTAATGAAGTGGAGAGAGATAAACATATGACCACGGATTTAAATCCTTTGGTTAAACGGTGTGCGGTCTTCCGAAGCAGGGCTCATGGCGTGTTCTCTGGACAGGCAGTATGCCTGCATGCAGAAGCTCTTCTGCAAATAAACCATGAAGTTGCAAACTTGGGCACAGCATTTGAATAACAGCAAGTAGAAAAAGATATCCCTTCCTTAAGGTCAACATCTATTTCTTTGTGAACTCATTTGGGGGACCTGAAGAGACTTTCTTGATAATTGGGAAATTTTTCCTTGGAGAAGAACAATTTTCTGACTGTGACATCCTAAATACATCCACGATTATCAAAACGGTGAGGCCAGGGCAGAGAGAAGCTGGCCACTCTGCCTCAATTAATATCTAACTGCGCTTAATGCTACATTAGTGATTTGGGGGTTTATGAGAATCAGGATGAAAGAATCAATCCTGCCGTTTGAATCCACTGCATTCATTTGTTCATTGAAATGTCAGTTATTTAGAGAATCTACTGTGAAGCAAGCATTGTACTAAGTTGTGAGATTCTCCTAGATAGTTTGGTTGCAGGGGGCCAGTTATTTAGTTTTTTTAGCAGAAAATGCCAGTGATTGCATCTTAGCTTTGTTTATTCTGCTGAATATTAATTAATCCATCTGTATTCGTTAGATGTGTATTACTCCTACTTCTACCATGGGCAGAGCTATGAGCAAGGTGTGTCAGAGAAATAGAGAAGACAGAGCACCAGTACCTTAAAGATTTTACTACCTACTTTAAAATTACCCCTAAGCTCCCTTTTTAGAAACAAGCAAGATATACACTATGAATAGAAGTGTTTTACTGTCCCCTACTACCTCTTTCCCTCTGGAAGAAGAGCTTTAGTATTAGAGTTCTGTTTCTAGAGTCTGCTTAAGAGTCCAGGAAGGGCTGGGTGTGGTGGCTTATGCCTGTAATCCCAGCACTTTGGGAGGCCGAGGCAGGCGGATCATGAGGTCAGGAGGTTGGGACCATCCTGGCCAACATGGTAAAACCCTGTCTCTACTAAAATACAAAAAATTAACCAGGTATGGTGGCATGTGCCTATAGTCCCAGCTACTCAGGAGGCTGAGACAGGGGAATCACTTGAATCCGGGAGGCAGAGGTTGCAGTGAGCCGATATCATGCCATTGCACTCCAGTCTGGTGACAGAGAGAGACTCTGTCAAAAAAAAAAAAAAAAAAAAAAAAAAAAATTCCAGGAAAACTTTAGGCTGTAAGAAGTTGGCACTACTCTTTGCATCAATTAGGGGTGGCTTTGCTTAAATCCACATTCACCAAAAGTCTTCAGTCTTCATAAAATCATGTAAATTAGCAAAAAGAAAATGACCTTAGGCCAGGTGCAATGGCTCATGTTTGTAATTCCCGTTCTTTGGGAGGCCAAGGCAGGAAAATTACCAGGAGTTTGAGACCAGCCTGTGCAACATAGCAAGATCCTGTCTCACTCTAAAAAAAGTAGCCAAACATGAGGGCACACACCTGTAGTTCTAGCTACTCAGGAGGCTGGTGTGAGAGGATCGCTTGAGCCCAGGAGTTTGAGGCTACAGTGAGGTATGACTGTGCCACTGAACTCCAGCTTGGGCAGCAGAGAGAGATTCTGTCTCTAAAAAGATTTGTTTTGTAATTAAAACAAAGAAACAAATCTTAGGAAGTTGTTTTCTCTCTTCTTTTCTCTTCATAGCAGCATATTTCATCTAGTCTATGGAATAGAACTCAATTTATTCTATGGTTTTTGCTCAAATTGTACAGTCTGAATTACCCATGTATTTCTGAAGTTCACCCTCTTTCTACCTGCTAGCATCCTTTACTGCTTGTGACAAATGAGCTCACACCAATTGTCTTGTATTTTCTTGGAGCTGGGACTTTTACCTTTCTTTGAATTATGTTGATGCCTATATAATCTTGCTATTCCTTCTCTTCGAAAATCCTATAAAATTTGCCTTTTTATTTTCTGCCATTGGCTAATATTGGCCCTGACTTGGAGTCAACCTAACTTTATCAGGACATTACTGTGGTTAACATAACACATACATGATTAACTATACACGAAAGTTGTCTCCTTTCAAGTTCTTCTTTCCTCCTTTTGCACCACCCCGTCCTTAAGTACACTCTCATGACTTAAAACAAATCCTAACAATTTTTAGTGAATATTTCTGACTTCAGAAGATCTCTAAAGCTAAGAACATCGTTGAATTGGGCATTTTCTATTTAACTAGAGAATAAAGAATCTTGGGAGGTATAAATAGTGATTTTTGATATTGAGTTTGAAGAAGTTTCTTTAGCCAAGAACAGTCTTACTTAAAATTCCTTGTAATTGTAACGTCATTAATAAATCAGGAAAATCAAGGAAGATATGTATAAATCTTTTTGGTGGTTTCTGTATACATTCGTTATGTTTATTTGCTATGTATTTAGAAGATAGGCTACATTGATTGATTTAAACCTTTATTTCTATCTATAATAGAGGAAAAAGATTAGTTAGAGAAGATAAAGGCTAATAAATCCCTACTGATAGATTTCAGTGGCAGAAGTTTGCATCATAACTCTAGATAAGGAATAAGGTGGTGCTTTTCTATACTAGGCTAGTGTGTTATGCCTGCATTTAGTATGGAATTTATCACTCTCCATTATTATTATGACTATTATTGTTTGACTAACTATAAGCTTCTTAATAACAGTGTATATTTTTTATTCTGTATTATTGTTTTACTGGTTAGAATAATTTTTGACTCTACAAAAAAAAAAAAAAAAAAAAAAGAACCCTGCTCAGACCTCTTTAATCATAAAAGGAAATTTATTGGTTTGAATATCAAAAAAGTCCAGGGTCCAGGGAATCAAATGCTTTGGAGGAGCACTTTCTCTTTTGCTCACTGACTCTCATGTAGATTGCAAATTAACTGCATTTTCTCTCTCAAACAGGAGTCCCTACATATAGCCAGAGATGATGACCACATGCAGGTGCAACATACTTGTGACACTGTATTTAATATGTTTTGGATAGAATACTTCCAGAGGTAAATCATTTTGCTTTCCTCCACCTCAAACTACTGAATCTTGTCTCCCTCCAGAATCCAGCTTGAATTCCTTTCCTAGATACCCTCTCAGTTCATTGCAACCATAATCTAGTTTCCTATTGGATTTGTAGTTGCTTTCTTTCTTTCTTTTTTCTTTTGGACATTTATTTGAGAATGGGACATTGCCTTGAAGTTTGTTGTCTTGCTTTGACATTTGATATCTGGCTCTGGAATTGCCATTTAACTTTTAATGCACTTGGAAGACCATCTCTAAATACTTGTTGATTTGATTTTCTAGAAATAGCTATATGGCATGACAAGTTTGCATAATGTCTCCCTTTGATCTCAACATTTAAGATTTGGGGGTGAATGTACTCTGTGTGTGTTGCCTTTCTT
The DNA here is from genome assembly GCF_024542745.1 of Macaca thibetana thibetana. NCBI lineage: Eukaryota > Metazoa > Chordata > Mammalia > Primates > Cercopithecidae > Macaca > Macaca thibetana. The sequence continues at coordinate 106,632,040 of NC_065589.1, read as the reverse complement.
TTCCATAGGGGTAGAAGCCCTGTGGATTGGTGATGTGAATTAAGCTAATGAAACTTCGTACCTGGTAGTAAGAAAATGATTTATCTTATTTGCCCTCCATCTCTCTGTGTATAAAATATGGGTAACAGAACTTTCTACTTCAGGTTTTTGTGATAATAAATTAAATCACATTTATTTGATTGCCATCATTATTTTCACAGCTGTATTTTGTCGATACTGAAAAGTGGCTGCTGTCCAGTGTGCTGCACAAAGCCCCATTATTGTAGGAACAAGGTGTGCAGGTCTGAAGTGGGGCTAGGGCATATTAATTTCTAACACGCACAGCAGGCAGGTCTGATACAAAACTACATGGATCATAAGACATAAAATAGAAAACATATAAGGCATAAAAGTAACCTTTGATACTTATTTGCCTTATATTTCAAATAATTTCTATTATTTAATGATTCACTCATTCGTTTACTCAACAAATGTTTCTTTGTTGCTGAAAACAAGTAAGACAGTTGCCTTGTTTTCCTCTCTCCAACAGTGGTTTGAGGATTGCAGGCAATACTTCTGAAATTTAAGTATGTATAAAATTCACATAGAGAATTTGTTAAAATTCAAAGTTTATGATCCCATTCCCAGACAGTCTGGCTCAGTAGGTCTGTTGTGAGATCTCCTAAACCTCCATTTTCTCATACTGTGGGTGGCCTTTTGCTCAATCTTTAAAAACCAGTGACCTATTCTATGTGAAAATTATCTGAAGTGTAATCATTATTCTGAAGAGCTAATGGGAATAGTCTATTTGATTTCACTAAAGGCATGGATTAGTCGACTTAGGGAAGACAAATGCCACCCAACAATACTTAAGCCACTCCATCATGGGTAAGAAAAATGCCCAAATATGCCTTGGAGGAATCCAATGCCCTAGAATAAAGGTGCACAGACCAAACTTATGAGACTGGGCTGACATCAGCAGTTTTATTGTCAAATAGAAGTAATAGTGAGGGAAACCCTGAATCATTTCTACTGAGTTTCCTAATGTAGAATTCAGCCTTGTGAAACTTTCAGGTGAATTGAACCTTGTGTCCTTCCAGTTGCTGGGAGATCAAAGGTCTAACAGGAGATTTTTCTGACTCTCAATATTGATTCTGCCAAAGCCCTTAATGTTTACAGCTGCAGTTTGAGAGGCCTTTAATTACCGTGTTGCTCTCCAGTATATCTACAGGTTCTAGCAGTTTTACAAGCTATATTTTGAAAGAAATGGCTAATAAACATTCTACATTTTAATGGTTATTTCAAATACGTATGTCATTGCCCAAGTATAGATCATCCCAACCATTTCCTAGGTCACTAAGCCTGTCTCTGCAGCCTTCTTTTTTGAGGGCATCCCTGTTGATGGCTGCTTGACTTCTAAGCCCTAAGTAATTGCAGCATATTCTTCTTTCTGTCCATCAGGAAATAAAACTAAAAATGGCCATACTGCTCAAAGAAATCTATAGATGTGACACTATTCCTATAAAACTACCAACATTACTTTTCACAGAACTGGAAAAATCTACTCTAAAATTTATATGAAAACAAAAAAGAGCCCGAATTGCCAAAGTCATCCTAAGCAAAAAGAGCAAAGCTAGAGGCATCACATTATCCAAGTTCAAATTATACTGTAAGGCTACAGTAACCAAAATAACATGGTCCTGGTACAAAAACAGACACGTAGACAAATGGAACACAAAAAAGAGCCAGAAATAAATTTACACACCTGTAACTATCTGATCTTTGACAAAGATGACAAAAATAAGTAATGGGGAAAAGACTCCCTATTCAGTAAATAGTGTTGGGATAGCTGGTTAGCCATATGCAGAAGAATAAAACTGGACCCCCTACCTTTTACCATATACAGAATTAACTCAAATTAACCCAAGACAGATTAATTATTTAAATGTAAGACCTCCAATTATAGGAATCCTAGAAGGAAACCTAGGAATCATGATTCTGGACATGGGCCTTGGGAAAAAATTTATGACAAAGTACTCAAAAGCAATAGTAACGAAGACAAAAATTGACAAGTGGGACCTAATTAAACTAAAGAACTTGTGCTCAGCAGAAAAAAAAAAAACTATCAACAGGGTAAACAGACAACCTACAGAATGGGAGAAAATATTTGCAAATTATGCATCCAATAAAGGTCTAATATCCGGATCTATAAGGAACTTAAACAATTTACCAAGAAAAAAAACAAATAACCTCGTTAAAAAAAAATGGGCAAAATACATGAATAGACTCTTCTCAAAAGAAGACGTACAAGCAGCCAACAAATATGTAAAGAAATGCTCAACATCACTAATCATCAGAGAAATGCAAATCAAAACCACAATGAGACACCATCTCACACCAGTCAAAATGGCAATTTTTAAAAAGTCAAAAAACCACAGATGTAGGTGAGGCTGCAAAGAAAAGGGAATGCTTACACACTGTTGGTGAGAAGGTGAAATATTTCAACCACTGTGGAAAGCAGTTTGAAGTTTTCTCAAAAAACTTACAACAGAACTACCATTCAACCTAGCAATCCAATTATTGGATATATATGTAAAAGAAAACAAATCATTCTGCCAAAAAGACACATGTACACGTATGTTCATTGCAGCACTATTCATAATAGCAAAGACATGGTATCAACCTAGCTGTCCATCAACAGTGGATTGGATAAAGACTATGGTACATGTACATCATGGAATACTACACGGCCATAAAAATGAATGAAATCATGTTGTTTGCAGCAACATAGATGCAGCCAGAGGCCATTATCCTAAGCAAATTAATGCAAGAACAGAAAACCAAATACCTCATGTTCTCACCTATAAGTGGGAGCTAAACATCTGGTACTCATGGACATAAAAGTGGCAGCAACAGACACTGGTGACTACTAGAGGAGGAGGACGAGGAGGGAGGGTTAAAAAACTGTTAGGTATTATGTCCAATACCTGGGCGATGGGATCATTTGTACCCCAAACCTCAGCATCACGTAACATACCTAGGTAACAAACCTGCACATGTGCTCCTGAATCTAAAAATAAACGTTGAAAAAGGAAAATAAAAAAGAGATACAACTCCTCATCAGAAATATTCTAAGGGTTCCTACATTGAAAATACATTTCCTAAAATAGAAACATTAAAATTAGTGCTGCGTTTTTCCTTTTGTAAGACAAAGAGCATCAAGTTACACCTCAGTTGTAGAAATAACCTAGTAACAGTATTTTCTAAACATGTCCAAAACACTATAGAAACACATCTCCCAGCAACAGCACTCTTTCTTTTAAAACCTGCATATTTACTGCTTATACCCCCCAAGCTCAGTAGTTTAGTAGATTCCGCAAGACGAATATTTAAATGTTTAGTAATTTGTATGGTTTACCTCCTTGTCTGCATTATCCTCCTCTTAATATGCCAAGTAGTAATATAAAAGCATATAAGCTATAAATTAGACTCTAGTCACAAACGAAATCTGATTTATCACCTTTCTAGGCCCTAAAAACCTAATTTTCATGTAATCCCAGGCTCTAATGTCATAATAGCTACCAATTAAACAAACCAACATTTTCATGGGGGCATTGCTTACAGAGATACTATTTATTAACTTGTGTATTGCTGAAGACAACTGGATGATGGACTTTTAAAAAAAAATTAAAACGTACAATATTATGGAGTAGGGATTTTTCAAAGAATCTTAACACAGATATCTTGGAAAGTATAAAATTTGTTTTGAGGGATCCTAGATTCCGGGAAAAAGCTTTATAATATCCATGATTTCTAATAACCCTCTGAATCAGATCATGACTCCTTTAGTGACGGTTTAGCCAGGTCTTCCCTCTCCTCTCTTCATTGTGGTTAAATAAGAAAATATCCACCCAGATAAGGACAAATAGAGGCTATTTACCCAGCACTTGCTATAGCAAGGGAGTCAGCCACCATCATGCATTCTTGGCAGAGACTCAAAGACAAGAAGACGGATGGAAGAGCCTCATGGTGGGAAAGAGCAATGATCTCAATATGCTTTGATTAGAAGTTGTTGGCATAGGGAAGCTAGAGATGAGCAAGAGAGACGTGGGGAGTCTTTTGTAATAGGTTTGGGGAACATATGTGACTCTCTCTGGTTGGTTTTATATTGGAAGAAGGAGCAAGAAGTAAAGAAACCAGCAGTCAATGACCAAGTCCTGACCAGTATGGGCTGATTGCTGCACAGATGTGGTTTGACTTTCTAAACTGATTGCTACAAAAGTTGTGGGTCAGAAGTATACCGTCATATATAGTCTGGCCATCATCTGTTGGAATATTCAGTCTATTCATTGCCTCTGTGCTTGTTTTCTCTCTTGTGAAGGGTTGAACAATTCATGGAAAACTAAAGATTCAGATTTTCAGCTCTTGAGGATTGTTTAAATGTTTCCATGGTCAATAGTATCATGAGGTTTTTTTGCCTTTTTGTTGTTATTGTACCATGGCAATTATCTTATGAGAGGGCAGCTGTGCAAAAGCATTTAAGATTCTGGATAGAATGCAATGGCACAGCATCATAATCACTCTGACAAAAACAAGAAAATTAATAATCTCTTTAAGATGTTTTGGAATCAAGAAGTCCACCTGCCCAACCCAGGCCAAGAGAACAAATCCAATAGGCTATAAAGTGTGGTCTGTTTTACCTAGTCTGTTTCATCAATCCAAATACAGCAAGAGACACTGTCCAGATAAGAAATCTAGAGCAATGCAATTGCCCATCACTGATTCTGCCAATGAGTTTAGACTAATCTCTATACATCTAAGGCAGAGGTGGTATTATTAGTGCTTTCTGCCAGTAATATGTTGGCATATTGGATATGTGTTTCCACCCAAATCTCGTATTGAATTGTGATCCCCAAGGTTTGAGGTAGGGGCTGGAGGAAGGTGATTGGATCACAGGGGCAGTTTCTCATGGTTTAACACCATCTTCCTTGGTGCTGTCATTGCAATAGTGAGTTATTATGAAATCTGGTTGTTTAAAAGTGTGTACCACTTCCTCAATCTCTCTCTTGCTCTTGCTCCTGCTCCAGCCATGTAGGACATGCCTGCTTTCCCTTCACTTTTCACCATGACTGTAAGTTTCCTGAGACTTCCCCAGAAGCAGAAGCTGCTATGCTTCCTGCACAGCCTGCAGAACCATGAGTCAATTAAACATCTTTTCTTTATGAATCACACGATCTTAGGCATTTCTTTATAGCAGTGCAAGAATGTACTAATGCAGTCGGAGTTAATGATGTGTTTATTGTAGCCTGTGTTATTTGCATAGGGACCACTAATGGAGACATTGCTGTGATTGTTTGCCAAAAGAATAATACAATAGAGAACCTAGAAATAAAGACAAATACTTACAACCAAATGATCTTTGACAAAGCATACAAAAACATAAATGGGGTAAAGGAAACCCTATTAAATAAATGGTGCTGGAAAAACCAGCTAGCAACATGTGGAAGGATAAAACTGGATCTCCATCTCTTACCTTCTACAAAAATCAACTCAAGATGGATCAAAGACTTTAAGACCTGAAACCATAACAATTCTAGAGGATAACCTTGGAAAATCTCTTGTGGACATTGGCCTAGGCAAAGAATTCATGACTAAAACTCCCAAAACAAACACAACAAAAACAAAAATAAATGGAGCCTAAGTAAACTAAAAGTCTTTTGCACAACAAAAGAAATTATTATGAGAGTAAACAGACAACCCGCAGAATAGGAGAAAATATCAGCAAACTACACATCTGACAAAGGACTAATATCCAGAATCTACAAGGGACTCACATCAGTAAGAAAAAAACAAATAATCCAATCAAAAAGTGGGCCAATGACATGAATAGACGTTCCTCAAAGGAATGTCAACAAACGTATGAAAAATGAAAAATGCTCAACATCATTAATCATCAGGGACATGCAAATTAAAACCACAAGGAGATACCACATTATTCCTGCAAGAATGGTCATTATTAAAACACCAAAAAAAAAAAAAAAAAAAAAAAAAAAGGAAAAAACAAACAAACAAAATAGATGTTGGTGTGGATGCGAGGAAAAGGAAACATTTATACACTGCTAGTGGGAATGTAAATTAGTACAACCTCTATGGAAAATAGTATGGAGATTCATTAAAGAATTAAAAGTAGATCTACCATTCAATCCAGCAATCCCACAACTGCTATCTACCAGTAGATAAAGGAAAAGAAGTCATTAGGTGAAAAAGAAACATATACACATATGTTTATTGCAGTACAATTGACAACTGCAAAGATATGGAACTAATCTAAGTGCCCATTGACCAATGAGTGGACAAATAAAATGTGGTAGATATACACCATGAAATACTATTCAGCCATAAAAAAGAATGAAATAATGTCTTTTGCAACAACTTGGGTGGAGCTGGAGGCCATTATTTTAAGTGAGATAACTCAGAAATAGAAAACCAGATACCATTATGTTCTCACGTGTAAGTGGAAGCTAAGTTATGAGGATGCAAAGACATACAGAGTAATAAAATGGAGTTTAGCCACTCAGAAGGTGGAAGATCAGAGGTGAGTGTGGGATAAATAAAACTACATATCGGGTACAATGTATACTACTCAGGTGATGAGCGTACTAAAATGTCATAATTCAGCACTTTATAATTCATCCATGTAAGCAAAAACCATTTGTGGCCCCAAAGCTATTGATTTTTTTTTTTTTTTTTTGAGACGGAGTCTTACTCTTCGCCGAGGCTGGAGTGCAGTGGCGCGATCTCTGCTCACTACAAGCTCCGCCTCCCGGGTTTATGCCATTCTCCTGCCTCAGCCTCCAGAGTATCTGGGACTACAGGTGCCGCCACTGTGCCTGGCTAATTTTTTTGTATTTTCGTTAGAAACGGGGTTTCACTGTGCTAGCCAGGATGGTCTCGATCTCCTGACCTCGTGATCTGCCCGCCTCGGCCTCCCAAAGTGCTGGGATTACAGGCGTGAGCCACCGCGCCTGGCCTGAAATTTTTTTTTAAAAATGAGATAGTAATTTTCGTAGATAGAGTGCCTAAATAATCAAGGATGTACCTCATTTTGAAGCTCTGATCTATATTGGAATTTCCAGCCATGCAGATTTATAGAATTGGGATCTCTATGTTCAGATAAGTGTCAGAATACTCTTCCTAAAGTACATGAGTTGTTAGTCTGAGATACACAAGACAAAGCAATCTGGCCCCAAAGGAAGTAGAATCCTGTAGGGCCACCAGGAATAAACGAGTTGTTCATGAAACAAAGATAGAACCAACTTACATTAGTTGGGTTATGCAATTAGATCTCTACTGAGCTCTTACGAGTGGCAATTATTTGGCCCATCACCCTAGAAAGGTTGCTGAATTCAAATTTAGAATTTCCTGGAGTCTGATCAGTAGATTGTAGTAATTGGTTATACTTTTCTGGAAGAGGGGACACTAGTGAAGCCACAGGTTGATTTGTTTAAGGTCATTTATCCATGTCGGTGCAAGTGGAAATGTCATGAGCTGTAATTCCCTATGGTCTGCTTTGGTGAGATTGGAATTTCCCAGAGGTTTCTATCATGGGGATCTGGTGATCATTGACACATCCAGCAGCCAGTAAGATGGAAGGCAGAGGCTACAATCTGGGATAAGTGAAGAATGGCTTAGAATTAGACAGTGGCAAAACACTTTGGGATTCCTAGGTGAGAGGATTGCTTGAGGCCATGAGTTTGAGATCAGCCTGGGCAACACATAGGGAGACCACATCTCTACAAAAAAATTTTTAAAAAGTAAAAATTTCAAAATGCATGAACCTTCCAGCTAGCCAGTTCATAAGGTGACAATTGATTCATCCTGGGGGAGTGGATTGTATGGCCATAAGGGCTAGTGGGAGTATCTTGGGTCAAGGAAGCTCTAATATTTCTGAAAGTTTTATGAATTTTAATTTAAGGATGTTATTGGTTCTTCCAAACATTTCATAAGATTTTGGGTGGTAAGAACAGTGTAATTTTTGATTAAGAGGTAGTGCATTACAGAATTCTTTCATAATTACCATGAAGTGTAATCCTCAGCCACGTGGTAGCAAAGTTGATCGGCTCCAGGTTGGAATCACAAAATTGAGCTGCTTTTTAGTGACTGTAAACTGTAGTTTTTTGGCAAGGAAATATCTGAAAGTAAACATACATCCTGAAAGTAAACATACAATAGCTAAAATATATTCAAATCTCCTAGAGGGTAATCCATCTATGAGGGTTCAAAAGGCCTTTGAAGCTTTGGTTTCTGGCCATGCCCCATTTTTATACTTTTTCCAGGTTTCTATAGTTGACAAGTAATACATGACCTGAAAATAACCTTTTTAAAGTTTCCCCAGCAATACTTATTTGAGATGCTAAACATTTTTTTCTGTACCATGATGAGTAGCTTCGTGGAGAAATTTAGTTAGTTACTATTGGAAATCATCCAGTGCCACCAAGCAGCCGTCTTGCAAGAGATTATTTGAGTGAAGGGTACAACCAGATTACCAGATTCTTTTCCATTCTTTTATTTTTATTTTATTTTAAATTGTATTTATTTATTTATTTATTTTGAGACGTAATCTCACTCTGTCACCCAGGCTGGGGTGCAGTGGCGTGATCTTGGCTCCTGCAAGCTCTGCCCCCCAGGTTCAAGTGATTCTCCTGCCTCAGACTCCTTAGTAGCTGGGATTACAGGCACCTGCCACCATGCCCAGCTACCATTCTTTTTAAAATCAAAGGGTAAACACTGATATTTATAAGAATTTCTTTGAATCATTTCAGAGACTTATCCTTTGATGGCTTGGAAATACAATCACCTAGGTTAAGGCTGCTTGTTTGTCATAATAATCTACTAGAATATTTTCATTTTGTTTTGTTTTTTTTAAAAATTTCAACCTTTAGTATAGATTAAAGGATACATGTGCAGGTTTGTTACATGAGTACATTGCGTGATGCTGAGGTTTGTTGTACAAATGTTCCCACCACCCAGACAGTCAGCATAGAACCCAAGGAGTGGTTTTTCAGCCCATGCCTCTTTCCTTCCTTTTATTCCTATTAGTCCCTACTAGCCATTTTTCCTATTTTTTTTTTCTATGTGTATTCAATATTTAGCTCCCACTTATAAGTTAGAATATGAGTGTTTGGTTTTCTGTTCCTGTGTTAATTCGCTTAGGATGATGGCCTCCAGCTCTGTCAAGTTGCTGTAAATGACATCATTTAATTCCTTATGATAGCTGCATAGTATTCCATGGTGTACATGTACCATGTTTTCTTTATTCAGTCCACTATTGATGGGCACCTAGATTGATTCTGTGTCTTTGCTATTGTGAGTAGTGCTGTGACAAACATGTGAATGCCTATGTCGTTTTTGGTAGAATTATTTGTTTCCTTTGGATATATACCTAGTAATTGGATTGCTGGGTCAAATAGTAGTTCTGTTTTAAGTTCTTTGAGAAAACTCCAAACTGCTTTCTACAGTGACTGAACTAGTTTTCATTTCTACCAATAGTGTATAAGCATTTCCTTTTCTCTGCAGTGGTGCCAGCATTTGTCATTTTTTGACTTTTTAATAATCACCATTCTGACTGGTGTGAGATGATATCTCATTGTGGTTTTGATTTGCATTTCTCTGATAATTAGTGAGGTTGAGCATTTTTTTTCTCATGACATTTTGGGAAGTGTCTGTTCATGTCCTTTGCCCATTTTTAAAATTGCATTATTTCTTTTTTCCTTGTCAATTTAAGTTCTTTGTTGGTTCTGGATATTAGATTTCTGTCAGATGCATAATTTGCAAATATTTATCCCATTCTCTAGGCTGTTTATTCTGTTGGTAGTTTCCTTTACTGTGAAGAAGCTCTTTAGTTTAATTAAATTCACTTGTCAATTTTTGTTTTTGCTGCTATTGCTTTTGGGACTTAGCCATAAATCCTTTAACAAAGTCAATGATGAGAAGGGTATTTCCTAGGATTTCTTCTAGAATTTTGTAAACGTTGAGGTCTTATGCTTAAATTTTTAATCTACCTTGAGATAATTTTTGTATATTATGATAGGTAAAGGTCAAGTTTCATTTTTCTGCATCTGGCTAACCAGCGATCTCAACATCATTTATTGAATTTCCCCCACTGCTTATTTTTTGTCAGTTTTGCTAAAGATCACATGGTTGTAGGTGTGCAGTTTTATTTCTAGGTTCTCCATTCCGTTCCTTTGGTCTATGTGTCTGTTTTGAACCAGGACCATGCTATTTTGGTTACTATTCCCTTATAGTATAGTTTGAAGACAGTCAATATGATACCTCTGGTTTGTTCTTTTTGGGTAGGATTGCTTTGGCTATTTGGGCTTTTTGGTTCCAAATGAATTTTAGAATAGATTTTTCTATTCTGTTAAAAATGATGTTGGTATTTTAATAGGGATAGCATTGATTCTGTAAATTGTGCAGTATAGTCATTTCAACAATATTGATTCTTCCAATCTATGAGCATGGAATATATTCCCATGACTTTGTGTCATCTCTTATTTTTTGGCAGTGTTTTGTAATTCCCCTTGCAGAAATCTCTCACCTCCTTACTTAGATGAATTCCTAGGTATTATTTTATGGCTATTGAAAATGTGATTGTGTTCTTGATTTGGTTTTCAGCTGAATGGTATTGGGATATAACAATGCTATTGATTTTTGTACATTGATGTTGTATCCTGAAACATTTCTAAATTTTATCAGTTCCAGGAGTCTTTCAGTGGAGTCTTTAGGGTTATGCATAGAATCATATCATCAACAAAGAGAGATAGTTTGACTTCTTTTCCTATTTGGATGCCTTTTATTTCCTTCTCTTGCCTGATTGCTTTGGTCAGGAGTTCCAGTGCAATTTTGAAGGAGTAGTGAAAAGTGGGCATCCCTGTCTTGTTCCAGTTCTCAAGGGGAATGGTTCCAGATTTTGCCCATTCAGTATAACATTGACTGTGGGTTTGTCATTGATGGCTGTTGCTATTTTGAGGTATTTTCCTTCAATGCCTAGTTTCTTGAGGGTTTTTTATCATAAATGGATGTTGGATTTTATCAAAGGCTTTTTCTGTGTCTGTTGAGATGATCATATACTCTTTGATTTTTATTCTGTTTATCTGGTAAATCACATGTATTGATTTGTGTATGTTGAATCAATCAACCTTACACTCTAGAAATAAAGCCTACTTGACCATGGTGAATTAACTTTTTGTGAATCAACTTTTGTGCTGCTGGATTTGGTTTGCTAGTATTTTGTTGAGGATTTTTACATCTATGTTCACTAGGGATATTGGCCTGAAGTTTGTGTGTGGGGAGAGGGGTGAGTGCACATGCACACCAGATTTTGGTATCAGGATGATATTGGCTTCATATAATTAGTTAGGAAGAAGCCACTCCTCCTCAATTTTTTTGAAGCAGTTTCACTGGGATTGGTATCAGTTCTTCTTTGTGCATCTGGTGGAACTCAGCTGTGAATCCATCTGATCTGGGCCTTTTATGTTGGTAGGTTTTTTAAATTACTGATTCAACTTTTGAACTTGTTATTGGTCTACTCAGCTTTTCACTTTTCCTGGTTCAATCTTGGGAGGTTTTGTTTCCAAAATAGTATCCGTTTTCTCTAGATTTTAAAATTTGTGTGCGTAGAGGTGTTCATAATAGTATCTCAGGAGCTTTGGTATTTCTGTGGGACCAGTTGTAATGTCATCTTTGTCATTTCTGATTACACTTATTTGGATTTTTTCTTTTTTTCTTTAATTAATCTAGCTAGAAGTGTATCACTCTTGTTTATTATTTCAAAGAAAAAGCTCTTGGTTTCATTGATCTTTCATAAGGACTTTTGGGTCTCAATTTTGTTCAGTTCTTCTCTGATTTTAGTTATTTCTTTTCTTCTACTAGCCTTGAGGTTGGATTGTTCTTTTTTTCTAGTTCCACTTGTGTGATGTTACATCATTAATTTGAGATATTTCTAACCCCTTGATGAAAATATTTAATACTATAAACTTTCCTCTTAACACTGCTTTACCTGTATCCCAAAGATTTAGGTAAGTTGTGTCTCTATTTCACTTATTTCAAAGATGTTTTCGATTTCTGCCTTAATTTTATTGTTCACCCAAGACTTATTCAGAAGCAAGTTGTTTAACTTCCATGTTTTATGTAATTTTGAGAGATTATCTTCATATTGACTTTTATTTTTATTACATTGTGGTTGTATAATTTAGATTTTTAAAAAAATTTATTGAGACTTGCGTCATGGCTGAGCATGTAGTTGATCTTAGAATGTGTTCTGTCTGCAGATGAGAAGAACGTGTATTTTGTGGTTATTGGTGGAATATTCTGTAGATGTCTATTAGGTCCAGTTGGTTAAGTGTTGAGTTTAAGTCCAGAATTTCTTTGTTAGTTTTCTGCCTCAATGATCTTCCTAACCTGTCATGGGGGTGTTGAAGCCCCCACTACAATTGTATGGCTGTCTAAATCTTTTTGTAGGTCAATAACTTGTTTTATGGATCTAGGGGCTCCAGTATTGGATGCATATATATTTGTGTATATATATATATATATGCTGTTAAATCATCTTTTTGAATTGAACCTTTATTATTATGTAATGCCCTTTTTTGTCTTTCCTGATTGTTATTTGCTTAATGTTCGTTTTATTTTATATAAGAATAGTGACTCCAGGGTTGGGCTGGGCGGGGTGGCTCACGCCTGTGATCCCAACACTTTGGGAGGCTGAGGCAGTTGTATCACCTGAGGTCAGGAGTTCAAGACCAGCCTGTCCAACGGGGTGAAACCTGTCTTGGGGTGTTTAGACCAGTTACATCTGAGGTTAGTATTAATATGTGGGATTTTGATTCTGTCATCAAACTGTTGGCTATTTGTTTTGTAGATGTGATTGCGTAATTGCTTTATATTTTCTGTGGGCAATGTGCTTGAGTGTATTTTTATGGTAGCAGGTTTCGATCTTTTGTTTCCATCTTTAGCACTCCCTTAAGGACCTCTTATAAGACTGATCTGGTGGTAACAAATTTCTTTACTGCTTGCTTCTCTGAGAAGGATTTTATTTCACCCCTGCTTATAAAGTTTAGTTTGGCAGGACATGAGATTCTTGGTCAGAATTTCTTTTTTGTAAAGAATGCTGACAAAAACCTTACAATCCCCCCATCTCTCTGACTTGTAAGGTTTCTGCTGAGAGGTCTGCTTCTAGTCTCCCTTTTTAGGTGACCTGACCTTTCTAGCTATCTTTGTGATTTTTTTTTTTTATTTTCATTCACATTAGTGAATTTGACTATGTGCCTTGGGGATGGTCACCTTTTGTAGTATCTCACAGGGGTTCTCTGTAATTCTTGAATTTGTATGTTCTCCTCTCTAGCAAGATTGGGGAAATTTTCATGGACTAGGTCCTCAAATATGTTTTCCAGGTTGCTTACTCTCTCTTTCTCTTTTAGGAATGCCAATGAATTGTAGATTTGGTCTCTTTACATAATCCCATATTTCTTGGAGGTTTTATTTATTTATTTTTTATTTTTGTCTGACTGTGTTGATTCAAATAACCAGAGTTCAGGCTCTGAGATTCTTTTCTCAGCCTAATCTATTCTGCTGTTAATGCTTTTGAGTGGATTATAAAATTCTTGAAGTGAATTCTACAGTTCCAGAAATGCAGTTTGGTTCTTTCTTAAAATGGCTATTTCATATTTCAGCTTCCGGGTCATTTGACTGGATTCCTTGGATTGGGTTTCAACTTTGTCTTGGATCTCAATGAGCTTCATGGTCATACAGACTCAGTCATCTCAATCCAGTTAAGAACCATTTCTGGGGGACTGATGTGCTCATTTGGAGGGGACACACTGGCTTTTTGAGTTGCCAGAGTTCTTGTGCTGATTCTTTCTCATGCGTGAGGGCTGGTATTTCTTTAACTGTGATATAAGTTGAGTATAGTAAGTTGGCTTTGTTTTCAGAGGGCCAAGACTCTGTATAGAATCTTTATTTGTGGCTGAATTTTTGTGTTAGGTTTCATAGGCACTATATATTGGAAAAAATTTTTGGTGTTATATTTTTTGGGGTACAATTCAGTAGTTGGTGCTGAAGAGTGGTGGCGGGCAAATAGGCTATTACTCAGTCACACAGCTCTTTTGTATTTTGGCACAGTTGGCAGTTGTGTTCTGTGGTGGGGGAAGAAAGATGACCTCCTCTCCTGTCTGCTCCTGGGCCTTAGAGGAGACCTCTCTGATCATTGGCTCCATACCCGCATTTCCTCTGTTAGGTGTGCTGGTCCACAGTGCTCCCTCAGGCAGAGTTCATGGATGACAGACAAGCTGTACCCTTCTCAGGTCTGCTCTGTGGAGGAATGCATGTTCTGCTCTCATGCAGGCCTGTGAACCCAAGGGTCTCAACCTTTTCAGTGTTCTGAGAGTGAGGACTCCCCTTTGTTTGGGTGCTGCCCAAGCTGGTGAGTCTCAACTGGCTAGGAGTAGTACGGATGTGCGAAGTCACCAGTGTGCCTCTCAGTGCTTCCCAGGGGCCCATGGAACTGTGTTTGCCCCCAGATTTCAGGCAGAAGTGGATCTGCTGTGCTGGAAGCCCCAGCAGATGTGTCTCATACAGCCAGGAGCATTTGGGGTGGGTTGAGTTGCCTGCTCTGCTGTTCAGGAACTTCCTGGGGGAACATGGAGCAGTGCCTGTGCCATAGAGTTCCAGCTAAAGCAGTGGACCAATATGACTGTTCCCCAGCACTATGACTGCAGCCTATCAGGGCATAGCAGTTGGTGCTGGGCTGTTCCAAGGTTCAAAGCCTGTGGAATTCCCTATGGACTTGCGTGTTGCTTCTGCAAAAAATCTAGGCAGCTCTCTGTATCATTCTGGAAGCCTGGGGGATCAGGAGGTTCTCTCATTCCCAGAATTGCGCAGTTCCCTGTAGGAAATGTGGATTCCCTAGGGGATCTCCTTCACTCACCCTTTCCCTGTGTTGGGGAGCTTTCCCTGGCTCCATGCCTGTCCTAGGTGGGTACCTGTCCAGCTTCACTCTGTTCTTTGTCTGCCCTCACTCCTTTAATGGATCTTGACATGATTTCTTAGATGACTGTCTTGCAGGGTCAGTGTTTACTCACCAGTTTGTTTCCCCTCCCTGAGAGTGTTGCACACGAGCTGCTTCTATTCCACCATCTTCACCCCTATGCTGCTTTTAAAAACAATGTTGTATAAATACAAGTGTAGGTAAAAGATTGGGAAAAGGTACATCATGCTAACACCGATCAAAAGAAAGCTGGAATGACCTAGAGCATCTTCTTTAGCTTCTGCATGATCTCTTTTTGCATGAGTTGCAATCATTAGGATAGTCACTTCTTCAGAAAGTGGAGTGCATCTAAAAATGCTTAACTTGCTCATTTTTTATGGAAGTTCCAATGGAGGTGAGAAACAACCTTTATTTCCAAAGCGTCCTAAAACCATGTACTACTCCAAAAGCATACCTGCTGTTTATATACATGCTGACTCTCTGGTCTTAGGCTAATTGATTAGCTCTTAGTAAGTGTAAAAAGTTCTGTCACCTGGGATTATTATTATCTTAGGTAGAGGACCGTATTCTAAAGGAGAGCTTAAGTTAATAATGCCATATCTCGCTTGATAAACTCCAGTTCAGTTTTCTGTCAGCAAATAATATTAGCTTAAGATTCTCAATGGAATTCTGTAATAAATCTGAGGACAGAAAACTTCTCTGTGACATAAGATCATCATAAGATTCAGGGTGTGGCTGAAGTGAATAATAATGTGAGAAGGAAAGAATAATGGCATCTAAGAGGTTAATTGGCTGGCTGAAAAATGTTGTGTGTTCTCCATCAGTTGAAATGTCTGTACTGTATGAGGAGCCATAATCTTCCATTGCCCTAAGACAAGGGTGGTGAACCTTGGCAACAGGGTCAAGGATGAGTTTATAGTAATCAGTGGGTTTTTAACAGTTCCCATGATGTTAGGTTTCAAACCCAAGGGTTTGTTCCAGAGCACTTATGTTCAAAGAGAAAGGAGCTTTCTGTGGTTAGGGTTGCTGAGGGAAGGAGGCTGTTGAAGAGCATGTTCTGGGTTCCTGAAGGTGTATATATCCTTGAGCTTCCAGAGAAGGGAGTCTCTTTCTGAGAACTGGGTCAATTCATATAGAGATGCCACAATCTCAGAAAATTTTCGCACTCATTATCTGCAATATCCACTTACACCGAGAAATTTGATTGTCATTTTGTAAGGGGTCTGGGATAAGTTAAGATACTTTTTAGTCTATTAGGAGAGGATGTTTTTCCCTCCTAGGACAGGTCATACCCTAAATAATGGACTGTGATTTGGAAAAAACGTTATGGCCCTTTTTTTTTCTAAGGCTGGGAGCAAGAAAATTGAATGTGAAGTCTTCCTTGTTTACTCGGCAAAGATGAACAAAGATCATTCACATATTGTTTCATAACTGAATGACAAGGGAAATTGAGATCTTTAAGTCTTCACTGAAAAGTTGGGGAGAATAAGAGGGGGCTTCAGAGAACCTCTGAGCATGCCTGTGCAGATGTATTGTTGTCTTCTCAAGGTGAAGGCAAAAAGATTATTAACTGTTCTGGTTTAGAAGCACACGAGAAAAGCAGTGAGTCACTACATTGAAGCTAGGCTCTTTCTATTAAATTTGCAAGGGTGAGTATCATAGAGCAGAAAGGATTTGTTTCAGATAAGAATCCAAGGGTTACTATTAAGGACTACAATATAGGAAAATCCATGGGCTATTTGAAATTCTAACCAACTATGTGATATATTTACTCTTAGGAAGAAGCTGAGAAAAAGTGACAAGGTTTAATGTAGAAAGAGTAACCATCATATCTACCAGCAATTCATGAGGCTGACCATCTATATTTATAGTTAATTTATCTTGAGTGTTTAAGGGTAAGGCAAGACATTGGGCACTTTTGTCTTCCTCAGAGTACCCGAAACATCAGAACATTCACTGATACGACTTTTCTGACTTTTCATCATCTTGGTTTTTATTTTGCAGATGGGACCTTCTTTTTTATGATTGTCCCCTCTGTTTACAATATATACAAATGTCTTTGTCAATAGGTGATCAGTTTGAAGTTCGATCTATTATTTGATCTGAAGGGCCATAAATTTATTTGGAATTCGTCTGGTTTTTGTTCTAAAACTTTCTAAATGTACTGCCTGGAGCTGTAATTCTGGTAAAAGGGCCATTTCCTATTCTACTTTCTATTTTTTAATTAGGTCTCCAATATCAGGTGTAACACCAATGACAAAGTGAGATAAAAAGGCTGCTGTTACATCATAACCCTTTTTAATTTCCAAGTGTTGTTGGAGAGTATTTTCTAGTGTATCTTAAAATATTCTATAGTTTCATCTTTTCTTTCTTTGCATGACTGAATTATGGTCCAATCAATTTTTGTTGGAAGCATTTTAGGTGTGGCATTTAGGACACTTCAATCCATTTTTGTGGCCCTTTTTTTTTTTTTACCCTAAAGTTTTTTTTATTATTATTATACTTTAAGTTCTAGGGTACATGTGCACAACGTGCAGGTTTGTTACATATGTATACATGTGCCATGTTGTTGTGCTTCACCCATTAACTCATCATTTACATTAGGTATATCTCCTAATGCTGTCCCTCCCCTCTCCCCTCACCCCACGATAGGCCCTGGTGTGTGATGTTCTCCTTCCTGTATCCAAGTGTTCTTATTGCTCAATTCCCTCCTATGAGTGAGAACATACAGCATTTGGTTTTCTGTCCTCACAATAGTTTGCTGAGAATGATGGTTTCCAGCTTCATCCATGTCCCTACAAAGGACATGAACTCATCTTTTTTTATGGCTGCATAGTATTCCATGGTGTATATGTGCCACATTTTCTTAATACTGTGAAAAGAAAGATCCTATAGGCCCCTTTCTGTGTCAATGCAACTAGCTTTTGCATTCATGATTTAGTCTCTGAGGTTCCAACCAATGTGTGTATAATTTGAAATAGATTAGATGACCTTGAGTCATATGCATTCCAAATAATTCTAAATCATTATATGAATAGTTTCTGATCTTCTGTGGGTTTAGAGACATCCTTAGTTATTGCCCTTAATTCAGATTGGGTCAGTTTAAGTTCATTGCCTGCATATTTGGCTCATGGAAAGATGGAACTTTGGAGGCAAAATGGCATTTTGGGTCTTAGGAGAGTCACTGGGAAAAAGCTGCATGTCTGGACAAGGAGAAAAGACAGTAGAAGTGTTGATGGAAGTGTGGAAGGAAAAAGAATAAAAGGGCCAGGAAGAGAAATAGCTGGACATAGGGAGGAAACTGAAGAATGAGGAGGAGATATTACTAGGAAAATGAGTCTAATTTGTTGCTACCTAAGTTGGTCAAATTGCTCATTAGTTCTAACCAAAGCATCTTTTAGTGAAGCAATTTTTGAATCAGAATTTCATTTGGCGGCCTCTCCACCCTGCACAAAAAATATTGCTGCCAATTGGGACTAAATAATCTCATTCAATTTTTTTCTAAATAATTCCCAAATAAACAATTTTGTCCAACTCAAATGTTTCCCAGAGTGGCAGATCATCCATAGTCAAGTCACGCCATTTAGAAAGGTAGGTGCAAGAATTAGAAATATAATGAGAGTGTATTTACGAAGGAGGACTTTCTTTCCTCAACCCCATGAGAGCTGGCAGCAGTTGGAAGGAAAGTAGTGCTGTGTGCTCAATGTCTCAGGCACCTAACGTGACGGTTGCCTTCATTCTGATGTGGATCAAACAATTCATGCCCTAGCAAGCAGAGAATAAAAAATAACACCCCTTCTTGATTAAAGCTGGGATCTCAAGACAAAAATACAATCTGAAGAAAGGAAAATCTCACCTGGTTTTATTGGTGACACACAGCAAAATTTGTCCGTATTGACACCACTCACTAGTCTGTGAGGCCAGCTCAAACAACAGACTTATGAAACCTATGTCTGCATTTTATACGGTAATTCTTCTCTTTATAAAAAGTGATGCTTATAGACAGTACAAGAAAATATGGAAGCACAAAGGAGATGAAAAGAGTGGAAAGGGAATATATTGAGTCCATCAATGTTACCAAACAAATAGAAACCAGTAACAAAACTTTAGTACCAAAGTGAGAATGAATGGCTGCAGAATATTGTTTAAAGCACAATGTTAGGTCATCTGCCCTGTTTACATAAAGGGCTAAACATAGTACATTCTTTAGCTAGTGGATAGTATGGAAACTTTATTCTGGATCATCCATTTATCCTGCTGTACTGGATCGTTCCAACCAGAACATTAAAGTGATAATATTTTCCATATTTAAAAAATCCTCCTTGACTACATATTATGCAGCACACACACACACACACACACACACACACACACACACACAGAGAGAGAGAGACAGAATAATTCTATTTTTCTGTTATTCGCAAAAAAAGTTTACTAAAACATACTAATTTCCCAACCTTTTCTTCTGCTTGTCTTCAATCCTGCTCCTCCCTTTATCTCTTGAATCCATTTTAACCAGGCTTCTTTCCTCAGAACTCCAGGAAATTTACCTTTGTCAAGGTCACCAATGACCTCCATGTTGCTAGATCCACTGTTAAATTCTCTTCTTGCCCCATCTAGCAGCAGGATATGACCCAGCTGATCACTTTTTCCCTCTTTAAACACTTTATTTGATAAGCTTTCAATAAAGCCATCTTCCTTAGCTTTTCTCCCTCCCTTCCTAGTCTCCCTTGTTTTTTTTTTCTAATCTCTCTCTGACATTTAGATAAATTTGCCCCAAAGCTCAGTCTTTTCTCATCTCTTGTCTAGCTACACTTACTCCCTAAATGATCTCATCCAGTCTTCAAGACTTAAAATAGCATTGAATACTACTGTCTCTTATGTTTGTATTTATTGCCTGGACCTCTGTATTGAATAACAGTTGGATACCTAATAACTCTTATGTTTAATTGACATGGAAAATGAAACACGAACAAAATTTCAGTAGTGGTTTCCTTCCATGAACCTAACTCCTTCCACAATTTTCCCCAGATTAGCAAAAGGCAATTCTAACCTTTTAGTCACTCAAACCTAAAACTCAGCATCTCCCTTGACTCCTTGTTTGTCTGCTCCACTCCATGTTTGATTCATAAGCAAATCCTATCAGTTCCAGCTTCAAAATATGTCCAGAATCCAGACACCTCTCACCATCTTCACTGTTACTACCTAGACAATGGCAGTAACCTCCAAACTGGTCTTTCTACTAGTAATCTTGGCTCCCTACAATCTAATCTTGATATTCTTTAGATGTGCTAACCATCACCTAGCCTCCAGGCCTTTGCATTTGGTCTCTCAACCCAGAATACTCTTCTAGCAGATATCTGCATGCTTTACGTCTCTGCTTCCTTCAGGTCTCTACAACTATCATCTTGTCAACAAGGCCTTTCCTGTCTAATCTGCTTAAAATAGTGACTATTCCCAATCCCACTGCTCTGAATCAGTTTTTAATTATATATATAATTTATATATGTTATAAATTATATGTAATTTATTACATATAACATAAATACATATACTATATAAATATTGTATATACTATATCATATTTATATAGTATGTATAATGTATTATATAATATAAATAATATATAATACAATAAATATATAATATAAATAATATATTATATAATATATATTAAATTATATATAATATATAAATAATTTATAATAAATTATATTATAAATTATATAATATATAAATAAAATAAATAAAACATATAAATATATATATGGCTATATACGTCTCTGCTTAATTTCCCCTGTAACACTTCTCACCATTTGTCATGCTAGCCTTATTTGTTGATGACTGCCTCCCACCACTAGAATGTAAGCTCCATGAAGGCAAATGACTTTATATTGTTTCCTGCTGTATCTCTATACTCATAACAGGCTCTGGCACAGATTCAGTGTTTGACAATATTTATTGAATGAACTAGTAAAACCATTATCTATAAAAATATTTGACAAGTGCCCATTATGTGACTCTGCTTCTATGCCAAATACTCTGACTGATCCAAACGAAATAGAAAATTGTCTACAACAGTCCCTAAAGTCTCATTGTCTTGACCGAGATGAGAATATAAAAAAAAATTTTTTTCAAAGGGTTGGGGAATGATTGAGTGCTAACTGAATTACAAATAAGTAAAAATTCAGAGGAAGGAAAGATCATAAAGTTCAGGCAAGAAGGGCTTTATGAAGTGGGAGAATGGCCTAACAGGTATTTTGAGGTTGAGGGAGAGGAGCCCAACAGAGATAAAAGATGTCAGCCGTGATCAGCCATTCCTAGTTCATATTATGAAACTGATCAAGGCCCGAAATTCGATAGACAGGGATGCAGCCTCAACGTGGAGACACATTTCTTAACTTTCCAAAGCCCTAGATTTAGTGTTCTCAGGGTAAATTGTAAAAACTTCTTCTCTAATGAGTCACTCTCTGTTCATTCATTCATTCGTTCATTATCTCAAGTAATTCATTGAACATTTATTGTTTATTCAGTATTGTGCATATATCATTTATATGGCATGACTTTTTGAAGCTTTTACAAGCTAATTGGAGAGAGAAAAAAAATTAGACACATACAAAGCAGCCAAGTAAAAGCACAAGGAGGCTTATAATTACCTGCCTAATGAATAGCTCAGCCATTGTCTATTTGTTTTTGGTTAAAGTGTCATACAGTTTAGTGTTCAACAGAGATAACATTGCCTGCATCACAGGACTCCTGTGCCTTTAGTGAGCTATCATACAACAAAGTACTTCGTATACTGTAAAATGCTACTCAGACATTCATTATTGCTATCTACAAGTATGGGGGCGGATAAATGACTCTGCAGAATTTATCTGTGCTTCCAAAAAGAACTTGAGAAGAATTAATATGAAGATCTTTAGAGTTAACCAATTTAAAACTGTGGAGAAAAGGTGGAAAATATAGAATTCATACGTCTCAGAGAAGGCAACGAATTAAACTTGCCCAAACTTCTAACACAAACAGAACATTTCAAACTCAGAAGTCAGTAAGAATCTACCCTTTTCTTGAATTATTTTGGAGAAAATGCATTATTTAAAGTCTCTCCATGAAATCAAAGTCAATAGGTTGCACATTTTTAAAAAAGCCTGTTAAGCAAAATTCCTGTTAGTGCAGCACTTCTTAGTTATTTTCTCTCTTCTATGCTAGAAAGAAGTTTAGTTGCTAATGTGATCCTCCTGGCTGAACTTGGACTTCCCCTAAGCTGCTCCCTTGCAGATGGTACCTTCTTGCAAAACGCATATATTTGCAAGAATTACCCCTTGGGATATTGTCATTACCCAAGAGAACCAGCTATGAGAACCCATTGCAAAAGAACAAGAAATTGAATAAAACTTTTTAAAGCTTGAGAAAGTTCAAAGTGGAAAAGGGTAGGGGCACTTTGACACATACTCTTTTAAAGTATTGATTTTTCTTTTCAAAATGGATCTGAAAGCATGACAAACGTTCACTCATATATTTGCAAGAATTACCCCTTGGGATATTGTCATTACCCAAGAGAACCAGCTATGAGAACCCATTTTTTCTCTCCTTTATCAACAAAGTTAGATTGAATTTTTTTTTTTTCATTTTCAAGAACCGATGAGATAGGAAAAAAGAAGCACTTAAATTTTAGAAACAAGAAATTGAATAAAACTTTTTAAAGCTTGAGAAAGTTCAAAGTGGAAAAGGGTAGGGGCACTTTGACACATACTCTTTTAAAGTATTGATTTTTCTTTTCAAAATGGATCTGAAAGCATGACAAACGTTCACTCCGACACCCAATACAGTATTAAAAAACCCAAATGTCAGGATGAAAATCTAATGGGCTGCAACCTTAGTGGAAGGAAGGATAAAATATCTTATGTGACCCAGGGCTATAGAAAATGCCTTATTCTTCTCTTTTTTTTTTTTTTTTTTTTTTTTTTTGCCTGTTTTATCTTTATTCACACTTGAAACAATATACTAAGACACGATCAAGTAAAAGAGAATTTGTTTTCTTTTTGTGTGAATTGCATTCACCTAGGAAAGAATTTTTTCCTAGAAAAGAGGAGGGAAGAAACTATTTCTACTATTAATATTACCAACAAAACTTTGCTACCCTCAAGTAAAAGAGAATTTGTTTTCTTTTTGTTGAAGTAGAAATGAACACACTTGTTAATATTGTACCTTAATTACTCTTTCAGTAATAGATGTCCAATCAGTAGGCATCTATATAAAGGTGATGAATCAGCACTCTGTGGAATCAGAGGGCGGCCATGCCATGCTAAATAGTTCTCCTTGCAGACCTCACAAAGGTTCTTTGCACCCCAGAATGTATTGATTTCATTAGATGTGCTAATTTAGCAGCTCTCTGGTTTAAAGACCATAATTACAACACAATGCACGACCTGTGTATATATGCTTATTGCAAGGAGAAAAACTTTTGCTTTCAACTTATTAACAGCAAATGTACACATTTTTTTCCTGCAAAAGCTAGTTATAAATCTCCCTTATAACCCACAAGCCTCTGTTATTATAGTCTTTTATTAACAAACTAACAGTTTCATACAGTGTTAATGAGTTAGAGCTTATCTCTTGCTCTCTTTTATGGTTAAAATGTGCTGGAGAGCTGGACAATTTATCTAAGCTTGTGGGTGACTAAGGTACATGACACTTTTAATAATTAGGCTCCGTCTATCTCTATTTTCACTGATGGAAAAATGTTGCACTTAATTTTCTTATTTTCATAGCTGTATCAGAGTTCAGCGAAAACAAATCAAACATAGTAATATGATAATAGAGCTGAATTATAGAGAATCTTCACTGTAAGTGGATTTTTACTGCATTCTGTGTACACCGTGTTTTTGAAACAATTACTAAGACACGAGGAATAAATTAAGTTGTTCTTTGCTATTTTTCAGAATACTAAATTTTATTTAAGGCGCATCTGCATGTTTGTAAATGTTTGCTCCCTTGCCACTTTGTCTATTTTTTAAAGAATCAATTGCATACCTACCATGTACTGGATACTGTGTAAAGAACTTCCACTTTATTCTTCTACTTAGCTGGATTTACTGGTGGTGCAGGGATGCTAGTGGAGGTGAGTGTGTGTGTGTGTGTGTGTGTGTGTGTGTGCGCGCGCGCGCGCACGCTGCCCTCTACTGGACTTGGTTTCTAAATAATGTAAGTACTTAGGAATTTTTTTAAATTTTTGTCTTTTTTTTTTTTTTTTTTTTTTTTAAGAGAAAAGAGGAAGGTGAAGGCAAATCTAGGGAGGGTTATATCACTTTATGTTGCCTATAAATTCTTTGGGCATTTTATATAGCTCAGGAGTTCCAGAGTCTAGTCTACTTCCTAGGTGCTCAATACTTATTTGTTAACTAAATAAAAGAGCTTACCAGAATTTCTCTTTTCACTGACAGAATCTGCATGTATTTAACCCAAGGAACATTGCCTCAATCTTAGAGTCTATAATTGACTTAGGGGAAAAAGCCACAAAGCTTATTAGAGACAGGCCTGTGGCTGGATATGAAATTCTGGGTTTAAAATTTCTTTTTTGGGGCTTTAAGGGTTTAAATGTTGAATTTGGCCCCCATAGGTTTATATATAAAACCCCACATTTGCATAACCAACTTTGTCAAATGCCAATATTAATAATTTGGTATATTATAGATAGGGATCCAGAAGCAGGAAAATGAGTAGCCATTTAGATACCTACTAAAAATGTTACACAAGTAGATAAGAACTTGAGATGTAAATTTGGCTAAGAATAAAGTAAGTTTATAAAGGGGAGCAATTAGTCTTTCATCAAATATCTTGCACTTCAGCCATATAGCAAATTTTACCTACGAAACCCCAGCCAACAGACAAGTAGAAGGAAAGGCTTTTTAAGGGTGTGCTCTACAAGGAAAAGGAACAATGTAGGAGAGTTGTCTAACTGCTTACTGAAATCCATTTGCAGCATCCACATTGTGGAATTTTAGCTGGAAAATGGGTCCAGTAAAGGACTGAATTTCCCAATCCTCCTTGCATCTAAGTCTGGCCCTCTGGCTGTGCCAGTCACAACCTGGAATGAGAATGAAAGTGACGAATACCACTTCTGACTCAGGGCTTTATGAAGCTGAACTGCTGCGTCTCTTCTCCCCTCTCTTTCCCTTTCCTAGGGGAGCTGACAGCAGCACAGCACAAGACAGAAGTCTAGCAACTTCCCTGTACTGGAGCAGTAGATGAGACATCAGTGACTAAGAAACCTTTTGTAGTAAGTCTCTGGGATTTGTTTGTTATAGCAGCTAGTATTGCTTACCTAACTAACACACATATATATATTCCATATATTCTTCCAGATTAACAAGGCAGAAACACATATCTTTTAGGAAGAGGATCAAATAAAATATGTAAAACAACAACTTTGCTTAGTTATCGTGAAGACACATACCCTAGGGGTTTCCGATAGCCAGCACAGCCCTGCAGCCTGTTCCTACCTGTACTGGGAATTAATTTGGTCTGTCGTTCAAGTAGGAATGGCTGCAAACAGAAAGGGCAGAGACTATGGACACAAAAAATATATGGCATGGACACACCGGTGCTGTGGTCTTAGCAACAGGGAGGCGGCCTTAGGAGTGCCAGTGGGACACAGGCATAAGGGACAAGGAGGAAATTAATGCTCTATGTTTATGCTAATTCATTGTCAAAAAGCTAATTTCTACTACCATTAGATAGCTGGCTCTCCACAAAAGTCAGCTTCTTCATCTTCAAAGGACAATACAGCAGTTGTTTTGAGGATAGCTTTAATTAATTCATTATTTAGCTAATTAATAATGTTCTTTTGTTGTTTTCATTCATTTGTAGTAAATGAAGATATTTGACTACTGTTGTAATAAACCTGATGCTGTGAGAAAACATGATACTGTGCTTTGCTGAATATAGTTGAGATGTCTCAGAGGAGATGCCTTGACCTATGCTGTATGCAAAAAAACATCTAATAATGAGCTAGATTATAATTGAGTTTGGATGCATGCTCTTTAGGACCTGCTGTTATCATTTTATTTTCATAAATGATCTTCGCATTTTTTAATGGAAAAAAGTGTGCATAAAAACCCACTTGTTGGGTTGGAAGGTGCTCAGAGATATTACCCTTCTCTTCCTCTTCTTGTTCACGTTTTATTATACATTTGCCCAAGGGCTATTGAACAAGATCATGTTTATTAATCCAATAAAGAAGTGCGTGTAATGATGATCGTTTACTCCTGACCTATATGAAATAGGTACTTACTTTATTAGTGTAATGAAGTTTTATACTTTCCGAATGTCTTTGCTCTCTAGTTCCTCTTAGGGTTCTGGGTTTTCAGTTTCAAAAACTAGAAAGAGCACATTGATGCAAATCCACTCTCCCAGAGCCTTTGGCCTTTACATAGCTTTTTGAAATTCTCTTGTTGTTTGAGTTTGCATTTCCTGGCCCACTAAAATGTTTCTTGTTGGAATTTTGCCTTATCAAACATTGCTTGAAATAAACTGGCCAATTGCTGGATCAGAGGGATCGTTTTATCATTTGGAGATCCGAATTGTCATGGGTTATAATAAGATTTGACCTGTAGATGCAGGCAGAAATGTGTTCATGATAGCTTTGTTGTAGTTCTGCCTGGAGGCAAAGTTATAAAGCAGATAACCTCCCGAGGTTCCCTACACCTCCATAATTCCACAATACTAATCTCCTTGAGTGAATGCAGCATTTGTATTCCTCCTTTGAAGATACTACTATCCTTGCTTTGAAAATATTCTCTTTTCTCTTTGTTCTTTTGAGGCTTTAGAATATGTTACCAAAGAACAAAGTGGAAATTTTCAGGAAATTTGTGAGTATGAAGCCTCCTTCAATTTTTTTTTTTCCTGAAAGGAAGGAGGAAGATGGAGCAGATCCATGGTTTCCAAAATTTATTTCAATTTAATTTAATTCAGTAACAAATACTGAGCTGTTCATTTGGCAGACACTGTGGTAGGATGAGTTACATCACCCACAAAACTGGGGAAATAGGGTCTGGCTTATCGCACAGGTTTGTTGAAAAGATGAAATGAGATCACACATACACCCAGAACCTGGCACGTAAGAAGCCTTTAATAAATAGTAGCTACTCTTGTCAGTATTAAGAAGTAACCTAGACAACCTGAAAGCACTTTGAAATGGAATGCCTTGTTGATGTCAAGTTTGCGATGCCTACAGTTCTGAACACTACTGCATGGAAGGCAATGCTGATGTTTCTAGTAGATCTGGGTTCGAATCCTAGTTACATCATTACTACATCACTCAGTGTTGATTTTCTTATTTAGGAAGGTCTGTTTTCTGAATAAAGTAACTAGCCTATGACAGGCTTACATCCAGAGGTAACCATGGTTATGATTATTATATTCTAAATGTCTTGGGCCAGGTCCTTGTCAAAGTGGAGCTGGAGTCGGAATGCAGAGTTCCGGGTGATTTGAGAAATGACCTCAGAGAGTAGGAATAGGGGCTGAGAAAATGGAAGAGGGAAGCAGGGAAAACAAATAAAGTTTACTGAGTTGGCCACGGCTACAGGTGACGTGTTCACTCCTGTCAGAGACTTCTGGAGACTCTTACGAAATATGTCTCAAAATTGTCTTAAAAGAGAAGTACTTATTCAGTGACTCCCAGGCAGTGATGGGCAAGAAGAAAGAGGCACGTGGCTGGGACTTGGGCTTGAGTTTGGGGCATGGCATTGGCGTTGTTAGGTTTTAACCAAATGAAGCAAATTGATCACAGGACTAGTTGTCACAGTGGCTCAAGCAAGGAGTGGGGTCAAGAGAATATGCAGTGTTGCACAGAGGTGTCAAATAGGCTGGAGGACGTCCAAGAGAAAAAAAACTGAGGCAGTCACATTGCTCACTAACTTGAGAAGATGACAAACACACTTAAAATATCAAATGCATTGATAATTAAATTTCAAGTGAGAATTCAAGGATCTGCTGGTGATAGTAGGCCTGTTTCAATTGTTTCTGCTGCACATTCTTTGAACTCTGTTCTCATATCACATCAGCTGTTGGGGTTTGGGGAAATAAAAAGAACACAGAAGCTTCCCAGCCTTGAAATGTAATAAAAATCACAGGAGTAGATCATTTTTGCTGTCTCTTCCTACTCTCTAATATTGTGTAAACCATTCTCCTAAAGCAGAACTCCAAGAACAGAATGTTTTGGATTTAGATTGGTCAGCAGATCTTTAACTAGAGAAGGACAATGAAATATAGATGTCTTGAATTGCAGTTGTCTTCAGAATAGAGCACTCCTTACACATTTTTTGAACCAAAAGATTGTTTAAGTGTTATGAACTGGTGGAAAATGATTTTAGAGAGAGAGAGAGACCTTCTATTCTCTTACCCCCGTAGCTATTAGAATTCACATTTGTAACAACTTTTTGTCCTCTCCAGAAGAAAACCCTTATTCACCTGTAAGAATAGCCAGTGTAATATTAGCTTTTACAGGTTTACTGGTAAGCTGCTATAAAGAACGTCTATATTTCTATAAATACTGTGAGTGTGCTGGCAGAAGCTTTCGGCATTGAAAGCAACATTCACGATGAGGAAAAATTTGAACTCACTCAACTGTCATTCAGCTCTGTTTTAAACATCTTCTAAAACGAGTAAGAGTCACTTGAATAAGTATGCTCAACATTTAAAAAAATATTCAAACGTGTAATTATAGACCATCCCTGACTCATATGATGGCTCACTTAATGATTTTTTGATTTTACCATGGTGCAAAAGTGAGACACAGTTGGTACAAACTGTCTACTTTCAAATCTTGGTCTTTTTCTGGGCTAGTTATACATGGTACAATATTCTCCTGCGATGCTGGGCACTGTTAGTGAGACATTCTGCTTTTCACTTTCAGTATAGTATTCAATAAATTACATGAGATATTTAACACTTGATTGTAAAATAGGCCTTGCGTTAGATGATTTTGCCCAACTGTAGGCTAATGTAAATGTTCTGAGCATGTATGCTAGGCTAAGCTATGTTTGTCAGATTAGGAGTATTAAATGCACTTGACTTGCAAATGTTTTCAACTTAAAATATTTTCAGCTTCTGATGGGTTCATTGGGATGTAACCTCATCCTAAGTAGAGGAACATATGTACACACCACTGAGCAGGCAGTATATGTAATCTAAATAATGAAAAATTTATGGTCCTTTATTACTTAGTGAAGTATTTTAAAGGGACAGGCTTTTATTATTTAGTGAGAATTTAAGAGCTCATTGGCTGAAAATAGTGAGTGAAAATTTTCATCTCTTTTTCCAAGGTCATGTCATAATTTAAGGTTTTTTTTTTAAATGATATAAACTGTACAAAACAAAAGGGAACTGGGATTTCAGATATTCAGATATCTAATTCTTGAATTATTTCATATTTTATATATCATTAATTAAGGAATTAACTAATTAATTAATTTTTATTAGTACAGCTTTATGGAGTACATGTGAAATTTTGTTACATGTATATAGCGTATAGTGATCATGCTAGGATATTTAAAGTGTCCATCATCTGAGTACAATATATTTTTGTTAACTATAGCTATCCTACTGTGCTGTCCAACACTGAATGTATTCCTCCTGTTTATATCCTTTAACCCACTTCTCTTCATCCTCCCTTTCCCTGACTCACCTTTTCCATTGTTTTAGTCTTAATGTCTTAATCAAAATATGTGTATGTGGGTGTTAAATATAACATGTCTCACTTTTAATGGCATTTGTTTATGCCTAATTTAAAAATAAAATTTTATATGTTCATTTTAATCAAAATGTCTATCAGTATTTTTTCAGTATATTAATTATTAAGTTGCTTTTCTTTTCTAAACTGATTATAGGTTCAGGATTCTAATTTTCCCTAAATGTCTATAGTTTTTAAAATCTTCCATGATAAAATTACTTGATATTTTGGAGATTCTTTTCCAAAAATGTATAAAATTCATCAATCATATCATGGTATAGGTTTTCGTTGACTAATATGAGGGATTGAGCTATCAAAAAAGATGGGTTTAAATTAACTCTTAATCAGGAAGAGAAAAAATTTGAATTCTATGATTGTGTTAATGGCAAACTGGTAGAACATGTTTAACTTTAGCAATTAGGTTTTGTCTATTCTCAGACATCTTTTGTCTTCCTCCTAATTACTAGAATGCCAGTGCAGAACTCAGAAATTAAAGCAGGAGATGAAATACTGAAATAAGTCTTTTGTTGTTGTTCTATTGGCTTGAGAATGAGAAACAGTTTCTGATTCTCACAATAATGAGTCAGAGTCCTTGTTTGAAGATGATAAACTGGAATATTTTGGATAAAATGCTGAGTGAATTAATGCCATTTCCGGAGTTAATCAGCAGTGCCTGTGTCTGCACAGAATTATGAGTTCAATTCTTTCAACTGAAATAATTGGTCACTTCCAACAATAGATTTGAGAGATTTTTAAGGTCAAAATGAAAAAAGACAGACTGTTTACATGCATTACATAATCATTGGGACTGAATTTTCCACTGTATTGACTAAATGACCTAATTAGCAGCTAGGTTTAGCATTCTGTCTACATGGGTGACCTTCCAAGCATAGCTCACACAAGGAGAGTGCAAGACCAATGTCCAGAGAAATTTTGTTTGTGTGAGAACATGGCCCTATTTTGGTGGAAAGCCAGCTTCTTCTTGCCTTTAATATTGCTAATTGTGTCTAAGCTCATGTTCTCCTTTATTTCAGAAGCATTGCTGCTTGTTATGTATCTATCAACACCTGGGAAATGACATTTCTAAGAATAAGAATAACACTCCCTTGGGAGATAAAGATTGGTCAAAAAACCTTTAATCTCCTATAATTTTGGAGTCCAGCCTGAGCACACTGTTGGCCTCATTTCAAGGGCTGTGTCTCTACCAGTCCATCACGTGGGGATGGCAAATAAAATATTTAAGTAGTGTTTTTGGAAACTTCCACGTATTTTAATATTTTTTTATCTCCTCTTTCAGACAAAACATCTGAACAAATGAATGTAGATGCTGTTTTAAATTGGGCAAATTTTAAAGCTGAGCTACGAACTTTCAAAGTGAACTTGTAGATGAAAAGAAGTACAGTATTATGCTTTCCTCTGGCACTACTTTTAGAGGCTTCATCTCCCTTCAGATCCATGTGTACGTGTCAGGAATTGGCTACTGGTTCACTGTTATCAACTCTCTTAGAAAGATTCATTAATTTTATAACACAACATCTCTTAACAATGAATAGTTCTGCAAACAGGAGCTTTGTTATTTTATTCATCTCAAGCCTGCTTGGCATGCTGCAGGATTCTTTGGGAATAGAGTTTTGCAGGATGAGACTCTTCCCATTTTCAATAACTCACACATCTGCTCATGCAGTGTCATCAGTAAAGCAAATAATAAACCACCCTCAAGAAAGCCTATAAAAAGGCTTTCCTCCCTATTCTGAGCTAGAGCATAATCCTCCCAAAGACCACTCTTATCAGGCTAAATGAAACAGTGTAAGCAAATTCTTGTGGCTACTAACCAGTCAAATCATGGAAGGAGAATGAAAAAAGATGTCTGTGCTGTCACAATGGGGAGACCTTGCTTTAAGTACTAAATCTTGGATATGTTACTCGATCTCTCCGAACTATAGTTTCTACATCAGTAAAATGGGGACAACAGTGGCTTCCTCATAGAAGTGACATAATAATTGCATGAGATGATAAATGTAAATGTGAATACACACCATCAATTATTGGCTGATATTTCAGCCAACAGTTTTATTAGTTAATAGACTTCCTGCTTTAAGTGATGAAAATCCAACTCACATAGCTTAATACGATGATTTATGTGCCACATAGCAAGAAGTCTGGAGGTAAAGCAGGCCCAAGTTGGGCAATTTCAATGGTGCAATCATGCCCAAAGAGGTCCAGGTCTTTCCAACTTTCCACTAGAAAGTTCTGAATATGCTTCCTGAGCTAACTCCCTTCACAAGTCACAAGATGATTTGTTTAGTTTTAGGGGTTGTATCTTCATCACTAAATGTCCATAGTCAGAAAATGGGGTTTTGTAGCCCAATATCTCTTGTAATTGTTCAGAAGCCCTTCCCAGGAGTCACCTGTCTCCCTCATTGGTAACTTGGTTGGACTTGTGTCCATGCTTATATCCGTGCTCCTCAGTCACACTGGGAAGACAAGTGGCATCACCATGATTAGCACTGATCAGTCCTGACTTGTCCCCTGGGTTAGATGGGGCTGGAGATGGGGTAGGCACCTGGACATACCTACTTGATTCAAACCTATGCAGTGACTATTAACAAGATATAAAGAGAAATAGTTGGGGGACAGGTAACCAACAGTTTCTTACACAATTACCCTCTTAAACTCCACTCTAGACTTCCCATAATACCAAATGCTGAGAGAACACAAAAGTTGCTCCTTGTAAGGTGTAAGAATTGAATTGGAGGAGACAAAAGGTTTGAAGCCAACTCTAATGAATGTTATATGGTATACAGCAGTGCTTCTCAGGCTTTAATGTGCATATAAATCCCTTGGGAATCTTACTACAATGTAAATTCTAACACAGTAGTCTGGAGTGGTGCTGAGACTCTGCATTTCTAAAAGCTTCCAGGTGATGCTGCTGCTTCTGGTATGAGGACCACACTTTAAGGAGCTGAGACACAGACCACATGTGATGCTAGATGTGTAGGAAGAGTGGAATCTGGATCATTCTGAAGTGTTTCTCAGAGGTGGCAGGATACTGTGTGAGCCCTGAAGCTGATGTGAGTTTGATAGATAGAGAAGACAAAATATAATATGATTTGGGATCTTTTAGGGAAACACATTTGCTAACTTGATAATACCAAGGACAGTAATGTGGTTATTAAGACATCAAAACAGAGTATATATTTCCTGGATTAAACAGCAGGCACAGCATGCCAGAAAGCCATGGCTGTTAGGATTGCCTGCTCTTATATATTTATTTTTTGTCCTAATGCCTAAAAAGAAATAGACAAGGTAACAGTACATTTGTACCTCAGAGCAGAACAGCAAGTTAAAAGAACTCAACCAGGATTTGGATATATTTTCATGAATGGGAATGGGCCTTTGCCTAAAGATAAATTAATCTCTCTGAGATTTTTTTGGTATCTTTTATCTCTCAAAACAAGTCAAACCAAACTTTACCACTGTCTTAATGGTTACATTTTTTTCTTTCTTAATGCTATGTGTTTTCTGAATAAATTAGTCACATGATTTCTTAGAAAATCAAGAAAAAGGGAAATCGAAGCAAAGAGTAGATACGTTCTTAAAATCAACTTCCTTTTAAAAAGTATGAACATATGTGGGTAAAAAGGTCATTATACCAGTTGACATTGGTTGACCAGCCAATAGCACTGCTGAGGCAGCACATCCGTGTCTCTGATTTATAATGATGTCATTTTTCTTTTGGGGATGTAACTGGAGACTACTTGAGAGGTCAAGAACAACAAAGCTATAAAAGATTAAAAGGAAAAAAAGATAATTATGGAATGTCATTGCTGACATGTTGCTTGAGAAGCTTTCCTGTCCTCCCCTGTGAAAGCCAGGAGACTGGTGGTTAGGAACATCAGGGAGACGATTGCATTTTTACGTGGGATAGAATGAACAGCAATGGGGAGTGGAGAAAATAAAAGAGATACTAGTCCTGAATTTTGGATTATTATGCATTTGGTGGCTTGCACTCTGGAATACTATATTCCACTATTACACATTATATGGTATTGTTGATCAAATGAAAAAATGATAGGATTGAGTAATCAAAATAAATTAAGCGTGGAGGTCAGGATGCTAGCTTCGGCAGCCCTATGAATTACCTATCTGGTTCTCAGGTTCCTCACCTGTAAAATGAGAAAGTTGAACTTGACAGTATTCTCCAAACCTGCCAAACATCAGGATAATCCAAGGGGTTTATTAAAAGCACAGATTGGCCGGGCACGGTGGCTCACGCCTGTAATCCCAGCACTTTGGGAGGCCGAGACGGGCGGATCACGAGGTCAGGAGATCGAGACCATCCTGGCTAACACGGTGAAACCCCATCTCTACTAAAAGTGCAAAAATTAGCCAGGCGTGGTGGTGGGCACCTGTAGTCCCAGCTACATGGGAGGCTGAGGCAGGAGAATAGCGGGAACCCGGGAGGCAGAGCTTGCAGTGAGTGGAGATCGCGCCACTGCACTCCAGCCTGGGCGACAGAGTGAGACTCTGCTTAAAAAAAAAAAAAAAAAGGCACAGATTCCTTGGACCCACCAAACACCTGCTGAATTAAGATTCTTGGAGTGGGATGGGCTCAGGATAGGGCCCAAGCAACCTGCACTTTTAAAGGGCTCCTTGGCTGATTCTCTTGTATCTCCTCTTCCCATGTTGTAGGACTCTAAGATCCAATTCAGCTCCCAAATCCTATAATATTAATGTGACAGTTTGGGTGGTAATTTAGAAATAGAGAATGAAAGGAAAATTATCTGGATAGCCACAACAATGGTATTCTTAAATTATTAGTTTACTGTGAAATGGTTTTCACAGGGGTTGGGCTCCAGGATTTGCCTCAATCTTGCCACATGTCACCTTTGCCTTTGGGAATGGCCACCTATCAGTGCAAAACTGATTTGGAGGCAGAGAGGAGAGATAAACCACTTTATTTGTACCCGGAGATCCTGGTCTGCATTTATTCAAGCACAATTAAAAACAGTAGGGTTTCCCAGTTAACATTTGGTTAAGCTCACAAAAGATTGCTATTTCGCTTGTTGTTTTGAAAGCCTGTCGGGGAGGAGGCATGTTTTGATGAAAGTATTGTCTTAAATCTGCAAACGCAAAATTGTGTGATGGCTTATGCATCAGAGGGTTGGTTCTAAAGCACTTTGTGGTCAACTCCAAGGGCCAGTTGAGAGTAGGAACTGTTTTTCTATCCCTTTTTCATAAGCTGCTGAATGTGTGTTTCTTAAAAAGGACGGGCCGCTTTTTCTTAAAAGCTATTGTTGGAGTTTTGTAATTTTGGGGGTGCTTCTACTGCCTTATTGACTGTTAAAATGGCATCCTAGAAGTTTCATTTCGGGGAAATACACGCACATATCATAGGGTGGGTGGACTTTCTCTGTATCTGTGCCTTTAAACCAGGCCAGTGGCTACTGCACACTGCTGGCACTCAGATCCAAGGAGCTTTGCTGTTCTGACTGATTTCTATGTTTGTGACAATTACCGTCCCTCACCACCTCCAGCCCTGCTCTCACAGCCCAGCTGTGTTCGTTCCTTTCCCCTCTATTCCATGTCTGTACTTACCTGGCCTCTGGCCTTCTGCCCATGTCTTCTACTCTTAGTTCTGAGGACAGAGTTAGAATTTGAGTGTTGTTTTTGTCCCTGTTTCTTAGACCAGGTAGTGACTGCCTTCTGACTGTATCTGCTACTTCAGGTGGCTGTCCGCTGAAGAAAACTCCAGTCCCTATTTTTACATCATGGATGGATCTTTCCCCCTCCCTCCCTAATTCGTACCCCACTAAAACATCTTCCTGACATTCCCTCTCTGTGCCTGTGCATGGTTACTAGACTGATGTATGAGATTTGTCTTATTGGAGACCTATCACAAGATGGTAGAATTAATAGTCTAACTCACTGCCTATCCAAACTTAATGGGCCGATGAATCATCTAGGGATCTTATTAAAATGCAGAGTCTAATTCAGTAGGTCTGGGTGGACCTTTCTGAGAAGCTCCTAGGTGATACAATGCTGCTGGTATACATACCACATTTTTTGTAGCTAGGGTATAACTGATCCCAGAGGCAGTACAACATAGAGCAGAGGTTTTGAACCTCTGCACTGGAATTCTTTCATGTATGGGGCGGTTCTATGTATTATAGTGTGTTTAGAAATATCCCAGCTTCTACCCGCTAGGTGCCAGTAGTATTCTCCTCTCCAAGTTATGACAATCAAAACTGTGTTCAGACATTACCAAATGTCTTTTGGGGAGTAAAACCACTCTTGGTTGAGAACCACTGGCATGGAGGTTATTACTAAGGGCTCTGGATTGGAACGCCTGGATTCAAATTGTAGCTCACCAACTTACTAGGTGCGTAGCCTTGAGCAATTTACTTTTCTGTGCCTCAATTTCCTTCTACATAAAATGGGAATAATAATATCTACATTGGATATTCATAGGGTTGCTGGGAGGATTAAATGATTAAATGTCCATGAAGTGCTTACAACTATATGCATGTGAGCACCTGGAAATCAATAAATGTTAGCAAATATTATCAACATTTCACTCTGTACTAGCCTTTTCATTAAAGGATACTAACTTACTGTCTGCAAACATACTTTGATCAATCAAAAGAGAATAAATATTACATATTCTTGGATTAATACAATGTAGTTTGTTTACTTATCCGCATTAAGAAGAGAAAAACAGCTCATTAAAAATACATTTTGGCATTTTGTATTGATTTGATTTAGTTAATTACTATCCAGTATCCGACACCTAATTAATTCCACTTGAACCTCATATGACAGTAGGGGGATGTGGGGGAGGAAGATAAAGCATGCTTATGTATGCAATTCCTAACAAAACAACAACTCATCTAATCTTCCTCAAATCTAAGTTCTGAGACTTGGATAATAGTCCTGCAGTCCCCAAACCTTCTTCTAAGATTGGGCATTAGTAATTCTATGACGTGCCAGGGTTTAATGTTTTGTTATGTACTTAATTAATTTTTGCTTTTTCAATGGAAGAAATAGGTGTAAAGATATACCGTGAATTCCTGCTACATTGAGACTGAAGTCACTCAGTGAAGGCCCAGGGAGACTCAGACTAGTGACTAGAAGATAAGGGTGAAACTAACTTGATAGATGTGGAGTTTCAAACTTGGGCGTCTGGCCTGTAGGTTGATCTGGTATACAAAGACCTCATGGAGGAAGCATGGCAGTGTTAATAGAACCATGCCTTCAAGTTGGCTGGATTTTAGTCTCAGATATGCCTCTAACAAATTTGTGACCTCTACACAAGTCTGTGACAAGTCACCAAATCTCTCTGGGTCAGCTCATGCCTGCTTTGGTAGTGATTAGCCCTTCCAGTAACCCAGAACCTGGCAGGCTCAAATACTCCCTTCCCAAGACATAACTGAATAAATCCTGCTGAGTGCTAACTCACCACTTGGCACTTCTCTCAAAGCACAATGCCGATGTCCATTCTGGTTGCAATAAATAGAATCATATTTTCTAGGTTCATAGGGATATGACTTGATTTAGTTAATCATGATCCTATCTTTAGTTATCCCGTATTCAATGATCCTAATTAATGCCATCTATCTGCTTAGTGAAATTTTTAGGAAGAATCTTTCCTTTCATTGTCAACACTTTTGCGAGGATAGCAAAGAGTTTACTTTGAAGAACCCTATCATTATAATACTTGAATTATTTTTCCATAATCATATACTGCCACTGACCTTGCATGGAACTTTAGGAATAAGGGCTCTTTAGAGTTTACAGGTGTCTGTGAGACAGCTTAGCTTACGGAAAAAGAAAGCAAAATGTTGTTACTGTATTTGCGCTTAGAGCATTTTTACATGGTGATAGAACAGCTGGTCATTCAGTGGAGAAAAGTCCACTGGTATTTGGTTTTATGTAAATCAAAAACAAAGGATGAATAAATAAAATGTGAGCTGTTGATTGAATTTTTCATCAGATGTCCAAGCAAAAATGAAATGAGAGCCACAGCAGTCTTGCTTGTTGTCTAACCATATTCATGTGCAGCCAATAGTTGTTGAGTGCTTACTGTGTGCTGGGCACGATGTTAGACACGTGTTGTACATTATGGTTCACTTGATCCTCATTCCAAAACAATATGTTCATATTTACCACCCCACCCTGCCTCATTTTATGGTTGAGTAAATGGAAGTCCAGAAAGATTTAGTATCTTGTTCAAGGTCACAAGGCTGGTAAGTGAGAAAGCAGACATTAGGTCTAAGGATTTAGACTTCAGAGCTCTTACCCATGATGCCAGCTCCATCAAACTTTATGCAGTAATTTTATTTTAAAATGTTTTCAATATTCACACTCTCAGTGACACTAATAACATTCTAAATGTGTTAAATGGAAATTCCTTGGTACTTCAGGTTGAAAAATTATGCAATTCGCATAAGAAACAAATAAACATGGTCTTCTTGGATATCATTGGCACATTGCCCAATCTCATTACCTATTGACATTTTGGAGATATCTCCAGCAACAATATCTAGAGTTCTTTGAGCACTTATTTTTGTTTAATAGAATACTATGTTTGCTCTCTGTTTTCATTGTCGCAGCAAGGGAAGACCAATCTGCTATTCTACTACTTTTTTTCCCACTTATTATAATCACTGTAAATTCAGAGCTGGTAAAAATGTCAGATTGATAGCACTGCTCTAGGAAGCCACAGAAAGGAAGTGTAAATCATTTCCTCACTTCCTGCCAATAATCTCAAACCAAAACGTGAAAGGTGCATTTTTAGAAAAGAGAGACTAATTCATGGTCTGAGGCAGTTACTATAAAATTTCCTGGAAAGCCCCAATTAGGAAGTGAAAGGATACACTAAAGTAAAAAGGAGTTGACTCCTTTAGAATTGTAATGACTAAAAGAGGAAACAACTTTAGAAAAAAAGGACTTTGTATTTACTAATCACCATTAAACTGTTAGGAAGGAGAAGTACATTTTTTATCTTCAAGTCTTGTGGTAAAGTCATAATTAGTTTCTTAAGGGTCCAGAGGAGGTAACCAGGATGGAGAGCCATTCTCAAATCAATATGATTTTCATTGTAAGAAGTAGGGTCGGCTGGGCGCCGTGGCTCAAGCTTTGCAATCACAGCACTTTGAGAGACTGAGGCAGGTGGATTACTTGAGCTCAAAAGTTCAAGACCAGCGTGAGCATGATGGTGAAATCCTGTCTCTACAAAAAAGTACAAAAATTGGCCAAGTTTGGTGGTGAACGCCTCTGGTCCCAGTTACTTGGGAGGCTGAGGTGGGAGGATCACTTGAGCCCAGGAGGCAGAGGTTGCAGTGAGCCAAGATTGCACCACTGCACTGCAGACTCCAGCCTGGGTGACAGAGCGAGACCCAGATCCTATCTAAAAAAAAAAAAAAAAAAAAAAAAAACTGAAGAAGAGAGTAATAGGGACCTATCATAATTATTCTAAAATATTCTAAAGAACTGTCACATTAACAATAATGATATTAATAAAAATAATATCTACTCTTTGTTGGTACTTCTAGATGTTAGGCTTACTGTACACCATCTCATGTAATTCCTACCACATCCTGAAGCTTTATGTACTGTTTTCACCCCCATTTTACAGATAAGAAAATAAGTGTCCTAGAGGTTGAGAACCTTGTTGCAGGTTCAGGATAGTAGTTTGTGGTGGAGTCAGGACCTAAACAAGCTCTGTCTGCTTTTGGAACCCTTTCTCTCCACCACAATACACACTCCTCTTTGTGAACGAAGGCTTAGGTTGATTCTTATTCCGTTCAGATCTTCGCAGCAGACCCATGACTAATGGGTAAAAGTTACAGGATGGCATATTTAGGCTCACTGTATCTAACTATAAAGTAAGTACATTTAAAGTCATCTATTTTCCACGTTAAATAATTTTGAATTTATTCTTTAGGCAGTAGTAAGCTACAGATGGGCTTTTAAGCAAGAGTATATTGGATTTGGAGAAGGTAAGGAAAACAAGATGAAATTATTGCCTTAGAACATTGTTGTAATAGTCTTGGCAAGAGGTGATGGAATCTGGACTTTGGGCAGACGATGGTGGGATACTGTATAGAAAACATATTCCAGAGGCAGCTAGGAGATAGGCAGGAGGGACTATTGATCAGCTGAGTCTGGTGAATGAGGTAGAAAGAGGAGTCAGCGATGCTTCTGAGACTTCAGCTTAGACAACGGAGTGAGTGCCTGATGACCCTATTAACCTCGATATGTTATAGAGACTGATTTGGGGTTGGAGAATGGGTCATGAATTTAGTTACAGGCTTGCTGAGTTTGAAGTGCCTGTGCCACATCAACATAGAGATATGCCTTGGGCAGTTAGAAATGGGTCTCAAGTTTGGGTCCTTCACATTGGAGGATGGACACACCCAAGGAGCATACAGAGTGGGAAGACTGGAAGGCCAAGAGCCATTCACAGAGTGGTCATGTCTGTTCTGGCCATTGAGCAGGTGGTTGCTGGTAAAGGAAAGCTACAAAGAGAAAATTAGATCATCGATCCTCAAATCACAAAAGAACATGTTGGTTTTCTTTCTTTCTTTCTTTCTTTCTTTCTTTCTTTCTTTCTTTCTTTCTTTCTTTTTTTTCTTTTCTTTTTTTTTTTTTTGAGATTGTCTGCTAAATAAAGCAATCTGTGTGCAGCTGAACATTTCCAGTTTTGTCTTACAAAAGGCTCCCAGCAGACTAGAGTCAGTAGAAACTGGTTCCAGGGTCTATGATTCAGGTTGATATTCTTAAGACCTTGCCTCCTCTCCTCCTACTGCCCCCTTCACCCCAGTCATCTGGGAATTATCCCCTCTTTTCAAAATTGTGGTTTGCCAACATTCTTATGTTCTGATGAATTTTTCTGCATTAACAACATATCTATACTTGAAGTGTGATAAAATACATTGAAAAGGCATCAGGTTTTTTTTTTTTTTTTTAAATAAGAGCCTGAAATCATTTCTATTCCTTTTTAATCTTTTTAAACATTTTTCTTCAACTACAGATGGAATGGTAAGAAGGCCATCTCACAGGTTTTCTTCTCTTCATTTCTTGACAGTTTGTATGACCTTGTACAAGACACCTCAGCTAGCTGGTGCTGAACTTTCCTTATCTTTTAAATACAGGAATTGGACTATATTTTTTGAAGTCCCTTTCAGGACAAAAGTTTTGTGATTCCATAATTCAAGTTTTGCACATAAATGCCATTTAAATGTCATTGGTTAGATCACCAAAAGGCTAATAATTGTATAATCAGGAATAGATCAAATGCCATTGCAGTAAGGTTCCTCAGAGATTGAAAAAGTCCTCTTTACAGGAATGAAATCAAAAGAATTTTTTTTCATGAGGTCAAAATCTCCATTTTGGTATGAGCTCTAATTAAATTAAAGCCTGAGAAATTTAAACAGGAAATATAGAAGAGCCCCTCCTGCCCCTGACTGACTCTAAAGGTTACAAGATAATAGAACATGTTCTTTGGGAAATGTACAGACTTTTAAGAAAGGTGAATAACTAACTTGTTGAGGAAGCTGTAGCTCTAAGCTACAACTCAAAGTGGGTGAACTTAGCAAGAAAGCCTGCTTTGACAAAAAGGGACACAGAGATCAGTCTAGATTGGGTATGGTGTTGTCCTCAAAGAGCTGACAGCAATATCCCCTGAGAGATGGACCAAATCATGGCTGACATGGAAAACCAATTGTCTAAGTAGGGGAAGCATGCTGAGTGCCACTCCTGGTAGGAAAGATAAAAGAAGTCCATAAATAGGAAGCCGAATGAAAGAGTCAATGACAGAGAGCATCAGGAGTAAGTTGAGAAGCAAGGTGTGAGAACATTTGCAGGGAGAGCAGTGCTGGATAAAGGTCATTGCACCATGAAAGTCTTCCTTTATATGTCTCCAGCTACCTGTCCTGAGAGTTTTGAGAAGCCACGTGGAACCAGACACTGGGAGGTAAACTGCCTTTTGTGCTCTGAGCATCCTCGATCTAGGCAGAGCAGACTGCTAAGGAATGGAAGTCTTTCTTTCCTTGAGAACTCTAGAAATTGGGCCAATGGTGCATACAAGTGATCTAATGTTGTGGTATCTAGATGTGACTGTGTATCATGGTACCTGCACTTTCTATTTATTTCAGTGGACTTGGAGATGAACCCTTAGGTCAGTCCTGTCTCCCATCCTGTCACTGCTTCCCCTCCACCTTGGGTGAATCACTCCTTCCAGAGCAGTGACAGCCATCACCAAAACTGAGAACTCACCGTGACAAAAGGGCTGTTTTCACAGTTCTCTGGCAACATAATATAAAAGTTCACCACATCAGGCACATCATCTTAATCACCAGGGTCAAAAGAACCTTTAGATGTGACAAGTTGCTGCCTTCTTAGTTAACTTTTTCCCTCTGACTGGCAAGGAGAAGACTGCAAATCACCAGCACCAGGATGATCATTTCACTGTTTCATTTCTTTAGATTTGTCTCCATCAGTTGCAAATATGGATTTCAGCAAGAGTCTTTTGTATTGAAAGGATATGTGAAAGGAACCCAAAACTCACACTTAAAGGTGAGAGTGAACAAGGGCACCAGAATTCGTAAGGAAACCAGTGAATGCATTTCTTCAGTCCGTGTTTTTTAAAGACCTGCTCTGTGCTTGGCACTGTTTCTTTAGGCACTGGTGGCTGCAAGAGTAAACAGGCTGACAAAGTTCAGCTCTAATTGAGCTTACATTCTAGTGGATAAACAAACACACAATAGCAAAATGTTACACAATGACAAGTACTCTGCAAAGAAACAAGTAGGGGGATGTGACACAGAGTGACAGTGGCTACTTTATTTAGGTGTTTGGAAAGGCCTCTCTAAGGTACTGACATCAACACTGAGGTCTGAATGATAAGAGAGAGGCAGCTGCATGCAGGTCTTGGGGTGAACGTTCAAAGCACAGCACAGAGTTGATACAAAGTCCCTGAGGCAGAACTGAAATTGGCATAGAAGACTACAGTCAACAGTGACAGAGTAGAGAAGTAGAAGATGAATTCTTAGAGAAAAATAGGGGTCAGATTGAATAAAGAATTTGGAGTTTATTCTAAGTGTACTGGGAAATCATTGGAGGGGTTTAAGCAGAAAAATGATTTTATCCAGTATACCCTTTGAAAAGATCACTGTGGCTGCTATATGGAAAATGGATTGTATGAAGACAGGCATGTAAGAACAGGAATCCATTAGGAAGTTACTGCTATTACCCACTAGGAAAGATCTTGGTGGCTTTGACCAGAGTGGTGGGAGGAGAAAAGAAGAGAAGTGGATGCCTGTGGGATTTATTTTGGGGGTAGATATAACAGAACTGGTTATTTCCATGTAGGTGGGATGACAGAAAGCATGAAGGATAATTCCTGGAGTTTGCAGGTGAACAGAATCAATGTTCAATTTGAAGTACATGTGTGATGTCAAAAAAGATGTCAAGGAAGCACTTGGATATGGAATTGGAGCATGGAGGAATGCACAATGCTAGTGTGGAAGAGACAGGTACTGCGCACTGCATATTCCTGTGCTTTCCTATAGTTTTTGATCCTCTCTGCATTTTGGTAGGGTCACATGACTGGTTCTGGACAATGGGCTATGTCACCTTGGGCTGAAACATAGAAGAGGGAATTTGAGTTTTGCAGTGATCCCTCCTGCTGCTGCCACAGAGAACAGCAATGTCCCAGATGGCAGAGCCCTTTTCAACCTCGGTCCCTGAGTGGGTTATGTGAAGCAGAGTCACCCTTTCCTCTCATAATCTGTATTAGTCATACAGGATGAGACACACATAAATCTGCATTAAGCCAGTGAGGTTTGGAGGCGAATTATTATTATTATTATTACTTTATTTTTGTTTTTGTTTTTTTTTTACTGTAGCACAGCTAAGCCTGTACTGACTACTACAGCCAGAGAAATGGATTAAGGCATTACCAGTAAAAGGATACTTTCTAAAATGAT
The DNA here is from genome assembly GCF_024542745.1 of Macaca thibetana thibetana. Lineage (NCBI taxonomy): Eukaryota > Metazoa > Chordata > Mammalia > Primates > Cercopithecidae > Macaca > Macaca thibetana. The sequence continues at coordinate 106,588,296 of NC_065589.1, read as the reverse complement.
GGGAATGGACATATTCATTTAAGGAGAAAGTCTAGATGGAGAGAAAAGGGGAGACCAGTCTAGAGCCCTAATATGCTCCAGCATGCAGGAGTTGAACAGAAGAGGAAAGCAAGTGTTGTGTGAAACTTAGAAAGTTAAGAGAAGGGTCCTAAGAACAGGATTGTTGGTGTTGAAGTGCTGAGTATTGATGCAAAAGGGATTTTGCAGCATGCATAGACACTGCAATGGCAATTGAGTTTTCCTTAGACACACGGATGTGAGAGAGAGCCTGTGCTGTGATTTCGTAGAATTAAGTCATGACTGGAGCTAAAGTCCATGACTGGACACTAAAAATGTCACACCGATAAAGAAACTATTTCAAGACAGCAGGTCACGAAAACTGAGGATTTTTTTAAGCTGGTTCACAATTGGGCAGAGGCATATGTATTCAACACATCAAGCTTTTCTGACCTCACCCCAGACTAGGTTAGATGCTCCTCCTCAGGGTTTCCACTGCATCTGCTGGATGCCTCTAAGGGCTGGTATATGGCAATTTAAGTGTCTGTTTCCTCAGATAATATCTCCTCCAAGACACTCTCCAGTGCTTACAGTGGTGCTGCCACAAAGTGAATTCTCAGTCAGTGTTTGTTCAATGAATAAACAGTCTTCCTTGGCACCTGCAAGAGCACCTCCCACAAATATAAGGTGATAAGGGTTCTGGTTGTTAGAAACATAAGGTGATAATAATTCTATTAACATCACATGACTAAGAAAAGTCTAACCCTCTGGTTTAGATTCCTCACACATCATAGTCCATCAACAAGTATTTAACTGAGTGCCTGCTGTGTTCCAAAAGTTGTGCCATTGGAAAAAAAAGAAAATATCTATCTTAGCCTCTATCCTCAAGGAACTAGCAATGCAATTGAAAGGACTAGCTAATGACTATGAAACCATTAGAGAGCAGTAGGAAATAGTACACAGTTAATTGAAAAACTGAATGGCAGAGACAATGAGCATTACAGGAGTATGATAATGGGAAGACATAGATAAATGTAGAATGAAATAAGATCCAGGAAAATTTCACAGAAGAAGTGGGACTTTGAGGGAAGGTAAGATTTGCAAGACTGAGGAGGGAGAGATGGAGAGGACCTGAATCAGAATGGGTGGGAAGGTAAGGTGGGGCCAGATTAGGAAGGATCCCAAAAGTCAGTGAGGTGCTCACTTATGTCATTCATTCAACATTTAGTGAGGCCCTGCCATTTGCCAGGCACTGTTGCAAGTATGATATGTGTGTGTGTGTGTAGTCCCTGACCTCATGGGGCTTACATTCTTAATAAGAGGATAGATAATAATCATTGAAAAACTATGTAGCAAAATTTCAGATTGTGATAAAGGCTGCAAAGGAAATGAAGACCAGATAAGAGATACAGAGAGATGGAGGAACATATTTTCTGTAGGGGAAGGTAAGGGAAAGCTTTTCTGTGGAGCTGATGTTTTTAAAGGGACTCACATAAAGTGACAAGATGAAGATAATAGTGGGTTCCTGGGAATCAAAGTGATATGACGGAGTATATCAGGAAGATGATGCATAATTTAGAGACGTGGAGAGTCAATGAGGTAGCAGCAATGAAAATGGCATAATTCAGAATCTAAGAAGAATATACTAGAAAGCTTTAGTTACGGGATTTCTTGTATATGCTTTCTTTTAAACATCAGCAGTATTGGGGGTTTTCCCTCTAGATATTTAGGTCCTAAAGTTTAAATGACTAAGACATGAAAAAATGATGCTCTTTTATCTGTTTCACCCCTTATACCTCACTCATGAGCACTGTAGCTTGCAATCTGTTGACAACAGTCATTTTCCAATATTATCTATTCTTCCTATCCTATAAAGGGACCTACTGTCCATCAGACAGGTTGGTGTCCTTAGAAGACAGAGAAATAGAAGACACGGGCCCTCTTGCCCATCTCATCAAAGTTAGGCTTATGAGTATCGTGTGGCTTTCTGCCCAGCAGAAGAGGATTAAGGTTGCCAAATCTTTGGATAATAACAAGCTCCAATCTACATAATACCTGGTCTTTACAAACCGAGTCATTATGAATGTGATCCAAGTTGTCACTCCAGGGGTTTTATTATTTCCACATTAGTCAGTGTTGTGTCTTAGATATATGGAGGTTGCCGGCTTCTTTAGTGTGGATTGAATGACTGCCTCTCCTTTCTTTGCTCTATTTTGGTAATGTTAGAGAGCAATGGGGAAGAAGGGATCATTGTACTATAGATCTCTTGGTCAGTAAATATTATTAGAGGATGAGCACCAAAACACTGAACCCAGATAATGCTGGGCATTGGGGTGGGTAGTAGGGGCTTCTAGGGCAGAGATCAGAAGCAAGGGTCCCAGAACTGACTGGAATGGGCTGATCACTATCCGGCGTCTCCACAATACTGCTATATGACAAGAATACAGAGCCAAGATCCTTCCAAATATTAATCAAACCATCTGGTTCTCTCTCTTTCCATTAAGCCACTGCCATCTCTTGCCTGGACACTGGAATCCCTGTTACACTCTTGCCATTTTCTTGGTTTCTGCACAGCATCAAGGTGATCTTTTTAAAGTCTAAATTAGATCATATTGTTCAAAGAGATAAAACCACCCATTGGTCACAAGCACCTGCTCCTCTGCCCCTGCCTGCCCTTCCTATCCCACCGCACTGCAGTTTTTCCAGGCTCACTCCTCTCTGGCTAGCTTGGCCCCCGATGGGTTCTTCATGTGCCAGCCTCTTCCAGCCACAGGCTCTTTGGCCATGTATCCTTCTTCTTCCCCTTTCTTGGCTGCTGCCTACTTACATGAGATGCAGTGTATCTCGGTGATTAAAAATGCACACACTAGTGCCAGACTGCCTGGCCAAATCCTAGCTTTTCTTCTTATCAGCTGTGTGACTTTGAATAAGTTGCTTAAACTCTCTACATCTCCACTGTAAAATGGAGTTGAATATAGTATCCATATCTTGGGGTAGTTATGAGGATTAAATTTGATATATATATATAAAAATAAAAGATTTAGCCTGATGCCTGATATCTAGAAAAATCTTCATAAATGTTACCTCTTTCACGATTGGGTCTCAGCCTAAATATCATTTCCTCTGAGAGCTCTTGCATGGTTCTGACCTTCCTTTCTACCCCCACTAACTGCATTCCTTTTTTATTGCAGTGCTCTTTTCTTTTTCTGTCATATTATATATTTAGGATCATTTGCATACCTGTTTATTGTCACTGCATTAGACTATGAATGCCATGAGGGCAGGAACTCTGTATCACTGAATAACCAAAACCTAGTGCAGTGCCAGGCACATAGTAGACACTAACTAAATATGTTGCTGAGTGAATGACCGGGGGTGATGGTTCAGGACTTAGTTTGTGAGTGTTGAGCATCTGCTGGGAAAGCATTGGCGCCTCAGAGGGACTGAACTGGGCCAGAAGCCAGTGGAGTTCCACTACACTACTTTTTAAGACATTATCTTTACCTTGTATTTTAAGATGTTGACACATCAAAATCAAATTACTGGACCAAGCTCAAAACTTACATTTATATGCCAGGATTAAATGCTCTTTTTTGGCAGAAAAAATGTTCAGATTTGCCACAGAATCTCATCCAACGTGGAACTGGCCTGAATGAATTGTGTAAATGAGACAATCATGGTTCTTTTTCTCTTCCCCCTTTCCTCCTATTTTGTTCCCCAGAGTGACTGAATATTTGACTCAATTCACTACTTCAGTGGATGGGCCATTGTAGACCTGGGCAGCAACTCCCTGGGGGGCAAGTCCAAGATACTGGCTCATGTTCGCATTTATCACTTGTGTTTTAGATTGGGCTTCTTTATCTATGTGCCTTCTTTAGCTCTTCCTTGTTTAATGCCACTGCTTGTTTATTTCATTTCCATAGCACTTTCCCATCCAAGCTTGTTAGACTATATGGAGAACATCATGTTCAGAAAAAGCAGTGGCAAACACACACGACAACTACAAAAATGTAAATTACACTCTGCCTGTACTTGGCTAGCACAGGGTTACTTTTCTCCATGATTCCTCCTTGGTTCCCAATGGAGACCTAATCTCAACAGGCTTTCTCCTCCCACCCCCTCTCTTCCGCCATTGTACTTTTGTTTTGTTCATTCTCATTGGAAGCCTGGTGGTGACTGGGGTCTTTTGCATCTGTGTGTGCAGGGTTATGGGAATTTCTAATCTCAAGCTTATTTTCTAACCCTGGCACATTCAACTGTTTCTTACGGATAATGATGCCACCTTTTGTTTTTTTTTAATTAAGCCTACCTTATTCCAAATCCTTTCTTTGTTCACTTATGTTTAAAAATTTCTGTTCCCACTCTTACAGTCTTCATTACTGACATCCCTTTCCCTGCCTGGGTTATCCTTTTAATGTTTCTAACCTAATCTAGATTTTGAGAGTAGTATTTTTATTAAGAACCAAAGCTGACTATGTTGGCAAGTAACTCATATTATGAGTAAAATATGCATTTAAAATATAAATTGGGAATTTGAGCTAGAAATGGAAAGAAAAAGAGTCTTGTGCTTGCATTCTCCTTCTACAAAATTTGTATGTAATCACACAGTTAGATAAAGTTCAGACGTCTTATACTCTTTGACTATATTGAAATATATGTTGTCGGCAGTGCCTTAATGAAAAGTGATTGTTCTCTAAAAGAATCAAATGTAACAATGTTTAACATTCATGGTTCTTTATTTTTCAAAAATAATTTAGATGTCATTCTCCTTTTTTATTTTAAGAAGCCCAACAGAATGACCATATAACTATGATCTCATATCCTAGATTATAAAACCAGGAGACCAAACACAAACAATGCCTCAGAGGAGAAAAGTTGTGTCTTAAGAATCAAAGTATTCTTGGGTATCGTAAGTGATTGCTGACGTAGAGCAAAGGGTTAATGAGAATGGGCTGGCATATTAAATCAGAATGCACGCTGAAAGCAAATTGCCAACCTAAAGGAAAATACACATATCATTGTCTCTGGTGAGGGAGGGGCATAAATAACTACTAAGATGTCCATACGTGACATACTCAGAAGTCATCCTTGATATCTTTTTTCCCAGACAGATTGCAAACACAAGTCTTTCTCCCATATGGATGTGTGTGCAGGGGGTGTGGCCTGAAAATGCAGCATTGATTCTGGGAAAACTGAAACCTGGGAAGCCTGGGTGTAATAGTTCAAGAAAACAGAAATGTTTTTCTTTGGCTGTTGTTCCTGAAGTTACTTAAATGAGACTCATTGGCTATTGATCTGTATATATTGAGATTACAATAAAACATAATGGACCAGTTTCTCTCTCTCCTGGCTCACAGGATTGGCCTTTTATCTCTTGAGGGTAATAAATCATGGTCTTGGATTTAAGAAAATATTCTGGGATCTGGATGGCAGCTGATTTATTTTTAAGACAGTGATGTCAGAAAAAAAAATAAAAGCATAACCCACAATGTGACTGTAGTGCTTACTGGGAGAATAGCGATTGCTGTTCAAGATACTAAGTGAGGCTTCCCTACTTTCAGAACCCATCATCCCACAGCAAGCTGAGTTGAAGCCCCTTACCAACATATTCACATCTTTCTTTACAGTGGCACTTATATTCTTTTGATTTCCTTTTTTTTGGTGACAGATCCTAGCTGCTCTATTTATCTCTTGAATCTAATTTGCTCTATGACATCAAGCTTTAATGTTATCATCATTATTTTGCTTCTTTTTAAGCACCCATGGTGTGCCAGGCATTGGATAAAATAGAAAAGATAAAATCCCTGCTGTCGCTGGGCTCACACATTTAAAGAGATTTGACGGGCAAAATATCCTGTAATTGGCAATAGGTAGTCCTCATGCTTTCCCCCGCCCCTTCTCCCTTTTGAAGCAACTTCATCTCTCTGAGCAAGCTTAAGAAGTTCCCTAGATCAAAGGTGTCAAAACCCAGAAGGGTTTGGAACAAGTGTCAGAGAGTAAGCAAACGACTTTCTAAGCTGTGACTCTGCTCCTCGCCTGCCCACGTGCTCTCCGCTGTCTGCACTCCTGTCTCACCTGGGCTGACTCGGACTCTCCACCTCCTTCGCTGCCTCTGGCATCAGCTACCCAGGAACCTAAGGCGCTCCTTCCCGCAACTCCGGTCCCCGCGCCCCAGGACTGCAAACCCTTTAAACAGAGGCCCCAGAGCTAGGGGTTTTCCCAGGCTCTGGTAGGCGTGGGCTGACAGCCGCTGGGAGCCCCGCAACAGGGGGATGTCCAGGCAGGTATGCACCCAGCTCCTGGCGTTTCCCGGAGTCACCAAACTGTTTCCCTTTCTCTCTCCCCCACGTATGCTGCCAGGGGTACTCCCCAGCTAGGATTTTCTTTGTCTTTTCTCCTAGTAACACCGAAGCCCTCTCGTGCCCGGGGACTGCAAAGGAACGCCAGACCATCAGGACCGTGCGGGATGGCTCGCTGTGTGTGTTTTACGGTGTGTCTGAGTGTCGCGCATGTGTGCGTGTTGGGGCGCGTTATCAACAGGGGCCTAGGGCACCCCCACTCTCTCTTGCTCTTTTCCCTCATCACTTCATGGATCTCCGAGGCTGCAAAGCGCTCGACCCTCTCCTGGGCTCAGTGGCTTGGGTACTCCGGCTCAGCTCAGCTGGGGAGTCCCCTTACCCAGCCCGCACCGGCACCCCGAAGCTAAAGTTGCGGCAAATAGTTGCGGGAAGCAGAGGAGCTGAGGTCGAGGCCAGCGCGCCCGCGGCCGCTAGCCCTGGGGAGCCGGCTGAGCCGAGGGTCGTGCGGGTGCGCGGCAGAGGCGGGAGGAGGCGGAGGAGAGGGGGAGAAGGAGGGGCCGGAGGGGAGCAGCTGCCGGGGGAGGCGAGGCGCAAGGTGGCTCCCCGCGGCCCCGCGCCCCGCGGCTCCCGGACGCACCAGGCAGCCAATGGCTGTGCAGAGGTGTACAGCAGATGGCGTCCGACTGCGCCGTTCCTTCCTCCTCCTCCTCCTCCTCCTCCTCCTTTTCTTCCTCCTCCTCCTCCTCCTTCAGTGCTGAGGAGCCAGAGTCGCCGCCGGGTTGCCAGACGCTGGAATGGGTGGTCTCCCGAAACACACCACCATCTTTCTTGCGCTCGGGAAGCTTGGGGCTCGGCGGCTCCCAGAGGCTACGGCGGCGGCTCTGGCTAGACGGGTGAGTGCGAGCGCGCGGAGCCCCGAGCCGGGTATTCCGGGCCCCCTGGCCGGCCGGCTGGGGCGCGGGTTGGCGGCGCCGGGGATGGGGGCGCGCCGCCGGCGCATACTTTGCTCTTTCCTCGCTGGGCAGCCTTCGTCGCCCCTTCTCCCAGCCAGACGCGGGAACTTGGAAGAGGATCTTCTCGGACGCCTCTGGCTTGGGGCTGCGGGAAGCATGGGCTGCCCGGGGCGCAGTGTGCAGAGACCCTCTAGGCGGGCGGGGACGCCCCACGCGGCGACCTGAGCACCGACCTCATGCAACGGGACGGAGCCGTGGGACCGGGGCAGGAGGAGCTCTGTTCCATTCACCTCCAGCTTGCTTTGGGGGATACTGGTGAGGGAAACCGGTGGTCTCCCATCCTGCGCGGAGAGCCTCGGGGCCCAAGATCGAAGGGCCGGGAGTTGCCCTGCAGGCTTTGCAAACAGGTTCACTGAGGGTTCCCTTTCCCGTAGCGCTGACTGCGAAATCTGCGCGTGGGCGTTCAGTGCCAGTGGAGGATAGCTGAGCAAGCCAAGAAGTTTTGCAGCTTCCTCTGATTTATCAGTGGAGTGTCAGGAGGCTGCAGCAACAGTTTACATTTCCTCTGTCCCTGCGGGGGCTAGGGGCAAGCTGGGGTCGGACGTGATATCCTGCAGTTTGTGGAGAGGAAACTGGGAAGGGGGCGTGAGAGTGAGGGGCAGGGAGGAGGACACGCATATTTTCTACTGCATCGCCCATCTGCACCTGTCCCATTTACTCTCTTACACATCCCTCAGTATTAAAGTTATTTGCATATGCAAATGAACCCTGCTCTTTGTTGACCGCGTATTTTGAATTTGAAGTTGGAAAGCTTGACTGGGGACGAGGGAATGTTGAGGAGGGGGCGTTAAGCTCTCTCACTCTCTTTTTAAAGACAAAAAAACTTTCGTTGGCTAAGGTGGTACTTTTTTCTTTTGGAATGTCTGAGCTCTGAGCTTCCCTTAAGAGGTATTGTGATATTTTCAATACTGTATAGTCAAGATGAAGTTCGACTAAGATTATGGGACCGTGGCATATTCTACGGAAGATACCAGGGTTCCTTGGTGCTCTGTTCATTGCCAGGGTGGTCTGTTGGAAGCCGGCAGTTTCCCACCGTCAGACTCCTTGGTGCTCTTTAAATGACAGTCTGCCTGGTGTTTCTCAGCGGTACACCTGTGAGTGCTCTGTTATCCTGGAAATGGTAACCCATGCAGGTAGGGCTCATGCCAGCCAGACTGTGGTGGTGGTGGTGGGGTGTGTGTGTGTGTGTGTAAATATATATATGCGCGTGCGTGTGGACGTGTGTGTTTGAAGTTTCCTTTTGACAGGTAATCTTTGGATGTCAAAGGGATACAGTTATTTGTCTGGCAGTGTCAGGGCAATCTGAGTTTGTCGAGTAACTAAGAGGAGATAATCTCCAGGGAAGCCTTTTTGTGCTCTTGACTCTGCTCAGCAGTTGGTGAAGGCTTCCTGAAAGCCACTTAGGGTGTTACTAACCAAATCAAGAAGTCTTACTCAGTGATGAGTGAAAGCTTCTGTCTTTGTGGGTTAAAAGCTATTTATAAAGTTTCTGTCTTGAGGCTTCACTTTGATACACTGCTGTTTTTAAACCTTAGTGCCATTAATAATAGGAGCCTTCTTTTGAAACGTAATGTGGCCAGTTCTCTGTTTTCTGAGGGTAGTTGATCTAATCTGGTCGATTCCCTGGAATTGTTTTATTTTCTGTCACTGGTGTGTGTGTGTGTGTGTGTGTGTGTGTGTGTGTGTGTGTGTATGTATTTGTGTGTGTGTGTTTTCTTCATCTACCTGCTGAGAGCTGAGGGTTAGAAACTCTTTTTCATGCAAATTTAAGTGAAAAAAAATTATGAAGAAAATTCTCCTGACCCTGTAACAATATACACAGATACTTATGAAAAAATTGTGGGTGTCATTGTTGACTTTAAAAAGGTGGAATAGTCTTGTATGTATCAGCACAGACAGATCCAGCAGCCTGGAACACCTACAAACCATTCAGGGTTTTTGAGATTCTAGATTAATCTGTGATAAGGGCTTGGACATATGTGCTCCAGGAAAGGGCTGCCTACTGCTGGTGGACTTTGATTGTCTGTTTGGAGGGTTCATAATACGATGAGCTCACTTTATGTCAACCTTAATATTTAAATCAATACTTGAAAAATGATCTTACAATATTTCTTAATCTCCCGGCCCATTGTTTTCCATCAAAGTTGTTGATTGTTAGAGAGTTGAAAGACTAAGAAACAGGAACACTGTTAGACAGGTAGAAAATAATTACCGATCATATAAACAATGTAAACACAGACTCTACTGTTTGAAGACTGACATTAACAAATTGGTAAGGAGAGGTACCTTTCTGTTCTCTACTGAGTGTGCCTTTTGAGAGAAAGTAGGGAAGGAATTAAAGGAAAATGCTACTAAATTGTACTTCATCAGAAAGGCTGTGAAGGACCTTGTCTGCTTGCTACAGATCCTATTTCTGAAGGAATAACTCTTTTATTAATATCAGTCAAAAGAATTTTGTCCTTAAACAATAGACCGAAAAAGCAGAATAAAAAGATAGGCACTAAGTTAAAGGAGGGGGAATGTCCAAACAAGAAAGATTCTAAAGCATGTCAACTCACTTTAATTATACTTCACAAATTGAAACTGGAGTCATATGATTCCTTTACAGAAAAAAAGTCTTGCCAAAACTTCAATTCTGCTGTTCTGCACACTTTACAAAGATTAGGCATTAAAGTAAAAACATCATGTCAAAAGTTTGAATAGAATGATGACGAATATTTGACTGGTCCTATTTAGTTAACTGTGAAAATGACAAATGATACAATATATTAAATACACGATTAAGATAAACAGATTAAAGAATTCTAAGTAGTGACAACTATACTACTTGATGGGAAAAAGGAATAGCACTATTAAGGCTTCAGAGATGCTCTACAGACAAAGCATAAAGGCTGGGTCTTTGAATAACTATTGGGTATTGTAGTATCAAAAACGACATGAGTTACTTAGATATGCTGTTGGATTTTTGAATACGGATTGCACATAAGTGCTTTATATTTTCAAAAGAAGACATTTCCCAGTATATACCTATAAAAGACGCTGCTGCATTCACTGTAATACCAGGTAGCTTCCTAAATATAACACAGGTCCTTAATTTAGAGCTGTTAACAGGATTAATATCTAAGTGATAATTAGCACGTTAAACCTGTGAAAGTAGAGGGATTTTTAACTCCACTTCTAGTCTAGAAATGTACTATTGTGAATTTTAGTGGGGTCTGTAGTTTAACAGATCTAAAATCACAGACACCTTTGCTCCAAGATGATCAGCATTCTATTCCCACCCTTTAAAACTTCTCCATCTACTGAGATTATTTTGTTAATGTTTTTAGTAGGATGTTCATGGGTGGTTATTCTTAATAGCTAACAGTGGCTATTTCTGAAATGAAGCCAAGGAAGATTAGGTAGTTTTTGGTCATCTTGTAAGTATCTCTTGACAGAAGGAAATAGGAATCCCAGTCACTGAATTCCTACAATTATGCTTTCATTCTAAGCCATGAATCCTGGTATGGGCTAGTTATGCAAAATAGAGAGACGTAGTTATTTTGCCAGGTTATAGTCCACCGGTGACTTAGTATGATCATTTTGTTGCTACCACATCAAGTATTTCATTTGAAAGGGAAAATCAAATATTAGTGGAACCCAGTTACTCTGTACGTTTTGGTAAAACTTTGAAACTAACTCTAGAGATGCTGTAGAATAATTTCACTGCTGGTAGGGACTCATGCTTTTGGTAATGGGAGTTGAATCTAAGCGTGGTTTCTAAGCTGAACAATGAAATCATCTGGCAGCTAGAGAACTACTTTAAGTGTGTATATACTGTTGTGATGACTAAAACACAGTATGTATAAAAGCTTCGTTAATTTTATATTAATTTTTGGTTACTAGGTATTTTTGCAATTTATGGATTCTAAAACTACAACTCTTTGCTGTGATGTAGAAATCAGTAGAATTTTTCTGACGTTAAAAAGAAGAGGTTCACATACTAGAAAAGGTTAGACATTGACCTAGACACGATCTGTGAAAGTGTGAAAATGTTTCCTGCATGAATAAAAAAGGCTATCATTGTTGAACTTAGGTGTTTTGCAGCAAGAGACATGACGCTCGCTTTTGATTTTGCCTCTCTAGGCATATTTTAATTATGAGCCTCTTGTAATTAACTATGCCGTAGCTAAAAACAGAATCCTAAGTAACTAATGCACAAACGATTTTTCAATGCCTTGACTTGGAAGAAACTCATGGCCGTGTTCCACTTGCCTGCATGAGGGCTGGCTGCTGATTTGTGTCCTAGTGTTATGTTAGCGAACAGCTCATTACTTCTGGAAGAATCACAATGTTGAGTAAAGCTCTGAACTTCGTGGCAGTTAGGCACGATTGCCTTAGTCTTAGACTGCAGCTTTGTAGCAATGCATATTTTAATTTTGGGTGCTTTCAGATGGTTATTTTTAAAAGCATACCATGTAGTATGCATACATGAAAGATTTTAATTATAGTAAGACTAAGGCTTGCAGTAATCTCTTCTTGCAGAGTTTGCTTCTGGGCTCTCCTCTATTGATTTCTGCCTTTTGTGCTTACGTTAGACATATTCAGGGCAAGTTAGACAGTGCACATTGATACATTCTTACTGGCAAAAATATTGAACTACTTGTAAAATAGTGAAATACTTGTAAAAATATTGAAAGACTTGTGCACCAGTAGGTCAATGAGTATTGCTCTGAGCCCTCTAAAGTTCCTACTATCATCCTGGTCCTACAGACCACTCCCCTTAGATCACTTCTTGAGAGAGCCACTGGGTGTCACCCACCTGGTATGGCAAGGGGGCCTTGGGACACACTCCAGCGATATTTCCTAAAGCTGTTCTGATTGGCTTATGTCCCAGACCTACCAATTGGTAAATATTTTAAATATTATCCCTTGATATTTGTACTCGTAACAAGAATAAATGCTGCAACCATTGGCGTGATCAAGTAGTTGATCATCAATCTATTTACATTTACATTTTAATTTTCTCTGTGTCTAACATTTCTAGCTGTTAAAACACTTGAATATTGTTATATTTATATGATCTAAGAGCCCAAAGGTATCAAAACCCCTTTCATCTGAGTTATCAATTCATATAAAGCCACTCTACCTTCAATTTAATTTGTTTTCTTAGGAAATATAAAATAAGAATATTAAGTTCCTTTCTTCCTGTTAAGAGGAAGAGCCAAATTTCTCACCGAGGTCATCTGCCAGAACTGTAAATTCTTCTACCCCACAGCTGTCTCAGACCACTTAATTAAAATGTATGTAAGTGGGAGTAGTTCAACAAGGCTTTTTTCTTTTGGGGAAAAAGTAATTATTTTTTTCAATCTCTGTTTCTAGTCTTCAGAATTAACTCAATTTATTTCATATTGACTTCCATTCATTTTCGTGATTAAATATTGTTAGTAGGCCTTTCATTTCATCTGACTTGACCCATTCTATGAACTGTAATATCTTCTGGCCAGTCACAGAGAGGCAAGGGATGTTAGTGACTTTGAGGAAAATTTTTTGGTGCTTTCTTCTGGATCACTTCTAGCTAAAACTAAACTCCAGCACTGCTAGATGGTCCCTGAAAAACGTAACCTAAATTATGCTGCTTTCTTGAACAGAAAACATAGGATTCCAGATACTACATCAATTTAACACTTGCCTGTCGTTAATTTCCTATTATCCACTTTCTTCTTCTTTGAGACCTATCTCTTTAAAGTCACCCACAAACTCACACTTATTTAAAGTGGCCGAAAATATTGCTTTCCCTGTCCCTGTAGTCCCAGTTATCCAAATTGTATCTATTAGTCAAAATTCACTTCCAATTATACTTCCACTGAGCTTTCACTGATGATGCCAATTCACAAAGCCCTCTCTCGGTCCGAACAACTCAGGTGGTAAATTCTAATTTTCATGTTTGATTAAATCTATTTTCTTATTAGCATCTATGTGTGGAGTTCTGATGGTAAAGGATTTAAATGGAGAAGGGCACTACTCTCTACTGAGAATTCTGGAAAATTTTGAAGAGGAGAATGTGATGGAGAATAGGGGCCTGGGTAATAACAGCCATTTGAGGATCTGTAAGGTAAGGCTTACCAATATCCATGTAGGCAACAAGTATGACTAGTAATTATTACTATTAATTAATTACCTATGAATTGCTGCATATCTAGCTAGATACATTAGAATTTGTTTGTCTAATCCTCATAATAATGTTGCAAAGTAGGTACTGTTATTTAGTCCCATTTTTTTTTTTTTTTGTAATAGGAAACAGAATCCGAGGGACCTCTAGCACCTTGTCTAAGGTGAATGCAACTGGTAAACCACAGAGCCTAGATGTGCATTTAGATTGTTGGATTGCAAGGCCCATTCTGCTTCTGATAAACCAGACTACCCTAAGCCTGAGGTTTTACTCAGCGGGTTCAGTCTTTTCTGCTGCTGGAATTTATCCAAAATGCAAGAACACACATACTTACCTACTGCCAAGGCCTCTATAGTCAATGGAGATGACTGACAGGAAGAATATTGCTGAATTACTTCTGCTTGGGGGTAGAAGCATCATTTGGAAATACGGAAAAAGGCTGCATTTTGATTTTGCGCAGACCTTGTGCATGAAGATTATATCATCTTAAAATTGTAAAGAACTAGATACGTTCACTTATAAAAGTGTTGGCTTCCTGAGGAACCATTGGGAAATTCAGAAAAGACAGACATATTTAGGAAATCCACACCATATTCCTTTGTATTAATGGCTTATCATTAGGACAGAACTGTCCTGCCAACTATGCAAAGCATTAGCTTTTGAAATTAGCATAAAGAATATAAAAAAGGGAAAATGAGTTGTTTGATGTAAGGGGTGGTTGCTGGTGGGTGCCTGGGTCACTCCTGTGATCTGGTCAGGTGAGTGCCCTTGTCTGTCCTCTTTGCTCTAAGTATATCCCAACTGGAAACTGTTCTCGGTCAAAGAGGACAGCTTACTGAGAAGAGGAGAACTGTTCTTTAGTTGAGCATGTGTAAGAAGTCACAGTTCTGAAGATCTGTTTCTTGAAAGTCTTTTGATGGCTCAGTATGAGTTTTCTTGACATGAACTTTCATGAAAGCGTATAATAAACTCATTTCCAATACTAATTATTTCGAAACAAATATACTGTTGGAATCTGACCAGTTTCTCTCTTTGCCTCTGGCAGAATCATATAGGAAGAAGCTCAGAAAAGTCGAAGTTGTAAAGAGATTTTTACTCATTCCAGGAATGAGCTTTTTCACATTCAGGGCTGTCTAGAAGTGTGATAGGCTGTCTCAGGGAAATGTGAGTTACCCGTCTTTGGGAGTATTCAAGCAGAGTATGAGCAACTACACGTCAGGGTGCTTTGCAAAGAGGATGTGCACACTGAATATTAGTAGTTGAGATTTATTGAACATATACTGTGTGCCAGACGCTACTCTACATGGATTAACTTATGAAATCCTCTCAAAAAACTTATGAAGTTGATTGTATTATTATTATTTTTATTTTACAAATATAGAAATAGTGAGTGATTTGCGTCAAGTCGGGAGTTGCACACAGGCAGTCTCTTTCTAGAGCAGTACAGGTCCTTAGAAATTGAACATGAACCACAAATGCAATTCATGTATGCAATCTTATATTTTTTAGTAGCCACATTAAAGAAGAAAACATTGAAGTTAATTTTAATAATATGTCTGATTAACCCAATATATCTAAAGTATTGTCATTTCAGTATGTATTGATTATGAAAGTTATTAATGTGATGCTTTCGATCTTTGCTGTATTACATCTTTAAAACTCAGCCTGTATTTTACACTTACAAGCACATCGATTTGAGTTCAGACCAGCCATGTTTCAAGTGCTCAATAGCCACATGTGGCTGGTGGCCACCATGTTGAACATGCCTAGAATCTGTACTATTAACAGTTCTACCCTACCACCTGCCTATTGACAGAAGAGGGTTTCCTTTTCACGGTAGACACCAGACTACATAGTAGAGGGTTTCCTTTTAACTGTGCACACAAAGACTACGTGGTAGTCTTTGTAGTCATAGTAGTTTGACAGCTATATTTTAATTCACAGGTGTAAATTAAATTAATATAGTAGTCATAGTAGTCTACTGTGTAGCCTTTGTGTGTGAGAGACCATTCGTTTATTAACGTTTTCTTTAGATACCAGCATGGATAATCTATTTAAAAAAGAGAAAAAAAAAAAACCACTTCCATGACTGCTTTCAAGAGTACAAATTCAAAACCCATCAGATAGGAAGACTTCTCTCTATCTCACTACTCTCATCTACTAAAAACTGAATCCCACATACCTTTCATTTTGGAAGACGCGGCATGTCTAGCTTGCTTCCACTTTTCTTCATACATATTATGAAATCACCTCACCCTTCTTGTTTCCAGCCTAATAATCCCAGTTTCTTTTTTTTTATTTTGAGTAGTTTGCTAGTGTGTGTGTGTAGCCTAATCCATATGAAATGGGCATAGCCTAAAAATAACCTTTAACTAAGATTTTAAGTAACAGGTTTTTCTGATTTACATTTAATGCACATTTCTCAGCCCTCTTTTACTGTATCTTTATTATAATGACTGCAGTTGGAGATGACATGCAGCCCACCAAAGTGGTATTTCTGATCAAATGGTAGTAATTTTTTGGTAGATTTGATTCATTTCCTGGCAGGTAGCATTCTTCTCAGTGATCTGAAGGGCTTTTCTCAAGTTGAATTTCTGACAGTAACAGACCCTCTGGGCTGTGACTTGCTTCAATTGAAAAAACAGAATGTGACATGCCTTTCATTGTGTGCAACATATAAAAAAAGTCCTGTGTTTCCTTTGTGAGTGCAACCTCTATTCAGCTGTACAAGACAATGTGAAACATTTTAATAATTCCAAGTCTCTTTTGGTGGGGGGATGCATATTTCACAGGTAGCTTAAATCTGACTTTAGTTACTTTTTAAAAGAATATGAAGAACAAGACATCTGTTAGAAAAATTCTAAACTTCATAAAGAAGAACTACCTTGTGGAGATGGACTCTAAGACTATGTCATGTGATAGTATGTGCATGATTATTAGATATTTCATTTGGATTACAGAGTTGGTGGAGGAAAAACATAATGCTTGTGGACATAATATATTTCCAGTGAAGCACTTCTTTTATTTTTATTTTTTATAACTAAGCAGTTTTCACATAGCAAGACAAACGAATGTAACGTCCAAGATGCATTTGTTTGTAAGCTATATGAATAAATTCAAAGAGTATTTATCAGGCACCTGCTGTGTCCGTGACATAGAGTGGATCCACGCAAGAGTAAGATGCCAGTTCCAGTTTCTAGGACTTTACAGTCTACCTACAGAGATGTGACACGCACATTCTCTGTCCTTGGCAAAGCCAAATCACTTTATTTATATATGTCTCTCTCTCTTAGTAAGTATGAACTCCACAAAAGCACAGAATGCATCTTACTCATATTTGGATCTTTGCCACCTTGCAGGGTATGTACACAACAGGTGTGTATTGAATGAAATGAAAGGGGGTACATTCATTTAATTTACACCTGTGAATTAAAATATAGCTGTCAGGCCATATTTACAGTGGGACCATCTATATAAGATTTGCAATTCAAATAATGTAGACAAAGTCTGGTCTCAGTCCTTTTCTACTCCTGTGACTGGATCAGCTCTGCTCACTCCATTGGTGACTTGTAACAAGTCAGGACACTAGAAAAAGATTTTCATCTGAAAGGAGTAAAGGAATATGGACCTCTTTGTTCAACACTCCAGGATTCTATTCAGATGTATACTTAATCATACAGTCATTCAATATAAAAGATTATTTTGTTCGGGGGATAAAGAACCTTATCATTCAGTCACACTAAGTGATCTTTGGAAGTATGCATATGGGAGGTGGGAAGTGGAGCAGGATAAAAGTGTATTCACGTATGCCTGCATAGGGCTCCCAATGTCTCCTGAAGAATATAGTGCTGAGCAATACCAGGAGGACCATTTAATATTTGTGAGCAAAAGGAATCAGTTAAAAATTAGAAATGCCATATAAGCTGCAGAGGTGAAGCCCTTTAAGTATCCCATTAAGTGCATAGAATATGCTGCATTGCTAGTTTAACTATTTGAGCCAGTTACAGAACAGTGGCGGTTACCCGTGGGGGCATCAGATCATCAAGAAGACATTTCTTTAGCAATTTCCAGGCAAGGAGTTTATTATACTTTGATAGATTAACATAATTCTTCTCAGCCTACTGGGTTCCTCAAGGCAAATTCAGCCGATCTTTATGTACTGGTTGCCTGTAGTGTGAAATATATGTACTATGGTTGGCCCAGTCAGGGTGCACAGTGATACCCAAGAATTGGCCATGCTCTTAAGGAATTTTCACAGAGTTTTTATGGAGTTAGGAGAACAAAGAAGGATGCTTCAAGGGTAATTATTGAATCTGTGGGGTTTTATAGGTGAGTAGATTCAGCATGGGAAGAAAGAAATTGGGCTCCCTCTTTACCTATTTGTTTTTGTCACAATTTTCCCAGCGTTGTTTGGATTCTGGGTTATATATGCTAGTCTTAAACATGAAGTATTTATACTTTCTTTAATCTTTAATATAACATCTTATTTCATGGTGTTTTGAAGTCTAGGGGTTAAGAAACCTCTTCAAGATTCAACAAAAACAAAAAACAGCAATAACAGCGCTCTCCTATGGCCTCACAATGTAGGCAGAAGGTTTATCTCTGGTTTACTGGTCCACCTAGAACTTGATAACATTCTTAAACTCTGTGTTTTGAAAACCTGTGATGCTCACAGCATAGTCTAAATAAAGAGAGACCCAAATCCTTATAATCTAAGATAAACAGTTTTGTCCTGGCATATGTCAGTGTGTGGCAGAAAAATGTACATAGGGACAGAATTATCCATTGATTTGGAAACAAGGTTGGCAAGCATTGATGTTCAGCAAATGCCTACAAGATAAAGGCACCTGAAATAGCAAAGCAGTTATTCAGCCCCAACAACTGAAAGCCAAGAGAGGCTCAAAATAGTATGAAATAATTTGTGCTCTGAAGGCTAAGGAAGGGGACCTAGGCAGATGGAAATATGGTAGCGCATTCATGTGTGCATGCAAACCCATGCACACACTTGTGCGCTCACACACATATGCACACACACACACAACCAGAAAGAAGACATACAGATATTTGAATGATAGGAAAATGATTCTAAGATGAGAAATGACAGGAAAAGAGGAGAGAAGAGGAGGCAAACAATTCAGCTGAAAGGGAAAAAACATTCTCAGCTGTTGGAACTCGACATGTGTTCAGAAATATCATCTGCTCAAACCAACAAATGAGATAATTAGAAGGGGTAGAAGGAAAGAAACATAGGGCTCCAGAGGTTTCACCAGTTGCAAAGGTGGGAGAGATCTGAATAACACTATCAGATTATGCATTATCTTGGATTTAGAGAAGCTTTATGAACAAGAGCAAAAACGAATGGGAAAGAAATGAAACGTGGATGATGTAGTGAAATTGAAGGTTACTTATAATGTACTGTCAGAAGTTCATGTACAGTACATGAGAGCCCAAAACTTTCCCATTTAATGCAAAGCAACTACTCCTGACTCTGTTTCCCATTACTGCCTCCTCTCTTGCCTTCCTTTCAAATTCTAGCTTCTGAAACTAGTAGAATTTGCTCAAGGTCTCCACTTTGCACTCACTCTTCAAATCAGCAGTCTGTATTCTGCCCCCACTGGTCCTGCTGAAATAGTTCTGGCCAAAGTCATGAATTACTTCCCAGTTGTCAAATCCAATAGACGTTTTTCAGTCTCTATTTATTGTGATGATTAAAAGAAGAATCTTAGTATATGAGAGGAGCCAAGAATGGATTGGCAAAGTTCCCATGATCCTGCCATTTTGATTATCTCTTTTAAAGCTGCCAAAATAACTACTGAAGATTTAGACAAGGAAATCGAGTAATTTTGGACTAAACGTAAACTGAAAAAGATTGACATATATGATATTTGGCCAAAAAGAATAGCTACCAAATAAAGTTAAAATTGGAATTTTAGGTTTTGGAAATGGAGAAAGACACGGGTAAAAGGGAAAAATAATTAGAATTTATTAGTAGGAAATATCACAATGCTTTACGGAAGAAACCCTGTTAACTCTGCGGGGGATGAGGGGAGACGTTGCCTAATGCACAGACATGTTCCTCTTCCTAGAGGACTTTGAAGCCAAAAAGTTAAGTGGCAGAGTGTTAAAGGAATGCATAAAGATGAACATGTAGTCAGACACAGATGTCCTTATGAGCACCAAAGGATTATGGATCCAGAGTGTGCAGAAAATGAAGGGCCTGCTTGTAGAATATTCTGATTGACAGAACTATCACGGAAATAATCTTTCCAAGAACACCTACAACCCTCTGTCTGCATAGTTCTACATTTGCTTTCACCCTCCTCATGGCACCAGATTAATTTGCTTTCTTCACCTTGCTTTCCTGCTTAAATTCTGTCATTAGATCCACATGGTCTAGACTGGCATTCAAAAGCGTACACTCTGAGGTCTCATACTTAGTTTTCCACCATTTGCTTCTATAGTCTCCTTCAATAGATCAGTGGCAGCTACACTTGTCCCTAAAATAAATCCTGTACATGTCTCCCTCCTGTGACTCAGTTCAAGCTTTGGTGTCTCTTCTGCCCCTCTCTGTATCATATTCATCCAGTCATAGCTGAATGAAGTGGATGTCTACCCTCACACTCTCCACCCCATGGTAGAACCTGCCTTCCACAGCGTTTAACCATGAGTCCATCAATGTCTTACCCAGGAATTCACACAAAAGACAACCCAGGGGCTCCGAAGTTCTATGAGAAATACTTTGATGCATCTTTTAAAAACTCCTCTGTTACCTATCTAATAATTGCTCCTGAGATTTCTCAATTAAATTCTTAGATATCTCTTTACACACGGTAGGTTTATTCCATATTTCCTTTTTCCTCATTAAAAAAATCTGGTCAGAAACTGTCACCTTAAGGAAATTCAAGAGATAGAAGAGAATGAAATGAAGAAATGCTAGGTCAGTCTTTTTAAAGAGAAGAAATGCACTGATACCTCTATAAGCATTAGGAAGAGACATTTACTACATTCCTTCCCTGGGCCTATAAGTCAACTCTAAGGTAAGGGAGGAATTTGGACACTGCAGAGGGATTTATCTGTAGAAAAAGAATGTATCAGCTCATTTTTAAAAGAGACTCAGGCCATCAAAATCATCCCAAAAGTACACTTGAAAATCCAACAAGTCAAGCAAAACTTTGGTTAATGATATACTTGTGTTTATCACAGCTGGCATTAAGTTTATAATATATTACAGTTTATATTAGAGTTTTATTTTTATGAAGTGTATAAACTTGAGTACATTGGATCTTGTTGTATGATTTCTCCATAATTATCCCTTTTTGGGGACATATGTGAAAAGGCTATATATATATATATATGTGTGTGTGTGTGTGTGTGTGTGTGTGTGTGTGTGTATTCTTTTTTAATGCCAAGTCCTTGATCAGGAAAACAACTTCTAATCATAATTTATAATGTTTTTCCTTTGGGAAATATGTCCAATTTATGACCCAGTTTTTCAGGACAGATTAGAGTAGAAAGAAAAGTGTCTTTGTTGGTGTGTGGCATTAGTCTAAATATTGTTATATTGTAGCTTAATTTATGTTGTAGCCTTTCCTTTCTTATGAGTATTGTCACTGCTTTAAGATCCCACATCTTGTATTATATTTGGAATTGTCTCCATTATGCTGAGCACATTGCTGCATATACATTAGGAGCTAATTTAAGTGTTTCTTAAATGAATCATATTAGAGTAAGAAAAAAATATTGGAAATTTCATTGAACATAGGTTAATCTTGCTCTGATGATTTAAAGTTCCTTAGGGAACTTGGAGTATTCCCCAAAACACTAAGAAAATCAATTACCATTGAATGGCACTATAAATTCTGTTTATTTAAATTTTCTGGGGTTTTTGACATGTAATATATGGGATTTTGCTCTAAATAGGAATAGATATGCATGTGCACAGACCCATTTGGTCTACAATAAGCCTATGAAAAAATGCACACAAACTGGTTATTGATGCAGATAGGGTTAGTCCTATGGAGGAGTTGAGGTCCAGCCTGCTGAGAAAGGTCGTGTATTCAGAATACCATGGACAAAACTTGTGGAAGAGAAAGAGTCTGGTCCGAATCAGTAAAATTTAAAGGCCAGAGTTGAAGGGATGTATTAACTAAGGCTGTAGACTGGCTGTCCAACACAGATGAGGTGATTTTTTGAGGGGTGTGTATGTGTGTCTATGTGTATTTGTATCTGTCCATCTTAGTCTGTTTTGTGCTGCTGTAACAGAATAATTTATAATTTATGAATTATGGGTAATTCATAAATAATTCACTCTCTCAAAGTTCTGATGACTGGGAAGTGCAAGATCAAGGCATTGGCAAGTTCCTTTGGTTCTAAGATGGTGCCTCATTGCTGTGTCCTCTAGGGAGGAGGAACATTGTGTCCTCATATGGCAGAAGAGCAGAAGAGAGAATCCACTCTTACAGCTGTTTTATAGCAGCATCCATCCATTCATGAGTGCATGTGCCCTCATAGCCTAAGCACCTCCAAAAAGTCCTAACTCCAAATACTGTTACCTTGGAGGTTAGGAGTTCAACATATGAATGTTGGTGAAACACAGACATTCAGGTAACCCTGTGTGTGTGTGTGCATGTATTTGTATTTTCTCTTTCTATCTCTGTCCCCCCAACTCATTGAATTTGATTTCCTTTATGCAAGGAGAGCAGATTCAAGTTTTCCCTAATGATCACCTCTCTTTACTATCTAATGTTCACTTGTTTTTCATTTTCACTGTATGTACGGAACTTCCCCCTCCCCAAATTATTCTATAGAGTAGTGAGAATCACCTGACGATGTCTTTCATATATAGGGCTCTCTTTCAAAAACTTAATTTTTTGAACAGTGTTTAAACAGAACTTTTAGTTTCTTTATCCAAAATCTGATCTCTTTATATGTGCATTTAAATCTAAAGGCATTTATTGTTTTTTATGCTCTTCACTGAAAAATCCAGGCAGCAGTTTGTTACTGCTCCTTAATGTTCCAGAGAGGTGTAAAACAGGCCCACACTTCCACCTATAATTAAAAAGTAAAATAATTAGAAAAGGGTGGATAGCCATAGTGAAGGCCAACATCGATGCCTCCAATGCCTGTGAAGAATGTGAAGAAGCATATAAAGACTGTGTAAAATGCTTCATGCAATGTGTGAAAGCAGTTTCAAAATCACAATATGATTTCTTATAATGTGATTTTCAATATGCATGTATAACAGGGTTAATAACAAATTTTAGTATGCAGATGTTTTTAATTTAATAAACATTATCAAAAATTAAGTATGTGTGGGGAGTAGGGTGGGGGGTCGTTGTGCAAGCTGGCCCGACACGAATTAATTTGTATTTTATAATTGGGAAAATGGCGCCTTGTATTTTGACTATTTACCAGTTCTATTTTTTTTTTCTTTTTTTGAGATGGAGTCTTGCTCTGTCACCTAGGCTGAAATGCAGTGTCATGATCTCGGCTCACTGTAACCTCCACCTCCTGAGCTCAAGCAATTCTCCTGCCTCAGCCTTCTGAGTAGCTGGGACTATAGGTGTGCACCACCATGCCCGGCTAATTTTTTTTTTTTTTTGTATTTTTGTACTTTTTGTAGAGACATGGTTTCACCATGTGGCCAGGCTGGTCTTGAACTCCTGACCTCAGGTAATCTGTCCTTCTTGGCCTCCCAAAGTGCTGGGATTACAGGTGTGAGCCACCGTATCCGGCCACCTACTTACCAGCTCTATTGGATACTTGTCTATGTGTCCATCTCCCTCCTGCTACTCTAATATGGCCCCTCCCCTCTTCCTGTGCCTGGCAGGCCCTCCATGCAGCCCCTGTGTACCACTTCAGCTCGCTGGCCTTTTCCGCCACCACACTCCTGTCTCTCCCTCTGTCCTCCTGCTGCTTCACCCTGGTGTTCCTCTGATTCCTCCTGTCTATGCCCTGCTTCCTGTCTCCATGGCCATGGCTCTTGCTACTCCTTGCTATTCTGCTCTTCTAGAATGTGGTGAAATAGCACCATTGCCCTTTCCTTCAAAGTATAGTCTGTTTGATTAACATGTGACATATACATTTTTGAAAATCATCATGCTATGCAAAAATCACAGAATGAAAATCCACAGGGCTTATGGGAAAAGGAGGTAGGGCACAACATTAAAAAACTCCCAGAGTGACACGTAAAATAAAAGATAGGAAACTAATACAAAATACTGGTATGTTTTTGCATGTGTAAAGGGGTTAAGAAATGCCTAAATACTTCAGTAAACGTATTTTACCTTGGAAAAGATCTGAAATGTACTTGTGGAAGTAGGCTTTGGAAAATCTGAGTGTGAGTTGCAACATGGTAGAAGGGGTTTACCTGCAATGTGTGTGGAAGTTGTAACGCCAGAAGAGGTGTGTGCTTCTGCTGAATTTGTGTGTTACTACCTTGCTGTGACTCCTTCAGGGTTCCAGGTCTCTCTTGGTGGCTTCACTTTTGGGTTCTGCTAATTCCACCTCCTTCATTGGTCTCTCCTTCCTCCTTCTTAGCTGAGAAGCTCTGAATTGTTTCACCATCTCCTGTTTGTATTTCAATTGTCAAAAACACTCTTTGAATGAGTACCCATCTTAAATTCCCTTCATTGAACCACTTGGCTGTGTTCAGCTAGGTGCAGATTTTTGCTTGTTTACCTGGTGTTTCTGCCAGATGAAATTGCTGCATAGCAAACATGAAATTATGTTATTCTGTAGAAGTAGAGAATAGAATGGTGGTTATCTGAGGCTGGGGTAATTGGGGGGATGGGGAGATGTTGGTCAAAGGATACATAATTAAAGTTAGATAGGAATAATTTTCAAGTGATCTATTATGCAGCAAGGTGACTATAGTTAGTGTCGATATATTGTATTCTTGAAAAACTTAGAGTGTGCATGTTACATGCTCTTACTACAAAAATGATAACTATGTGAGGTAATGCATGTGTTGATTCGCCAGGTATAACCATTCCACAGTGCGTATATATACTTCAAAGCATCATGTACATGATAAAAACATGCAATATTATCTGTCAATTAAAAAAAAGAAAAACAAAATAGAGGAATGACAGCATTCAACAGAGGAAGATCACATTATGCTCATATTGTTCCCTAATATATGAATTTCACATTTCAGAGCAAACATCCAGGCAGAACTGACTGTACACCGTTGCAAACTTACCCTGAGTAGTGTGATTTTCCCTGCACGCTCATCTTCATTATGTTAGACACTGTGAAGACGGTGTTTGCTTTTGCTCGTGTTTGTAACCTCATCATCCAGCGCATTGCCTGGCATTTGAAAAAGGAAT
Organism: Macaca thibetana thibetana; assembly: GCF_024542745.1. NCBI lineage: Eukaryota > Metazoa > Chordata > Mammalia > Primates > Cercopithecidae > Macaca > Macaca thibetana. The sequence goes on along the minus strand of NC_065589.1, from coordinate 106,563,506 downwards.
AAATGAGTCTTTTTGTCCATTCTTTCCTTGTCTTGTTTTCTCAGGACCCTTGTACCTGCCATATACCTTGTGAGTGAAAGGGTTAAAGGCTGATTATGGCTTAGTGTGTTATTCTACCTAGCTAACAAAATTTTGGGATGGTTGCTTCATGAATTATCTATGTGGTTCTCATATCAGGCAGAATTGAGCTGGGAAAACAGAGTACATGCCAAGTGGTTCTCATTGACCCAAAGGGAATTTAAGATAGGTACTCATTCAAAAGGTCTTTCTGACAATTGAAATACAAACAGAAGATGGTGAAACAATTCAGAGCTTAGCTACAGCAGGAAGGAGAGACCAATGAAGGTGGTAGAATTAACAGAGCCCAGAAATGGAGCCACCAAGAGACACCTGGAACCCTGAAGGAGTCACAGCACTGCTGAAAATGCTGCCCTAAGGGAGGTAGAGAGGCTCTAAAAGCTAAGAGCTTCTCCTGGCCTCCCAACCTCAGTCTCCTGCCAGGACCTCCAATTGGAAGACCATCATCAGAAGTTAGTCGGAAGGGGAGTGTGGGAATTGTAATTTGCAGGATTCAGCCCCCCTCCTCACAGAGGAGAGCAAGAGTAAGGTAGAGAGCCCTGAGGCAAATGACTGGTGGGGACCCACTGTTCCATCACCTCCTTTTCAACAAGTTAGTTAATCAATGGTGTCAGTGCTGCCTGTGAATCAGTTTGTGAGAGTCTTCTTCATCAATTTCGTAAGAGAAATGCATGGCAGTTAGGGCTTTAATTAGAGTTTCCTTGAGAGAACTTCCTGGTGAATAGATTATTTATGTTAAAAGTGTGAAGCGTAGGCCACATAGATCCAGTGAACCTGAGGGTTTGTTCTAAGAATGTGTGTTGTGAGGAAACTTCTGTTTCTCATTATGACTCATTAGTCATCATGTGAAATACTTTTTAAAAAAGTGGTCTCTCTTTAGTTTCAAGTCACACTGGCAATATGGTACGACTCACCTTTACCCTGTCTTAGTTTTCTTGCAGTTTGTAGGCAATATTGTCATCCATAAATTATATTTCTAGCTGAATATTAAAGTATTCTTTAGGGCAAAACAAAAGGAATCAAAATGGAGCTTTTACAAATAACAATTTTGAGCACAGACTCTGCAAGACGGAAAACATTCTTTCTACTTGGGCTGCCTTTTATTTGGTTCATTCCTTCTACCATTTAAAACAACAGTGCTTTCTGCTAGAGAAATGGCTAGGCACAGATTCTTTTTTTGTGAGACATTAAAGGGCTTAGGTTATTGCTTAGGTTATTTATTTTGTGGGCTCCATTCTTTGTTTTGTTTTTTGTAAAATATGTTAAAGAAAATTTAAAATGCACAAATAGAAGGCTGTTAAATTATTGATGAATTTATTTCTTCAAGAAGGAAGTATTATAAAATAAAACACAATTCAATTTTAATAAATGTGTCTTAAATTTCCAAAACCCTGAATTTTTTTCTATCTGATAATATTTAGTTCTGAGCTTCAAAGGTGTTATATGCAAGATACTTTTTATCCTTAGTCTATAAAATTGTCATCATGATGAAATATTTGTTAACCTTTCCTCTGTTAGTAGCACTGTGAAGTACAATTTTCAAGGCAAGTTAGTGACATCCACTGGCTCTGTAAACAGGGATAAATTATTATACTAGCTACTACCAATATTTTTAAGCCATGTACTTATGCATGCAAATAAGGAAATTTCTTAGTTGTTTTTCCTCTGGCGTAACAATCTCTATTTTCATAATGCCATTCAGCCTAATGGCAGAAAATGTAATCTGAGCTAATTGTAGGTTAACTTCACCATGTCTATTATTTTTTATCATTCAATTCTGGACATTACTCCCACCTTTCTCCCCTGGTGGCACTTGTGGGAGGGGCTTCCGGCCCGCAGGAGTCTGCCCTGATCTGAGCTGGCATCCTCTGAGGTGTTAAACCATTGCTGCTCCTGGATGTTGTCAAGCCTTCCTTACACTGGCCTCTGCAGCATATCCTAGTGCCCACGTGCTCTTGTTCTCCAGTCCACACCGCCCTCCACACTGCATCCTTCAGCACTGGGGATCCATCAGGTCTGCTGCTTGCTCTGTCAAAACCTTGCCCTTCTTGTCACCAGGATGATGTTTGGCTGTTGCCCCTACCCCCTCAGGTGAGAGCTGGTGAGGCAATGTAGCCGCTCTGCCTGGCCCCTGGCTGCTGTCACTACCCTGCACCTGGGTCACAGCAGTGTGGGGACAGTGAGATATGGGGGCAGGGGCCACTTTCCCTTTCGGAAGGCCCCAGGAGGAAAGCAGGATAGGGCTCCCGGGGTCTGAGTGCTCTCCACCACTCCCTTTCATAGAAACCCAAACTGCATCCAACTCTTGTTTTCCATTAAACGTGTCTGCTCTGTTTCAAACACACAAACAAGACCAATCTGTAAACCCCAAAATAAAGATTTTGAGATTTATGTTTTCTGATTCTCTTATAGACTTCCCCTTGAGGCAACGAGCACCTTATTAGGTGGAAGTCCTTGGGATTGCCGGGAAAGCCTTAGAGCCCCAGTTCAGAAATTCAGTAAAGCTGGATGAGAATGCCTCGCTTGATACCCAATGCATGGTCTTAAACCACGTTGTGTAACTCCTGGGAGCCTGTTTTATAACATGTAAAACGAGGTGATAATATCCAGTTTGTATGGCTGTTATGAAGATTAAATGTAGTAGATTAAGTCAAGGACCAAGCTCAGTGACCAAACAAATGAGTTCTTTTCCCTGCACGTCTCCCCTCCCTGCCATAGTTTAGAGACAGAAAAAAGTTTAACTGACACAGAAGGATCAAATAAAATCAGAAAACAAACTCAAGTCCGTAATTCAAAGTATTGCCCATATAATCATGTTGAGGCTAACCCCTTAAAACACAGTCTTGTGTTATTACAGAAGCAGTGCACATGCAGTGTAGAAAATTAGACAATACAAGCAACAATAAGGAAAAAAGTCATCATATTTCATCATGTAGAGATAACTATTTTAACACTTTGGTGTATATTAACTTTGATCTGTCTTTCTGTCTGTATACATATATGTATGTATGAATTTATAAATACATTTTCATCTCCTGTAGTACCAAAGAATATTCACATTTTTCCAGTTGTCACCAAAATGTCTTTCACTGCGGCTTTTCCTGTCCAGCGTCCTAAAGAGGACCACGTATTGCTTCTGCTTGTTATGGTTCTTAACGTTTCTTTTACCTAACAGCTGCCTATTTTTTAATGATGTTGGCTTGTTGAAGAGACCCGTTCAGTTTTCCTGTGAAATATATCACCTCCTGGATTCGTCTGATTGCTTCTTCAATGTGTTGCTTGGCTTGTTTCTCTTGTATTTATTTAGTTAATCGGACGTTTCATTTAAAATGTTCATCAGCAAACATTTTGGGCTTCACTGGCCTTCTGTATAATTCAGATTGCACCGTATCAGAATGCACACGGTCTCTGTGATGCTAAATATAATGGCTGGATTAAAACGATGACACTGATATTTCCATTGTGCAGTTACGTGTTTCCCCTTCTGTCAAGAAATTACTTTCTTGTGTGTGTAGGCTTGTTTTGGCATTTCATAAATGTCGATGATTTCTTATCAGTCATTCACCTAATAATTTTAACACCATTTAAAATGCATAAAGATATTTTGAATCAAAAGAAATGTTTAAGTATGTTGTAGGGATGGAGATTGGCATAGTATATTTAAAAACGGGGTACATCAGCTTTCTCTGTTCAGGTTAATGGGGTGGCAGATTTTAGCAGTCTTTGAGTAAGGTGTGTCTTGGTGGCCAAGACATACAGGGTTGCCAGAAATATCAAGAACTGAACCTAAAATTAAGAAGAAAGCATAGGGTAATTTTAACAAGAGACTTTGAGTTTGTATCCAGGATGAGTGTAAGGAGGAGAGTCAAAATTTAGAAAATGATAGAATTCATAATCCAATGTTATTCAGAAAATTTCGAGCACCTTAAAAATGAAATCTAAGAAGCTTCAAAAATTGAAGCTGGATGATTCTTTTTTTTTTCAGGGAAAGTTTTGAGTTGGAATTTTTTTTCTTTATATCTATATAGTATACTGTTGATTAAGTACCTGAATTTTATGAGCTCTGACAATTTTTTCATAAGCCCTCTCTTTTTAGTTCTCTAGGTGTAAATTATTCTTTTCTGTTTGCCAAGAGTAAGTTACCCTGTGCTCTGGCACAGTGAGTATTTATCAGGCTGCTGAAAGGATTAGATGGTACTGGATTCCTATAGAATTTCAAGGACTGAGTTTTAGGAATAGGTTGCCTTATAAAATGTGCCTACAATGTAAGTTTACAAAAGTAACCAACATTTCCATTAAACGTGTCTGCTCTGTGTCACTGGACTTGGTCCTTGACTTAATCTACTACATTTAATCTTCATAATAGCCCTACAAACTGGATATTATCATCTTGTTTTACATGTCATAAAACAGGCTCCCAGGAGTTACTTCCCTGGTCTTTTGTCCCTTTGGATGTTAAGATTCAAAATCTCTTGGAGATTTGGAGCGGAATCTGAAGTTTTTCTTGGTGAATATAAATATTTATGGTTGTACTGGGTATGGTAGATTGTATTAACCTTATTATTCACTATGTTATTAGGAATATACTGCTATCCAATGTTCCAGGAGCCTCCTGTACGTAGCTTGGCCATGTGATTTGCTTTATCCAATGAAATATGAGAGGATATTATGAGTGATTTTTCCAAGCAGAACTTTTAAGAGCCGTTGTGTAGTTGCCCTAATGCTATTTTCTCCTTCTGTTCTAAGGCTGCCAGATAGAGGCTGCTTTTTCAACCTGGCTCTCAGATCTGTGATTAGTGTAGTCTGTGTGAGACACAAACCTATGGTTGAAAGCCTGTAAGATTTTCCTTTGTTTCTTAATGCAGCACAGCTTAACCGAAACTGACTGATGCAGAGGGGAAATGAGATATGTGAGTATAAGGCAGGATTGTGCTGAAGCCAACTGGAGGGTAAGGTTAAGAAATTTGAAGCCTGTGTTCAGCTACACACAGTTGACTTGAAGGCATCCGGATTTTCCTTTCAGTTTTGTGATTCAATGAAGTAAACTGCTAAACCAGAATGGGGTTAAGGTGCCTGTTGGGAGAGACCTTAAGCTACTAGAGTTATGCATACACTACAAATCACAATTGATTGAAGGAATGAGAAAGGACTTCTTCCAATTGGAGTATGGTTCTGCTCTGAGGTTAATACTAGTGGTCTGTTGGAACAATTAACTGAAAGTGTGCTGGGACTTTTAAGTTATTATTTTTTCCAGATATGCTATTTGAGGTAGTTATTCGAATTGCAGTGCCCCATTGTGAAAGAACACAATCTGTTTGTTTTATAGTCATGCAAATTAATTTTCAACTGAAGTATAAATGTCAGATGATGTATGTCTTACTCAGCTTAGGAAAAAAATATTCTTTTATATTTGATTTTTTTTTCCCTTTGGAGAATACATGCTTAGAATAAACTGTGAGCACTCTGAATTGAGAGGAGAAACCATTCTCTCTTCAATTCAAATTAATTTCTTAGAACTAAGGCAGGATAAATACTCCTGCTGAAGTGTGTGCCTTAATTACAAACCTTAAGTTTTATGGCTCATTTTAAGCATCTAAAACCTGTGCAACATGCCTTAAGTAAGCCAAGTTATCAACTAGGTGGTCGTAAATCATTGTTTTGCATAAGGAGTGTTATATAAAAATTAAGAATTAGAGGCATGTCTCTTTTCTCCTTACCTGGTTGGATGAAGTTGATCTACAAAAAGATGTTATTTTCAGCAGACCATTTTGTTATGTGTTGGAAATTTCCAGATATAGGTTCTTCGGGCAATCAAGGAACAGAGATGAGGGTCTATAATTCATAACTGAAATTTAGCCTTTAGATTAATTTCATTAGTATGCAGTTGATTAGGAGGTATGTGTTTATTAAATGAAATGACCTCTAGATTTCCATATTCAGTACAAAATTAGGTTCTTGGAGAGGTAAGGATGTTTAAAATCACTAATTAAAGGGATACTATTGCCAAGATTGAATAATTAAAATTATAACAGTTTGGTTTTTTAAGTTTTTATAGTTTTTGAAACTGCTTCCAGGCCATTTCTTTCTATGCTTCTGCCCTCAGCAAAAAGTAATCTTTTTAATATAAAAAAGGTGAATGTGAGTTTCCCAATCCTAAAGCACTGAAGCACTACTTAGTTTTATTTTTTTATTTTTAATTTTTTAGCTTTTATTGATACATAATAAATGTCCATGTTTTCAGGGTACCTGTGATAATACGAAACATTCACATAATATGTAAAGATCAAATCAGGGTAATTGGCATATCTACCACCTTAAATATTTATCTGTTGTGCATGCTAGGAATATTCGAATTACTCTTTTCTAGCTATTTTGAAATGTACAGTAAGTAATTTCAGTCTAATTCACTAAGGAACTCCTGTGTGTCAGATACTATACCAAGTCGATGATACTAAGATAGAAAGATTTGCTGTGTGCTCTCAAGATGCTTACAACCTGATCAAGGAAATAGATACTTTAAGAATAAGTAGTGTACAACTTGGTATGTGACGTTTATGGGAGTATTACCGAGGAGAGAGTAATGAATTTTCTTGTGGGGAATTAGGGACAGATGAATAAATGTTACAAAAACTGCTTTTGTTTCCAAGATTGGTTTTTGTATCTAAACAACATCATAGTTAAAATGGATACCACAAACACTTTCTTAGTTTAGAAACTGAAGAATATGTTACTTTATACCACGCTCATTGCATGAGCAAAGAACCTTTCAATTTTAATTGATAGAAAGGATGGAGCCCTCTGTAGAGAGATTTTATCTTTTTTTCTTTCTTAAACCTATTAGGGATCTTTAATGGCCTGGGAAGGGAAGGAGCTTTGTTCTCAGGGCCTTACCAAATTGTAAGCTCACCCTCTCTGTCTAACTCTCTGGTCTCCTAGTGCTTGGGAATCTTTCCTGGTTTGGGGTGTGTGTGTGTGTGTGTGTTTATTATACATTCTACTTGCCCTGGGTTTCCTTAGATAATAGGTTTCAAAACTCAATCAGCCTTCACCAGTCCTCACTTTTGATGAATTATGTTTCACCACAGGTAACAAACCCCACTGAGTTAATGGGGAAAAGAGTGGAAAATAGAAGAAAAAAGCCACCTTAGTTAGTATCTCAAAATATTCAAATAGTGCCCTGCTACTTTTATTGAACTAGATATTATTACAAATCTAGATTTCAATTCTATAAAAAAGCACATTTGTTCATCAAAGTTGAAGTAAAATCCTGCCTTCTTTATGAATGTTTTATCAATAGTTTAGGTCACAGTGATCTCTATTTTTATTGCAAATTTCTGTAACATTTACAATTTCTGTAGGTAATATAGCTTTCAATTATATACTGCCTTGTATCTTGTTTTCTGTTGTCTGTGTTAAAATATTTTCTCCATAAAAAAGATGAAAGTTTTTGGAGATTCAAAGACTGTAATTTATACTTATCTCTGCCATGATAGCATATTGGGGGTAGTAAAAATGCTACTTAGGATGTCTAATCCAAACATATCCAGGTTTTCCAGAGAAAAATTACAGATCAACAAAAAGAGCAAATAAAACCACAACATAACCTAGAGACCAAGGACACTACAAACTGCAGATTACCTCTAAATAGAGAAACACCCAAGTCTAGCAGAGGAAACTCAGAAAAGAGGAGAGGGGAAGCAGTGGGAGTTGATGGAAACAGAAAAATATTCACTCAACAGAGGGAAAGTACCACCAAAATTGGAACCCTTAGGAGGAGGTCTAAGACTTTGTAGACCAGTGTGCCAGCTACTGGGGCACTGGAAGGAAATAACTGGAATGTTTGTGGGACCTGACATGGCTATCTCAAGAAGACATTGCATCTGATGGAGAAGGGTGACTTGACATGGGGAGCATCCATTGGAGAGTTGGTGATAATGGGAAAGAAAGAAGAAAGGGGGAATAATTGAGGATCCCACGGAAATAAATGAATAGCATAAAATCAGAAGATATAGCAACTTCTAGGTTCTCTCCCCTCCAAAAATACAAAACTACACTTTTTAATGCCAGTAGACAGTGCTTTCCTTGGGCAAGGAAACCCGGCAAGGAAAAGTTATGCAACCATCTCTACAACCCAGTAATTTTATTTTAATGACATAAAAAAACCCCAGGGTTTTAAAAAGATATTACAACTTTATTGAGATGTAATTCACATACCAAAGAGTTTACCTATTTAAAACGTACAATACAATGGTGTTTAGTATATATATGAAGTGGTGCAACCATCACTACAATAAATTTTAAACTATTTTCATCATCCAAAAGGAAACCCCATGCCCATTCACAATCACTCTCCGTTCCTCTCAACCCCACTCCCTCCCCCACCCCCCCATCCGAGGCAACCCTAATCTACTTTCTGTTCCTATAGATCCTATAGATTTTCCAATTCTGGACATTTAATATAAATAGAATTATACAGTGCATGATCTTTTGTGACTGACTCATTTCACTTAGCATGTTTTCAATGTACACCTATGTTCATGAATATGTACCAGTACTTTACTTCTTTTTATTGTCTACTAATTTTCCATTTTTTGGATACACCACATTTTATTTGTCAGTTGGTGAACATTTATATGTTTCTGCTCTTATGGCTGTTACAAATAATGCTGCTACGAATATTTATGTAGTGTTTGTGTGTACATGTTTTCATTTCCCTTGGGTATATACTTAGGATTGGAATTCTGGATCATATAGTAATCTATGTTTAACCTTTTGATGAATTATCAGAACTGTTTTCCAAAGCATGATTTTACATTCCAACCAGCAGTGTATGAGGGTTTCAATTTCTCCACCTCCTTGCTAACCTTTGTTATTATCTGTCTTTTTTATCCTACTGGGTATGAAGTGGCATCTCATTGTGCTTTTAATTGTACTTTCCTGATAGCTAATGATGCTGAGCATTTTTGCATGTCACAATCTAGGATTGAAATTCCTGGATTCAATCCAAGGGTTAGAACACTTCCATCACCCCCTAAAATTTCCTCTGTGAGGAAACTTAAATGCAAATTGTAAGTGAAAGGGGCCAATCTGAAAAGGCAACATAATGAATGATTCCAACTATATAACACCCTGGAAAAGACAAAACTATGGAAACAGTGAAAAGATCAGTGGTTGTCAGGGGTTCTGGGGGAGGGAGAGAGAGATCAATAGATAGGGCACAGAATATTCTTAGGGCAGTGAGACTATTGTGTATGAAACAATAATGGTGGATACCTGCCATCGTACATTTGTCAAAACTCGTAAAATGTACAACTCCGAGAGTGAACCCTGGTGTGAACGATGGACTTCTGGGTGATGGTGACGTGCCAGTGCAAGTTTATATATTATAACAAATGTACCATTGTGGCTGGAATGTAGGGTAGGCTGTGCTAATGGGGAGACGGGGAGGTGTGAGCACTCTGTAGTTTCCTCTCAATTCTACTGTGAACCTAAAACTGCTCTAAAAAATAAAGTCCATTAAACCAAAGTTCCTCTGGGATTATTTTCCCCATTAATCAGCCTCTGTGATTATAAATCCCCATTTCAAACCCAAACAACCATTGATCTTTTTCCTGTCTCCTATATTCCTATCTCCTACTGCCTATCCTGAAAGTTTTATAGAAATGGAGTCATACAAACACATTGTTTTCTGTCAGAGTTCTTTCTCTTACCAGGATGTTTTCAAAATTCATCCACGTCATTGCATTTATCAGTAGTTAATTCCTTTGTATTGCTGAGTAGTACTGCTGTATCTCAATAGGTCATGTTTTTGATTTTTTCAACATTTGAAAGTGATTTGAATTGTTTCCAGTTTTTGGTTGCTATGAATAGTGCTGCTATAAACATTTGGCTACAGGTCTTTCTGTGTGGGCATATATTTTCTTTTTTTTGAGTCAACAATATATGAGTGGAATTGCTGTGTTTTAATATATGTTTAACTTTTAAGAAACTACTAAAAATACAAAAAAAAAAAAAAAAAAAAAAAAAAAAAAAACAAACTAGCCGGGCGTGGTGGCGGGCGCCTGTAGTCTCAGCTACTTGGGAGGCTGAGGCGGGAGAATGGCGTGAACCCGGGAGGCGGAGCTTGCAGTGAGCCGAGATCACGCCACTGCACTCCAGCCTGGGAGACACAGCGAGACTCCGTCTCAAAAAAAAAAAAAAAAAAAAAAAAAAAAAAAAGAAACTGCTGAATTCTTTACCAAAATAGCAGTAGCATTTTGCATTCTTACCAGTAATGAATGGGGTTTTCTGTTTCCTTACAAACTTGCCAATACTTGGTAATATCCCTCATTTTGATTGTAGCCATTCCTGTGTGTATGTAAGGCATCTCATTTTGGTTTTAATTTGCATTGCCTACACGACTAATGAAGTTGAGCATATTTTCATGGCGTATTTTCCATCAGTGTATCTCCCATTGTAAAGTGTTTATTCACAACTTTTGCCCATTCTAAAAATTGGGTTGGAAGTCTTTTATCATATACGTAGTTCACAAATATTTTTCACTGTGTGTGGGTTTATCTGTTGCTTTAACGGTATCTTTGAAGAGTAAGTTACTTAATTTTGATACACCAAAACTCACAGATATTGTCTTATTCATGCCATATTGATTGGCTTTTGGGTGTTAAACCTATCTTGCATTGCTGGAATAAAAACCTCTCGATCATGTTGTGTCATCTCTTTATATATTGCTGCATTTGATTTACTAATATTTTGGTTAGAATTTTTGTATCTTTGTTTATGAGGGATAATGGTGTGTAATTTCTTTTCTTGTAATATCCTTCTTAGGTTTCAGTATCAGGATTATCCTAGCCTCATAACATAAATTGGAAAGTATTTTCCCTTTTTTTTAATTCCATAAGGGAATATGTTTAAGCCTGGTATTGTTTCTTCCTTAAATGTTGGAAGGCATTCATTTGTAAAGCCTTCTGGGCTTCTGTCGAAAGGTTTTAAATTATGGATTCAAATTTTCATTGTTTTTCATACATTTTCATAATTTGTATTTTTTTGTGAATGTATCCCTTTCATCTAGTTTGACAGAGTTATTGCCATAAATTTGTTCATAATATTCTCTCATTATCTTTTCCTGTGTGGTGATGCCCCTCATTAATTACTGATATGTGTGCTTTGTGTTTTCTTTTTTTTCTTGTTCAGCTTTGCTATGTGAGAGTAGAAAAAAATTTTGCAAATCTTTTCAAAGAAAGTCTGACTCTATTGAATTCTGTATATCTGCTTTCCGTGTCATTAATTTTTATCTTACCTTTCTATTTCCTGTCTATGCTTTCTTAAATTTCAAATTTCTTTTATTTTTCCTTTAGGCAGAAGCTTCGATAATTGATCTTCTACCTTTATACTTTTCTAATATATACATGTAAAGCCAAAATTTCCATTAAGCATTGCCTTGGTTGTATTCCATAAGTTTTAATATATTATACTTTTTATCTTCATTCACTTGAAACATTTTGTAATTTCATTTTTTTCGTATTTTCCTATTTAGAGGTATATTACTCAATTTTTTTTTTTTTTTTTTTTTTTTTTTTTTTTTTTTTTTGAGATGGAGTCTCGCTGTGTCGCCCGGGCTGGAGTGCAGTGGCCAGATCTCAGCTCACTGCAAGCTCCGCCTCCTGGGTTTACGCCATTCTCCTGTCTCAGCCTCCCGAGTAGCTGGGACTACAGGCGCCCGCCACCTCGCCCGGCTAGTTTTTTGTATTTTTAGTAGAGACGGGGTTTCACCGTATTAGCCAGGATGGTCTCGATCTCCTGACCTTGTGATCCACCCGTCTCGGCCTCCCAAAGTGCTGGGATTACAGGCTTGAGCCACCGCGCCCGGCCTATTACTCAATTTTCACAAAGTTGGTGGATTTTTCTGGTTATCTTTCTGCTTTTTATTTCTAAATCAATTCCGCTGGGGGCAGAGCACATAATCTGTATGATTCAGTCCCTTGAGATTCATTGTTTTGCTTTATGACCAAATGCATGCTTTATTTTGAATTTTTTTTTTTTTTTTTTTGCCCTTGAGAGGAATGTGGATTCTGCAGTCGTTGAGTATTGTTTTATATATATTTGATTAGGACAGTTTAGCTAATTGTGTTCTTCACAACTTCTACATCCTTAAATATTTTTTGTCTGCCATTCTTTCAGTTCTTGAGAGAAGACTGTTAAAACCTCCAATGACGATAGTGGATTTGTCTAGGTCTATTTTTTTCCCTCAGATTAAAAAAGAATTAGGACGTCCATGTCTTTCAGTTAAATTGATACTGGTATACTTATAAAATATTCCTATTTATGTGTAGTAAAACTTCTGGTCCAAGAGTCTGTTTTGTGTAGCATTACTATAACCATACCTGCTTTCTTGTGGTTAATATCTGCTTGATATACCTTTACCATCCTTTACCCTTAATTTATCTATATACTTATATTTAAGATATTTCTCTTACAGCCAACTGTATTAATTTCCTATTGCTGATGTGACAAACTATCACACCTTGTTGACTTACAACAGCATAAATGAATTTTTTTACAGTTCTGGAGGTTAGGAGTCCAAAATGGTCCTCACTGGGCTAAAACAAAGGTGTCAGCAGGGCTGTATTCCTTTTGGAGTCTCAAGGGGAGAATGCATGTTCTTGCTTTTCATCTTCTAGGGCTCTCCACATTCCTTGGCTCATGGCTGCTTCCATCTTAAAAGGGGCTGTTCGAGGTTTCCTTACGTTGCATCCACCCGATGCTGACTCTCTTGCATTCCTGTTTCACTCTTAAGGACTCCTGTGATTACATTGGACCCATCTGGATAATCCAGAATAATCTTTCTGTCTCCAGCTGCATCTAGGTCCCTACAAAGGACACAAACTCATCCTTTTTTATGGCTGCATAGTATTCCATGGTGTATATGTGCCACATTTTCTTAATCCAGTCTGTCACTGATGGACATTTGGGTTGATTCCAAGTCTTTGCTATTGTGAATAGTGCCGCAATAAACATACGTGTGCATGTGTCTTTATAGCAGCATGATTTATAATCCTTTGGGTATATACCCAGTAATCGGATGGCTGGGTCACATGGTACTTCTAGTTCTAGATCCTTGAGGAATCGCCATACTGTTTTCCATAATGGTTGAACTAGTTTACAATCCCACCAACAGTGTAAAAGTGTTCCTATTTCTCCACATCCTCTCCAGCATCTGTTGTTTCCTGACTTTTTAATGATCGCCATTCTAACTGGTGTGAGATAGTATCTCATTGTGGTTTTGATTTGCATTTCTCTGATGGCCAGTGATGATGAGCATTTTTTCATGTGTCTGTTGGCTGTATGAATGTCTTCTTTTGAGGAATGTCTGTTCATATCCTTTGCCCACTTTTTGATGGGGTTGTTTGTTTTTTTCTTGTAAATTTGTTTGAGTTCTTAGGATGCAGATAGAAACCATCATTCTTAGCAAACTATCACAAGAACAGAAAACCAGACACCGCATGTTCTCACTCATAGGTGGGAACTGAACAATTAGATCACTTGGACTCGGGAAGGGGGACATCACACACCGGGGCCTATCATGGGGAGGGGGCAGGGGGGAAGGATTGCATTGGAAGTTATACCTGATGTAAATGACGAGTTGATGGGTGCTGACGAGTTGATGGGTGCAGCACACCAACATGGCACAAGTATAATATGTGACAAACCTGCACGTTATGCACATGTACCCTAGAACTTAAAGCATAATAATAATAAAAACTAAATAAAAAAAAATCTTTCCGTCTTAAGATCCTTAGCTTAATCACATCTGCAAAGTCCCTTTTGCCATGTGAGGTATCGTATCCACAGGTCTTGAGAATGACGACATAGACATCTTTATGAGGGCCATTATCCTGCCTGTCACACCAGCAAATATGTATTGTCATTTTATTATTCTGACACTTTTTGTCTTTTAATTTGACTGTTTGTCCATTTGTATGTAATACAATTAATGGCACAGATGAGTTCAGGTCTACCATCTTGCCTTTATTTTCTATTTGTTGCATTTTTTACTTACTCTCACCCCTAACTCCTCTCTCTTGCCTTTTTGAGAATTAAATGAGTATTTTATTATTCTATTTTTTATTTTCTAATCTTTTTAGTTATGCATTATTTTATGATTTTAGTGGTTACGGGAGAGATTTCAGCATGCATACTTATTATAGTTTATCTTTAATTAGTTTTATCATATACATTTTTTAAGTCCTTGGATGTTAACTCTTAATACATGGATCATATGTGAGCCTGCTTTTGTTTTTTTCCCCTTTGGTTATCAGCCTCATTTGCATATTACATACACACATAATCATATCTTACTCTCATTTACCCTCATCTCACCTAAAAAGTGTTCTCTCCTGTCTGAAATGTTACTTCATGTAGACTTTATTGCTCTTACCGCTTTTTGATTTTTTTTTTAGGTATGAATTTTGAAATGTATGCCTTTTTAAAAGTAGTTTCTGTAGGACCTCTACAGGTTGCCATGACCTCAACAGCTATCCTAAAAGCACAAGACAGGAAATATTATTTATGAGGGTTAGAAAAGTTAAAGAAACTGGCATAGAGGATGGCAGGCTGATTGTCAGGGACACTGGCCTGAGCAGGGAGATGGCATCCACTGGTCTTTGAGGACACTTTCACTCATTTTCCTATAATCTGGTAATTTCTTCGTGGGACAGTTTGTAAATTTTGACCTCACGTGGAAACCTGCTGGCGACCGTGGAACTTTAACAGTAGCCTCTGCAGTCATCTAATTCACACAGGTCTGAGGAGTTTTCTTTCAAAACTAGCCTGGCTCTACGAAGGCTCCACTTAAAATCTTCTCAGAGGGGATTATGAGTGTTGGGTGCTACCTGTAGGTGGCAGTAGAGAGTCATTCAGTTGTGATAAAATCTAATTCAAGATTTTCAGAGATTAATTTCTAAATTATAAAACTGAAGTATTCCCCAGTGTTTTAACCTCTGTGCTTCTTATCAATTCTGGGAGTTTTGAGTTCCTCTAAAGTCAGTATTTGTTTAGGTTTGGAAAAAAATCCATTATGAAGTTATAAGCATGTTATAGTATGATTTCTATGAAGACTGAAGTCATGAATTTATCTTTCTCCTTAAAAAGCTTCCATTTTAAAGACTTGAGTTTTTTAATAGTAATTCAAAATTATAAACATAACTTTCTCTGCTTCTATATCTGGGACATTTATGAAGAAACCATAAATAAGGTTTGGAAGAGCTTAGGAGAGTATAACTATCAATTTTACTGGCCAAGATAGTGATATCATATTTGATCTCACACACACACACACACCCTAAAAAAAACTGAAGACTCATTTGTTTTTGTCATGAAAAGAAACAATAATTAGGAATAAGTGAAATGTCTGGGACTTTTTTTTAATAGAAACCAAATTTTGTTCATTTGGGGTCCTTTCAAGGACAATAGAGAGACACTGCTGTAAATCACAGACCTTCAAATGCTGAAACAAGGTATTGAGAGTGGGTGAGAAATTATTGAAATTATTCAAGTTTCTGCTGGTTGGTTTAGATAACCGTCATCCCCTTCTTCCCTCAAGTCAAGGGAAAGATGTTAATAAACACTTTCTGTCACTCTCTGAAGGCCATGAATCACTAAACCACACAAATTAAATAACCTTTCCACGTTTTGAATGAATGGACTTAAAAACAATTGGAGAAGGCATAAGTCCTTCCATAGGCAACTCCATCTGAGTGAATAAACTCAGAGAAGATATCTGCCTAG
Source organism: Macaca thibetana thibetana (assembly GCF_024542745.1). Classification (NCBI taxonomy): domain Eukaryota; kingdom Metazoa; phylum Chordata; class Mammalia; order Primates; family Cercopithecidae; genus Macaca; species Macaca thibetana. Next base: position 106,547,645 of record NC_065589.1, on the reverse strand, counting down.
TGAAGTCTTACTAGTGCAGATGGAACTTCACAGAAAGACCATAGAGTAGAGCTTAGTTAAAACGAGCTTGTTCATGTGTTGCAGATGGATAGGCCATTGGTTAGACATAATGTTGTTCATGATCTTTCTAAGATTGGTGAAATGGAAAGCAATACAATTTCATTCTCATTTCAATCATTTTTATTGAGTGTTGGCACTTGCATTTTTCTGAACCATTGGGGGACATGTCATGGTTTTCTTTTTATGCTTCTTTTTCCTTCAGTCTTATGATTCAAACAAGGCATGTAAGCATGATGCCAAGTGATGCTCGTTTCAGAGCATTAGCGCCTTATAAGGAAAATGACATTGCCAAGTACTCTCTACCGTATGCAAATACTTACAGTTATTTAAAATCAAAACTTTTATATGAGAATTGTTGCAAACCTGTACTAAGTGGCCTGGTGAATTTTCTGTCCTGCTGTTTGTTATGTCTGACTTTTATTTGGAGGTGATTTATATATGAGACAAGTCACTTTCTCACTACTATAATTCTAGACAAGTATCTAGCAAAATTATGCATTCCAATAGATTTATTCTTTCTCTCCCATGCTGTCTTTTATGACCATTTCCTACTTGGATGATCATTTCTTGGACCCTTACAATCAAGGATGCCTGTTGGTTTCCATTATAAATTGTACCCTTTATTCAAAATTATACCCTTTATTCAAACCCAATTCTTTCAGTTTGACTATTTTTCCACTCTCATTAGAATAACAGGGTTCAGAGTCTGAATACCTCAAATCTTGCATGTTAGCAACCCCTATTTTATTCTTTAGAATATGCCTGACTTTACTTTAATGATAGACTTGGGTTGACTGGTTCCTAGCCCCTTCAGAACAGTTCCTTGAAAACTTTGTTTTCAGTTCTTTGGTTTCTTTGCAGGATCACAGAGTTACAGGATTGCTTTAGACGTCATAGATTGGATTTTGAAGGGGGCGAATATGATGGGTAGGGAAAGATCTCAGTGTTCCTTAAAGGAGTCACTAAAGCAAGTTGAGTGGGACAGTTCTTCACCTGTCAGACTATTTTGCATATTCCAGAATGGTTAGTACCCCTGTCTGCTTCCCTGTCTTCTAAATGGTAGTTTCTACTTTTAGTTAACGACTTCCTCCAGCAGTGGTACTCTCTCAGGTTGGGGATCACTGACCTGATATCAACACTGCACTAAACAAAACGAAGCAACCATCTCCAAACTGGCCAGTAAACATTTTTACTCTCTTGCAAAATCAGCACTGGCCAAAGCCACACTGATTGTGACCTTTCTCTGTGGAACTTAGTTAAAACAAAGTAACCATTTGACTGCAGTTTACCCAGCCAGTTTCCTTTGAAAATTCCCTTAAACTCAAATTCCCATAAACATTGACCAAAGGACAATAGAAGTAGTTAGCAATGCTTTCTTTTTGGTTTTGTAGTCTACACACATTTCCTAACTTCCTTTAGGCCTTGCCCAGAGATTCCCTTGCCAATTTTTGACATCTTGCCCTACTAGCCTTTCATATAGCTGCTTTCAAAGTGAATCCATAGATTTTCTAGGGTCATCTAAAGTCTCCCTTTGCAGGATTAATGCTGTCTTTCCTGATGAAAGAACTTCTTTTTCTATTCTCCTTTACTAACCAGCAACAATATCTTTCAACTAGATTTGCTGTGTAACACTTCTTTGTTAGTTGAATAAGAAAAATGATTTATTTCATATAGCAAAAAAGATGTTGGCTGGCCATGGGATTTTACTGCAATGTCATTATTGCCCTCCACTATAATAATCCAATTTTAGATGCTTACAAAATGTATTTTGTAAATGTTTTGGGAGATTGAAAAAAAATGATTTTAACATTTAAGTTTCACAAATTAACAAAATTTTTTTGAACAGCTAGAACCATTAATTAGAGCCTATATATTTTATTTTGGTGACAAAAAATGCTGACGTATTCATCAATAGTTCTCACAGATTCCATTTTTTGTAATCCAACTTTACCATCAAATCCATCCTAAGCATGTCTATACTTTAATTCAGGTCGGTTCAGGTCAGCTATATTGCAAATCATTGCTTCCCTTCTAGCTAATTAACATTTGATTTTTTGAAGTTAATTTATAATTGCAAAGAATGTTTGACTACACACACACACACACACACATCCAAAAACATAGTTATGTATATTTTACACTTTTTTTTTTTTAATCACTGTGAAGTGCTTCTCCTGGACCTGAGTTAATTTGAAAGATATAGAACTTTCAGAGATTTGAGTATCACTTTTTCAATGGGATCAACATGAATTCTATAACCTCATATAAATTATTCTTAAATGCCATTCTTATTTAATATATCTTATATATTCAAGGGCATCTCCATTGTTCTAGATCCCAAGATGGGTCACTTTGGTTTTACTTCTGCCCTCAGTAACATGACATGATTTAATCATTGTGCCTGTGAAATAACTATGTCAATATCCCTGTACCAAAGTAATTGAAAGAAGAAAACCTTTAAAAATATATAGAGCTCCCTTTGAGCTATGTGTTCACTCTGGGGAAATAAGGAATATTCTGATATGTGGTGCTTTATAGAAAATTAATTTCATTAAAAAACAATTGTATATATTATAATTTAAGGACACCCTAATTGGTTAGTATCTGAACTCTCAATTTTTCACGTTAGAGTCTATAATCATTTACATAGTATGTACTTCAAATAGTTTTCAACTCCCAGACTACCAAATGTTGTACAGTCATTACATTTGTATCAGTTTCTGCTATTTTTTTTTTTTTTTTTTTTTTTTTTTTGAGACGGAGTCTTGCTCTGTCACCCAGGCTGGAGTGCAGTGGCCGGATCTCAGCTCACTGCAAGCTCCGCCTCCCGGGTTTACGCCATTCTCCTGCCTCAGCCTCTCGAGTAGCTGGGACTACAGGCGCCCGCCACCTCGCCCGGCTAGTTTTTTTGTATTTTTTAGTAGAGACGGGGTTTCACCGTGTTAGCCGGGATCGTCTGTCGATCTCCTGACCTCGTGATCCGCCCGTCTCGGCCTCCCAAAGTGCTGGGATTACAGGCTTGAGCCACCGCGCCCGGCCTATTTTTTTCAATAATTATTTTTTGCAATTACCTCCTCCGTTAGGGAGGTGATTAAGCATCATATGAAGTAGCATGGTTTCTTGGCTTTGGCTATCTGAATTTGAAACTGTATCTCCATCATCTCATGGCTTATTTCACCTCTCTGTGGCTTACAATAAGTATCCATCAATAGGCGAATATTTCATAGTATCTTCCCCACAAAGAGAGTTGTAGCATAGTCCAACTTGTGGCTTCCAAATGTCAATAGAAAACTTAAAACTGGTAACCAATAGAGAATGGGTGTTTTTATCTGGTAATCACACAGTTAGTTGACACTGTTTAACGTATTGTTCAACTTGTATCAAACCTACTAAAATTGTTGTATTTAGATATAACGTGTTTGCAAGTTGAGCCGTTTTCCAGGTAACTGCAGATTTGTATAGGCTTCCATAATTTTTCTTGTTTTCCCCGTTAACATTTGGAATGATGGATAAAGCCTCTATAGAAATTGTGAGATAAAGTAGTAAGACAGACAGACAGAGAGAAAGAGAGAGAGAGAGAGAGAGATTAACTTCTCAAATTGTTTTCTCCTAAATTTTCTTGCATCTCAGATAACACAGCACTTTTGTAGATCTTAGAGACTTTCTCTCTTTTTTTATTGCCTATGCAGTTCCCTGGAATGAGCTCATCAAGTAAACTCTTAACTCTTAACTTCTTTTGCAACACACCCAGAGTCACCTTATTCATGAAGACTTTGGTGACTTTGCCAGATAGACCCGAAGTTTTTTTTTCTCCTTTGTCCCTCTTTACCCATCGTGTGTATGTCCATTGTAGGAATAGTCCTAAGTCTTGATGGTTTGCATATCTCTGCCTTCACAAATAATTGATCACCTGGAAGACAGAGATATTTACTCTGACAAATGATTGCAGCACAATTGGCCGTGAACACTGGGGAATGAGGGACAAAAATAATTTTAGACTAAAATAAATCTTGAAATTTTTTTCTGTTAAAATTTCTCACTTTACAGATGAGGAAAACAGAGGACCACCAAAGTTCAATTTCCGTTTTGTAGACCTTACTATATCCAGAATCATTTGAGGTAGCTTTGGGTAGGTACGTTCTGGAATAGACCTCCAAAGTTCAACTTCATTTTGTAGACTTGGTTGTATCTAGAATCATTTGAGATAGCATTGGGTAGGGTTCCAGAATACAACCTTATGTCAAGAAAGCAAAATGGTAGAGCTAGGCTGCTTTATCCCAAAGCTTCTCAGAAAGGCTGATTTTGGCCTCAGTCTGATGTAGTCATGACTGCCTTTTTAAATAAGGTTCAAACAGTTCGTTCTTCCTCTTCTGCTGTTTCAGTATTCTCTGGTTAGCATCTGTATTAGAAGAAAAGTGGCGGTAGAGCAAAGAGGCTGTAACAAGTATAAGACGACATTTTGAAAGCGAGGAGGATGGTTTGAATACTATTGTAATGCAATTGGCAAGCCAGTGGAATTGTGTCTGAGGCCAGGGTGTAATTGTGCAGCTGTGAATGGCTAAAACGAAGGCAGTAATTTTCAGCACATGCTGTGATCTGGAGTGCTAGAACTAAGAGGAGACTTCAGGGAAGGAAATGATAGCATCTTAAACCAGAGCATTATATCATTCTGATTGCATAATATAGACGTGGTGGTTAAACTGTTATTGTGGAGAAATGGCTTATGCATATTTAGTGAGCTGCTTGTATCGAAATGAGTGGCTGTTACAATAACACAAATGCATGTGTGGTTTCCGAACAGTTAATAATTGTTTAATAAGCAATTCCTTGTAAACCTCCCTGAATCATTGTAACTTGGATAGAGATGGATTATTCTTCCCCATTATTAGGGACAGAATAAGAAATAGCTGGTAATGAGGAAAACACTTTAAATATAAGGGGAACGTTAATGGAGTAAACTGCCAATTACCATCAGGAGAAATTTTCAAGCTGGCAGAAATGTACCATGAGGGAAAGAAAGTGAGAATAGCAGAGGCGATATAATCCCGTGGATCCTTGGAGAGAATTCACTTCCTTTTATTTCCAAATAGATTTTTGCAATATGTGTACAGTGAAGGTAAAGAGGAAAGCTACACTGTAGAGAGGGAACCAGCATATTTTGGCCAAAGAACTGAATTCTTTTGTAACATGAACAAGGAAGATAGCTTCCTTTGATTTCAGAAATGTACAGAGCAGGAATAGAAAGTGTTCTTCTCCCCAAATTGGCCTTCCTGAGAGCTTAACAAAATGTTCAGCAATGTAAATGCTGTGCAGCTTTGTGATAACCTGGTGTTACGGTCCTTCAGGTATCCCTACACGCGTACTATTGATTATAATGCCTTTAAAAATAATTTATGAATTAAGTTTGTATGTATGTAGTATTTGATCACTGCTTTTGCACCCATGAGTGGGCAAAGCCTACTATGATTTGCCTACAATGAAATATTAAGCAACCCACTGAATATTTAATTCACCTGCTGAACTGCAACAGAATGGTTTAGAAATGTGAGACCTCCCTCTTCACTTACAGAGACACTTACTATATAACCAAATGAATTATTAACACCATTATTTAGATCTGTATTATCACCTCATGATGGGTATGCTAGGAAACATTTTGCCTACATCAGAGCTAATATCTAACAACAGAGTCAACATTATTATTTTTCAAAGAGTGAATCTAAGCTCATAAAAATTATAAGCCATGGTGCAGATCAAGCAAAAGATGTTTGCTCATAAAATCATTTGATAAACTACCTAGTAACATCCTTGATGTTACAGATTCCTATTTCATGAATTTAGATGTATTATGGATCAAGTCATATTTCCTGGAATATAAATACACACACATCCACACACACATATGCACATATATATATATATAAAATATATATTTATATATATATAAAAAAGACTGTTTATTTGTTCTATCCTAATGTTCAATAAGAAAACAGAAAATTAATGTAATGAACACTAAACATCATGAAAAGATGAAAGAAGTGAATGCACTACCAGAACCCCAATATAGCTATTGTGATTGAATCTTAAATTTGATACTGACTTTCCTGGCAGTCAAGTCCAGGAGGCATATTATGATTGGTGCAAAATTCTTATTATCAGGAAAGAGGGAACGTGTCAATTTTTAAAGGTAAATGTCTGTCTGCACTAAAATAAATTTTTACGTGGAACTATGTGTAGAGGACTTTAGGGATTATGAAAGTTAAATGTCTACTGTGGCTGTTTTGTAGAATATGCAGAGAAAGTTTTTACCTGGCAGTTTAATAGAGAATTTTAAAATTAGATTATTTATTTGTATTAATCAAGGTTCTTCAGAAAAACAGAACCAATAGGTTATATATAGAGCAAGATAGATATGTAAGAAGAGATTTATTATAGGAATTGACTCACGTGATTATGGAGCTGAGAAGTCTGACAATTTGCCGCCTTCACGCTGAGGAACATAGAAAGCCAATGGTGAAATGCACAAGTCCAAAGGTCTGAGCATCAGTAGACAATGATTGTGTAAGGCCCAGTCTGAGCTCAAACACCCAAGAACCAGGAGTGCCAGTGTAAGAGGACAAGAGAAGATGGATGTCTCAGCTCAAGGTGTGAGGAAATTCGCCCTTCCTCTGCCTTTTTGTTCTATCGAGGCCCTCAGTAGACTGGATGGGGCCCATTGACAATGGTGAAGCCCATCTACTTTACTTAGTTCATCAATTCAAATGGTAATGTCTTTGGGAATCACCATCACAGATACCACCCAGAAATAATGTCTTACCAGGTATCTGGCATCTCTTAGTCCAGTCACCTTGACATGTAAAATTCACATGAAAATACTTCTGTACAAAGCTGGATATGATATGGCCTCTGAAGGTAATGAGGTGCATTGGAAAGTGCATGCTCTGTGAATATTGCTTTGGTCATATATAGATGTGTGATCTTCAGCAATGTAATTACCTTTCTATGTTCAGCTTCCTTATTTGCAAAGATCTTCCATATAGAATTATTTGTGAAGGTATAATGAATTAATGTGTATATGTAGAGGTTGAAACTTAATGTTGGTTCGTGGATTCATTCGTTAGCACCAATGCATTAAATGAATGTACTGTATCTCACATACACACACACAACACACACATACCCTCACCCTTGTGTGTTTTACATTTGAGGTTTATTCTTAAAAATGTTAATGCTGGAGAAAATAGAGTGATTTCTTTATTCAATTTAAGGCCCTAAAGACCAATATGAATATCAAAGTTTAGCTTGGGTGTTTCCGTAATATTATGGTGTTTTGTAAGGGAGTCAGCTGGAGTGTTTGGATCCTGTGAATTGTTTGAGAGCTTTAGGTTGTATTGAAGAGGAGAGTATGAATCCTCCTTCTTAGAGATCACCTGGACCTCCTCAGATATTTGCATTTCTTTTCTTGGAGTCACTTTTTCCATTTGGGTACTTCAAAAATCTCCTTAAGTGAAAAAGCTTGTTTAATTATTAAGAATGAGGTGTCATGCTGCTGCCAGAGAGTGATAAATGCAACTTTCTTCAGGCCTTGGGGTCAGGGCCAGCAGGTCAGCTCATTCTCTATTCAGTTTTTGTTCTAGGGAAATGGCATCCCCTACAGTCATTCAGTGGAAATGATCTTGGAGTTGGGCAACATAGGTCCCTTTCTGGGGCGATTGCGAAACAAATTTAAGTTAGAATTGAATGATGTTCACATAGCAGACTGTTATACTGAGCTAAAAACCTTCAAAGACCCAGGACATAGCTACTGTTTCTTTCTTCACCCTAGAAAAAATGCTGAAAGTTTAAGTTGATTCCATACAGTTCTTATTTTTATTGCAGAACCATGCAGACTACATCTTCAGGCCCCTTTACATATTTGCTTCTGACTGGGTTTGATCAGGAACTGATCAATTAACAGGCATTGTCTCTTTTCAGCCCCCTTCAACTGATAAAACCTCTGTTGGAGTAGCCTCCTGTATTTGTGGCATTTAGATAAATTAGTGTCCAGAGTTCAGTCTGTCTGTGTTCATGTGAATTAGAATTAGAGGGAAATGTATAGCACATTTAAACAACATTTTTGCATACCCACCAATGGGAGGGGAGAGGTGATCTGTTTCATGAGTCTAAATGGATACAGCCTAAAATTCCAAAGTGGTGGCCATGAGAATGGACCTTCTAAGCCCAGCACAGTGAGAGTCAATGTTAGCTATGTGTAGGTGGGACAGCTAGCTATTTTCTCTTGTGTGTTGAAGAGCTGTTGTTTGTCCATCTGGTTTAGTTCCCTCTATCCTGCTGTGAGCTCCAGGAAGCAGAACCATATTGGCTGCATCTTCAGGCTCCTTTGCCCATTGGCTGCTGATTGGGTTTGGCTAGTAGGGGAGGAGCTGGGAGAAAAGTAAAAGTTGGAGCCTTTAATTCCCATGGTTTTGGCCTTGCAGAGTCTGTAACTCCTCTTGTCTTTTCTCACCTTGTTCATTTTCTCAGCCTCCAGCAACTGCTCTGTCTTCTGGTCCCTTCAGGTTAGGGGGTAGTAACAGATCTGTTACTAGCTCAAGGGTGTTGCACTATTCCTTGTGGCTTCTCCACTTCCAGCCAACACCTTTGTAAATAAAACCTATACTGAACTGTCTTCATATTACCCAGTTAGAGTATGCTGTGTGTTTCTGCAGGGACCTTACACTGCTGTTGTTGCTCAGTGCTGGTACCCACTTAGAGGGTGGGAGTCCTTCAGGGAGATTCAGGCTGCTAATAAATGTGTCTAAATATAACTTGGCCACAGCATTGCCAAAGTTGTCTCTTGTTCTCTTGGAGATCACAGCGCTAAGGCTACTACTTTTTCAGGATTGTGGATAAAAAATTTTGGTCTTTTTCAGCCCATGGCATTTTAGACATTTTAGGAATTATATCCTGGGAGTCAGAAAGGTGTATTGGACAACGTGGGCTCTGGAGTCGGCAAACACAGGCTTGAATTCCACCTCCCCAACTCCTAGCTGCATGGCCCCAGGCCCTTTATATAATCTATATTTCTCCTTCTGTAAAATGTGGGAAAACACTCAGCTCCTCAGGCTGTTCTGACACTAAGTACGATAATCCATGAACACTACCAAGGAGAGTATATGTACGTTTAGGAGACTTAATAAATGATAATGGGATGTGACACAACTTAGCAAGAAGAGTGAAAAACATGTTATATTCAGCCATGTTTTCTTTTTTAAAATAAACTTTTAATTTTAGAATAGTTTTACAGTCACAGGAAAGATGCGAAGATAGTACAAAGGGTTTCCATATACCCCATGCCCTGTTTCCCCTATTGTAACATCTTACATCAACTCTGGTGCATTTGGCAGAAGATAAGTCTGCTAACTATTGAACAAATAGTGACCTATTATTATTAACTACCTTCTGCACTTTATTTTTATTTCATTGTTTGTTTTCTAATGTCCTTTCTCTGTTCCAGGGTCCCACCCTGGATGCCACATTACATTTAGTCTTCATGGCTCCTTAGGCTTCTCTGGATGGTGATAGTTTCTCAGATTGTTTTTGAGGACCTTGGCAGTTTTGAAGAGTTCCTAGTCAGGGATTTTGTAGAATGCTCTTTATCTTGAGCTTGCCTCCATTTTTTTCTCATGATTAGACTGGGGTTTTTGGGAGCAGGACCACGGAGGTGAAGTGCTTTTCCCAACACAACATATCAAGGGCATTTACTGTCAGTTTGAGTCATCACTGTTGATGTTAACCTTTTACACTTGACAGCTGGCTAGGGTAGCGCTGGAAGGCTTCTCCATTGCACAGTTACTTTTTTATTTCCCCTTCTTCTATACGGTGCCTTTTGGACAAGTCACTAAGTAGAGCCCAAACTTAAGAGGTGAAAAGTTACACTCCATCTCCTTAAGGAGAGGAATGTTTACATAACTCATTCAGAATTTTTTCTGTGCCAGAGACATTTTCTTCCCTTCATTTATTTATTTATTCAAGTATTTATTCATATCAGCATTGACTCATGAATATCTTATACTTTGGGTTATTATCCAATAGTATGTTATTTATTTTTTGCACACATTATTTCATCTTTAGCCATTGGGTGTTCTTTCAGTTGGCTTCTGTGTTCCTTTGACATACCCCCATCATTTTGTTTTTGAGCATTTCCTTACTTCCTAGCACTACAAAATATTTCTAGCTCATTTTGTATATCTCCTATCCTAGAACCAGCCATTTCTCCAAGAAACTCTGGTTCCTTTTGTTGAGCAGTAGTAAAAAACTGCAGTATGGGAACTGGATATGCTCTCTGTTACTGTGGTTTCATCGCTTCTGGACCATCTCAGTGGATAGAGCTAGGACATACATGTGTGTGTACACTGTCTATATTAAGCTAACTTGGACTTCCTACTGATAGCTCCAAATCTGATCTGTCACCTTGTGTTCTATTCTTCTCCCTTTGCCTTGCAGCCATCTCCAACTCCAATAGTGAGAAGCCTTCCATTTACTTACTTGTTCAATCCAGATGCTCAAGTATAACACTTTCTGGAAATTGTCAGTGTGCACCCCCATGAGGAACAACTTCACGAATGTGATATAGTGCTTATGTGCAAATCTTTTTGTTTTTAAGTCTTACCGTTTCCAGTCATTTCCAAAGTTACTTAGGTCAACATCTCTTTTTCCTTACTCCCTCCAGTGAAGTTATGTCATACATTTGTAATAGAGTTAGATTCCTTTGCCCATTCCATCCTGGTTTATATGCCTTCCTGTTGCACTGATTAATAGCTTGTTCCTTTTCATGGTTCTCTGGCATCACCTGTTGAATAGATGCGTTACAGTGTGTTTATTGAAGGTTTATGTCCGTCACCTATCGAAGGACATCTTGGTTGCTTCTAGGTTTTGGTGATTATTTATAAAGGCACTATAAATTTGATGTGCAGATTTTTGTGGGACATATGTTTTCAATCAGTTGGCTAAATGCTTAGATGTGTGACTTTCAAAGTGACTATACCATTTTGCATTCCCACTGGCAATGAGAGTTCTTGTTATTCCACATCCTCATTAGCGCTTGCTATTGCTGATTCCTTTCATCCTTAGGAATGCCTAGATTTAAACACATGTAATTTTTAGGTTTAAACTATTCTATATCTTCTGGCCAAAGTTAAAGCTACCTAGGGTCGTCTGGTCGTTTACCGATCTGTCCGCTTATGCTGGAGTTTTGCCAGGTTACTTGCCAACTATGACTAATTTTCTTTTAGGAGTCAGAAGTGCCTAAGTTATCTTTTTAAGGTCTGTAAAAACAAGTTTGGATACTTGCTTAAGCCACTGTTTATTAGAAGCACTAGTTTCAAATACTCACTTGCTCATCAAATATTTATTGAATACCTTCTATGTGCTGGGCCTTGGGGATAGAGCAGTGAAATAAATAAATGACAAAGTCCTTGCAGTTATAGAGCTTCTATTTGTAAGGGAGAGGAATTTTTCATATAAACATATAATATAATGTAATGAACTTCATAAAGTAATGATAAATGTCATGATCAAATCAAAGCAGGGTCTAGGAATCTGGAGAACACGAGTTGGCAGGGGAGAGTGGGGATCGTCAGGGCTCCCTTAGAAGACAGTGGGCAGGAATCTGGAAGTGGTGAAGGGATGAGCCAGTCAGATGTCCTAAGATGAACATTGGAGGCAAACAGAAGAGTCAGAGCAGATGCCTGACAGCACAATGCTTGCCACATTTGAGGAGGAACGAGGAGCCCAGAGGCTAGAGCTAAGTGAAGATGGTAGGACATGGGGCTGTAGACAGGATAGGAGCTTGGTCTTGTTGAAGTTGGTAGACTTCAACCAAATTTAATGTGCTATGCCATCATCTTGGAATCTTGTTACAATGTAGACTCTGATTCACTAGGTCTGGTCAGGACCTGAGATCCTGCCTTTCTAATAAGCTGCTGGGTGATAGTGCCACTGCTGGTCCATGGATCACAAGACGAACAGCAAAGTTAGAAACTCTGGCCGATTTTTATTCTGAATGAGACAAAAAGTCTTACGAGGATTCTTAGCATGGGAATGGCATGATTTGTCTCAAAATTTTTAAGGCTCTTGCATAGAGAATTCTCTGTGGAAGCAAGGGGGAAAGCACAGAGACCAGCTTGGTGCCTACTGCTGCAATCTGGGTGAAAGATTCTGGAGCTTGGACTTGGGTGGTGGAGACAATAATGAAAAAAATGCCATCCAACACCATTGCATAGTTTGTGCACTGCCCAAGGTACTCACAGTGTAGGCATGATGGGCTGGCAATCTAGCCACCTACCACTTGCTAAGCCATTCATTTTGTGATTCATCAGCCCAGAGCAGGCAGCACCTTTTTTGCAATTCCTACTCTCAAAAGGTAAGGGGTGCCTTTTTATAATTCAGGCAAAGATAGGGAGTATGCTGGCTGTGCTCTGGGTGAGAAGTGGTAGGAGACTCCGGGTCTTTAACGCGTAGAGAGGGCAAGCGTGACAAAAGCCTTTCCCTTTCAGTTTTCACTTGTGCTGTCATGTGCTGCTGCCTGAGTTCATGGCCCATGAAAGCTTTTCCTGGAAAGTAGTGCAGCCACAGAGGAGCTAAGCTGAACTTTGCATTTTCCAGAGAGTAGTCTTTCAAAGAAATTGCTCTTGCCAGAGGAGATGGAAAACAGACCTAGGTCATTTGTTTTAGGCTCCTCTCCATGAGCAGATAGAAGTGAAACTTCCTTTAAAATGTCTCTATACGACTATAAAAGTGGTCACTAAGTGTAAAAAGAGAGTCATAGCTCCCTGTGCCAGTCCCCAAACTGCAGGTGGTAGTTCATCTCCCTCTCCCCACTGCAAAAGTGGTCTGAAGATAATGTCTTGCCAAAAAGTGAAACTATAAAAGATACATCATACATTCTGTAGCTGCTGAAATGGTGTGCTTTCTCTGAGAATGCCTTAATCAAGCTGCTTGTTGGTTGGTGCCAACGACGGGTTTCTTTACTAAACGTTGCTTCACTCTCATGGATTTTCTGCTCGTGCAATGGGCTCTGCACATGAATGTTCAGGTGTTACATCCTTTGTCATTATATAGTACAATTCGTTTGTATGCCTTTTTACTTCATGTCACCATAGTCTGCTCCCTGAAGGCATGCTCCTTGTGGACCTGGCATTGGCACAGTACCCAACTTGTTTGAAAGGTAAAGAAATAAAATATGATAATATTGTTGTAACCCTTGGGCCAGTGCTGCTGTGGCATGGATTCTTTGAGTTCCTTCATGGGGGTATCATGTTTGACCTGTTCCCTTGCACTGAATGTGGGGTGGTAGATCCTGCTGAGAGCTGCGCCTCATTGACCAGCTCTCAAAACATGGTTTTAAATACAAGTTGCATGAATGGAACCCAATTTGACAGAGGTTGGCAACACAGGGAGCCCTTGATGGCGGAGAGTCCTGGAAAGTCTCATTCACAACTCAGGTCCCCTGGGAAGGATTAGTCCAGGCTCTACACAGGAACGGGCGCTCTAGTGTCCTCTTCTACTGCGTTCCCCACTGCTGAATCTCCCAGATCTGGCCTGGACTCTTGGATTTCCGCCTGCTGGACTAGATGTCTGTCTTGTTTGTAGTCAAGAGTTTGGATTTTATTTTATTTTTTACAAACTCACTAGATAGATGTAGGGAGTAGCACTTTTCTCATATTTCAACCCTCATGCCTTAGAATAAATATTCACAGCACATGGGAGGTAAGTAATTGTCACGTGAAATAGTAGAGAAATGAGGGTGAGGACTCATGCCCTTCTTGCTTTGGCACTCTGCCCGCCACCTTCTTGGAATGGTTTATTATCAAGATCACAGACCATTGGGTTACTTCTTTAGATTATATAAATTAATTCCATAGTCTATCAGAATTGTTTATTTATCATGAACATTTCTTTTCGTCAGCTCTCTTTTGGCTCATTAGCTTATCATTATGATTAACACATTTTATTTTGGAAAAAGCATGATGGTCATACACTAGGATTGGACTTGGGGAAAACATTTCAGTAGTTGAACCTAGACTTTAGATATAATTTGCTTGATCTGAATCTTTTTGAATTATTTTCCATTATTTCACCATCAGGAAATTTTACACAAGACTTATGATTTCTGTTCTGCTGAAATGTTTCTACGTGGCAGCACAGGGGCCTCTTTTGCACGTGGTAACTATCGGCATGTGCTCAGTCGTGGTTGTCCTCTTTGGAAGGGTGTCGGTCTTCAAATTCCCACCATCCTCCGTACTCACTGATGTTACTTGCCTGATCTCAGTAGGTATTGGATTTTGGGTTCTCTGATCTGAAGAACAAATTCCTCTGAGACTGTGCTTTGCAGTCAAGAGTTTAATTCCAGCTCCAATCTAAGCTAACATAAAATGAATTATTAAGTGCAATAGACAGCAAATTACTTGATTAGAGCAATATTTCTCAAACTTCTTAGGATCTTGTGAATTATGCTTAAGTGATTAATTCATTCTAAATAATGTACAGCTTTGTTTTTAAAATATCAATAATTTGAAAGCTCATTCTGGTTGCTCGAGCACACTCTGAACACACTTAGTGATTTCTGCCTAGAAATGGTGATTGTATTCTTCTTGTTTAATTGGCCACACCTTACCATGTTGTTTGCATAGTAATTGTCATGAAAAATTTTAATGGCATAGCCACTGAATTATCTAGCAGTAATATAAAAAATTCACAGTACTTTAGTTGACCCGAAGCTTGCTAATTGACAATAAGATATTGTGTTTGGTTCTTTGTAATATAAAAACACATTTTTATTCTCTAGCTTACATGATTCTGATAAGACTATGTTGAGGTAGTTGTAAGCTAAAATTCAGAAGCTGAGCAAAATAGTTATAAAATAGTAATAATAAGAACTACTATTTATTGAGAAGTCTGTATGTGCCATCACAATGCTAAATACTTTATATACAATATCCTATTTACTCATCAAAGTAATTCACAGAAGTAGGCATCACAGTATGTTCATTTCCTAGATGAAGAGACTGAATTTGAGAAACTTTAAGCAATTTGCAGTAGGTCATACACAAGTAGACAGCAGAGCGGAATTTGGCCTCAGACTTGCCTCACTTTGTTGTCACCACTATGAACATTCTAGGCTGCTAGAAATAACAATTTATTACTACTAATAAATAACAGTATTAGGATTCACATGCAAATCTAATTCAGGATATCACTGTTTTTCAGATTAGGTGGTAATCTTTGCTCTGAAAATGCATTATTTTTGCAAGTTTATATAAGTAGTCATTACTGGGCAAATACAAATCTGTTTACATATATCTGGTGATACAAATGAGCAATACCAGTTGACATTTGGCTGGCAATTAAATGAAATTCTTCCAACTATTACTGAATCAGTTGATTCAGAAGATAAAATAAGGATTGGATAAAAGTAAGCATGTCTTATTTACCACCTTTTTCTTCTGTTTAATTACTTTTCTTCTGTTTAATTAATATCCTTTCTGAGTCCTCATACTTTTTGCTTCTTTTTGATGAATATGCAATGATTTTTTTCCCAGCATGGTTACATCGGTTTGAAGGAAAATTATTGACCTATGTGTCAAACAGTCTTTCTTTTTTCTTATTATTCTTAATTAAAGCCATTTAACCTGACCTCAGCCCTGCTGTGACTTACCAGACACTGCTGTGCATTTAAACCCTTTGGATTAGCCCCACAGTGTGACTACAAAGCTCCTGTTGGCTGGAAAGTTAATGATAGATACTTCCCATTTCCCAAGAGAAGGAAAAATGGAGCGCCTGCTCTTTGAGATGACTTAAACATTTACACACAGAATTGACAAATGGCTCGCCTGTATTTACACTGATGTTAGTTTGGAGACAGCTGAAGGTTTTTAACTCCTAATTTCAAGTTTGAACTCATACAACTTTGAACTTCAACTACAGAATTACAAATAATATTTATGAAAATGCCATGATTCAATTCACGTGCTATTCTATCATTTTTTTTTCCAGTGAACTCTACGAGTCAATACAATTTCTAAGAGTGATTTTTTGTTGCTTCCAGAAGCACAGCGTGAAATGATAACTATGTTCTTCAAAGTGAGGTTGCTTGTTATATTACTTAATGGAGATGATCAAGTTATTTCTCTGCTTGTGACTCTACAAAATTTCTCTTTTAGTGTACATTAATTTTTGTGTTATTTTCCTGTTTACAGAGGGCTTTTCTCCTTTTATTCTCATAAGAGTTTTGTGAGTTAAGTGATGCCCATTTTATATGAAGAACTGTGCCTCAGCAAAGTAGCACAGTGACTTGCTCTTTTGGCTTCTTAGTGGCTATGCAGGGACTGATGACCTCAGGTTTTCTGACTCAGGCTTTCCTGATTTCCAGTATCCCGCTGTGTTCTGTTGCATGCGCTCTCCAGAACCACCAGTTGGGAACTTCGACTTCTATTTTGCCTTGATCTTTGAACTCAGCTGGAATTCCTTTAGAGTAATTATTGAATAATCATTACATGAACTGCATAAATTGCTTTGTTCCTAGATGAAGATATCTAAATTCCCATGTAAAATGAAAATAGGTTTTAATAGGAAGAAGTGGAAAAGTAAAAGCTCTGTTCTTAATGTACACTCACTTATATTAGCCTCGGAATGGACTTGCTGGTAATTATGTATATGTAATTAAATGACACCAATTACGATTCTTTTTAAAATCCTTTAAAAACATTGTTTTGGGGTGAGATTTGGTTTTATTGCCTTAGTATTTTTTTTTGTATATGCAAATAAATATTTAGGGAAGAATATTACAAATACTTGGATCTTTGTCTTCGAACAGCTTATATGGCAGCTCTAAAATTGCCAACCCTAGTGGTCTAAAACAGGGTTTGGCAAACTATGACCAGTTATGGCTCACTGCCTGTTTTTGTATGGCTCTCAAGATGAGAATGTTTTTTATACTTCTAGATAGTTGGAAATAAATTAAAAGAATAATATTTCTTGACATGCGAAATAACATCATATTCAAATTTTAGTGTTCATGATCAAGTTTTATTGGAATGCAGCCATGCTCATTAATTTATCCATTCATTCATTTATCTATCTATGGCTACTATTGAGCTATAATGACAGAGCTGAGTGGTTGTGACAGATAGTATGCTCCATGAACTCGAAAATATTTACTATCTGGCTCTTTACGATAAGTTTACCACCTCTTGTTCTAAAGGAAACTTAAAAGGGAAGTGTATCTGTGTTGTTTTAAATGCACATTTTATTATCTAAATAAATAGCTGTTGCTAGCTGTATTTTGGAGAGAAGAAGCACAGAAGTCCCTGATCTAGAAAGAGAATTGACTTGAGTAGGTCAGTCAGGCAAAAGGATGGTCGATTTTGGGTCAGTTCCAAAAGATCCCTCTCATCCAGCCTTCCATGGTTGGTGCTATAGAATATTCAGATTAAGATGTTGTTTCTCCTGATAGACTCTGTTAAACTATACCCAGATCACCTATCAGCATCCATTAAGCTGGCATTCCCATGTGTTTCCTATTGGAATCAATAACAATGGTGGAATTGCAGGAGATAGCTTATTAGATGCTTTTTCCCCTTGATAGGTATTCATTTTAATATATATTAGAAAAAATAATTAGAACATTACACTCATGATTTCATGAATGAGACTAAAATATTTAAATAAAAGCATAAGCTCATATAAGAAATAAATAGAGTAACAGACAACATGAATGTTGGTAAATGTCATGAACTTAGTAAGCAAATGGCCAAAGTTTGGAAAACAAATTAAGTTATAAGTTGAGTTGGAAGATCCAAGATATGTCGGAAACACACAGAGAGGTTAAATTTTGACCAAAGTGATGAGATGAGGCCCAGCTGAAAGTGAGGTTCTTCTTCCACTCAGGAGAAAGCATCAGGTGAGGGATGTTAGAATTTTTTATTTTTTCTGAGACAGAATCTCGCTCTGTTGCTCAGGCTGGAGCGCAGTGGTGTGATCTCAGCTCACTGCAATCTCTTCCTCCTGGGCTCAAGTGATCCTCCTGCCTCAGCCTCCTAAGTAACTGGGATCACAGGTGTGAATCATCAAGCCTGGCTAATTTTTGTATTTTTTTGTAGAGATGAGGTTTTACCATGTTGCCCAGGCTAGTCTCGAACTCCTGAGCTCAGACAATCTGCACACCTTGGCCTCCAAGGCTGGGATTACAGGTATGAGCCACTGCGTTTAGCAGACATCAGAATTTGGTTTGGTATTATTGGAACGTGAAGAAAGTGTTCATTTGCCCCATTCTTCTTAGAGTTTATTCAGTCAGGTATTACATAAAGGAGTCCTTACATTCTGGGGATTTGAGAGGCCTGGAAGGTATCCTTTGATACTGTTAAATGTCCACTACATGCACACATTTTATGAAGTGGAGAATATTCTGCTTCTTCAATTTGGTATCCTGCTTTAGGAGTATATTGTTTAATGCTATTTTAAGGATTTTTTATATTTTTGAAAACTATGATTTTAATAGCTGCATAGGGTTCAATTACATGATGAGACAGGTTGTTTACCCAAATTCTCTATTCTTGAAGTTTTTGAGTTTTTGTTTTATTTGCTATTATGAATAACACTGAGACAAACAAACTTTATTCTTGGTTACATTTCTGGTAATTTCTTTAGGATAGATTTTTACACAGGATTTCTTGGGTTAAAGAGTATACATATTTATAAGAAAATATGTTATGCCAATGGTCCTCCATAAAGGCTGCACACATTTGCATCTTCACTGGGAATGCACTTGAATGCCCTGTTTATTTGTTTGTTTTTATATCTATATCCTTATGGCTGAAAAAGGTTTTATAATCTTTTGAATATTATACACAAAGATTTAATTATCTGTTTGCATGGTGAATAAGAATCTTTATCCCATTATTTTCTATGGGGTATTGCTGATATGTTAAGAAAACAGTCATTTTTGGTAAATTTTATATACGGACATATTACTGAACTTTCTTATTGATTCTATAAGAATTGTACTTGATTCTCTTCATTTGCATTTAGGCAACAGAGAGGTTAGAGTAGATTCTAGGAGTGAAGATCTTCAACTTGCCTCAATGTAGAGAAGCCTCTATTGTTGGCCCATTCTTACCTGAGCCGAAAAACAATGCTAGCAGTAACATGCTGACAGGATGTAATTTACATGAATAAAACTGCATTAATCTACCAGTTTGACTGCTTCCCTTTAAGAGTAGAACTTACAGAAATATTACAGTTTTGTTCGCTGTCACTTGTCAAATTTGTTTAAAAAATAAGAGAATATGATTTTTCTTAGAAAAGAATGCTGAATTATGTTCAGCATTATGAAGAACCTGGAATGGGTTAGGAATTGACTATAGTCCCTTGCTTCTTTTAGCTTAAAACAGAATTTATGTTTTAATTTAGTTCTTCAGCCTCTATGTGAAATTGTTTAACATGAGTGTTAAGGCCAATGGTATAATAAAATGCCACTGATTCCTCATTTCTAATTTTTTTTTCATTTAGCAATGTCCATTGGCTTTCAAGTAAGTTGATTTTTAGGGGACTGGATTTGGCGGCTTATAGCTCTAATAAAATTATGCTGTTATAAAGGAGAATTGTCATTTTAGGTGCTATCAGACTTTTATGTTCTCAATATCCTGACATCTCAGTGGAGAATTAGGTGTTTATGCTCGGGTGAAAGCAGATTTAATGAACATGAAAACCACTGCCTTTACTCTTTCAAAGTGTTCTCCATATTTGTCATGTAAAACCCACTGAGCAACTCTGTGCTTAGTACTTTGTTTTGATTATTTCATCTCGATCCTCCATGTCAACAGTGGGAACAGAAGGATCCAAGCTAGCGTCCTTGAAAAAATATATAATAGGCAAAAAAAAAAAAAAAAAAAAAAAAAAAAAGCCCTCAGTCAAATGGTCATTTATCAGGGTCTTTAAAAATCAAGATCATTATTATTTCTTTATGGAGACAAAGTATAATTATGTAAACGCACTAATAGTGCACATCTGTTGTTTTTTCCTGCTCATTACATCTTCCTTTCTTTAGAATTGGGACCTTTGGAGAATTGCCCCCCATTCCTGACTCTATTA
Organism: Macaca thibetana thibetana; assembly: GCF_024542745.1. Classification (NCBI taxonomy): domain Eukaryota; kingdom Metazoa; phylum Chordata; class Mammalia; order Primates; family Cercopithecidae; genus Macaca; species Macaca thibetana. The sequence continues at coordinate 106,527,455 of NC_065589.1, read as the reverse complement.
GTGTGTCCTGGGGTGGGACTGGGTTTGTCCAGGTAGATTTGTGACCTAGACTTTATCAATCCAAACACCCTCCTCCTTCTTTTTCCCTCAGTCCTTATCCCTTAGGGATTTATTCAGGAATACGACTGGAGCCAGGTAATGTCCAGAACCTTGTTCTCTGGACTTGTCCTCAATGTACTGGGGAAAAGGCACTCACTCTCCCTGGGAAGACTAAGTGAGTACCATGAAACATGGAACTTGAGATGGCCATCTGAGCCACCACCTGGAGGAAGGAATTGGGGGCAAGAGCTAGAGAGGCTCCTGAGGACCTTACTTATGCCCCCCCTAGTCCAGCTCAGGCTGAAATGAGCTCTGCTATTGATGTCAAAATTATATTGGCCAATACATTTCCTCTACCTCCCTTCTTTCTTCATTTTAGAAGTATAGGGAATTTTCTTCTAAGGAAAGAATCCCAAGAAGCCTGCTACTCTCCTCTTTGCTTAGATCACTCTGCTTTTCAGCTAAGTTGGCTCTTTGGTATTTCTTAAGCATACTGGGCGCCTCAGGCCATTTGCATTTGCTAGGCCTTCTGTCTGGAAAGCTCTCCCCTTCCCCACTGTTCTGGTTCTCACCCCTTCAAGTCTTTGCTCTATTTCCTCCTCAAGCAGGCCTTCCCTGACCACCTTACTTAAAATAGAAGCACACACATTCCTCCATAAACTCTCTTCAGCTGTCTTCTGGCAAACTAAATACCTTATTATTTGTTTACGGCCAGTATTTCTCCACCTTTTCTGGATCCTAGAAGGAAGACATTTTTGTTTCTTATTTTCTGTGATATCCTTAGCACCTCAAATGGTGCTGGATAGGGTGGATGCTCAATTAGTGTTGGTCGAACTACAAATAAAAATGGTAGCTAATTCCTCCAGAGATTACTTGATAATTCTAAGTGGAAAATAATAACTTACACAGTGGAATAACCTGGAGGATACCCTGAACCTAATGATCGTATTCAGCATCCCCAAGAGTGAAACAAAGCCACATCACCTGCCTCCTGATGCAAGGCACTGAGGACATAGCATCACTTCTGTGTTATTTTGCCACAAATGCAAGGAAACATAAGAAAACATCAGATAAATTCAACATGAGGTTTAGTCAACAAAATAACTGGCTTGTATCCTTCAAGAACACTGATACTACAAATGAAAAAGAAAGGCTGAGGAAGTTTCCGGAGTAAAGGGAACAAAAGAGTGAGTAAACAAATGAAATGTATGGTTCTAGATTAGAAAACAATGCTATGAAGATCATTAGTGGGATAACTGGAAGACTTAGAATATGGACTGTATATTAGATAACAGTAGCATATCAATGTCACATTCCTGAGTTCAATAATTATACTATGATTACATAAGGTAATTTCCTTGTTCTTACAAATACACATGAAGTATTTGAAAGTAAAACATTATAATGTTGCAGCTTTCAAAATTTTCAGCACTAAATATACCAATATTTGTATCTATTTGAGAGAGAGACAGAGAGAGAAAGAACCAAAAAGCAAATGCTACAAAATTTTACCAATTAGAGAATTTAGGTGAAGATAAATGAGAATCCATTGCTTTAAAAAACAAACTTACAGATAATTGCAAGAATAATATTAGGTAGAACCATATAAAATGACTAATATTTGGACCTTTTGATGTATAAAAATGACAATCGCATTGAATATTCTTGCAACCTTTCTGTGAGTTTGATGTTTCTAATGAAAATTAGAAAAAAAGAAAGCAAATGTGGTAGGTATGACTGGCCAGTCTTTACAGAGTCATGTATTTACATGGACTATTTTTTTTCCCAGTAATTTATATCAGCTCGACTTGTTAAGCTTCCATATCCAATGTACTTGCTGAGGGAAAGAAGGAAAGAAAATGTAAAGTTGCCAATTAGTGGCTTCTCAGTCCCTCCTGATAATTTTGTCATACTTGATATTCATTTATAATTAGTTTGAAACTGGAAACTCCATCCTGTGTGATAGTTCAGAACTCCCTGGGCCTGACTCCTCTGGAGTGTGTCTGCAGGGACTGGCTAGCATGAACTGCTTTCTCCCCCTTCCGTCTGTCTCCTCCCTGCTCCAGTTTCCTAAACAACTGTTGGCTGGGTTGGAATAGAGCATGATAGTAGCTGATGGGGTGAAGAAAAAGTCCTTTTTTGTGATTGACAAGCACAGCAGCTGGACTTGGTGGAGCAGGTCCCTTTCTTGGATATTACTTGCTTATCTGGCTGGTGCTGGAGTCAGATGACCATGAGCTCTGCAAGGTCTCCTTCCTCGGTTTGGCTGGTGTTCACTGTGAGCTTCTCCTGCCTTGGAATTCTTAGTATAGGCAATGTGTGTGCTCTGTTCCAGCTCCAGACTCAGTGGCTTCTATGGGAACTTTCACATCATTTTAAAACCTTCTACCAGTGATGCGTGCTGCAGCTCAACTTTCACTGTGGATCTCCTTGCTCTGTTGCAAACTTTAGAAAGGCAGCCCTTGCAGTATGCATAGGACCTAGTAAGACTTCAATAAATGTATGCTGTCTACAGAGAACACAACAAATTACATCAGGACGTGAATAACTAGGAACATAATAAGATAGCGGGGCTCCTGGATCATGGCTCAAGGATCACCACCCTTATTTCAAGAGCCTCTGAAGAGGGAGAGTGAACCATATTCACACTAGAAAGGACAAAGTAACTAGGGCATAATTGGAGAACAACTTGGGAGTTATAAAGAGGAAGTTCAGTCTTCTTGCCTTTTACGTTCTCTGAATGATGTAGAGACTAGTGCTTTTGGTCTCTTGGTGAATTGATTGCCCAGAGTTACAGGGACTATGGCTCTGAGACCCCACCCAGACTGGCCTCCACCATACCCACTGTAGATGATTTAATTTCAGCAAAGAATCCTTTCGGCTGTTTGTGTATTGACATACAAAAGCCAAGGGGCATCTTTTCCTTCTAGATGTTATTGTGGTTCTATTTTGAGACTGACTCCTGCTGCTGCTGGTGTTGTGATCACCTTGGCAACAACTAATTGTCCTCTGAAGGAGAAATCACTGTCAAGCACCTTAAACACTTAGGGTCATTTAGTCCTTAGATTAACAGAGCAGACTTCTGAAACAGGCATTATTTTCCCCATTTTACAGATGAAGAAAGGAGACTTAGAGAGGTCATTCAGTTATTACATTATACAGCAGGGTTTTGACTCTTTCTATAATTAATTCCAAAATTTTGCTTTTATACCCTGTTTAACATATGCACAAGTTAATCTAATAAAATGAGGAAGGGAGTGTCCCATGGAAGGAGCTAGTGGAAGATGGCCCAGGGCACACGCTTTCCTTTGCCTGGCGTCACCACGGAGCGTGTTTGAAAGGGAGAGTCCTACCTGCAGTCATCTTGACTCTGTGGATGGAGCAGAGAATCTAGTATTTTTAAAAACTCCCCAGGATAATTCTGATATCCCAACTTCCCTAGAAAGTAGAGTAGATTTAGCCCTATACATTAATGGAATTGTTTATTCTAAGTAAATATGTGATTCTAATTTATTTTGTGGCATACTGATGGGGAGCTTTCCTTGAAGAAGTTTGGGGGTTAATTACAAGACAATATTATCAATAAGCACCTGTTTTATACTTCTTTCATGACTCAAGTAATATCTAGAACAATGATAGGCATAGCACAGGCTTTTTAGTTAGTTGGTTGGTTATTTAATGTGGAAGAGATGTGTGTCATTGGAGGATGAGCGTTATCTTGTAGGATATCCTTGTATAAGGTGATTTCTCAAAGATAAAGGCAAAGAGATAATGAATAACCAAGGAGAATGGAGCTCTTAGTACTAACGTCCAGAAATTCCTCAACTATTCTACAATGTGGGCCATTAAAGTTCTGATTTGAAGACATCCAGCTGCTAAAGAACAATTTAGTATTTCATCTCTCAATGTCAGTTTCATTTTGTTTTCTCTTGTGACAGACGGTACTTGCTTTGGTTAGCAGAAAGCAGATGATACTTGTTTTTATAGACATTTTGACGACGCAAGACGGCCTCCTTAACATGATCGGTTAACCTTTTCTCCCCATGTCTCTCTTTTTGCTTCATCAGGTATTTCTGTGTCTTTTGCTAGTAACACCCTTTAACTTTGTTTTTCATTGTTTAAACTTCTGTTGCTATACATTTACTTCTTTATGTTTAAAACCTTTACTTTTCATGATATTCCCATTTGCTCTGAATTCTGCAGAAATATCTCATTTTAGCCAATTTATTACTTGGGCAGCACTTTCTTTTCTAAAGTTCATTTTTATTATCTTTCTGATTTTTCTTCTCATTTTCTTGGGATTTAGATTGTATTATCGTGTAGTTGCTTGTAACAGTATATAGCAAAGAAATTTCTCTGTCATTCTTAACTACATTAACAAAGAAGGTCTGGATAAGTGTCTTCCTTTGAATTGTCCCTGTTGGTATTAGGAAATTGATCAGGATGTAGCAAAGATAGATATGATGAGCTGTGATCCATGGACTGGATTCCTACCCTGAGCATTTGATCATAATTGATGGAAATAATTACTAATATGTGTTGAGTATCTGCTGTGGCTCAGAATTGTACTAAACATTTTGCATCCATTATCTCCTTATTAATCCTCACAACAATGTACTACGCTTAATATTCATTTATCACCATTTTACACCAGGAAACTGAAGTACAAAAAAGAAACTTTTCCAAAGGTATAAAGGCAGTACATGGTGTGGCCAAGATTTGAATGTAGATAGTTGCTTTAGAACTATGCTTTGTCACTTCTCTGCTTTTAAAAACATTTTCTAGATATTATTTTTGAAATTTGTACTCATTCATTACATATATAAAAATATATTATTATATAAAGAACTGTTTAGTACTTTGTACTAAGTACTTATATGTGCTTTTTATAAGTACATATATATGTACTTTGTACTCTGTGTGTGTGTGTATGTACATGCTCCCTTTGATTATTTAATATTATCTGAGGTTACAGTCTTTTTTTCTAATATGTTAGCTAGGAAGCTCAGTTTTGGACCCATCTAATATATAAACCCCAAAGTTATCTTTTTAAAGGGCTGTTCCTGGAATGTTGACAAATCATTTTGTGTAGCTGAGCTTCAGTATTTTGAGTGTACCAAATATAATCAGTGTTTGACTGATTAAATATGTTACTTGCAAAATATTTTATTAGGTTTGCAAACTCTAATACATGGCCTGCTGTCCTGTTTCTGATAGCTAAGGGTGGATGTGGAAACTTTTAATACATGGAGTGTCTTCTCTTTGCTGATAGATGTTTCTGTAAAAAATGGATAAGGTGATGAGATCAGAATCAACTGTGTTTCTTATGCAGAACTAGTGCTCGAGATGCATGCTAACTCCCTAGCTATGCATCTCATTAACTTGCCTAGCAGTTGGAGATCTGCATACTGACTTTGAGAATATTTCATTAGTGTGTTTTTCCAAGGGAGGCTTTACATTTGCTGAAGAACTGACAAGATATGTGTCTCTATAACTCAACTAGTTTTGTATTATGATCAATATGAAAGATTGCCTCTGATTACCTGGGGATGCCATGAAACTGTTAAGATATATTAGGTTTCTGGTTTATTTTCTAATTGACTGACTCTTGTCAAATTTAGTAAAAGGAGGTGCATTGAAGAAAATTTTAAAATGTGATTTCTTTTTACTATTTTCCTTTAAGAATCTTTGTTTAATATTTGTCTTTTAATGTTTGCAACAATTTAAGAGAAAAATGAAAAGAAAATTGTCCTTATTTTACAGTTGACAAAATAGAAAGGGAAACAAGATAGTCTTTTATTGCTGCTATAACAAATTACCACAAATTTAATGGCTTAAAACAAATTTATTATCTTATAGGTCTGCAGATTAAAAGTCCAGCATGGGTCTCACTCACTGGATTAAAGTCAAGGTATTGGCAGGACACCTGTGTTCCTTTCTGGAGCTTTTAAGGAGCTCTGAAAGCTGTACTGATTACCCTTTTGATATTCTAGGGACAGCTTGCATTCCTTGGCTCATGATCTCTTCCACACCTTCAAAGCCTACAGCAACAGTGTAGTCCCTCCTATGCTTCCAATGTTTCTTCTTTCCTCTCATCTTTTTAACCTAGCCAGGAGAGATTCCTCTCTTTCTTTCTTTTTTTTTTTTTTTAGACAGAGTCTCGCTCTGTCACCAAGGCTGGAGTGCAGTGGTGCAATCTCGGCTCACTGCAACCACCTCCCGGGTTCACGCCATTCTCCTGCCTCAGCTTCCCAAGTACCTGGGACTACAGGTGCCCACCATCATGCCTGGCTATTTTTTTTTTTTTTTTGTAGACCCGAGGTTTCACCATGTTGGCCAGACTGGTCTCGAACTCCTGACCTCAAATGATCGACACACCTTGGCCTCCCAAAGTGCTGGGATTACAGGTGTGAGCCATCACGTCTGGCTAGATTCTTCTAAGTACTCATATGACTAGATTGGGCCCACCTTAATAATTATTGAATCAAAATCATCTCTGCATCTCCAAGTCCTTTTCCTTTGCAGCACCTGCAGTGTCCTTTTTGCAATGTAAGATAACATATTCACAGGCTCTGGGGATTCAGTTGTAGGCTTCTTATGGGGGGGGGGCATTATCGTGCTTATCACAGATTCCCCAATCTCATGACAGATTGAAAAAGGACTCATTATGCATAAGTTAGTTTCATCCTTTTAGCTATGAAATTACATACTCTGAAGTGGACCTTCCGAAGTATAAAATAGCTTATAATGATTGAATTGGACTCTAATGACATAAATTTCAGGAAATGGCAGATATGAAATAAGGAGTCTCTGTTTAATAAGAAACCAGGTTCCCAGAATTAGCATTGAGAGGATTTATTATCATCTGCAGTTTTTATCTGTTTTGTACATTTGTACAAAATAAACTGTAAGCACCTTGAAGGAGGTAAATCGGATTCATCCTCTTTTCCCTGAAGGATGCTGCTCCGTGCTGAGCCTCTGATTTCTTGTTCATTTGTTGATTGTTGTTACAGAGCTCTTTGATTACTAAGTAACTGCAACAGGACTGGCCCAAGGAACACTGGGAAAAGGATCAGACTGGGTTTTCTGGCTTCAGGCTCTTTTTTCTCTCTCCTCCAAGTCACATTGTCCCATCTCTCCTCCTCTGGAAGGCATGGGGAGCCTCTTGTCCTAGCAAGAGCTAAAGTTAAATTCTTCATTCACGATGCTTGGCAAAATGTGCTTTTTTGCATTCTAATAATCAGTAAAACGACCAAAAAGAGAGGCAATGGAATTTCAGATGCAGTAAGAAAATAAAAGGAATTTCTTCACAATAAGAGCTTCCCTGTTGTCCCCAAATCACAATCAGCTACTCTTCCCAACACTAGAAGGTGTCTCCATCTCTGTGTGATCAGTGATGGAGAAGGAGTGATCTGACATGGTTTAGCAATAGCATTGAGCATCATAATCTCTATGTCTGGGTAGACTTAGGGATTAGCTGGTTAATTTATATACTTATATCTCCATCTCTTTGAGACAGAGTTTCTGACTTCCCTTACCTAAGAGCGCAGTGCTGATAAATAGAAACCTAGGATTAGAAAACCAGAACAAACACCGGAAAAGAAAACATGCTACAGATTAACATAGTTACTATAGTTTCTGTGATTAGTGGTCAGATTTGACCTGACGGTAACCATAGCAAAAAGACACTCATGAAAATCACTGGTTTCTCTGGCAGTGTTAGGTCAGCTCCAGACCCTTGCAGGATTTCTGACCCAGTTTTTCTGGGGATCTTTCATGGACTTGAAGTACGCAGCGTAATATAGAGTAGTACATGCAATATCCACAATACTTAGAAAACTCACATTTATGGTATTCTCCTGTCTAGACCTATTGGGATCAGTATCTGAAAGGATGAATAGCTGGTCCTGAGCTATTAGGACATACAGAAAACAAGAAGTTTGTATGGCCTTAAGCATCAAGGAGAAAGAAATTTAAGTTTAGTTCTCTAGGCCAGGGCAACAATTCATCTATACACCAGAGGATGAAAGCAGTGTCTTATTTGAGGAAAGAATAACCCAGTGTCTCTCAGATGGCCTGCCTCTGCTGCCACAGTGTTGCTGCAGTTTAGTGGAGGTTGAAAATGGGGTGATGAGGGCCAGAAAGAACCTCCCAGCTTCAGACACTGGATTGAAAACCAAGGCAGAAGCTCTTCGGTGGTTTGGGTGTGTCCTCGTGGTCAACTTTCTTTAGAGGAAGATACAGGTAAATTTCTTGAGTTGATGCTTACAAAGATGTAGCCATTGGTTATCAGTAGAAAAGTATGAGATATTTAGAGAGTTACACTGAAATGAGAGAGAGAGAGAGAGAGAGAGAGAGAGAGAGATTGAGAGAGACAGAGAGAGAGAAATATTAAGGAGGATAAAAGAAGCAACATATTTTGTGCTTTGAACCATTTCAGACTATAAAAATTGAATTCAGCCTATTTCTTACCTATTTGATCATTTAGGGACAATTTCTAATAAGTGATTTGAGGTGTGTGTGTGTGTGTGTGTGTGTGTGTGTGTATGTCTTGTTTGTGTCTTTATATCAGCATGGGATATAACCTATGGGCTCCTGTGTTATAGGAGCCATGAAGATGCTGACAGGTGAGTGAAGACTGGGGTACACTTTACTCTTAATTTTTGATCTCCAGCCCTTCATTCCTCTCTTATCTGTCACCTGACCCCACATGACACCTGAAATTACTGTCTTGAATAATCTTCATGTTTCTAAACTCAAAAGCACCATCTTAACCTCTCCAGAGCATTTCATCATCCTCTCTTTCTCTGAGTAGCCTTTTCTATGTTTCTTTCTCAGTTAATGGCACTATCATTCCTTCTGTTATGCAAATCAGAAGCCCAGGAACTATCATTGACAGCTATCTCTTTTCTACACCCATATCCATTACATCCGCAAATTTGGTCATCTTGACCCCCTCCCCACAACCACCATCCTAGTCCAACATGTCATCATTTCTTATCTGGTCTGTGAAGTAGTTTCTTAAATACCTCCCCATATCTGCTCCTGTCTTGCTCTATTCCCTTCCCCAAACAGTTACAAGACATGTACATCTGGCAATAATGTTTCAAAATGAAATTTGCTACCATGGCCTACAAGGCCTGGTATGCTTAGTCTTGCTTTCCTCTTAAGCATCATCTTGTGCTCCTTGCTTTTTGCATTCTTGCCACATGTGCTTCTTCCAGTTCCTCAGACCTGCCAAGCACATAATTGGCACAGGGCCTTCGCACATGCTACATACTCAGAATGCAATATTCTTGCCTTGTTTGTTTCACCTGGCTGGTGCTGTTTTGTTTTTAGATTTTAGTATGAGAGTTACTTCCTCAGAGAAGCTCCCTCTGAGCTTTCTTACTAGGTTTTTTCCTTTTATCTCTCACATAGCAGCATGGTCTTCTGTCAACGCCTATCTTCTGCTAAGCTGTAAGCTTCATGAGAGCGAGAATTATGTTTGTTTTTGCACCTGACACAGAGCATGCACTCAGTAACTAGTTGCTGAATTAGCAAAATCCTATTTCTTCCATGAACTCTTTGTTAGTTATTTACATCTGCACAAAACTGTCCCTTTCCAAGGCCACTCTATTACGTATGAGTCTTCCTTTGTTCTCTTTCTTACTATATTTTTGAGGTTTCTTCTAACTACATGGTAAGTTCTATAAGGAAATATTGTAATTTTTATGAGGAGAAGGAGCATATCTAGTTCTTTTAAAAAAGAAAGTCCTCCAGAGTGCCGAGAATGCTCTTGAGCACATAGTAGGTTTTGAACCACGACTTGAAGATCAGTATACCTTTGTTCCTATATATGTGGAAGTTCAGCCACAATATTTTGCATATAGCACCTCTTTTCTTGGCTTTCTCCTCCAGCCACCTCAGATACGGGACAGGTTGGGGGTAGATGAGAGGTGGGAGTAGAAACATTGGTTTGCATCCTCTTCTCTGTGGGAGCTTTCTGGAACCTTGAAGAGGACAGGCTTAAACTTTTCACCTTTCAGATCAGGAAGCTGAGACCCAGATGGGAGAAACTCTTGCGTTGCATGGGGCAGGTGTGCAGTAAATTGTACCAGGTTGTGTAACTAATTAGAAGAAAATCTGTGGCCATAACTTGGGTCCCCTGACTCCAGGCCCATTGTTCTTTGCTAGGTTGTCTCATTTAAATTGGGAGAAGAAAGATGAAGCACTCATTAATAAGAGGAGGAGCACATACTGGGAATCAAAATTAATAGGGACAGGGAAAGCCATGAAGATCCTGAGGGAAAATATGGGTCTGTGGGTGAAGCCAGGTAGAGCAGGCATGGGTTATATATTTGGCTAAAATCATTGTCTAGAATTTATTTTTCTTTGAAGCATATGCATTCCATCTATTTTTCTTATGCCTTACTATTTTAATCTTTATTTATAGAATAATTATACATTAAAACATGCCTTTAAAAATATCCTTTTCCCTCTTGCCTCTTTTTGTCTTTTTAATATTTTTATTATACAAGCTCTAAGTTGTGGCCCCACTGGATATTATAGTCTGTAACTGTGAATGCAGTGTGTGTGGCTTAGTTTATGATCAGACACAAATCTGGTTGTGTTGTTTTCCCAGCCCATCTATGCCTTTCCTTTTCCTGGGTACCAGATGTCATTTTCTTTGTGTGCCTGTGCGCGCGCGCACACACACACACACACACCTGAGTGTGCATAAACAAAGATTAAATTGAAGTGAAATACGGTGACATATGGTACCTGAAAAACCAGAGTCTCAATAGCAGATCCGTAATCAAGGGTGCAGATGTTTGGCATTTGACAAATGAAATTTTTAATGTAAAACTGTTTTAGTATATTAAGTCAAAAGATGGAAAATTAGCTGCATACCATAATGAACATTTTCTTCCATTGAAAAGGAATAAAATGAGAAAATTAACCAAACAAATAAGTTAGGCCCCCAGTGATCCTCTGAATATGTTTTTCCAAGTACTCGGATTTCATTTTTATTGCCTCTTGGGGGTTCTTTTCTTCTGCCTTCATTATTTAGCTTACTACACAGGTAGTGTGTTAAGATATTCTAAGTTTTGTTAACCTTAAAGTATTTGGAAATAGATTTTCATGAGGATACTGTAATGTTTTCTTTCTCCAATGTTGAATTTTATTGTAAATGTATTTTTTTCTCCTCTCTATCCTTTCAGACTTTTGTTTCCCATTTTATCTTAGTTTCTAAAACCTCTTGTCTCTTCTAAACACCTTTACTTAGCTATTTCAAATGGATACCAGCCTATTTTTCAAATGTTTCATTGTCTGTATCACTGTCATTAAATTCACTTGCGTATACAATTTGGCATTTAGTTATGCCCTGTCCAGAATTGCTTTTGGCTTAATGCATGCTATTATTTTACTCTACCTTGATTGTAAATTCCTTAAAATTAGGAGTTTGATCTTGGGATAAGTGATCCATAAATCCCCCTTGATTCCTTTTGGATTGTTTTTAGAAAAGGAAGCAGTCACACTACTTAGCAGAAAATGACATATGTGGATCAATTATAAATACATAAAATGATAATCAACTGGTAATTGCTGTCAATAAAATGATTTGGCGTTTCTTCTCAATCTTTTGGAACTGCGCCACTTGTTTCCTAGTTTGCCTTATTTGTTTGGTGGTCTGGAGTTCTCGGCCTGTAGAATCTTTTTTTTTTTTTTTTTTTTTTTTTAAGCCATATTCAATTTTTCAATGGGATTTTCATCCTCTTTTCATCAGAAACAACTCAAAATGATATTTCCTAACAGTATTTTTACATTAAAGAGAAATACGGATCTCAGTTAAAGATTAAAAATAACATACATATTTGTACTTAATATTTGTATAATATTCTCCTTCATCTCTTTATTTGACCCTTATAACATAATCCTATAAGTAGGCAGGCATTTATAGTCTCAGTTTATGAGTGAGGAAACAGATACATGATCAGGCAAAGTCCGTATAGCTGTTGAATAGCAGAGCTTGAGTTCCAACCTAATCATCTGGCTTCAGATTTTTTGGGCCTCCCAGAGGCATTGTGTCTTTTGTAGAATAGCTAACCTTTAAGTACACACTATTGTGTTTGATGCACTGTGTAAAGAGATATTCTCCAAAATACACGACAAAGCCATTTCTCTATGGCAAAGACATAGCTGTTATAATATTTTGCCTAGTGACATAGACTTGTGCAGAAAGACATGGACATCAGCTGTTGGTGGATTTACCAAAGGCTGGTGTCCCAAAATAAAAATGCCCAGTGTTAGAGATGAATGGTTTTAGGTGCTTTAGAAAGAAACGCAAGGCCCTACCAAATATCATCCTTTGAGGATATACTCCTTGGTCTTGGCAAATGAACCTAGGTAGACAATCTTCCTTTTCTTTCATAGCCTACTTATGTAAGGCTTATCCTTCCTTTAAGCCCAGCACAGTTCTTCAGTATGGGCTTTTCTATGTTGCTCAGGACACTGAAATATCTTGCTTTTAGGAAACTCTGTAATAATTGTCTGTCCTGCTCATTTAGCATCTAGCAAATGTGTTAACTTAATTTCATTATAAATGTTCTGCTTCCTCAACTGGATTTAAAGGCTATGCTTATGCATTTTGTATTACCAATTTGACCATAGTACCCTAGACACAGTAGGCTGTAATACGTACTGGTTGAGATGTTTATTAGGGCTTTCCAGCAATAAGAGAACCAATAGGATATATACACATATACAATTGGGTGATATATATATATATATCTCACACAATTATGGAGGATGAGAAGTCCCATGATATGCCATCTGTAAGCTGGAGAGCGGGGAAAGCTGGTGGTGTAGTTCCAACTGAATTTGAAGGCCTGAGAACGAGGGAAGTGGATGGTGTAAGTCTCAGTCTGAGGACAGGAGAAGACTGATGTCCAAGCTCATGCATTCAGTCAGAAGGGTCAAATTCCTTCTTCTGCCTTTTGTTCTATTCAAGACCTCAATGGTTAGGTTGATGCCCACCCACATTGCAGAAGCCTATCTACTTTACTAAATTCACTGATGTAAATGCTAATCTTATCCAGACACACTCAGAAATCCTGTCTACACTGGGCACCCCATCTCCCAGTGAAATTGACACATAAAATTAATCATCACAACATGGACCTGTCCCCAATGGTCCTCATCACTTTGCCACTGGCTATCCCAGTCTCCAGGCATTCATACAACTTAAAAGAATACAGAGATCATTTGTTTTGCATATAGCCTGTAATAAGAACTGTGCTGATGCAGATGGTGTCAATATCCCCATTTTATAGTTAAGACACTGAATCTCAGAAAGTAAAGTAACTTGCCTGAAGTTACCAAGTAGGTAGCTGACTTGGGATGCATTCTTTCTTCTACCACTCTTGAAGGTTGGCCAGTATTTATCCTCTAGATATACTTTATCTCACTCTTATGTTTGCTTTTCACCTGAGAATATTGGTAGCTAGACAACAATTTGTGGATTTTCCAGATAAAACCATCACTCTTCTACTGATCTCTTAATAATAGACTTTGTTTGTGTTGGGTGATTATCATACTGGTAGAAATTCATACTCTAGTAAGTTTGAAAGGAGAGGGCAATTGGCCGGGCGCAGTGGCTCGCGTCTGTAATCCCAGCACTTTGGATCATGAGGTCAGGAGATCGAGACCATCCTGGCTAACATGGTGAAACCGCATCTCTACTAAAAAATACAAAAAATGAGCCGGGTGTGGTGGTGGGCACCTGTAGTCCCAGCTACTTGGGAGGTTGAGGCAGGAGAATGGTGTGAACCCAGGAGGTGGAGCTTGCAGTGAGTCAGGATTGTGCCACTGCATTCCAGCCTGGGCAATCCAGCCTGGGCAATGGAGCGAGACTCTGTCTCAAAAAAAACACAAAAAAACAAAAACAAAACTAAAAAAAAAAAAAAAAAGAGAGGGCAATTATAGGCATAGATCTTGATTATTTTCTAGGAATTTTTTTTTCTTTTTTTTCTTTTTTTTTTTTTACAATTAACTGTTTGGTACTTTTAATGACGTATCTCTTTCCTTTTTAGATTTAAGGCAATAATTAGAGCTAATCTCAGCTGGGTGAACTACGAAGGGTCAATTGTGGGTCATATGATTCAAAGAAGTTTGTAATGCATATAGTTAGAAATATCCTACTTCGTGATTTTACTTTTGTGTATTCAAAGTCACATTTCTGAAAACTGCTGATTTAGAGCCTAGTTTATAGAAGGGGGTGTTTTTCACTCAGGCAAAGTGCAAAAGGTCAAGTAGAATAATTTAGACCATCATTAAGCATCTTTCTTTTTCATATGTCATAGGTCCTTGCTCAACCTTTGATGAGGGGAAGAAGATGAAAAAGGTTTGATCAGATGGGGGAAGTTTTTTGAGATGTAGATAATCACTTCATAAAAATTGTAAAATTCACTAATATTAATAAAAATATTCACTAAAAGTTTCACTCCTCTAAAATGCATGGCATGGCCTCCAAATCCCCATAGAGTTTTTTGATATTCATTCCTAGAATTTTAGAGTTTAATAGTTTAGCTAGAACTCTTATCAGAACCTTTTCCTGCTAGAGAAGTTGGTTCTGTGACTAATATGTAGCTAGTACCCGGCAGTATGATGATACATCATGTCAAAATATTGAAATATTTCCATGTTGTTTGGTAAATGAAACTGCCTTACTTGCTGAAACCTCTCACAGTCAAAGAGCTAAAAGGTTAATGTCTAGTACACTAGAGGCCAGAGAGGACCCAGCCCCTGGTCAGCATCCATCCTATTGGTGGTGAAGTGTTTTAAATCCACCCTTGGTTGTTCTTGCACAGTCTTTCTGCATTGAACACGCTCACAGCCACAGTGGCTGTGGTCCTTTGCTGCTCTTTGTCAACCTGAGAGTTGACTTTTGAACGCTGACACACGTTGCTCTAATATAAAATTAGTGGTAGAGTCTTCTTAGTTGTAAATACAGTACTTTAAAAATATGCCATATATCTAGGTAAAAGTGAATGGACAAATCTAAGTTTTGCTTCCTTATTTTGTTACTACTATTGTTTTTCAAGGAAATGCATGTAGGTTGACTGTGACCCTGTGACATATTTGAGGAGTTCTTAGCATCTCAGTGTCAGAGTTTTATTCTGGAAATGCCTAACTAGGGGTATAGTTTTAGTATCTGTGATTGTAGCTGGAAATACATTCTATAAATTGTGAAATGCTTTGACTCCAGGGTTTTTTAAAAGAAGATGATTTTATGAGGTTTATGATACAACTCCAATAGTAGTAACTGCAGTAGAACACAATGGTCAGCACTGCTTGGACAGCTGCTACTTACCACTCAGTTTTATATGGACAATTGACCTCTAGAAAATGCCAAATTCATACTAATAAATCTACTAATAAATCTGTTATCTTCTATATTTTAGGTAACAATAAAATGTTTTAAATAATTAGTGAAATAAGGTTGGATATAAATGTTCCAGTGTACCCTAATTTTTCCCTCATAAAACAATGAGAGAGGTCCTACTGTGTATTTTACAAAGACTAATTGACTTGATAGCAGCCATATTATTTTGAATGGTGGAGCCAAAGCTGAGACTTACATTTGCCTCCAGAGCCAACATGCAACTCTCATCACACCTACTCTGATACTGGGGCATCTCCTGATTATCAGGACTCTATTTCTATACAAAGCTTAATATTTTAAGTAAGGGACTTTTAAAGTTATAGAAAACTAACAGGTCATGAAACAAAACATAACAAGAAGACCTCTTTAAATTGAAAAAAGAAGACTAAATTTGTTGTGTTTTCATATCATTCATAAAGTGAGCAAAAAGTAGGATGATATTTGAGCTCTTTAATTGACTCCAGATGTAACTCTCTGGTGACTGCTAAGCCATTTTTTTCTTAGTTATCGAAATAAAGTTATTAACATTAGCTTGCCTCATAGGAGATGTTATGGAGTGTTGAGAAACTTTTAAATTAGCAATATTGATGATGTAAAGTATTATGATATAGAATGTGAATTCATTAAATTTTTCAGTTGTGAGGAGGCTCTGATTGTAAAATCTTTTGCCTCATGCGTGTCAGGAGTAGATTAGGCTCTTCAGCAAGCTGACTTTTATACCCATTCTCCCTCTACACTCTGTGGGAAACCTTCTGAAGTATATATTTGGTCTTTGTGGGGAGTAACCCTTTGTTTTAGCATCTTCATTCTATATTGTAAAAAATATCTACAATAACTCTTATACTTCAGTTTCCTCACAAAGTGGAGAAATAAAAGTTTAATATATATTAGTCCTTTCTGAAAATATGCCATACTTCCTAAATTCCATGGTCCAAGAAGAGAAACTGGTACTCATTTGAGTTGTTAGATAAAGTACTGAATCTATCCCTGATAAGGATGAAAGAACACAGGGGTTTGAGTTGTATAAAGACAGAGAAAATGACTGAGAATTAATGCCTGTTTATTTTTGCTCTCGGGGAAGAAATTAAACTAATCTCATCAAAGTTATTTAGGAAGTTTGCGACTACTCTTTAATCTTTGTTTCCGAAAACAGCAGACTGCATTATTAGAAAGGAGATCATTGCGTGTGGGAAGAACATGCAGCTGTTGTCTGTTTTCAAATATGAAATTAAAGAATTTGAAGTTAATTTCAGAGCTAAAGAAAACTGCTAGTCAAAACAGTGTAGGGATTTTGGAAATGTTGTTGTATTATTTAACACATATTTATTCAAAAAGTATGTATGTGAACTGCAATGCAAACATCTTATGGATGTAATCGCACATGAAAATGTCACTAATGCTGAGCTCCAACTACAAATTGAACAACTGGACCTGAGGGTATTAATTTGGTCTCTGTGTTTCAGTTGGTTCATACTCAACTGTTTCCATACTCGAGAAGAGAGAGCCTGTTTTCATCTTCACTGTCAGGAGGTCCATATACATGCAGTATTTTAATTTCATATTGTCTAGTCCTGTGGCTAGCAGGGATGAGATTTATTAGTGTGTGTGCATTCACTTTCTGTATATATTGTATTAATTGGTAAAACCACCTTGCGACCTAACATCCTCCCAGGGAGCTTAGCACCTCACTGGCTGTCCTTTCTCCATCACCGCTCTAGATCCCCATGCTATGTTGACCTTTGACTTTTAGAGTGCTCCAGGGCTCAATTCTTGGACTACTCCACTTATCTAACTATATTTCCCCCTTAGGTGATTGCATCTAGTTCTGTGGCTTTAAATGCCATCTACATGCTAAAGATGTTTATATTTTTCTTTCTGGTCTCAATAACTCCTGAGCTGCAGGTTTTTGTGTCTGCCATCTAGTGTATATCTCTCCTTGGATGTCTAAACTCATCTCAAAACTAACACACCTAAAATGATGGGTATTAATTTCTGTTGCTCACACCCCTCCATGATCTAGCTCCTCTCTTGTCTTCCCCATCCCCATGGTCCTACCATTTACCCAGTTGCCAGGCCAAAAACCTGAGAATTATTCTTGAACTTTCTCTTTCTCATTCATTTCACATTTAGCCCATTAGCAAATCCTTGCAGCTATACTTTCAAAGTATATTCCACATATATCTCCAAATTAATCCCAGCAGGTCACAGCTATCTTCCTAGGTTGGATTGTCTTCATCTTTCCCAGAGATCTCTCTGTGTCCACTCTTAACCTGGTGGGTCTGTATTTGATCCTCCGTATTCGTCATGAATCATCAAAAATATAAAGCTGTTCTTGTCATCCCCTGTCTTCCAAGGGCTTTTCTTCCTACTTGGAATTAAATCTCAAGACCTTACTATGACCTGTAAGATCTGCCAGGGTCTGGCCATTGCCTGTGGCTGTTTATTTATTTTCTACCACTCTACTTCTGCACTTACCTCATTTACTCTGCTCTAGCCATAGCCTCCCTTCTAGCCAAGTAACTTTCCATCTCAGGGCCTCTGTTCCCTCTGTATCATTCTCCTCACCCAGATATATGCATGACGTATTCCCTCCCCTCGTTCACAAATCTGTGCTCTTCCTTCGGATAGCTGCAAGGCTTCCTTCCTCATGTCATTCAGAGTGACTGCTCTATCTAAAATAGCAACTCTGCCACTCTCTATTCCTGCTTAATATTTTATAGCACTTCTCATTACCTGAAGTAATATTGGTTATTTCACTTGTTTATTCATTGTCTGTCTCCTTGGCAAGTGTGGAAGCTCCATTTGGATGTGGCATTGTGTGTGTTATTCATCACTGTCTCTAGAAATGGCATCTAGAATATGGTGATGAATGGATGAATCAATGATGGAATTACATTCTCTTTTTTTTGCTTGATATCCTTACCCATCCTCTAATTTTCATCTTTGATGGTTTAAGTCATTTCTTTATATATCCTCCTACCTTGCAATTAATATTCAACAATATCCTGTTCCTTTTAGAATAGAGGAGCATCTCATTTAAGAGGCAGTCAAAGAGCATAATGGGTTCAGGCATAGGACCTGGAAAGAGACAGACCTGAGTTACATCCTGGCTGTCTAGTTACCAACTTTGTGATTTTTGGACAGTTTGCTTCATTTCTCTTGACTTTATTTTCCTATGCTATTATCACACCCGTATGCTTTTTATAAAGAATAAGTAAAATCATACATGTGGAACTCTTGGTTTAGAGTTAATGCTAAAGTATGGTACCTGTTATTATTGCCTTTGGTCCTAAAGAGTTGTGTAAACTAATTTTTTTGTGATTAAATCATCAATTAACAAGTAACCACATTTGTTTGTCTTTTTTGTTTGATGCTCTGGATGTGATCCCTGTTTTTCTTAAGATCTGCTTCCTTGGGTTGGAATTATAAGTTGGGTATAGAGGGAAGGAGGAGGGGACAGTTTGCTTGGCTATTCTTAAATGAGATGAGTCATGTTTTGGGCTTAGGGATACTAAGGGCAGAGTTCCCCTTTTATCATTTAAATGTGTAGTAAGGTCAGTATTTAAACCACGCCAAATGAAGCTGTACAATAAATGTAGCTTCTGTACTTTCTATAACTGATTTCGTCTTAATTGAAAGCCTCACTCTACTGGGTACTAGAGCTTGGGGGAACATAACCCTTCAAATTAAGGGTATGCCAGTCTTTCTTGGTTAAACAAGTCATATTTTGGTCGTCTAATTTTTTGCGTATACATATTCAGCTTTGCTATGTTCCTCTGCCTTGCCCATACTCCTTCTCAAGATTAGGTTATTGAGTCAAGAGGAACCTATGGGGCTGATACACTGACTTCTGGGTCTTTCTTGGCATCTGACTGAGGGTGGCCATTTTGGTCTGACCCTGAGTGTCTGGCACTGTACCCGCAGAGGTGTTCAGACCTGATTTGCATGTGTTTTGGGCACCATACTAGCACTCAGTGATAAAATCTGCTTTTTACCCGATTATAAAATCTTCATTTCCTGCCTGAAGTCTCTGCTTGTGCAGCTGCCTTGCTCTGTAAGTATGGGGTTTCCTTAGTTTTCTTCATTCTCTCAGCTCCTGGAAAGCCGTGGATGGTGAAGGAGGATATTAGGACCTCTCAGGTGCTTTAGCTTCACCATGCTGGACATTTATAGCTCAAGTGAGAGAATGCTTTAGTCCACTAACCTAGAAATGTTTGTAATTTATGTATAAACTACCCTTGAGACACTGTCATGTTGTTCTCATGCCATATAGGACAAAGGAATTGACAAGGGAGCTTGCAGATTTTCCTAGACTATGCTTTGAGGACAAAGATTAAGCACGCCTCACACTAAAGTTTCTTCATACATTTGAGGGTATGCGCCACACCTACCTCCTTTCTACTGCCTGAGGGTCAACCCTGGCTGGGAATATACTCCTTCCACCTAGTGTTTCTCCCGTTCTCTCTCTAGTCTCTGCTAATGAGAAATGGAAGAACTGTTTTTCCTGGCTGGTAGGAGCTTCTTATCCTCCATCCTCAATACACTATGTCTTACAGTAAAACTCTGTGATCAGAGTTCAACATGGTTAGTTTTGATATAGAAATAGGGAATTTATAGTAATAATAATAAAATCTCAGAACCTTTTTCTTTAGTTAAAAACTCTGACCTTTAATATTATTGTTTCACTATGTACTCATTAATTTTAGTCTTTGAGACTCAGAGTCTGGCATTGACCTTCTTCCTTTAGGCAGAGACCCTCCTCCCCATCCTAGAAGACACTTGACATGCACAATGGAGGGTGTAAAGGGAAAAATTTTCAAAAAAAAAATTGCCTGTCTTTAACCTATTGATCATATTATTGTCTTGACATATTTTATTTTTTCTTCTTCCTCTTTTTCTGCTGGTTTGGTGCTGCCTGATGATCATTTCAATCTTGTTGTTTATGTTGGTCTTGCTAATTCATGATTTTTTAATCAAAGAAATTAGTCGTAGACAAAGGCATGTACTTAAGTTGAGTCAATGAGCTTCAAAATGGTATCTTTTACATATAATTTCAAGTTTATGCATTCAGTAAGCATTTATTGAGTACCAACTATGTGCCTGGCATTGTATCATTGTCGGGGTATTAAGTTGGAATGACATGGATTTTTGCCTTAAAACCCAGTTTAGTAAGGAAATAGACAGAAAAATAAGTACAAGGCAGATTGATAGCATATAACTGAGTATGCAAAAGAATATCAAGAAAGAGGCTGAGGGTGGTGGCTCACACCTGTAATCCCAGCACTTTGGGAGGCTGAGATGGGCAGATCACCTGAGGTCAGGAGTTCAAGACCAGCCTGGCCAACATGGTGAAATCCCCTCTCTATTAAAAATACAAAAATTAGCCAGGAGTGGTGATACATGCCTGTAGTCCCAGCTACTCAGGAGGCTGAGGCAGGAGAATCATTTGAACCCTGGAGGTGGAGGTTGCAGTGAGCTGAGATTGTGCCATTGCACTCCATCCTGGGTGACAAGAGCAAAACTCTGTCTCAAAAACAAATAAATAAAAAGGAATATTGAGAAAGAAATCACCAGTTCTCTTGGGTAGTTGCAGAGCGTGTCAGGGTTCCCACTGAGTTGGAAGTTGGAAAACAGCTTGCTAGGCAGGCAGAAGAGGAGCAGCACAAGCAAAGGCACTGAAGCAAACCTGGTGTGTTATCTAAAATCACCTCTGTGTTTGCGGCATTGGACGTTCGAAGGATTGGCAGAATATAAGACTCAAAGTAAACAGGTCCAGATCAACAAAGGCTTTGAATGTCTTGATAAAGAGCTTGAACTTTATCCTAAAGATGGGGGGCACTGGAGAATTTGAAACACAGGAGGGGTATGATCCAAGTTATATTCCAGAGAACTTGCTCTGGATGGTATATGGAGAAGTGATTGGAAGGGAATAAGCCTGCTGGAAACCAGATGGCAAAAGATGATAAGGGAGAAAGAAAAAAATAAGTCAAGGGGCATGCAGTAAGTAGAGTGACAGAACAATAAATTAGGGCTGTGGGAAATGAGAGGGAAAATATGGAATGATTCCAGATTTTTTGGTTTGATTGGATAGTTGGTGGTGCTACCAAAGAAGAGGGAATATATTTAATATCAAGAAGAACTTCCCATACTATCATCAGTGAGGTTAGCATTTATTGTTCCCTTGCTATGTGCTAAGCCCTTTGTATTCATTACTCCTAGGCAATTCTTCTAACAGCCCGATAAGGTAAGGATTTTAAACCCCATTTTACATACCAGGAACTGGAGCTCCAAGGGGATATAGATACCTTGGCCAAAGTTTTACAATGGGAAATACTGGAAGTAAGACTTGAACCCATCTGTCTGACTCCATAGTCTGCTTAAAAGTATATTTTACATTTTTACATTTAATGTTTAATATATTCAATTTTAAAGGTAACACACATTTGTTATGGAAATGAAAAAAGGCCCGGCGCGGTGGCTGCCTCCCAACACTTCGGGAGGCTGAGGCGGGCAGATCACAAGGTCAAGAAATAGAGACCATCCTGGCCAACATGGTGAAACCCCATCTCTACTAAAAATACAAAAAAATTAGCTGGGCTTGGTGGAGTGCGCCTGTAGTCCCAGCTACTCGGAAGGCTGAGGCAGGAGAGTCACTTGAACCTGGGGGGCAGAGGTTGCAGTGAGCCAAGATTGTGCCACTGCACTCCAGCCTGGCAACAGAGTGAGACTCCATCTCAGAAACAAAACAAAACAAAACAAAACCTAAAATTTGTTAGGAATAGGAGAAATTATTGTTCAGGGTATTACAACACGAAAAGCTGATATTTGGCTTTATTTTGCTGGGTGAACTTCCTCGTGGGGATGCAGGAGTTTGAGACACCTACAAAGATACACAACTGGGTATATCTTCTTGATGGTTGCTTATGAATCTGGATCTCAGACTAGCAGTCAGAGCTAGAGAAACATATTTGGGAAAAGTCAGTAGATAGGTGGTAGGTAAACTGTAAAATTAAAGAAAAGAAAAACCAAACTTTTCTTAATTATTGCAGCTGTATGTGTCCTGATTTTCTGCAAAGAAAATAAAAATATACATTTTTTTTCTGAAGAAATGAAGGGATGGAATGCCATACCTACTGTCATGATAGCAAACTTCGTCTCCATGACACCCTGAGGCAGCTACGTCTGTGGAAGCATGAATTTGTCAAATGAAAGGATTTAAGGACAATTGTTTTTAAAAACATCTTGCACTCTTTCATTATCATTTCCTTTTTCATCTGAATGATTTCTGTGTTCTTGGGAAAATACTAGCATTTATCATTGTTAACTTGGAAAAAAAGAACTGCGCTGGATTACTTTATAGGTGTCAAAAGCTACACAGGAAGTAGAGAGCACCACGAAGTACTAACAGCATGAAACAGTTTGTGTTCTTTGTTCCTTGTCCAAAAATAATTGACTCATTAATCTCAACCATATCAATCTGGCCCCATTATGAGGGTCAAAGACAGGTTAATTCTAATAAGTTGATGAGTATCAGTTCACAGATAAGGCATGCATTTAACAGATAATATCTTGGCAAGAAAGCAATAATTAGAAAAATTATTTAGTGAGATGATTTCAGGGAAAATGGGATAATAAAACCCCTAGTTTCTATCTCAGGGTTATTAGGAGAATAAAAACTGAGTTATGTTCCTAAAATTGACATTTGGAAGTAAAGCACAAGGTAAACTTCTCTCCTCTTTGGGAAGAACTGTTTTTTGAAAATAATAAAACACTTTCACTAAGGGAGCAATAATTTCACCCAAATCACAGAACAGTTGGGGTGAAGAATTATGGGAATTTGACATTAGATTGCTTTGGCCCTGATTCCTGAACCCATTACTTCATTATCTGACTTTGAGCAAATAATTTAATCTTTATAGATCCCTGTTTCTTTCTCTATTAAGTGGGATGAAAATCTATTTCTCAGATTTGTTTTAGGAATTGAACAAGAAAATGCATGTGAAAACATCAAGCACAATCTTTCACGTACTTTAATTGTTCAATAAATGTTCTTTCCTCTTCCCTTCTGAACAATGTACTCTAATCAGGTGCTGACTGGCATGGTGTCCCTTTCCAGAAGAATGTTATTGTAATTTTGAATTTGAGCAAAATAACCAAAATAACTGTTCACTCGTATCGAGTGGTTTCATTTTATTTTTGATTTTTTTGCTTCCTTCCTTTGCTTCCAACTAAGGTATTGCTTTCTTTTCTTTCATGTAACTTAACAGATTTAAGAGCACTGTTTATACTTCTATTGTCAAGGGTAATCATTCATTGGAAGTAAGGCAATGTCCCATTGTTACAGTTATTGGTGTCTATTGGGGGAAAAGTTAGAATTTTATTAACTCTGTTCAAACATTACATTTCTTACATTTCCCAAGAGGCATCCTGGCTTATGTAAATTTCTCTCTGATGATACTTATATTAACATGCTTATCCCTCATGATGAAATAGTATTCATGAATGCCCATTGTTCTTTTCTCCTGCATCATAACCATACCACATGCATAAGGAAGCCATTAAAATGGAGAAAAAAAATTAAATAAAACTTTTTTTGCCATTCAAGAGAAAAGTACAGGAATGAGAATCTAGTTTATATCTTGTACTTTCTTGGGGTGGAATCTGATAAATAACACAGAGATATTGCCACACTCTGGTGGAAGACACAGGCATGTGAAGAACCAACAGTGAGCTCAGGGTGGTACTGGAGGCTTGTGTCTACTTTTACTGACATCTACAGCTGATCAGTGTGCAGTCACTTGTTACCTGATTTGCAGATAAAAGGTGCTTATTTTAGTTAGGATGTTTCTCTGTACTGAGTAGGTGAGGAAGGGTCCTAAATATAGTGCCCTGACAGTTTTGGGGTGGCTTCTTCTCTGATGCGTTGTCATATGGTGGGGTTCTAGGGGTACTCCTTGTTGTTCTCCTAGGGATGCAGAACCCTTTGAACACTAGGGATTTATTCCAGTTTACATAATTCCTTGATCCAACAGCTATCCACTGTGCCCAGCTGTGGGGGCAGTGTATACCATCACACTTAAGGATCATCCACAGGGATTTCAAACTGTACTCTGAGGGACCAGAGGCCTGAGACTGAAAGCAATGTTCTTCCAACCCCCGTTAGGCAGAGCTTTGTGGTTTTGATCTTTTTTAGATGTTGGGCTTGTGCATGTGGTTTTGATTCTGAGAAAGTTTTATTGGTCAGGGTCCAGTCAGGTAAACCAAAATTATTCTAGAGATCTCAAATAGAATATAACACAGGGATTAATATAGGTGTTGGAAGAGGGGAGAAGCCAATCAGTGGACAATGTGGTAACTATGAGGCAACAGCTGAAAGCTACCAGCATTCCTAAATCTAGAGAAACAAGACAGGGAGAAGTGCTGCAAAAGCTTAGAAACTGGGGTCACTTGGTGGAAGCTGGAATTACAGTTGTCCTGCATATTGGATGCTGTATCTGTATCTACCTAGGGCAGGACTTTTCAGCAAAAGCTGGCACCAGAGAGGAGAGGCCACCCAAAACAGAGGGAGAGACAGAGAGAGAGAGAGAGAGAGAGATCGATTGGTTTTCTCGTTTCTCCTTTTCTTTTGTTCTCCAGCCTCCTTTCAGTGTCTCCTGATGGCCAAGCCTAGCAAGGGAATTGGAAACTCATGAAAGGTAATTTGGAGAAGGGCTAAGATTGGATCTGAGAACACATAGGTGATGACTATTGAGGCAGACGTGGAGATGGAGATGAGTTCTCCTTCAGGGAGGAAGCAGCAGGAAAGTGTTGTTAGACAGCCTCCAACTGTCAGCTCTTCCAATCTGTCTTAGCTACAGAGAGCTTGCTTGCCTGAGGTCATGCCCAGTTCAGGGCAGCCCCCAGCTGGAGAGGTAGGAGAACATGTAAAGGCCTAGCCATCAGAGTGCAAGGTGGTATAGCTCTTAATAAGCAATATTCTCTCCAAAGCTCTAAGCTAGGTTTGCCAACACTTTGACAAGCCTGAATTGCAGTTCACTTTGTTTTTCTGCTCACTTCACCCTTCTTCCTTTCATATGTGTTGTTACCTAGTAAACGTCTTGCACTCCAAACTCCATTTGCATCTGCTTCTAGATAACTGGAAGTTGGAGAGAGACATACTTATTGACTCAAACCTTGGACATGATCCAGGGCAGAGGGAGGAAAGAACATGCTTTGGATCTGGGAGGGCCAACAGGATTGTAATTCTCTACAGATTTGTGAAGCCTCAGAAAAGGGAGAGACTGTTGTGCATTGGAGCATCTGGGCACATTCCTATGGAGGAGGTGAAAGGATTGGAAGATGTCCATAGGGTAGCAGGAAAGGGAGGCTTTTGGAAGAGATGAAGAGCTCAATCAAAGGGTAATGGTGGGCATTATTATGCTTAGTGCAAAAGGCAGTGCAAGAATGTGGGACCTGGCCTTGATACTAAATTCTGCTTCAGGGAAGGATGAGAAGCCGTGATAAGCAAAAGAAGTTTTTCTTTTTAACTTTGCAGCATCTGGGGAAACATATTTCACAGTGTAGCAGAAAGAGGTGTGCAGATTTTAAATAAGCTTTCTAACAAGATTTTGTACCCTGGTTTATTTATTTATTTATTTTTGCCCCATAAAACATTTAGTCATGAGAGCATAACTGAGCCAGGTACAAGTCATTGTTAAGATATAAATTCTTTTCATTTTGGGGGTTTCATATGAGAAACGAAGAATAGCAGAAAGGCACCAGAAAGGCACTGTTATGTAAGCAATTACAGGCTGGAATATTGTGCTAACCTATTATGAACTTTGGTTTAGGAGAGGAGCGGCGGCAGTGCACTAAGACAAGATGTGCTTGTTTGTTTCTTCTAGATTAGATTTAAATAGTCTGTGAGCATGAGCTTAAAGAGAGAGGTTATTTCTCATTCCTCAACACAAGTTATTCTTGAACATTTGGAAACTTAAATTAGAAGTTTCCACTGATTTCTTGAGATATGATACAGCTCCCACAGTATGTTATTTATACAAAAGGGGTATCGGGACCATTCCTGTGTCTGGCCATGGTGTGGATGGCTTGATGAGGGGCTCTGGTGAGCACAGGGGGTAGTCAAGTCATCTTTCTGTCACTGTCCCTTATCTTGACTGAGGGATGACTCCTTAGACTTCCTGAGGCCAGCAAGGGATTTTCTATTTGTATTAATGATGGATGCTTAACACCAGGGGTTGAATCAAGAGTGGGGTGGGGGTCTTCCAGATAAAATGAGGCCTTCGCTGCATTTTCCGTGGCAACATCCACAGCAATTTGGCTTGAGAGACTGGGGTTCTGGAGTCATTGTCTCTTCCGTCTCCTTAGTTATCACACTCATACCCTGGGTTATCATACCCTGGGTTGGGTAACTAAGGAGACACTAGGTACTGAGAAGATGTCTTGAAGCCACTCTTAAGATTACCTTTCATGCTTAGTGTCATGTGGGAAAGGAGTCATAACTAGGGAATGTGATCATTTTGTTCATTAAAGAAATGAAAACCCTTTCTGCTAAAGTAATTTGATAATAAAATTTATATATTATGAGAAGCAGGAGCAACACCCCAGTACCTGCCTGATTTTCTTTAGGTGTGAAGCTCATGCTAAATAATTAACATGAGAATCGTTTATGGATGCCCTAATTTTATTGAAAAGCATTCTATGATTCCATTTCAACCTTACTTAGTAATTCATAGAGTGCAGGCAACATGGGCATTATCAAAATTATACATTGAAAATTACCCTACTAGGATATAAGTTTTTTTCCTGTATAATGTAGAATTCAGCAGGAATATGACCAGAGCTTGGTAGGTGCAGAAGAAATTCACCCACTGAAACACTGTATGGGCTTTTACGATCCACAGATTTCTATATTACTTTTAGGACAGCATTAGAATTTACTAGCAACTATCTTTCCTAGGACTCTATTGATATGCAATAAATATCAATAATAAAAGTAGTGATGAAAAGTTGAGACTTCATATTTTATATATTCTCCTGGGTCTGTGTGTAATCATATGGGTTATTTAGAGTTTATGAAAAGCTTAGCTCTGGCCACGGGAGACACATTTGAAAAATCTTTCGCTGAATATAATTTTTCTATTTTTTTCCAATCTAAGACTTTTACAGCTGAATTAAAGGTGGGAATGAAGATGCCTTGTGAACACATCTTCACTTGGATGGAAATAATAAATGGAATTGCTTTGATCTGGAATAAACGTCTGTCAAGGAAGCCTTCTGTCCCATTTAGAGAGGACTCTGTTACTGGCCAAGGTGCCAGTATTGCTTATAAAGTCAGGGAGATGTGGGAATAAATGCAGAATGAGAAAATCAAATTTGGTCAATAGGATCTCAGAGTGGTGGACCTTCCATGATGGAAGTGAATATGCATTAAGGACTACTTGATTTTAGTTTTATCTAGAACCCTCTGGAAAACAGTTCTTAGAATCAGGAATCCTCTTTCTATTTGGAAAGGATTACAGGCTCAGAGGGGAAAGGATATTTTGAGAAGTTTGGGGTGATTTCTATCTCATGGAGCAAAGATTATGGGTATTCCTGGGAGGAGCACCATGACTTTCTGATAAAGTCCATAGTGCCCAGTTTAGAAAAAGGTGACTATATATCTGGATTTAGTGTGAATGTAAAATTGGTAAAATATATATTTCAATGTTTTTGCATACACAGAATCTATTTCTTTTAGATATTTCTTTGTAGTAACCTTGAATAAGAGATATATGACTGTATATGATTGCTGGCTGATTCTCTGTGGGGACACAGAATCCCTGTGCTTGAGAGGGTCTTTTTGTCAGTGCCCACCAAGGCAGTCTACCTATGTCCCGCCCTTCAAAAGCAGGTCAAAAAGCATGTAAGCGAAAGTTTGGCTTTTGAGATTCTTGCATATGCCTTTAATGTTTACCTATTTACCTTACACATTGGCAGGATACTTTCTGTACTTCAGGCTTCTATTTAGTTTGAATGAATGTATCAGAAGCACAAGGTGTGGAATTCTTTTTTTTTTTTTTAATTATTATTATTATACTTTAAGTTCTAGGGTACATGTGCATAACGTGCAGGTTTGTTACATATGTATACTTGTGCCATGCTGCTGTGCTGCACCCATCAACTCGTCAGCACCCAACAACTCGTCATTTACATCAGGTATAACTCCCAATGCAATCCCTCCCCCCTCTCCCCTCCCCATGATAGGCCCCGGTGTGTGATGTCCCCCTTCCCGAGTCCAAGTGATCTAATTGTTCAGTTCCCACCTATGAGTGAGAACATGTGGTGTTTGGTTTTCTGTTCTTGTGATAGTTTGCTAAGAATGATGGTTTCCAGCTGCATCCGTGTCCCTACAAAGGACACAAACTCATCCTTTTTTATGGCTGCATAGTATTCCATGGTGTATATGTGCCACATTTTCTTAATCCAGTCTGTCACTGATGGACATTTGGGTTGATTCTAAGTCTTTGCTATTGTGAATAGTGCCACAATGAACATATGTGTGCATGTGTCTTTATAGCAGCATGATTTATAATCCTTTGGGTATATCCCCAGTAATGGAATGGCTGGGTCATATGGTACATCTAGATCTAGATCCTTGAGGAATCGCCATACTGTTTTCCATAATGGTTGAACTAGTTTACAGTCCCACCAACAGTGTAAAAGTGTTCCTATTTCTCCACATCCTCTCCAGCACCTGTTGTTTCCTGACTTTTTAATGATCGCCATTCTAACTGGTGTGAGATGGTATCTCATTGTGGTTTTGATTTGCATTTCTCTGATGGCCAGTGATGATGAGCATTTTTTCATGTGTCTGTTGGCTGTCTGAATGTCTTCTTTTGAGAAATGTCTGTTCATATCCTTTGCCCACTTTTTGATGAGGTTGTTTGTTTTTTTCTTGTAAATTTGTTTGAGTTCTTTGTAGGTTCTGGATATTAGCCCTTTGTCAGATGAGTAGATTGCAAAAATTTTTCTCCCATTCTGTAGGTTGCCTGTTCACTCTGATGGTAGTTTCTTTTGCTGTGCAGAAGCTTTTTAGTTTAATTAGATCCCATTTGTCAATTTTGGCTTTTGCTGCCTTTGCTTTTGGTGTTTTAGACATGAAGTCTTTGCCCATGCCTATGTCCGGAATGGTACTACCTAGGTTTTCCTCTAGGGTTTTTATGGTATTAGGTCTAACATTTAAGTCTCTAATCCATCTTGAATTAATTTTCGTATAAGGAGTAAGGAAAGGATCCAGTTTCAGCTTTCTACTTATGGCTAGCCAATTTTCCCAGCACCATTTATTAAATAGGGAATCCTTTCCCCATTTCTTGTTTTTGTCAGGTTTGTCAAAGATCAGATGGCTGTAGATGTGTGGTATTATTTCTGAGGACTCTGTTCTGTTCCATTGGTCTATATCTCTGTTTTGGTACCAGTACCATGCTGTTTTGGTTACTGTAGCCTTGTAGTATAGTTTGAAGTCAGGTAGCGTGATGCCTCCAGCTTTGTTCTTTTGACTTAGGATTGTCTTGGAGATGCGGGCTCTTTTTTGGTTCCATATGAACTTTAAAGCAGTTTTTTCCAATTCTGTGAAGAAACTCATTGGTAGCTTGATGGGGATGGCATTGAATCTATAAATTACCTTGGGCAGTATGGCCATTTTCACGATATTGATTCTTCCTATCCATGAGCATCGTATGTTCTTCCATTTGTTTGTGTCCTCTTTTATTTCACTGAGCAGTGGTTTGTAGTTCTCCTTGAAGAGGTCCTTTACATCCCTTGTAAGTTGGATTCCTAGGCATTTTATTCTCTTTGAAGCAATTGTGAATGGACGTTCATTCATGATTTGGCTCTCTGTTTGTCTGTTACTGGTGTATATGAATGCTTGTGATTTTTGCACATTAATTTTGTATCCTGAGACTTTGCTGAAGTTGCTTATCAGCTTAAGGAGATTTTGGGCTGAGACAATGGGGTTTTCTAAACATACAATCATGTCATCTGCAAAGAGGGACAATTTGACTTCTTCTTTTCCTAACTGAATACCCTTGATTTCTTTCTCTTGCCTAATTGCCCTAGCCAGAACTTCCAACACTATGTTGAATAGGAGTGGTGAGAGAGGGCATCCCTGTCTTGTGCCAGTTTTCAAAGGGAATTTTTCCAGTTTTTGCCCGTTCAGTATGATATTGGCTGTGGGTTTGTCATAAATAGCTCTTATGATTTTGAGGTACGTTCCATCAATACCGAATTTATTGAGCGTTTTTAGCATGAAGGGCTGTTGAATTTTGTCAAAAGCCTTTTCTGCATCTATTGAGATAATCATGTGGTTCTTGTCTTTGGTTCTGTTTATATGCTGGATTATGTTTATTGATTTGCGAATGTTGAACCAGCCTTGCATCCCATGGATGAAGCCCACTTGATCGTGGTGGATAAGCTTTTTGATGTGCTGCTGAATCCGGTTTGCCAGTATTTTATTGAGGATTTTTGCATCGATGTTCATCAGGGATATTGGTCTAAAATTCTCTTTTTTTGTTGTGTCTCTGCCAGGCTTTGGTATCAGGATGATGTTAGCAAACACATTTGAAAGCTAGCAGAAGGCAAGAAATAACTAAGATCAGAGCAGAACTGAAGGAGATAGAGACACAAAAAACCCTCCAAAAAATCAATGAATCCAGGAGTTGGTTTTTTGAAAAGATCAACAAAATTGACAGACCGCTAGCAAGACTAATAAAGAAGAAAAGAGAGAGAAGAATCAAATAGACGCAATAAAAAATGATAAAGGGGATATCACCACCGACCCCACAGAAATACAAACTACCATCAGAGAATACTATAAACACCTCTACGCAAATAAACTAGAAAATCTAGAAGAAATGGATAATTTTCTGGACACTTACACTCTTCCAAGACTAAACCAGGAAGAAGTTGAATCCCTGAATAGACCAATAGCAGGCTCTGAAATTGAGGCAATAATTAATAGCCTACCAACCAAAAAAAGTCCAGGACCAGATGGATTCACAGCTGAATTCTACCAGAGGTATAAGGAGGAGCTGGTACCATTCCTTCTGAAACTATTCCAATCAATAGAAAAAGAGGGAATCCTCCCTAACTCATTTTATGAAGGTGTGGAATTCTAAAATCATGCAGCCCAGCTTAGCCTTATTTCTCCCTTCTTAGGAGAAAACATTTGCTAAGATTCCAGTGTGCGTTTAAAGGTTCCCCTCACACCATACTGGGTTGTCTCTCGCGTTGGGGGTGGAAGGGACTTAAAAGATCATCATGTGGAATCTCCTATGTGTTTTGAAGCAGTTTCTGCAAATACAGAGACCATTATTTGCAGCATCAAAGAGTAAGAGATCTTAGAGGTCTTCTAATCCAGGTTTCCTGTACAGTGTAGAATTCCTGACAATTCATTTACAGTGCTTCTCTGTCAGATGTGGTGAGAGCACTACAGATAACACTGCGCTAGTCTCCTCAAGATTTGGAAGCTGTGAATTTACTATTAGGCGGCCCAGTGCTTCTTAAAACCCTAGCATGCATCGGAATCACCTGGAAGGCTTGTGAAACGTTGCTGGGCTTCATTCTTGGGGTTTGGTAATTAGTAGGGCTGGGATCTGGCCCTATAATTTGCATTTCTAACAAGTTTCCAGGTGCTGTTGATGCTGCAGGTCCAGAAACCACATTTTGACAGTCAGTGATATAACATATAGTTTTGGAGATTTGAAAACTAGTAAAAGAACGTAGGATAAAAAGACAGATGCTAAATTAAGTGTATAATATAAATTCTAATAACTTTTTCAAGAAATGGCTCTAATTTGAAAATCATAATTTTAGATTGTATTATGATTTCCCGAATATATTTGTGAGGGACAATGAAGACTTAAAACCTAAGTATTTATTGTGTCTTTTAATCCAATTTTTACCTAGAAATAAATCTGTCAATCATTTTGAGAAAGCTGTAGGGGATTTTAGTTATGCAAAGTTTTATTGAGAATGAAATGTTCTTATTCTCTTGAAAGTTTGTTTAGAGACATGTTAGATTGAACAAGACTTTTGGTGTTTTAAAAATTCATAATTAATTTCTCACTCTGTGATCACAAATTCCCAATTTCTTTTCCTCTTTTACTCTCTTCTGTTTGTTTTTAGAGGATACTGATTTTGACAGCAACAATAGCAGCGACTGTTTATTGAATGTCTTTTTAACCCTAGCACTTAATCTATGGCATCTCTGAGTATTCTAATAACCCTGCAAGTTAAATTTTTAAATTCCCATTTCCAAGATGAGGAGATGGATACTGAGAAATGTCACCTAACTTATTCAAAGACACATGCAATCTGATATCGTACATTGTAAAGATTTGCATTTTCTTTATTGTAAAACATATCCACCTACCACCAATGATACATCTGGTTTCTGATGCAATTTGTCTTTGCTTACGTCAATATTATTAAAAGGAAGTGTAAGAGACTAACACATTGAGTGCCTAGTAGTTGCCATAGCTTTTTTTATGCTGTTTCATTTGTTTCTCACTATACTCTGCCAGTAAAGTAATGCTAAACTCATTTTGAGAATGAGAATTCTGAAGCGTTGAGAAGATTAAAGGACTTACTAAATAACTTGGGAAGGAGTATTTGAATGCTGGTCTTTTTGGCACCTAAACCTGTGCTCTGTTCAAGGCACCATGTTGCTTCCCTGAGCTTTGAGATGGCCTGATCTTAAATGCTATTAAAGTTGCTAATTGTGCCGAACTATGGCCAGACTTACTGATGGCCAGAACAGAAGATCTTCTTGCTAGAGAGATTTGAGGGGAAGAGAGAAGTCCTGTCCCCATTCTAGCTCCCTAGTGAAACATGCAGGGGGTGGGGAGTCTGATATATATATATCCATTAGTGCATCATAGCTGTAAATACAGCCTCCATATCTCTGGTTGTCTTCTGCAAGTAAGTCCACCCCTGGGAGGGCTAATGCACTCAAATAGTCTTCCAGATTGCATTTCATTCTCTAGAGAAATAACCTGAATAATCTTTAGAAAAATTGTTTAGATATTTTTGTTACAGAATATTAGAGACATACAGAAAGGTAAAACAAACAATATAACACCTAGGCATAAACCACCTTGCTTTATCGAATCTTAATAGTTTTTTATATTTGCTTCAAAAGGTTTTTTAATATCCTAACATTACTTTTACATTGGAAGTCATTTATGTTTTTGCCCTAAACCTGTTCCCTTCCACCTCTCTGCTGAGTTAAGCAGTATCCTTTATTTGGTGTTTATAATAACCCTAATATATATTTTAATTCTATCACTGCAAAATATGCATTTATAAAATATATAGTTTGACATTTTTAAGCACACCTCTATGGTATGAAGCCATAAAGTATGGTTTCATACTTTATGTATCATTCTGCAATTAGCTTTTTCACTTAATCTTATATGTTTTGAGATCTATCTATGTCAATAAATGTAATTTTAGTTTATCAATTTTTACAACTGTATAATGCTGCATTGTATGAATATTTTAAAATTATTTATCCATTCTTTTCTGAATGGTCTTTTAGGTCATTTCAATATTATGCCATGGGAAACAGTGAAACAGTGAACATTTTTGTATATTTTTCTCCTTGATCACATTGAAAAGACTGCTCTAATATTGCCTAAAAGAAAAGTAAAATAAAAGATATAAAACAAGTGGAATTTCAGGGATAAAGAAAATATACATCTTCAAACTTGCCTAGGTGATGTCAGTTTTTCAAAAGGGTTGTTCTGGTGAACTCTGCCATTAGCAGCTTGTAAGAGTTTTTTGTTGCAAGACTTCTAAATGGCAGGCATTTTAAACTTTTTTCAGGCTGGGAAGTGTAAAAGAATATGTGAATATGGCTTTAATTTTAATTTTCCTAATTACTAATGATATGGGACTTTTTTTCATTTGTTGTTTGGCAGTGAATACAGGATAATTTCTACCTGTTTTTAAGCAAAAATAATGATTTTATCACTAATATTTAATTATAGTTTTAATTTAATAATGTAATAATCATAATATTTTGTGCTCACTATTGCTTATATCCTACATTTTCCCTTTATTTTTTACTTTTCTTCTTGTAGAAGTATATTCTTTAATAATTTTTAAAAGCTGTAATGTTTCTATGTCTTAAACTATCTTTATTTTGAACTCAACCAGGAGTGGTAATTTAGCTGGTTATAAAATGAGAGATTTAAATTTGTTTTTCTTCAGCTATTGGAATATACTGCCCCACGATTTTTTGTTGCTGATGAATACTCTGCCATCAGAGTAATTTTTCTATTATTCTGGTCATCTCACTTTTCTTTCTGAAAATTTTGTCTTTCCAAAATATTTTGGTTTAGTTTTGCTGTATATCTAAATATGAATTTATCTTTAATAGTCTTGCTTGATGCCTAACATATTCTTTTGATTTGAGGATTCATGTCTTTCCTAAATTATGACAAATTCTCATCTGTTACTTCTATAATTATCTTTTTGCACCATTCCTTTATTCTCATCTGCTATTTCTATAAGTATTCTTGTCCACCATTTCTTTATTCGTTCTTTCTGCTATCATTTGCATGCTGTTTAGCTCTTCATTCTACTCCCCATGTCTCTTAACAGCAGCACCTTGCGGTTACTTTTTGCTCTGTGTCTTCATATACTGGATTCTGTGTAAATTCTCCAGTAATACTTTCTGATTTATTTAAAGTTTTCTTTGACTACTTTTAGGGTAACATTTATATCATTGTATCGTTAGGTCCTGTTGTGAAGGAAATTGCTATCCAAATAGTAGCTTAAACATATTTTTTATTACTGTTTACATGTTGGTGGGTCAGTTGGAAATTATCTGTTCTGGGCTGGACTCAACTGGGGTGACTTTGTTCTATTTGCCTCTACTCTTTTTTGAACCGGAGGCTAGAGAGGGATGTTTTTCTCATGATGGCTGTGGAGATATAAGAAGTCAAATAGAAATACTTTAAGTCTCTTAAGGCTTAGTCTTGCGTCGTTACATTACAGCCTTTTCTATTGGACAAAGTAATTCATATTGGCTGAGCTCAAAATCAAGGGATGTGGAAATATCCTCAAAGGGATGTGGAAATACCCTGCCACTGTGGGAGGAATTTCAAAATCAGTGACAAAGGATCTAACCACAGGGAAAGATGAAGAATTGAGGCCAACAATTCAATACACAACTATGTATATATATTTATATATTTATAGTAACAGAATAAGGACCCTGAAAAGACACTGATATCTTACTCCCTGTTGATAAGTTATATGGCAAAAGAGACTTTGAAGATTTAATTAAGGTTATGTAAGGTCCTTAAAATCGATGATCCTGGATTGTCTAAATGGGCCCAATCTAATCAGATGAGCCCTTAAAGGCAGAGAACTGTTCTCTGGCTCAAAGTAGAGAGATGTGGCAGAAGAGTAATGCAGAAGAGATACAACAAAGTGAGGAAGTCAGAGAGATTCTGAATAGGAAAAGGATTCTGAGTTATAAGGGTACATGTGGAAGAAATAGAGTTGTTTCTAGAAGCTAAGGCGGTCCTGGGCTGACAGCTGGCAGAAAAAAAAAAAGGCGGGGGAGGATTTCAGTCCTTCTACAAGGAACTGAATTCTGTCAACAACCTGAATGACCTTGGAAGTCGATTCTTCCGCAGAGCCCTCAGAGAGGAACACAGCCTTGCTAACACCATGCCTTAGGGTCTGGTGAGGCTCAGAGAAGAGGCCCTGGTTGAGCCACACCAAACTGAGACTTGACCTACAAAAATTGTTAGACGATGAGTGTTGTTTTAAGCTGCTAAGTTTGTGATTGTTTGTTATGGTAGCAATATAAAACTAATACAATTGCTGTGGTTTTGATTTTGTTCTTTAACATATTTTCTTTTAATATAATGTATGTCTGTCTTTGCTTTATGATTTATCTTTTTATTAAAAACTATTTTCATTTTATAACTAAAAGAGCACCCTAAATATTTTTATTTTTACAGTGTCACACAAAATTAATTTTATTTTTCATGATTTCAAGTTCTGTTTGTCTAGAAGAGAACTTGCTGTCTTTCATACCATTAAATTTCTTCATGTCTTTTGGCATTTTGATTTAAAAAATTGTATATGGTTTTAAAAATGTTGAAACTGCTTCAAATCTACAGAAAGGTTGAAAGTAGTTCTGCCTTCCTATCACTCAGTTTCCCTAATTGTTAACATTTTATATATTTCCCCATCCCCCTTCTTTGCATGTGTGTGTGTGTGCATGTGTGTGTGTGCGTGTGCATGTGCATGTGTGTGTATGTGCACATGTACATGTGTGTGTGAATACTCTACTGTTTCCCTCCCAGAAACAAAGACACTCTCTTATATTCCACTGTACAGTCCTCTGTTCAGGAAATCAACCCTGGTATACTGTTTTCCATTCTGCTGACCTCACTCAAATTTCGCCATCTTGTCCCATCCATGTCTCTTATTCCTTTGTGGTCCATAGGGAATCCGGGATCATGTGTTTCATTTAGTCGTCAGGTCTCAATAGTCTCTCTCAAATTGGAACAGTTCCTCCATGTTTCTCTTATCTCCCATGTCCTAAAGAGTTCTAGAGTACAGGCCTTTATTTTGTAGGATAAACCTTAATGTGGGTCTGTCTGGTGTCTCCCCATGACCAGACTCCAGCCATCCATTCTTGGCAGGATACCATAGAAATGATTCTATGCTATTCTTGTTGCTTAGTATCAGGAGGCACACAATGCTGACCCATCCAGTACTGGTGATGCTCCCCTTGATAACCTGGTCAAGATGGTGCCTCTACATACTTTACCTTTAAAATGACCTCTTTACCTTTGTGTTTGAGTAACATTTTGTGGGGAGATACTGCCGTATTATGCCAAACCTTTACTTATCAGACTTGGCATTCATTGATGACTCTTTCTTGTATTAACTACCACTATTCTAATTGCCAAATGGTGATTACCTAGTTCTATCATTCTTTTTACATTTGCAGATTAGCATTCTATTGTGAAAAATAATTTTCCCTTCCATCTAATCATTAATTTAATTATATGGACTCATGGATTCCTATTTATTCAACAGGGTGTAATTATGTACTCTCATTAGTTTTGTGTTTGTGTGTATGTGTGTGATGCCCAAATTGTCCTAGATTTGGCCAGAGGCACCTCCTCAAGCTGACTTGTGTTCTTTTAACATATCTCCATCCCACCCAATCTTTGAGTATTTTCTTACTTTCTGGCACAACAGGATGCTCTAGGCTCATCTTATCATTTTGTATATTTATTAACTCAGCGTAGAATTAGCTATTTTTTTCCTGGAGGGTGGCATTTCAATACCAGATCAGGTTACTCAGTTTGCACATTGGTACTGAAATGTCATTGCTTCTAGGCCCCCTTAGGAAACAGCTTTGGGTGGGGGGGATAAAATGCCACACACACACACACATACGTACACACATACACTCTCACACACTTACATATGTGCATACATCTGTATCTGTTTCTATATGCATATATTTTTTTATGTTCTATGAATTTATACCAGCATTCTCAATTCTAGTTGAAAATTTTGAGATTCATTTTCATCTTCCTTTTATTCATGTTTATAAATTTTTTCTTAGATAGTGAGAAATGGCTCTTACTATCTTTCATAGATTTACTTCTTTGCTTCGTAAGTGGGCACTTTTCCTTAACCACACAACTCTCTAACCACACTGCCTCCTTCCCCATCAGGCCTGTCTCTATTGATGTCCTCCCATGGCCCCCAGCTCTGCTCCATCCCTTTCTCAAGTGCACAGCACCATGGCCTCGGCACAGCACTAACTGTCCTCCATTGCCCTGCTTCTATGCACATGCTTTTTGCTAAGGATGGAAAGAGATAAGAAGGAAAGATAAGCTGGGAAGGGAGAGTGTGAAAGGAAAGGCAACTAGATCACTTTTAATGAGAAGTAGTTCAGCAGTGTTTTTCCTCTCTCTTTACTTAGCTCTCTCTCTGTAGGGTTTTATGATGACGTTTTGTGCTCCCAGTTCATGGTGATACTTGGGATGTGGAAGATCCAACCAAGGAATCATTGGGCACCATGTTTCAGATCTTGATTGCTACTATCTGTAGCGTCTCTCTTCCCCATGTTTTTCTATAAGCCATTGCCCCAGGTGATGGCATCAAGGGGTTTTATTCTTTTTAAATTTCTCTTTAAAATATGAGAAGCCCTTTCCTGGGCACTGGCTTCAAATAATTAGTCTCAATGTGGTCTGCTGTGTTATATAAGTATGGTTAGTTTTCTTTCTGCTTCTGATGGATTTGTGGTTCCTTCTGCCTGTTTCCAGTCATGGAACTGAGAATGCTTATGGCTTTAGCCTTATTTGTGTCTCCTTTATAGAGATATGTCTCTTTGGTTTTCTGTATATTTATGTATGCATTTTTTTGACTTGAATTTTATTTACATGTATAAAGTGAAGAGTGGGTTCATCTTGACTAAAATTTGAGTGTATATATATGTATTTTCCAGTATACATCAGATCATATCACCTTGCCACCCTACCCACACACCACCCTACTTTCACCACTTAAAATCTTAAAATCTCTTTCTTTACCTTAGAATATCCAAACTACTTAACATTACTTTAAATGACCTCTATTACCTGGCACCTGCCTGTTTCCCTTGTTCTTCTCTCTCTTTTTTTTTGAGACAGAGTCTCACTCTGTGGCCCAGGTTATAGTACAGTGGCACAGTCTTGGCTCACTTCAACCTCCACCTCCCAGGTTCAAGTGATTCTCCAGCCTTAGCCTCCTGAGTAGCTGGGATTACAGGTACGTGCCACCGCATCCAGCTCCTTTCTCTTCTTTTCTCTTTTCTCTTTTTTCTTTCCTTTCTCCTTTCTTTCTTTCTTTCTTTCTTTCTTTCTTTCTTTCTTTCTTTCTTTCTTTCTTTCTTTCTTTCTTTCTTTCTGTCTCTCTCTCTGTCTCTCTCTCTCTCCTTCCCTCTCTCCCTCCCTCTCTTCCTTCCTCCATCCCTTCCTTTCTTTTTTGTATTTTTAGTAGAGATGGAGTTTTGCCATGTTGGCCAGGCTGGTCTCGAACTCCTGACCTCAGATGATTCGCCCACCTAGGCCTCCCAAAGTGCTGGGATTACAGGCATGAGCCACCATGCCCAGGCTTCCCTTGTTCTTCTCTTATCACTCTCTCCCTCACTGATTATGATCCAACCCCAAGGATCACCATTTTGCTCTCAAAGACACCAAGTGCATCCTCTCCTGTGGCCTTTGCAAACTCTTTCCTCTGCCTGGTTACCCCCCTCCCCTTCCTCAGATCTTCACATGGCTGGCTCCTTCTTATCATTTAAGTCTCAACTTAAATGTCAACTTCTCAAGGAAGTTTTTCCTATACACCACCTACGTTCATACTCCCATAAGCACTTTCTATTACACCACACTCTTTCATTTCCTTAGTGGTATTTATCACTTTCAGGAAGAATTTTGTGTAATTATTTGTTTAGTTCTTAATTTCCTGTATGTTAGTGAAGAGCAGGGAACTTCTGTTCTTGGACAGTCACTGGCATGTGGTAGACTCTGGCTTGTTGAATCAGTTGATGAATGGATGATTCCCACATTAGCAAGAGGGAATCAGATAAACTTGGACATTTAGAGAGTTGGGAGGACTGGAATGTAAGGAAAGGTCGAGGGGTCTTTCAAAACACATCTCAGCCACCTTTTTAACAGTCTGAGGCCAGTGCTTGTTTGTTATGTTTCATCAAAAGGCTCTTACTATTGCATTCAGTGTCATGCTTCTTTCCAAATTTTCTTTAAAATGACTTTTAATGTCAATACTAAATCCTCTCTTGAACTTAGGTCGATTTACTTAGCTCTTGAAGAGACAGATCACTCCATTATAATGGGCTGGATTTTTTTTTTTTTTTTTTTTTTTTTTTTTTTTTTTTTTTTTTGAGACAGAGTCACTCTGTCACCCAGGCTGGAGTGTAGTGGTGAGATCTCAGCTCACTGCAACCTCTGCCTCCTGGGTTCAAACAATTCTCCCTGTCTCAGCCTCCTGAGTAGCTGGGATTACAGGATTCCACCACCATCCCAGCTAATTTTTGTATATTTTAGTAGAGACGGGGTTTCGCCATGTTGGCCAGGCTGGTCTTGAACTCCTGACCTCAGGTGATCTGCCCACCTTAGCCTCACAAAGTGCTGGATTACAGACATGAACCACCACACCCAGCCATGACCTGGATATTTGACTGGTGTTCAGACTTCCTGTTAATCGTTTTCCTTGAATCTTCAGTTTTCTCCCAGTCAAAGAGAGAGAAAGAGAATGAGAGAGAAAGTGATCTAAGATTTCATAAACAACTTTTCTGAAGTTTGCTGAATTTTACTTTTCTTATTTTTTATTCTTTTAGAATAGAGACCTAGATTGGTTTCTTGATGTGATGTAATTCTGTTTTGAAAGTTTCATTTTAATTCATTGGTTTTCATTTTGGCTGTTTTCATTTCCACAATCTCAGGAACGTGACTTACCTTTGATAAATATGATTTGATGTATAAGCATTAGATTAAAACTTAAATTGGCTATATTGATTTGAAATTGCCACCAATTTGGAAATATGAATTCATGAAGTTATATGATCAAGTTTACATGTTTAACAACAAATAAAATGATCTGTCCTTGGGTCGCCAGGGTCAGGGTCTCCATGTGATACTGGGCATGGCCACCCTGGGCTCAGGCTTGAGCTGGAATCACTCTGATCCCACTGGGGCTGTGCACTCATGGCGACCGTGTGCCTGTGTTCCCACCAGATGCAGCAGTAAATGGCTGAAAGTGGCAGCAACTTGTGCTTCTTTGTTCCCTAACCCTAAAAGTGTTAAAGCAGATGTTCTTTTACCAAGTCCTAGGTATCCCGTATTTTCTCTCCCTTGTTTAATTTTACATTTGGATCTATCCTATTCAATGTTTATAATGTGTTTCTATAGTTATGTAAAATTTGCTAATTTATATAATTCATTATATATAACACACCACATGCACACACACACACACACACATGAATGAATTTAAGTTTATTTAAATCCAGGTCTGTCAAATAGAGACAGAATTATGTATATTTGAAGTAGTGATTTGAAGGTTCAGATCTGGGTTGCTAAATTCACACATGACTATTCCAACAAAATCTTACACAATAATTGGATTTTAAAATAATTTGATGAACAAAGAGTGTTCGTGTCACTATTGAACATCGATTTTTCATTTTTCCTCTGTTTAAACTAAATTCTGGTTCTTACATCAGCAGTTTAACCCCATTCCTTGCTGTTCTAGCATCTGCAGAGAATAGTTGTTTTTCTCCTCTGTCTACTACTCATTGTAGTGCTGGAAGGTGATTATATTTCTTTTTTTATTCGAAATATTTGTAGAGTCTGTAGCCTTTCTTCCTATTATTTTGGATGGTAATAGCATTACAAACAGATGTCTGAAAAACATAATTGAACACAGCATTCGAGAAAAATAATTAACAATGCAAGTGAACAGAGATTAGTTATTTAGATATGTTAATTAAAAACAAATTTAAAGTGATAATTATTAAATAAATAGCATTCTAGTCTTGGGCAGCATATTTTCACTGTTTTTGGAGTCTTTCCTTTTGGGGATTGAAAATGCCTACTTTGAAAAAAATCAACAAACAAGGCCCATTGCAAAAATAATCTGTAGTTCTATGCAGTGTGGGAATTGCAGACATGCTGACATGTGGTTTATTCTCGGCTCTCTTAAGTTGTTATTGCCATTGTCTATTCATGCCACACATTATAAGGCTAATGGGCCTTTGCATTTTTGTTCATTTCCAGATCATCCTTGGGTATCCTGTGAAATGCTTAGGTAATACATCAGAAATGTCTTCTTTTACACAGTATACACTATTTAGATAGTGATACTTTACTTGACAGTAGCTTCTGCCAATACCGTATTTTATTTATATGATCTAAAATAGTGATGCCACTGTGAACATGCAAGCCATTTGTTATTATTTTTATATTCCTTTCAAATATGTGTCGGAATGCTACGCTGGGAAATTGACCTAATATTTCCAGGTGATCAGCTACTCTTTTCCCTCCCATTATCTGAATTGCTTTTACCACCCAGGGTGAAAATGGAAAAAAACTTAGCCTGACGTCCCATAATATCTTCCCATGGTGCGCCCTTATTGAATTATTTCCAGGTGGATGCGACAGATGTTCGTCAAGTCGCTCCCGGCTTCCACTGTTAATTGAACCATAATGGGAGTGACAGCAGGGAAGGACAAATTACGGGAATAGAGAGACAGTTTGAACTCTGGGTTCTTATGACCTTCCTGGAAATGCTGGTTGGGCTGACAGTTTCTGTTTCTTTCCCATGTGTGGGAAGGAATATGAGATTGTTTCAGCTGCAAAGATCAATGAACTAATGTCCTCTAGAATTAGTAGTGTCTTACCGTTGGCACCTGCTACCAATCAACTTACTATTTCTTCACTTGTGAGATAAACCAGGAGTCATAAGTCTTCACTATGAACATCTTCACTATGAACAATGCTTTAGGACAAATCACTTAATTTCAGGGAACCATCATTTTATCATTTGAAAAAGGAACAAACATTACCAATTTTAAAGTGTCTGAAATGAGGCCTTTACACATCTGTGAATATTTTTATAAGGGAGGTAAGTGTTATGCATGTATCTGTTTTAAAAGCCTCTTAACTAGAATTAAACATTCTCTACTCAAATAATTGAATCTGGTGGAGAGAAGATAGACTCACAGTTGACCAAATTTAACAAGCACTGTGCTGATGTGCTAATAGATCATAACTATAGTAATCAGGAGTTAAGGAACAGACTACTTAGAGAATAGAAGAATTTATGAAGTTCCTGGAGATGAGTTCCAAGGAAGAGTGAGTGGCAGTCATCAAATAAGATGAGATATGAAGGGAGTGACTAGAAGGTTGGTGTGGCTGATGTGTGGAAGGTATGCCCCTTCTCTGTGTGTCCAAGAAAGAAGTTTGAATGGTCAAACCTACTTGGCCACAGTGCATATTTATGTTCATCAGAAAAGCATTACTGTAAGTTCTTTGACTTTTTTTTTTTTTTTTTTTTTAAAGAGAAGTGGTATAGCCCCAAAAGAGAAGCCCAGCACTGTAAGTGTCAGGAGTGAAGGGAAGGAAGACCTAAGACACATTAGTTGAACTACAATGGAGTGAGTGCAGGACTGACCATCCCTTCTCCTTTTGTGTATCAGTGGATGATGAAAGAGCAGTAAGAGAAACCAAATCATTCCAGAAACTGGTGTTGGAGGAATTAAGTGTGGATCCCAATTTTACATTGCAGTGGATTGGAGAAAACAATTCATGATTTTTTTTTTCTTTTTTTTGAAACGGAGTCTCGCTCTGTCACCCAGGCTGGAGTGCAGTGTTGCAATCTCGGCTCACTGCAAGCTCTGCCTCCCGGGTTCACGCCATTCTCCTGCCTCAGCCTCCCGAGTAGCTGAATTCATGATTTTTTTTGAGGAGGTGAGGATGGTATCTTAGGAGGCCAGGGCAGTAGAATGAGAGAGAACTCAAAGGAGACAGCGATGAGAGTAGAGGGAGTGCATTGACAGTGGTGCAGCCCTTGGTCTTCTCTATCCATTCTCACACTAACTTGTCCTCATCCAATATCAGACTATTTGTAGCTAATGTCTCCCAAATTTATATCACCAGCCCAAGGCTCTCCTCCAAACTCCAGGCTTGTGTACACAATTTCGTATGTGCTGTTTCTACTTGGATGAATAATAAGCATTTCTGTCTCAGTATCCAGAACTGAACTCCTGATATTCTTCCTATTCTAAATCTGTTC
The DNA here is from genome assembly GCF_024542745.1 of Macaca thibetana thibetana. Classification (NCBI taxonomy): domain Eukaryota; kingdom Metazoa; phylum Chordata; class Mammalia; order Primates; family Cercopithecidae; genus Macaca; species Macaca thibetana. The sequence continues at coordinate 106,483,114 of NC_065589.1, read as the reverse complement.
CTCTTACCACGCAGCCTTCCCCTATCTGTTAGTAGCAATTTTATTCTTTTAATTGCTTTTGTCTAAAATGTTGGAGTCATCCTTGATTCTTCTTTCTTACTGACATTGAATCCATCAACAAATCTTGCTGTCACTACCTTCAAAATATTTCTAGAGCTTGAATAATGATTTCCACTGCCACTCATAATTGCATCACATCTAGTCTCCTGGTTTTCCAAGTCTGTTCCTAACACAGCAGCTCAAGAGATCCCGCTAAAATGTAAGTCACATGACGTCACTCTTCTGTTCAAAATACTCCAGAGGCTCCCCAAATTACTCATAGTAAAAGCCAAAGTTATTACAGTGGACTGTAAGGGCCCTGGGCCTACTCTGATGCTTTCCTGGAATCATTCTATTTCTCCTCTTATTCTCTCTGCTACAACCTTACTGGTTTCAGTGCCTCAGGACCTCAGCACTTACTGTTCTTTTTGCCTGGGACACTGTTTCACAGATAACTGCATAGCTCACTTCTAATTGTTTCATTTTGTTTACTGCTGCATTCTTAGCACAAGGACAGTACTTGGTATGTAGTAGGAACTCACTGAAGTGTATTGGAAAAATTAATTTACCTTGAATGAGGATATGGGCCAGAAGGCTGGCAATTTGGGTAGCATGAGTGAGATTTGCTGAATAAGTGATATGAACCTATTTAGTTACATATAGAAATATTAAATGTGAGGCAAAAGTCTCATTTTAGGGTCTCATTATTTTGTGGTTTGCCTTCTATAATGATTTCTCCCACTTATTTCTTAGCCTTTTAAAATCTGGTTTCTCTTTGAAAAGCCTTTAGATTCTTATTCCGTTCATATTTATTGAGCACCTACTAGGTGTGAGATTCTGTGTTGGGTGCTTAAGACATTTTGTCTCATTTAAGACAATTCCACAATAAACATGTAATTAGGTATTATATTCTCACTCTATATGGGAGGTAATAGTGTTTCACAAGAATGCAAGGACTTGCCCTGAGTCACAGAGTATGCCAGGACTGGGTGAAGACTTTTGTTCTCCCAGTTTTGAATCTGGTTTGCTCTACTTTGCAGTCTTTAATCCACCAGCAGAATAATCAAATGTCTACTCTGTAAGAGTTGCTATTACTGACTCTCCCTTTTTATCTTCTTCCTTTTGGGGAGGAGGTCTAGAGAAATTGAAAGAACCTAAATGTATTGGTCATTTATTGTTGTATAACAAATTACTTCAAAATTTAGTAGCTTAAAATGATACACATTTAACATCTCACACAGTCGCTGTAGGTCAGGAACCTGAGAGCTGCTTAGCTGAGTGGTTGTGGCTCAGGGTCTTTCTTGAGGTTGCAGCTTGGGCTTCAGCTGGGACTGCAGTCATCTGATGGCTTGACTGAGTCTGGAGGATCTGCTTCCAAGGGGACTCACCCACAAGCCTGGAATGTTAATGCTGGTTGTTGGTAGAAGACCTCAGTTCCTTGCCATGTGGGCTGTTAATAGAGTTGCTGGAATATCCTCATGACATGGAAGCTGGTGTTCCCCATGGAGAGTGATCGAGACAGTGTGAGTCAGAAGCTGCAATATATTTTATGTAGTAGTCTAGGACGTCACACACCATCACTTTCACAATTTCCTATCCCGTTGTGGGTGGGACTGTACAAGGTGTGGATACCAGGAGGTGAGGATCAGTAGAGTTCATCTTGGAGCTGGCTGCCACAGTCTGCCCTGTGGCCTCCCAGGACCCCATCTTTCCCACTTGCAAAGTATAGTAATTTCTCCTCCAGGCCCCGAGAGTTGCTGCTTATAATAGCATCAGCTCTATGTCCAGGATCCTATCATCTAAATCAGTTCCAGGTATTATTAACTTTTACTTCACAAAATCTTGCCGTTTTAGGTCCCCTTCTACCTGCCAGGTTACTTTTTCTCTTCTTTGCTAAACATTGAACACCTGATTAGCATTGATTAAGTGTGCTTCTGTGTCAGGCACTAAGGTAGGAATATGAAAAAAATAATAAGGCAGGATGTTGACCACTGGGGAGCTCACAGTCGAGTGGGTGAAAGAAATGTATAAATGATTATTGTACAACATAATTTAGGATCATCAACTGGGGAGTGAATAACTGTCCAGATGAGCTAGAGAAGACCTCCCGATGAAGCATCCTTTATGCTAGGCCTTGAGTGTTGTGAAGAAGTTCATAAAGCAGTTAAGTAGAAAAAAGCATTTTATTCAGAAGAGATGGAATGAGCAATGTCTGCTTCTTCCCCGGAATATGAGCAGACTACAAAACTTAGCCCTTAGCTTCCTCCTCTCTCTGTATCACATTCTCTCACTTGGAGAGCTTCCCTGTTTTCTACTTTCAGGGACTTAACTGCTAACTGAATGGGTCTGATTTTCCAAATCCATTGCTTATAGAGAGAAATCAGAAGTTTTCACATTTCAGATCCTTTACCATGGGGACTCAATCTATCTCTTATGCTTTCTCTCCAATCTCAGTACTTTAGTTCACAACATTCCCTTGTTTGATATTCTGTGTGTCTCCTCATGCTCTAACCTTGCCTAAAATCATCTCACATTTCAAAGTCTTCTTGAAGTCATTCTAGTAGTGCCTAGAATACCTGTGGTCTCTCATGGGAAATTGGCACTTACAAAGGTTACTTTGTTAATTAAATACTCATTGTATGTCCAGCCTTTGGCGATTAGTTGGTAAGCATCCTGAAAGATGGTCCTGTGCCCAAGTCCTCCTTGTTTTCACCTGAACCCAGCACTCCACTTGGTCTCTGCATTCTGCATTTGTCACTATTTGATGTTGGCAAGTTTTTATATGAAATATAGTGCTAGAGGAGGAGCAGAACCATGAGATTCTGTTCACCGTGATGCTGAGATATAATATCATGAAGTTAGGTGTGTGTCAACTTTTCACAGCACCCAAGAGGCCATCCAGATCCTTTTGCACTGGAGTCTACGGCTATACCACCCGGAAGGCACCTGATCTCATTAGTTCCTTTTGCGCTAGAAATCAATCTACTACTGAATGAAATCAGCCAAAAGATGGCTGTGGCAGTGACTATCATTGTGATGGAATTTGGTCTCAGTTCTCTGAATAGAAAGCCAATTGGAGCTGAGAATATTGAGAGAAGGAGATATTGCAATGGATTTTGGTTGGCTTAGGGTCTTAGGAAGAGGGTTCCCGGCCACAACTATTAGAGGTGGAAAAGCTGTGCAGAGAGGAGTAGACCGATCTGTGTTTGACTTTAACTTTCATTATTGAGCTTCAACAAAAACAAACAAACCGATATTAACCTCTTATAAGGGGCAAATCATTTAGGTTTATTTAATTTTCGTGATAAAAAATGTAAAAGTTATCCAGCAATGAGCCTTGGTGATTTACAGGACCCTGAAACCCAAGGGTCTGCTTCCTGCTTGGCTCCAGGCATTTCCATTAAAAGTTGATGATGACTCTGTGTTTAGATGAGCTTTGTGCCGCATGAAGGAGGGAGAGGCCTGTCCTGTCTTTGCTACTTAGAGAGGAATGGCTACATAGGGAAACAACACTATTTTTAAAGTAGTCATTACAGTTTATTTTGCAGCAGATTATTTTCCTTCCTGGGAAAAACATCGTTTCGCTGACAAATTGCCAAAATCCACACAGTGCAGTGAAGTGGCCTTGCTGAGTTGGCTTCCTCGAGCAGGCAGCAGATGCTTATTAAGCCCTCAATATATGCTCCAAATTGTGCCACATTTGGTGTTGGGTACACACAGTGTGTTCCCTGGATTTTCTTTTTTTAAAAAAAATCTGCAAAATTCAGGTAGTCTGAATTACACATCTTGAATAAATGTTCTTGTTGAAGCTTGGAAAAGGAAGAGGACAAAGAAGAATAAAATCTCTCATATTTCTACCATGCAAATAAAATGAACATTTTTAGTATATTTCCTCCAAAAATTTAATGTGCATACTTTTGCTCATAATTTTCATCAGCTATAATATTGAGTTACTTTTTAAACATATTTCTTTTTTATCATTTTCTATATTTTTATACTCTTGATAGCTGAGTAATATGGCTACATAATACTCCATGGAGAAGACATGACAAAATTATTTCACTATAATAGACAGTTAGGTTGCTGCCTTTCTAATCAATATTACCATGTGTCTAATTAAAATTAATAAGTTCTGATATGAATCCTTTTGTACACAGTTTGGATTATTTCTGTACTGGATTATTTCTGGAGCAGTTGTTGCCCTGTCCAAATCCCCTTTACCTGGCCAGGTACTGTGAATGCTGGTTGCTAATGGATCACAGCCCTCTCCTTCCTAGAGAACTGCTCTTTGCCTCTTGGAGGCATGTCTGGAGAAAGGGGCCATTTTGGCTAAGGCTGTGGGAAACCATGCTTCATGGAGGATAGTAGAGAGAGCTGGACATGTTTGGCTGAGAAGAGACAAGCCTTGGAGCTTCATTGCATGGGGAAAGAGAAGACGTACTTTAGCAACAACTACCAGCAGAAGAGTTAAGATCAAAGGCTTTAGATTAAAAAAGGAGAGCACCTATTTCAATTTGAGATCCATGTCCTAATATTTGGACTGGGCTGCTTGATGGGGCATTGGATTAATTTTCTGTCATTGGAAATATTCAATTACTGCACAGGGTATTAGAGAAACTTTGAGTTGTGGAGATCTCTTCCAACATTCTTCTGATTCCTTGATCCTTCAAATGTTTGTCTCGGTACTATGAATATACTCGTCTATGTTTTAACATTAACTTCAACATTCATTTCTTCTTGTCCATGTGAGTTAGAAGATGCAGGGAAAACTCTGGAGAAAGAGAAAGGTTTAGAAAAACAATAGCATGTGTTGAAAATTGTTGAGGGAAGATAGCACCATCAGTTAGGAAGATGTCATCCCTGGAAGCTGGCTTTACCAGTTAAAAGCTGTATTCTTCTCATAAGTTCATTGATCATCTATGAGAATCTCTCTGTTATATGTTTTTAAATAGTGGCAACGATGTGTTGGAGTGCATCATCCCACCTAAGTTTATTCAGGACTTCCACCCTGCAACCAATGACAAGCATTTTTAAAACAGGTAGAGGGTTAAGGTGCAGCTGTGGCCACAGAACAGAGTGAGAAATGACCTGTAAGGTGACATATTGTGTTACCTATTGTCTCATACATATACAATTCCATGAGAGGAGGATTTGATCAGCTTGGATGGTGAGCGTTGCCTCTGGTTCCCCAAAAGTATTGTCAACACCTATGGAGTGGGTGTGACTGTCACTTTTTCTGTGATGTTCCTAACACAGGAAGAAGTGAGATTTCTTTTTTTAACCACTTGTGAGAGTGCCTGTTTCATTCTTCTTATTTACCTAGTTCTTCATAAGCTCACTTTGTGTTTGTCCTAATGCATTTAGATTGTCATTTTTGTTTTAATGCTTTTAAGAAGTTTGTGATTTTTTTCTCTCTCTCAGGCCTCGTTCCCACAGACATCTTCTCCTGTTCTTCGAATTTCTGCATATTACTTCTCTTTCCCTAGCTGACAGAGGTCATGTCTGTATTACTGTTAATGAAATATCAGGTCTGTAGGAAGCTATATTTTGAACTTTAATAAAAAATCACTATATTAAACTATGTTATTTTTAATGGCTAAGGTCCTTTAAAAACTTCCTGAAATTCACTCTTAACTCTGAAAAAAGGTGGGGGGCAGATTATTTGAAGAAACTATAGGGCATCTGACATTCCAAGACTATTAGTTTAGGAAATATGACTCGTTTATTTTCTTTAAGAATTGTACCTAATTATTCAGTAACGCTTACTTATGAATACGATTGTTTGGCATTTTATTTTTAATGTATGGTTTCATGCAGAAAAGCATTCCTACCTACAGCCTTAGGGATTTTCCAACACTCTACCTGTTGGTCTTCACTTCAGTTTTGGAATTGGCAACAGTCTGGAAAGTATTTGTTATAAAAGGTGTAATGTTGATGGGATGAATAGAAGAAAGCTAGGTTTCTAGCAGAGTCTGTGAGAAATGGAACTTTGCAAAGTTTTGGAAGGAGCCTAATTGGTAATCAGTTTTCCATATGTGTTTGAGGTTGCTGGCTTTTCTAGCCCAGTTCTCTTTTGTTCATTAATTGTATTATATCATAATCTACTAGTATAATAGAATGAACCTTGCTTTACCTATTCACTTCATTCATTCAACAACTACTGTCACCCAGTGGGTCTAGACTACAAACTAGGAATACAAGAGGAAGAAAATCATGTCCCCTAACATCCAGGAACAAACTTTTGTTTGGATACTGCAGAGTCCACAGGAGTATTGTTGAGGCTTTTGAAAATACATGTCTTTAACATGCTAGTGTCTCAAGTAAATAATTTAATGTATGCCAAGAATAAAATCACTGACAGGGTATAACCTTGGCTGTCCCTAATGGACCACTGTTAATTCAGTGGACATTTTGATGGACATTTTTGGGCTCATTTGCCTTCTTTTGAAGCCCGTGGGTTTCCATGCAGTGCAGAGGTACCTCAGGTGCAGTTCACCAAGGACAAGCATGCAAACAAGAAATGCTTTTCCATTCCCACATGTCTTTAATGGACCTTCCCCTTTTTCTTACTCACACATTTCTGCCCTTATAACTGAGAATGAAAGGTTTAAACATACTTTCCATAATGAAATAGTTTCAGAGAATATGTTATATAGTAAATAGAGTTAATGAACTGAGGGCAACAGTAATATCATTTCACAGAAGAGATCTATCCTATTGCTGTTTAATTAAAATCTTTCTGCTGATGGAAAGTTCCCTCTCTGGTGTTTTCTTTAATGCATTCATGATGCATCTGTCTGGGCTCCCTTGCTAGAGATATCTTTCATTATAATCCACTTATCTAAGTTTATAATTAAACTTCTAAATGTAAAATTTCCAGTGGTAAATTGCTAGGATACCCAGTGAACTTTACTTCTTTCTCTGTGAGAAATTGCTCCTTGAAAATTTTGATTTTGTGTTTTGGCCACTTTATTGTTTAAAAAGTATTTGTGTGTACACACACACATATGTGTGATATAGCAATAAAGATGAAGAGTGGCTTTTTATTTAGTATCACTAATTTCTTTCTATTTCTGTGAAATTGGAGATAGATAATATTGATTGAATGAATGAATGGCTGTTTTTAAGATAGGAAAATGGTAAATGAAATATACTTCAAGACAATTGCCTTCAGACTCTATTGGTCTATTTAAAACATCTAGAAACACACCACACACACACACACACACACACACACACACACACACATCCTTGAAGATGCAAGTTGAAATAATATAATTTGTTTTCCATTGGTCAAACATGTTCTTGCAAATTTTCTTGGAATTTATACAGTGAAAAAAGAATTTAAAAATGCCTTTTGTGTTTCAACTTAATTTAGGATGTTTTCTTTCAGATAACACTCCATTCTTGTGCAAGGAGGGATGACACAGGATGAAAGTAAATTATATCAAATCTCCGAATCGAATGGCAAATTACTAATGGTCAATGCCTAGACATAATAAATGAAAACTCATAAATATAATGGAAGAGACTGCTCAAAATTTTTATAGGCTTATAAACTTATTATTTTCATGTCAACTGTAGATACATTTTTCAATAAATTCCTTTGCAACAGTAGATGCATAATTAATCAAGAGAATGCAAAGCTATATTTACAGTTTAACTGGATAATTCTTTTGACATTAAATATTTAGAATCTTACATTGAAGAAAATGTTAATGAGTAATTAAGTAGTTTTTTAATCTCAAAGTTCAGCAGCATTTGAGAGGAGGATGTTTTCTTGTTCACACATTCCAGTTGTCTTGAATTTTTATAAAGCTCCTTAGAGTAACTGGTAAATGTCATCCAACATAAAATCTCTCTTTCTCGACATCATCCACATATATATGTGTATGTGTGTGTGTAAATTTGGTGGAAAGAGACTATCAAATTCTTTCGTGTACCTTCAAGCAGAATGGACTATAGATTGACTCCCTCAGGTATCTATTTTATGTCTTAAAATATCGACAGAAGGTAATCGTATCAGTTTTATTACACTTTCTAGAAGGCAAGGTTTTCGAATGGAACACATTTTCTTTTTATAATTAACCTAAACTCCTCCAAACAACAGATTATATAGATTTTATTTTTTTCTCTAGTGACTAGGTTATGTGTTTTGATATTATTTCTATTAAATGATTTAACTTCCTTTTTTTTTTCTAATTTGTAAAAAAGGTTCTCCACTTGAGGATTTAAAGTATAGGCCATTTAGAACTTCTTCTGTTCTGATCTTCTAGGGGTGGTGGAGTGGGATACTCGTAATATATTTATAAAGTAGGAGGAATTTTAAAGCTATTTACCATAGGGTTGTGTAACTGCTGAATTAACTTTACTAATCACAAAACAGATAATTCAGAGACTCAAACCAAGAGACATTCCTAATGTTATATAATTTACCTTTCACCTGTGCAAAACTTAATTTAAATGCTATTTAAGAGATAACCTACTGCTGTTCTCAAGTTATTTCCATTTGTCTGTAAACTAAATTTTAGTAGCCATTAAAGTAAAAATGCCAAATACACATTTTAATCAATGATTTTCCATCTTAAATACAAGGATTTGGAATCTGACAACATCTTTTATTGAAGCACAGCAGTATTAATTAGCAATAACAGTTGTTGTTGAATAATAATGTAAAGACAGTCCTACCATAAGAAGTAAAAAAATCATACCTTCTAGAAACCATTCTCTTTAAGCGAAGTTTGTTTTCTTTCATTTCATAATTTCATTCCTTTCCCACAAGAGTCATAATGCTTTGTGTTTGGGAGCCATTTTGTGCTTCAAAAATGTAAACAATAATTTGTTCATATAAGATACTTGGAAATGTGATTCTTTTAAAAATGAGTGTCAGCAGCTGGGCACAGTGGCTCACGCCTGTAATCCCAGCACTTTGGGAGGCCAAGGTGGGTGGATCACGAGGTCAGGAGTTTAAGCGTGGCATGGCCAATATGGTGAAACCACATCTCTACTAAAAATACAAAAATTAGCTGGGCGTGGTGGCACGCGCCTGTAATCCCAGCTACTCAGGAGGCTGAGGCAGGAGAACCACTTGAAACTGGAAGGCAGAGGTTGTAGTGAGCTGAGATTGTGCCATTGCACTCCAGGCTAGATGAAAGAGCGAAACTCCATCTCAAAAATAAAAAAATAAAAATAAAAATAAATAAAAAAAGAAAAATAAAAAAAGTGTCAGCATTTGTGCTTATATCGTAGGTGGCAGCAGATAGTTCTGTGTGTTGGGTAAGATCTCATTACCTGTGTGTTTGTATGTATGCATACCTTCCAAATGTTGGCATTTTATGAATAATTACTTAAAGTCTTTTAAAATAGCCTAATTTTTCAGCAGGTGAATTTTTCTAACCATATTTCTCCCATCGTATGCTAAAGCTTCTTCACTGAAGTTATGGTCCAAGATTAAGACAACTTACCTCGAAAAAATTATTTAAAAGTTGACTCAATAGTCCATGGATCCATTGAGCAAATCTTTGTTGAACATCTGTTTCCCAGGCAATATACTAGGAACTGGACATACAACACTGAACAAGATACAGTACTTAGATACCACTAGAGGACATGAACATAAACCAATATGCCAATCTTAAGTACACTAAATTATCAGTTATTGAGCTGTTGTAAGTGTTACAAGCAAACAACAAACAAACTAAACATCTAGGGGCAGAGTCATTTCAGTTGTGCTGAGGAGACGGTGGTCTGGGAAGGCCTTTGCTGCACAATGAAGTGAGGAAGCAGGTCACGTGAATAGGAAGAAATGGCAGCGCAAGGACCTTAAGAAGGTGCATGCTTGAGGAACAAGAAAGAGCCCAGTGTGTCTGGGGCACAGGAGTGAATGGAAACTGGTGAGAAAGGAGGAAGGAAAAGAGGTAAAGTTCAACTGGCAGATTTTATCAATCTTTAGATTTTATCCTGTGATTGAAAGCCACTAGAGGATTTTGCAGAGGAAAGTATATTTTTTCCTTCCTAAAGCTTACTCTGGATTTTCTGTGAGGAATGCATAGAAGGAAACCAAGAGTGGAAGCAGAAAAGCCAGGTAGGAAGCTGTTAGTAGCTCTGGGGAGAATTGGTGTCTTGCACTAGGAGGGGAGTTGCTTGATACTGGATAGATTGTGAAGGTGCTGTCAACCAGATTTGCCAATGGATTGATTTTTCGATGCAACAAAGAAAGATTTCAGGATGACTCCTGGGCTTCTGGTCTGGTGAAGTGTGATGCTGTCGGGGAGATCTGGGCTGTGGGCTCTGTAGGGGAATCAAGCTCCATCTGTTTTGTATGTTACATGTGTGTGCCCCTCCAAATGCAGATGTTCAGCGGTAAGATGTGTGAGTTCAGGGGCGAAGTCAGGTTGAAGATAGGGGAATGGATAGAGACAAATAGAAATAATGAAGTATGGAATTTAAAACCATGGGACTAAGTGAGGTCACCTGGAGAGTGAGCAAAGCTAGAGAAGAGGAGTCTGAGGACAGAGTCACAGCCACACCAATCTAGAGGTTAAAATGAGAAAGACATACCAGAAATGGAGGTTGAAAATAAATAGCCCGGGAGAAATAAGACAAATTGAGGAGAGTTTGATGTCTCTGTCCCAAGGGTAGAAAGTGATGAAGAAAGAGGGAGTAGGGGAAAATTTGGGTAACAACCAGAAGTGTTAGGGGGTGAGAAAGAGATGATCCCATGAGGTAATCGGAGATGATTTTCCATGAAATGATGACGAGGTGGTTGTGAAATTATAAGAATGTATCCATGATACCTTCAGAATCAGGTAGGGCTTGGCAACTGCATAGAAAGAAGCCACATAAATAAGTTCTTACTTTGGACTCTGTATGAACAGATTCATTCTCACTGGGGAATCTGAGGCAGCCTACCAGAGTAATTACTATTTTTCTTGGTATAAGCTGCGTCAGAGCCCCCAGTGAGAACAAAACCACTTGCAGAACTTCCTTCTATGCAATTGCCAACATAAATGAAGCACCCCTTTCTTCACTGGGATGACACATGAAAAATGACAACAGATGCAGTTACTCTACTTCTCGTATATTAATCCTGTTTCTATAAAGGTGAGTTTGGTTTATTCCCCATATTGGCTTCTTATAGGTTCACGTTCAGCAGGATGTTAGAGGCACACTCATACAACATACATCAACATACATAGATGTTTATAAATAGACCTACTGTATTTAGTGACATGGATACACCGGGACTTACAGCTCATGTAGCAGAAGGCACACAAAAACATGGCTTAAAAACAAAGTGGTTTATTTGCTCACAAAACAGAAAGTTCAGAAGTTGACAATTCAGACAGTGGCTGCAGCTTCGTGATGGTTTCTGAGTCTCAGGTTTCCTCTGTTCCCCACTCTGTCTTCCTTAGCAGGTGGCATTTATCCCCATGACTTCCAGCAGGCTCTGGCGCCTCTGGGTGTTGCATCTGTGTTCTGTGGGAAAGAGATAAATGGCGAAAGACCATACTTTTTTCGGGGGGACTTTATATTTTTATTGGATACGGGAAATCTCCACACACTTGATACTTCTGCCTCCTAATCATTGTCCAGAACCGAGTCACATGGTTGCCCTAGCTACATGGGAATCTGGGAATGTGATCTTTTCTTTTCTTCTTTTCTCTTCTCTTCTTTTCTTCCTTTTCTTTTTCTTTTTTTTTCTCGCTCTCTTCTTTCTTTCTTTTCTGTCTCTCTCTCCTCTCTCTTCTCTCTCCCTTTCTTCCTTGACAAGTGGACATCTTAGAGGAATAGTAGTTCTAGAAGAAAGGGAGATTGGGGAGGCCAAGGCAGATGGATCATGATGTAGGGGTTCAAGACCAGCCTGGCCAACATGATGAAACCCTGTCTCTACTAAAAATACAAAAAAAAAAAAAAAAAAAAAGCCAGGCATGGTGGTCGGCACCTGTAATCCCAGCTACTAAGATTTATAAAGTACGAGGAATTTTTTAAGCTATTTACCATAAGGTTGCATAATTGCTAAATTACTTGAACCTGGGAGGCAGAGGTTGCAGTGAGCTGAGATCGCGATGCCACTGCACTCCTGCCTGGGTGACAGAGCAAGACTCCATCGAAGAAGAAGAAGGAGAAGGAGGAGGAGGAGGAGGAAGAGGAGGAAGAGGAGGAAGAGGAGGAAGAAGAAAATATAGCAATGTCTGTCACAGATACCGAGTTCTGTTTTTGAAGGTTTTAGAAAACTTATTTCCACCCCTGTTTTTATCTGTTATATCCTGTGGCAAAAGTTTGTTAAGAAGTAGGAAAAATATTTGTGAGGACTTTTTGCAAAATTTTCTGTGGCTTCATTACATGACACCAAGCTATTGCAATTATTAATATAGCAAACCAAAATACATGTGATTGTATACTTTTATGGTATGCATTCCCATGCCACGTTCTTACATTTCACACCATTTAGGATTCTTCAGTTACCCGCAGAGTGTCATGCTGAGGTCTGCAGAGTGAGGTGCAGAGAGGAAGAGGCTGGTGGTTCAAAGGCCTGAACAAGTTACTAAACATGTGTCACTGCAAGGCTGGAGGTTATTCTCTCATAAAATAGAGATGATAATACCTGTTTTCTCCTTCACAGGGTCAGTGTGAATCTTTAATGGAGTTCTTGGTACAGAGTGCTTTTAGCTCTTCAGAAATATGACACGAAGTCACAAGATTGGAAGGTTGAAAAATCATCTTCCACTATTTTGCTGCAGGGCAGGACCGCATTCAAACTGTTCCTTAAATATGGCTGGAGTGGAGTTTTTCTGACTTTTGAGAAAACAATGGCAATAGTAATAATGACAGCCCTTTAGTGAGCTCTCAGTGTACACTGTCAGGCACTCATCAATACACTTTCCATCCCTGCTTCTGAAACATCCTTCACTCCTAAGGGTTATCATGGATGACTGTCCTCCTCATTTTGTGAATGAGGAACCTCAGGCTCCAAGGTCGTGCGCTGCCAGGGTTCACATGGCATGATATAAACAGAATGGGTTGTGGTAAACAGAATGAGTTGTAGCATCAGGACTGTTTTGTGACCCAGTTTTGACACTTGTTTGCTGAGATGGCCTTGGAATATTGATTTAACATCCTTAGGGATCAATCTCTTTTGCATCTAAAATTAGGAATAATTGCTCATTGTGATGATTAAGTGAAATTATTTGATATAGATGGCCTTGTATAAGATGCTGAGAGAACTTACATAGGGCTATAAAGGATCTATATTATCGGGGACATGAAAAAATGCTTGTGTTGATATTGAGTTACTATGCTAGTCTCTCTTGCTTCAGTGGGAGATCATTGAGGTCACTTGGAAACAACTGACTCTCTTTGTGATTTCAGGTTGTTGCTTGATGCACCATGCCTCAGTTTCCTTATCTCTAAAGTGGGGCATAATATGAATAACTACTTTGCAGGGCTGTGGTGAGCATTAAATGAAGTGTTTAGGTCATTGTCTTGTATACAGCAACGTATGGTAAAGCCATTATGGAAGGTAAAGTGGGATGCAGAATATTGCGGTCAGACAATAGCCCCATTGATGGGCCATCTTTATTGAGCCATCCTCCCTGTGCAGTTACCATGAGATGGCGCTATGGAGACGTACATAATCACAGTGTCCTTTTCTCCCACTCATTGCTGTTTCTTCAGGCCGAAAGCAAATTGGAACTATTTTTACTTTATTTTATTTTTTAAATTTTGTGCCTTTTAAATATTTAAGGACTTCAACAATAAGAATACATTTAAGGGAAAATGAAATGCATATGAAGTGTGAGGTACATTTTTTATAGTTTCAATGGCCTTTCAATGATCAGAAAACTGAGGCTAAAAGGAGAAACTGTGTTTTTTATTTCTCTTAATATTCATCAGGTTAGAGCTAGCCTTGCAAATACATTTTGGATGCTAAGATATATAGTAAATAAGAAGATCTGGAAACTCAACGACCTTCATGATATAAATTATTCAAGCCATTGTGAGTAGCACATGCCTCCCGCATAATATGTTTTTGTAATCATAGTCGTAGCATTTTTTTTTCATTTGTGTTTTACAAACGGAGGAGTAGAATCTCTAATTGTTTCTTGTCCTCTCATTTTGTTTATGATGAACTCTTGTGTCACTTTCCAAGTTACAGATGCAAAAATGACTTCCAATATTTTCCAAGGAATAATTTAATGGAAATTGCAGGCATTTTGGGAAGAGAGACAACATGGTTCAGTGGAGTAGGACACACCTGTATTCAAATTCCATTCTGGGCCGGGCACAGTGGCTCATGTCTGTAATCCCAGCACATTGGGAGGCCATGGCTGGCTGATCACCTGAGGCCAGGAGTTTGAGACCAGTCTGGCCAAAATGGTGAAACCCTGTCTCTACTAAAAATATAAAAATTAGCGGGGCATGGTGGCGGGCGCCTGTAGACCCAGCTACTCGGGAGGCCGAGACACAAGAAATGCTTGAACCTGGAAGGAGGAAGCCCTAGTGAGCCGAGATCGCGCCAGTGCACTCCAGCCTGAGTGACAGAGTAAGACTGTCAAAAAAAAAAAAAAAAAAAAAAAAAAAAAAAAAAAAAAAAAAATCCATCCTGCACTTTCCATCAGCGCAGTAGAAACCATGCAGCACACATTTTTAGGAGTAAAAGTCCGAAATTGAGATTCTTTTAATCATTCTGTAAGATCTGTATTCCATATTGTTTTGGTCAAGATAAGTTTTTGGTTTCCTATTGGCACTATGCCCTGTTAGTGATAACCAGGAGAGTATGGGGACTACAGGAACCTGGTAGGTTCTCCAAGCCACTTGTCTGGATCTTCTCCTGATGGGTCCTGGCTTGGGTAATCACAGAAGGAACCTTAAAGGAATTAGGTCACTTTGCAGAGTCAATACAGGGTTCTAGACTGGTGAGGAAGCCTAAGAGAAAACCAAGGCTCATAGCAAACTGTGCTAAGACAATATTAATGTGGCCTTCTTTGCAATTAAAATTCAAAGATTGATGCAAAATTCAACGTATTTCCATATGACTCCTTGGTCAGTCATTCTGGCTCATGTGCTGTCTCATTGTAACTCATAATCCTTTCAATCTCTTTTTAGGTTCCCACCTCCAGCCATTTGGAGTAGAGAAGATGTGTTTTTGGCCCTCCTTCTCTTTAGTTTACATTGTAGTGATCTGAATATGTTTTTAGATATGCTGAATGGCCATTAGTGAGAACAGACAAAGTCATCTTGTATACCCTAGTGACTTTGTGTCATGAAAAAAAGTAACCTCTGCATAGAACTGGTCCTGCTAGCTATTACTTTATTAACGTTGGAAATAATAGCTTAGGAACAACTACCACCAAACACAGTCATCATCTTTATCAAAAGCTCTCTGACATGGCATTGACTTTGATCTATCATTATATATAGAAGGCCACTCATTTGTTTTCCCAGGGTTGTATTTTTAAACTAATTTGTTTTGTAGGATTCACCAGGAAATTGTATTTTCTTATGAGGGCAATATTTAGGTTTTTATCAACTGCCTCAATGGCATATATAATTGGCAATGATGTCTTCTGAAAAATGTCTGGATTAAAATGTTTGTATCAAATCTGTATTATGCAGAATTAACCACCCATTTGTGTAGTGTGGTGTGTACGTGTCTGGAGAATATAATAGCCTGGCTTCAGTCCACCATTCCATAGAAGTGGAGTGAACGTCTATTGAGACAAAAGACTTAGGCAGACTTTAAATATCATGATATAATTTCCAGTCCATTCTTAGTTGTGTTGCTTCTTAAAGCATGTGAACTTATCATTATAAGTGTGAAATATCCGTAATCTAGTGTATGTGTGTATGTGTATAAAAATGTCTCATCTATTGGACCACAATTCTTATCATAGACGGATGCCAGCTTACCTGGGAGCATCAGGGCAGGAGCTGAGATTCCAGGGCTTCTAGCTGGAATGGGGAGCTCCTTCCTGCAAGAACCCACACCTGAAACTTGTACACTAAGGAGAGCAGGTACTGAGGGGTAAACACATGTGTCTGTGGCTGTAGTCTGTCCCCTAACATGCTCTGGGGTCTCTGAGGCTCTTCTCCAGCTCTGCTGTAGCTGCAGTTCTGACTGTGGCACTGTCTCCTCTTCTGGAGAGGGGGAGGGAGGGAGGGAGGGTGCAGAGTATGCTCCCCAGTGGTGATGTGTGTGTCTATGAATCTTCACATGTGCACAGAGCCTGGGCTGCTGTCCATTTGGATTCCAGAAAAGGACTCTTGGCCAGAACAATTCAGGTTTTGTAATAGGATACTAACTTAAAAATATTTTTACTTGAGGAGAGGGACTACTTTTTTCAGCTTCACACAAAAATACCATATAATCTAGTAATTGCCTTAGAATAAACTATAATTTCGTAGCCATGTTGCCTAATTTTTAGCAAAAGCTCAGTTGTGACAAATCATATTCTCGGATGTTTGCTCTAAGGAAATGTGGCCAATTCAGTTCTCTAGGCCAGAAGTTTTAGAATTGTGCCTAGTAGTGCCACAGAAGTTTCATAAAATCATCTAACAGCCCACTCTTGGAGAAAAAAACCACTCAAACCACTGAGCTTTTCCATCTTTCAGCTGGAGCACTCCACTTTGCTCTTCTCAATATTGGTATGCAGTGTAGACATTTGAAGAAAAGTTTTGGTTGCTTTTTACTCTTCATCCCTGGATTGAGGCAGGCTGTCAGAGAGCTATGTACTGGAACTTCATTGCTTGACTCCTTGTAGAATAATTTTTACTGATTTGTACTTTGCCACCGTACCCTTGGAGTGTTCCAGGAGTGCCACGAGACTCCACCACAGACAACTTGCTGTTTTATTTGATGAAGTAATGTGTTCAGCACATGGCCCAGCACACCATCTGTATTTATGAGGACTCCTGGTATAAATCCCAACAGTGCTTGGGAACGGGCAATGTCTTTCCCTGGGGGGGAAAAAAAGAAGGCAAAAACTGTGGGCAGGGTGGTATAATTTAATCCTATGCACATGAGGACCATAGACTGCAATAGCTGTTTCTTTGGCCACTAGGAAGCTCATAGTCAGCTTTGCCACCCACCTATAGTAATTGTGTGGCTATATATTTAGGGCAATAACTTCTACCCTTCAGATCCTTTTTACTGTTCATTCCTTTTACCCTCCTGTACCTATATCTTTTTATTTTTCATAATACATGTATTATGGCAAGTTATTTTAGATCTCCTTCACTCCAGTACCATTTTCTTATTATGTTTTGGAAAACTGTACCTGGATGTCTGGTAGCCTCATCAGACTTAATCTATTCTATTCTAAAGTAAAGCACGTTCTCAAATATGCCCCCTTCCTGTTTCCTGTTTTTGTTAAAGGGATCCCATTGGTTCAGGCTTTTAAGTTTGCCCTTCTATCCCTTTTCATATCTTCCTCTTATATAGCACATCCAGTTGTTAACCAGATCCTTTAAATCCAGAAGCAATTTGTATGACTTCTCAAGTCTCTCCTGATCCTTGATCTTTTCGTTTACCAATACCTGCCTGGACTACTGTTTCACTAATTTTCTAACTGCCCTCAATTTCTCTACCATCGTCTACTAGTAATCCGTTATGCACACTGATCCTAGTTATTTAAAAATAATTTACTCTTCTATGATTCTTGCTACTGTTTACAGCATGAAGCCCAAATACCTCATATGCCACTCACAACTCTTTACAATTTGGCTCCCAACCTATGTTTTAAATCTCATCTTAGTCCATTCCTCCCTCTTCTTTGTGTCCTTCACAGCAGCCAGCAGCCTAATCACCAGTCCCCAAACTCAAAACGCATTTCAACGCCTTGTTGTTTTCTCTGCCTGAGATGCCCGTCCTGACTCCTTCAAGTCCTTATGTTTCCCTAGACTCTTCTCAAGTATTATCTTGTGTGAGGCTCTCCTCTCTTTTTCGCATAGTACAGAGGAACTAATTGCCTTGTCCTCAATCTTTCCATCCCACTTTCTTAATACTACTGTTAGCGCATCCCTTGCCCTGCTTTGGACTTGTTGTGTATGTGTATCCCTTTCTCCGAATCATGAGCTCCTCATGGAATTTGTCTGAGCAGAAGGGAGGGAATAAACAACATATCTGCCAACCTGCTTTTAAGAATAAAATGACACAGGGACTGTAGAGTCCATAGAATTGATGATGCCTTCAATGGGTGAGGATTGAAAACTTGGCTAATTAACTGCTGACCTTCAAATGTTAATATTATAAAGACTATCTTCATGGCAATAGAAAATTTGTAATACCATCATAATAAACGTTCTAGCAGTCAAAGTAAGTTTTTATCATTTCTGTACGGAAGAAACTTACCTGATTTTTCTGTACAGAAGAAACTTACCTGATTTTATTTCAGAGAAATAAAAGGTGTACATTTAACATTTAACATAGCTTATATTTACTACTTTCTTTTAATAATATGCACTGTTAAAGCTTATTTTCTTACCAAAAGTATAAATATGAATTAACTACCTCAGGCTTTTGTTTCTTTTCTTTTGAGAGTTTCTAAGGGAATAAAGTAACTACTTTGGATCCTGTAGAGAATCCATGATAATATTATCACGTTACATTGATCTTTTTTTTAACCAAAAGAATAAAATAAAAAGCAATTGGGGAAATAAGCAGTTTTATCATCCAGTGGTAGATTTCATACATGAATACACTTCACTACAAAAAATAATACAAAACATGGTAAAAACAGAATATGGATTTGCTTTTTGTAGCTTTTCCCACAGGGTTATTATATGTACTATCTTCATGGTAATGAAAAATTTGTAATACCATCATAATAAAGGTTCTAGCAGTCAAAATGAGTTTTTATCATTTCTTTACAGAAGAAACTTACCTGATTTTTCTTTTTCTCTTTTAGGAATAGGCAAGTCAAGAGGCTGAAAAATCTGAAGCATGTTTCCAAAGAGCAACCTGACAGTCACTTGCTGGGTATGGAGCTGCATGAGGAATCTCTTTCTATTGCTTTCTCTCTTGCTGTCCCATGCAGCTCATTTGGAAGGCAAAAAGGATAACCAGTTCATCTGGAAACCAGGTAGGAATGTCCTGGCTGTTCCTTTGTCCTGTTTCCATCAACAAGAAGTATATTCTTTCCACCCTTCTTCTTTTCCTTTCTAAAGTAGTGAGAAATATCCAGAGAGGAAAAATAGACTCTTTTTTAAAATTCTGCAGCTTATGTTTGATTTTCACTCCTGCATAATTGTCTTCTCCATCCATGATGCTTGTTATCCTTCTGAATTTTCATGTTGTTGTCAATTAAAGTTATGATTTCCATAGTTACATCTACTTCTCCTTTGTCAAATATTTCACCAGTATGGAGCATATTTGTAGCACAAATGACGTCTGAATTTAGCTGATGTTCTCAGCTAAGAACGCTTGGCCCAGTTCTGCATGTCTCTTTCAGGGTTTAAACTAGTTAGCTATCTATTATTAAATACTTTCCAGCGTAGATCTTCTATGTCTAGGTTTGAGAGCATGAAAAATTATCCTAACAACTTTGCTCATTAGTTGTGACTGTAAAGTCATCTTAATGTATTTTGAGATTCTTAGCTACCTCATGCATGATCCTTTATGTATATGAATAATTTTAGTTGAAGTTTGGAGGCTGGAATATAACTTATGTTCATCTCTAAATATTTCCTTAATTTGGCTGTGAAAAAGATCTGTTAAATTTAATTTCAAAGCCTAATAATTTATTAACTTAAATTATGAACCCTAAACATCTTAGCTCTTCGTATTACTGATGCTTTTCCTTGCTCTGGATTTTAATTTTCTTTAAGTTTCACAATCAGATCATTTAAAATATTTATTGCTTTCTCAAGACTCTATTCTGTCAAATACAGATAACTTATATACTTAATATCTTGGAACTGGAAAATGTGATGTTTTAAAAGATCTATGGTCCTCAAAGAGTTTTCATTTTGACCTCATCATCTGTAAATTAAATAGACTTCAAATGTATTGTGTCACCATGGAAATATGTATAAAAGTGATATTTGTAATATTTAAATAATTTTGCAAAAATGGAAGTGAATTATGCTTTAAAGTCAATGAAGTTAAAAAAAAAAAACACTATTAGAGATACAGTCTGGATGAAATGTAATTGCATTAAAGCCCCTATAAATTAATTTAATTGTGGGCTCCAATACTTCCTTACTGATTTGCATTTTTTTTCCTCACAGTAGTTTTAGGAAGCTTTAGAAATAGTCCCGAAAGTCAGTATTTCCTTTCTGGGCATGGGGTTATTTTGTTTTAATCACAAAAGACAAACATTTGATCAAATCAAAATATGCACATTTTTATGACGACTGTCAAAAGTTTTTTAAAAAAATATGATTAAAATGGAAAGTGGCAAATCTGAAACACGAATGAGATGTGTTAAGAAAATGGGGTTATTTTGAAGCAAGTTTTAAAATAAGGATGCTTTTCTAAAAGTAGGTCATTGGAACAAGATGGTAAAAACAAACTCTACAGTGGATGGATTTTTTTGGTAACTGTCAAACTTAAGTTTCAGAAGTGAGGATCCTTTTCATCATACATAACACATTGTTTAAAATGAACATATGAGTCACTACTGTCACTTCTTCTGGTATTCATTACTTCTTTCCCTTCTTACAGTGCCATCAAAAAGGTAGCAATATAATTTTTTCCTATTTGGTTTTGCTTTCAAAGCAAATTACTTGTATATGACTGACATATTAAAAGTGAAAGAAATCTAAAAGGTGCAAAATTAAGAACAAAACCTCAAATGTATCCCTTTCTAATCTCTTTTGTATCCTCCAGAAAATTTCCTTGGATATGTAAGTACACATTTATGCATATTTAAGTGTATGAATCACACACAAGATACACATATAATTATACTTATAGCTATTAATTAGGTTCTGTTAAGAAAGAAACAGCACATGCAAAGTTGGCAGTTGAGAAGAGTTTCATAGAAGGACATTTACAAAAGTAGGCAAGTGTGAGCAGTGTGTAAGGACAGCAACAAGGGATTGTGCAGTGACCCTGAACTCTATCAGTTGGGAGCCTCTAAAACTTCTGGGTCTGTAGGGGCCGCGAGAAAGAGTGGTTCCCGGAATCTGGAGAGGAATGTTTATAGAGCAGGTATTTGACAAATGCTGTGGGTTTTAAAGGGATACAACCAACCTGCAGCAAATAGGAAGGAGGCCGGGGGAATGAAGGGCCCCACCTCACCTTCCTCCAGCTTTCAGATCTGCCAGGCCTCCTATTGGATGAATTCAACCAAAAACCATAAGGCAGGGGAGCCCATGGTTGTATCCATTCGGGTAAACCTCTTTAGCAGGAAGCAGGATGGAGAATGGTGCACCTGAAAATATTTAATTCATCCATATATGCATATATGTATACACACACATTTCATATAAGTGGAATCATACTCTGCACTGCTTTTTGCAGCTATCTTTGATCATACAATGATATATTGATGAATATTACATATTACTGCACATAGGCCAACCTCATCTTTTAATGATTGCATAGTATTCTTTAGCATTTTTATTTAATAAATTTATCTAGTTTTCCTGCTGCTTTATCTTCGCTTCCTCTATTGCTTAGCATTTCGGTGGCTTCTAGTTTTTTGCTATTATAAATAATGCTGACATGAATGCAGTATTATTTTAAAGGTAAGCAATAATAAATTGATTTGAGGAGTTATATCCCTGGAAAAATTCTAGTTTATAACCTTCAAAGACAACATCAACATCTTAGAATCTGTTACCTATTTACGGATGTGTTTAGTATATTTCATTTTGATTTTTAGCACTGTATTGCAGCTGAAATTAGCTGTATTTTTAGGGTATGTTATCAAATCTAAGAACTCAGGTCCAATGTAATTTGGAATTTGAACAGATTTCCATGGAGACCCAGATAACTATACTTTATTTTAGAAACCTAGAAACCATTCTCTGGGTTTTGATTGCCATGTCAACCACTTTACTCTTTTGCTGGTGTCTATTGCTCCCCACCCCCACACTCCAAATCAGTAGGTCAGATGTTAGTCAACCTCATCCAAATTACTGGCATTTCTAAGTGAGTCCTGGCTTTGGAGAAACAATGGGTTGATGAATAATAAGTGAGTGCTTTATGTTTTTTAGGATTTCCATACTGAGGGAGAGTCTGGTGAGCTATAGGCTGCAAGGTCATTGATCTGGCAAGGCTGTTGAATGCCTGTCATTATTGTGATGAGATCCTATAATCTATATTAGTGTCAGGCACTCTGTTAGCTGTGTCAAGAAAGAAGGATCACGTCAGCAACAGTATCAGATAAGGGACAATGTTGCTGGCTGTTTTAAGTTTCAATATAAAACTGTTCATGCCTGCCTGCTTTGTATAGATGAACAGATTATGGTCTCTGATCCCACAGTACAATCGTGCTCTTTTAAAAAAATTCCTCAGTTTTGGTTCTAAGAGGTTCACTTATTTCTAGTAATACTTATTGAGTCCTTACTGTGTGTCAGACGTTGTTACAAGTACATGAGATAAATTGATTGAGAATAAAATAGACAAATCCCCGGTCCTCATAAAGAGGGTAATAAATATGATCAGTAGTTAAATAGAATATGTTAGATGAGGGCGAGTGCTAAGAAGGAAAGATGAGGCCAGGAGGAGGGATATGCAGTGGGAGCGAGGAGACTAAAAGCTTAAGGAGGTTGTCCATGAGCCTGAGGAAGTGAATCTGAGTAAAGACCTGAGGGAAGTGAGGGAGCCAGCCATGGAAATATCAAGGTGAAGAAGAATATTCCAGATGGTGGGAACAAGAAGGACAAAGGACCTGACGCAGGAGTATGGGGAGCATGCTTGAGGACATGTGGGGAGGGAGGCCAGCGTGCAGGAGCAGAGTGAACATGGGGAGGGTGATGGGAGCTCAGGTCAGATGGGTAACGGGGTCCACATGGGGTATGTCCTCATAGGTCAGAATAAGATTTTGTTTTTTACTCTATGTGAGATAGAAAGACATGGGAGGGTTTTGAGAGGGTGATGACATAAGCTGACTTTCTTATTGACGTTCTTTTCAATAAGATTTGAAGAGGATCCTTGTGCGTGGCTGACTGAGAAGAGCAGGGCAAGGAGACGAGGTAGGAGGCTACTGCGGAATTAAAGGGAAGAGCCATGGTGATAGCTTGAACCAAGGCCATGGCAGTGGAGGTGCGGACAAGGAGTTGAATCTTGGCTATATTATATTTAAGGCCACAATTATCAACCAAAGGCGATTTTGCCCTGCTGGAGACATTTGGCAATGCCTGGAGACATTTCTGATTATCACAACTGGAGGTGCTACTGACATATGTTGACTAGAAGCCAGGGATGCTGATAAACATTCGAAATGTACAGAGCAGTCTCCTACAACAAAGAATTATCAGGTTTCAAAATCTCAACAGTGCCCAGGTTGAGAAACCCTGATTTAAGATAAAGCCATCAGGATTTATTGATGTGGGATGGGTGATACTGACTTTGACCTGAGCAACTGGAAAAGTGGAGTTGCTGTCATTTAATATGGACTAAGAAGGAGCTGGTATACAGGGAATAGTAAACACTCAGTATTGGGCATGCTAAACTTTTGATTCTGTTAGAAATTCATGTGGAGGTGTTCACTAGGAAGTTATGGGGTCTGAATTCAGGAGAGAGGTTTCTGCTGGAGATATGAATTTGAGAGCTACTACCAAAGAGGTAGGATTTAAATATGTAGTCCTAGAAATGAAGGGATGGGCTTGAAATTTGTAATCTGGCATAGGTAGAGGATAAAATTCGAATGTATGGACTGACATGACATTAAAGCAAATTGTTGTGGCAAAATACACACAATATAAACTTTACCATTTTAACCACTTCAAAGTATACAATTCAGTGATATTAGTACATCACAGTGTGGTGGAATCATCACCTCTATCTAATTTCACAACATTTTCATCACCCCGAATTATATTTTGCAAGTGACCTTATACAAAGTCTGGAAAACAAATTATGTTTTGAATAATAAGTTCTGAAATAGAAGAAAACTCCATATTTGTTGTGTGTGTGTGACAGGCTTTTAAAATAGCCTTCAGTCATCCTAAGAGATTACTCTTGATATAGTTTGGAAGTTTGTTCCATCTAAGTCTTACATTACAATGTAATCCCCAATGATGGAGGTGGGGCCAGGTGGCAGGTGTTTGGATCATAGTAGGGATCCCTCAAGAATGGCTTGGTGTCATCCTGGCAGTAGTGAGTGAGTTCTTGCTCTGTTAGTTCATGAGAGATTTGGTTGTTTAAAAGAGCATGGCTCCTACCCCCCATCTTGCTCCGTCTCACCGTGTGACACACTGGCTCTCCCTTTACCTTCCTCCCTGATTGTAAGCTTCCTGAGGTCTCACCAGAAGCAGATCCTAGCATTGTGCTTCCTGTACAATCTGTAGAACGATGAGCCAAATTAAACATTTTCTTTATAAATTACCTAGTCTCTAGTACTCCTTTAGAGAAATGAAAACAGACTAATACAGGTATAATACTAACACTAATATAGACTAATACTAATACAGGTAAACCAATGTTCAAATCCTGGTTGTCTAAGGGAAAAAAGTTGTTTAACCTCTCTGAGTCATATTTGTCCTTCTGAAAATGGATATTGATAATAAACACTTCACAGGACTCTTTGAGAATTAAGTAAGACACGATTTGAAATACCTAATATATAGCAGCTATTCAATAACTGTTAGCTACTATTTCTATCATTATTATATAATAATTTCAGGTTTAAAATATTTAATTGTGCTTTCATGTTATACAGTTTCTGTATACTTCTATTTCTTAGACATACAAAAAAGAGGGGATTATTTGACAGGTATGTGCACTTTATTAATTAATGGTCAAAATTGTTTCACTTTTTTAGTTCTAAAACTTTCTTTATGTATGCCAAATTCTAGGAAAGTTTTAATTTCAGTAGCTCATGCTCAATGAATAAAATCTGTGAAGATAATGACCTATTTCTAAGAACTAAGTGTATAAATTGGAATTAATATTTTGGGAAAAAAGAGACTATGAAAATTACATTGCTTAAGGAATAAAGTATCTTACATATATTAATATTTAATTATAGCTTAAATAGTGTTTTCAGTATTGAATGTACTTTAAGGAAAAAATTGCATTATGTTTATTACCTATTTATATATTGAAGGTTAGGAATTTTAGAGAAAATAAAATGTTCTTAGGAGAGAGCTATTTTTTAAAATATGTGCTAGAAGTTCATGAAATTTATTTTCTGGAAATTTTACTTATGTTGACATCATTTTAATTACTTCCATGGATATTGGTTTATCTAAGAGGCATGAGTGTTAAATCAGCAGTATCCAAAAGTGTAGACATATGGCCTGGGGTTCACCACTAAACATTCTAATTTTTTTGTAGACTACAATCCCTAATTTTCCAATGTTTCCAGTAGATCAGAAAAACATCCATCTTACCCAAATTGCATAAAGTAAATTACTCTGCTATATTTTTTCTAAGTAGTATTAAAATGTAGGCTCCCGGAGGACAGGGCGTTTTGCTGATTTTATTCAACAATATACTCCAGGTATCAAGAATATAAATAACTTATATAATAAGAATATAATATAGAAAATAGCCCTAGCACATTAAGCCAAATAAGGGGCACTGTTTTTGGGGGTGTGTGTGTGTGTGCTTGTGTGTGTGTGCCTGTATTTAGGGGAGTTGAGAAGAGATGAAAGTATGACCCATGTTATTCTAGAGCTTGTAGTATATATTGAGGAGAGGATATAAAACGTCTGTAAATTAAAGTCAAACTTATAAATATAAATCAGTAAATGTGAAAATATATTTCCATGTCACTTTATTCCAGTACCATTTCTGATCGTCTCTGGAAAACACGTTGAACTCAATCTTTAAAAAACAGGCTCACATAGTTAAAGATGTAAATATTATTCTAAATCTTATAATGAGATATAGTTATATCTTACCTTCCAGTTCAATTCCATAAAGAGACAGTTTCAACTCTTTTTGCTGTTTATTCTGATATTCACCTTTATATTTCTAGGTAATATGCTCATGAGTGATATTTCTTAGTTGATAGGTATTCGATAGTTCCTATTGACTCTCTCTTATGTTAGTTAAGCATTTATCTCTCCTAGATCTACTCCTCTCCTCCTTAGTACAGTTATTCAAAATAGTTATATCAAAATACTTAAATCAACAAACAGTGCTCATACTCTTTTTTTTTTTTTTTTTTTGAGACGGAGTCTCGCTCTGTCGCCCAGGCTGGAGTGCAGTGGCGCGATCTCTCGGCTCACTGCAAGCTCCGCCTCCCGGGTTCACGCCATTCTCCTGCCTCAGCCTCCCGAGTAGCTGGGACCACAGGCGCCCACAACCGCGCCCGGCTAATTGTTTTTTGTATTTTTAGTAGAGACGGGGTTTCACCGTGGTCTCGATCTCCTGACCTTGTGATCCGCCCGCCTCGGCCTCCCAAAGTGCTGGGATTACAGGCGTGAGCCACCGCGCCCGGCTCACAGTGCTCATACTCTATGTAGTGTCCCCTGCTGAGCCAAGCAGTGTGCTGTGCACCCGCATCCTTTCTTGTCCAGCTTTTTCTTTTACATAGAAATGAAAAATTTCCTCCTTTTTTGTTTTGCTTGGTTTTCTTTGAAGCTACTGCTGCTTTTCCCCAAAGCTCCATTTGCTGTGTCACATGCCCATCATTAATTTGTTCAAAGATTCAAGCGCAGTTCTAAGTGCTCGATCACATGTTTTCTTTGGGAGATTTTCCCACAGTCCTGTCTCCCTGCACAGCCTGCACAGTCATCATCTGTGGAACATCCTTTTGCTCTCACTCATCTTGAATCCCTTGTTTCCTGTTCTGTTTCTCTTCTTTGCCTTTATTGCTGTGTTTTCCAGACGCATCCTCTAGTCCTGCTGAAGTAGGGTGTACTGGAAGTAATTTTTCAAATCCTTTGATGTCTGAAAGGGTCTTTATGCTTGTCATATACTTGATGGATAGCTTGGGTGTGACATTCAAGGTTAAAAAGCATTTTTTTTCCTTCAGAATTTTGAGAGTCTTGCCTTATTGTATTATAGTCCCCAGTGCCATTACTGAGAAGTTTGATGCCATTCTGATCTTGCCTTTTTGTACCTTGGTACCTGTTTTCTTGTTATTCTTTCTCTGGAATCTTTTTTATCCATAAAGTTCTGAAATTTCATGATTATATGCTTTGAGGTAAGCCTTTTTTCCTTATTGTGCTAGATGTTTGTAGGATATTTCCATTAGTGTACTCATTACTCGTTCATGTCCATGTCATCTTCTTCTCCTTCTTCAAGACGGAGTCTTTCTCCGTCACCCAGGCTGGAGTGCAATAGTGTGGTCTCAGCTCACTGCAGCCTCCACCTCCTGGGTTCAAGCAATTCTTCTGCCTCAGCCTCCTGAGTAGCTGGGACTACAGGTGCCCACCAACATGCCCGGCTAAGTTTTTGTATTTTTAGTAGAGACGGGGTTTCATCATGTTGGCCAGGCTGGTCTCGAACTCCTGACCTCAGGTGATCCACTCGCCTTGGCCTCCCAAAGTGTTGGGATTATAGGTGTGAGCTACCATGACTGGCCATATTCTATACTTCTGAGACTTTTTTTTATGCAATTTCTTCTCTGTTGTATCAGTTCCTTCTGAAACTCTTTAGACAAAGGTTTGACCTCTCTGACTGATCTTCAATTTTTAGATAGTTTCCTTATTTGTCTTTTGTTTGTAGATTTATTTTAATTTCTAAAGTTTTTTCTACTTCATCTTTTAACTATTATTTTGAACATTTTTTTATTTCTACAATCCTGTCTTTAATTTGTAAGGTCTTTTGCTTGTTCTATGATTTTTTTTAATTGCATCTTGTTTCATAGATGTAGTGGCTTTTCATTCAGAGGATATTAAGGGTAGTTTAATCTTTTTCCTTTCATTCTCTGCACCATTTATGCTTCCTCTGAGTCATTTTTTCCTGTTTCCTTCATTTATGTGTTTGACCGTGGCCTCTGACATAGTGAGCTTTCTTCTAATGTCTATTTATTATTGGCTATCTCTTTAGTGTTTCACAGTATTAAAAGCAAGACAGTAAAACAGATTCAACATTCTGTGTATATGACTCAGCTGTTGGGCTTCATTGTCAAAATAGTTTTGTGTGGAGAGCTAGCTTTTTAGTTGGAGCATGGGTCCCTCAAAAAATCTGTATTTATCAATACCCAAAGGTTTTTCTCTGGAGCTGTATTCTTGAAGGTGGAGGCTACGCAGCTATAACAAAGCTCCAAAATACAGTGGCTTAAAAAAATAGAAGCTCAGGCCGGGCGCGGTGGCTCAAGCCTGTAATCCCAGCACTTTGGGAGGCCGAGACGGGCGGATCACGAGGTCAGGAGATCGAGACCATCCTGGCTAACATGGTGAAACCCCGTCTCTACTAAAATATACAAAAAACTAGCCGGGCGAGGTGGCGGGCGCCTGTAGTCCCAGCTACTCGGGAGGCTGAGGCAGGAGAATGGCGTGAACCCGGGAGGCGGAGCTTGCAGTGAGCCGAGATCCGGCCACTGCACTCCAGCATGGGCGGCAGAGCAAGACTCCGTCTCAAAAAAAAAAAAAAAAAAAAAAAAAAAATAGAAGCTCAGATCTCTTATGTGAAATCATGTAGTTAGTGGTCCAGACTGGAGGCTCTGCTCCATGTGTCCATTCAGCCAGGCACTTTTCCTTCATATTCGGGAAAGACATCATTCTCTACCCATTCAAGCTGGGTCACAGGCATTTCCATGTTCTAGCTGATGAAAAGAGGGAAGAGCTGAAGTCCAGAACAACAGATTTCAAACAAGTGACACAGCAGTTCCGTCCATGTTCCAATTCTCTATTGCTGTGTAATAGCTCACCCCAAAATAGTGACTTAAAACAATAACAGTCACCAATTTTGTTCACACATCAGTGGGTCATTAGGCCCTGCTAAGTGTTCTCACCTGGGCTCGTTCTCATGCGCCATTGTGATCAGGTGGTTCAGGGGCTGGGGTCAGCTGGAGGGCTTCATCACTCACATAGCTGGCACCTGGACTTAACTAGCTGGGGTTGGAACAGCTGAAATTCTTCAGGTATCCCTTTCTCTCTGTGTGGTCTTGCCATATGGAAGCTTCAGGGCAGCCAGGATCCTTACACAGGTGATTGAAGACTCTTAGAGTAAGCTTCCACAGACAAACAGGGAGGAGTTGCTTGGCTGCTTCTTAACTAACCTGAGGGCCATACATGGTCACTTTTTCTGCATTCTGTTGGTTACAATTAAGTCTCCAAAGAGAGAGCTTCCAGATCATCCCTTGATGGGAGGAGTGGCAAATAATTTACAGATGTGTTTTAAAACCACCATGACCCATCACTTCTGTTCACAAATTTCACTGGTGAGAAGATAGTTACCTGGCCTCTCCTAGCCACAAGGGAAGGTAAGGCTGTAAATGGGCTGTTATGTAAGAAGGGAAAATGGATTTAGTCATGATAAATGCATAATTTTTAGTACAGGAGCTATTCAGCATCTCCTCAAATAGGAACATTTTTTCTACTGCCTATGCTGTATTACTGAGAAAAGGGCAAGAGAGTGGGTCTTGGTGCAGGTGGCTCAACATCCAGTCCCCAGTATTTCACTTATATCCTCTGTTTTGAATGATATACCTCAAATTGCCTTCCATGTTGGCTACTCTTCTCAAGAATGTCCTCTTGAGAAGTTGAATTTTGCTGTCTGTTTCCCTGCAGAGATTAAGGAAGAGACAGAGGAGCTCATTAGTTCCCTTTATGGATTTTTAAGTATTCTTCATTTCAAGCCACAAGCCTTGCCCCTTCTTAGAGTGCCTATGTCCCAAGCCTTCCCAGAGTTTTGCAAGTATAAATTGCCTTTTTGCTGTTGGTTCATACTCTTCTGTAGGCCCCTAATATTCAGCTTCTTTTACATTGCAAAGCTGCTCAGAGCTCCTACATTTATTTGCCTCTTCATGTTGCAGAATTCGTTGCTATATCTTCTCGACCTTTCTCTCTTTTTGACCTTTACTGAGTTATATCTTTTAATGCTTTTACTGTCATTTCAGTGGAGTATTAGCAGGGAGTGAAAATTATACCTATGTCATGTCTCCCACATTAACGGGAAGTCTTCTCATTTACTTTTTACCACTTCTACCACAGTCTGTTTGTTCTGGAATATAATAGCATGTTGAACTGGGTTAATTTGACAGTAATTGACCCAGGTATTCTCTTTGCACATGTGCTAGAAAATCTGTCTATAATAAAATTAACTGGCCACCAAAGTTTTTTCAGATTAAAACTTTAAAAAACCTAATTCAAATGTTAATTGGTTTTAGATGATCGGAGATTGAATTGAAATACTGGATTGACAATTGATATGGGAAATATTCTGCCTGGTGGTGAAATTATTGGTGGAGAAATTTCTTTTTGACACCTAGATATATCTCCCTGCACCTTCTTCTGCCATGGCAGAGTTCTGATATTTTACTTAAGTTTGAATTATTATTAACTGGGAAATACAGGTCACCGTATAAATACAAACAAAGGTCAGAGTTCAAAACAAGTCAGACATATCAGAGTGGAATTGAATCATAAACTAAAGACTGAACAACAGTGCTTTGGAGTCATAAAGGAACCTTAAAAGCTTACCTTGTAAACACCTTTATGGTCATGACCTTAGATGCTATAAACCACAGTCAATTTTTATTGGAATCGAAGTTTTTTAAAAGGCCACCTTCTTTTGTGTACTTTATGGATTTACCCTATTTGTGCAGTTATTTTGATATTTCACCAGAGTTCTCAACACTATAGCCATAGATGACATATATGCTAAAGACATTAGTGCCACAGATGTTATCTGAGACTCAGAGAAATAACTCAAAAGGTGTACATTTAATGTCACTTATTACCTTATTCTAATATGTACTATTAAAGCTTATTTTCTTAGCAAAAGTAGAAATACAAATTAACCATCTCAGGTTTTTGTTTCTTTTTAGAGTTACTATGGGAATCAAGTAACTATTACAGATCATGTGGAGAATCCATGATATTATTACCCTCTTACATTGATCATCTTCTCCCAAAAGTGTAAAATAAAAAGCTATTGTGGAAATAAGTAGTTCTATCATCCAGTGGTGGATTTCATTCATGAATACACTTCACTACAAAAAGAATAAAATGTGGATTTGCCCTTTGTAGCTTTTCCCTCAGGGTTAATAATTTTCTAATTGAATGCAGCTGCTCAAAGATTTCTATTGCTAAATATATGTACTATGTTGAAAAAGAGTGCTGCACTTTTAATCTTTTTAGAAAACTGTTTTCAGCTTAATTACTTGGCTTTATTTGTACAACTTTATACCATTTTCAAATACTGATGACTGTACATGATAAAGGAGCTGACACTACATACAAGGCAGGTTGGTGGAGTGGTTCAGAGCCCGGAGCATGGATACTGGAATCAGGCTGTCTAGGTTCTAAGCCAAGCTGTGTGTGACCTTGAGCAAGTTCCTTAGCCTTATGCCTCTACTGTCTCATCAGTAAACTGGGAATAAATGAGAAGCATAATGTAAAACCTAGTTGACATTCTATATTACATACTGAAACTAAATTTTCTATACTCAAAGTACATATTACATGCTTAAGTCATATAAAGCATGTAATTAATGCTACTTTTTAAAATTGTTTCTTTGGCCCTCCACCTTCTGACATTATTATTATTAATATATTATTATTTTTTATTCTTTGGCCCTCCACCTTCTGACATGTAGAACGTAATCTAGTTTGGATATATACACATGCATCTAATGATAAATATTATTTTTCTAAAGTGGCCATTAGGTATTCCTTTTCTGCACTTTAAAGTTTATTTTCTAAAATAAATATTTAATTTTTTTATGTTATTGCACATCTCTAGTGACATTCTTAATGTACTTTAGCTGTTTCAAATATTGGACCTCCAATATTTTCCTCTGACATTTCCATTCATAAAACTCTATTGTTTTCAAAGCAAGAGCTCTGGGATTCTATCCAAAGCAATTACCACGCAGAATGTAGTCTCAAAGCTTTCTTAGAACTGACAATGTGTGGCATGTTTGAACAAACCTGGGTTTGAGCTTAGATGGGTCCATATGATTGACTTCTTCCATTTTCAGCCTTAACATGAGGAAAAGCAAGAGTGTAGGTGGGAATAAGTGACACCTTTATATTTGTAATGAGTTCAAAAAATACTATGGCACTTTCTCTTTTATTTCTCTTATATAGGCCTTACAATAGCCCTGGGATGCTGTAGGCAGGACAAGAATCCCAATTTATTTTACAATGGAAGAAACTGAGTTTGAATAGTGTAGATATGTGGTAGAACTGACACTTGCCAGTGCCCTTTTACTACTTGAATTTTCTTTATGAAAAGGTCTTAGGTTTTCCTCTTTTGAAACTAACTTAGTACTGCTTATGATGTTGCCATTTTCCATAGAGAATCTCATTAATAAAAAAAATACAACTTTTTAATACCATGTAAATTGGTTTCCATGTTGGGTGGTTGATGATCCAGTGAACAAATGTTTTATGCCAAGTGGAGACTTTTTTTTTTTAAAACAGAATTCAATGCTGTTAAAAGACTAGTAATTGTTAGCCTGAAAGATTGGCTATTTATTTAAGCAACTTTATTGAAGCATAATTTATATTACATAAAATTTACCAATTTAAAATGTATAATTCAAACTTTTTAGCACATTTATTAAGTTGGCAAACATCACCACAATCTAATTTTAGATTATTTTATCACCCTAATAAAATTCTTCATGCCCATTTACAGTTAGCCTCTGTCCTGCCTCTAGCCCAGGCAACCACTAATCTACTTTCTGTCTCCATAATTGACTTCTCTGGATATTTCATATGAGTAGAATGATACAATATTGGGCTTTTTAAACCAGCTTCTTTCATATCACCTAATGTTTTTGTGGTTCCTCTATACTATAGCATATATCAGTATTACATTCTTTTGTATTGCTGAATAGTATTCCATTGTATGGATAGAGCACATTTAAAAATATTCACATTTATGTTGTTTCTACTTTTTGGCTGCTATGGATAATGCCATTATGAGCATAACATGCAAATTTTGGCACAAACATATGCTTTTATTTCTCTTGGGAACAGAGTTGTTGTGTTGTATGGAATATACATGCTTAACTTTTTAAGAAAAATAAACTATTTTCCAACCTGACTATACCATTTCACATTGCTACCAGCGATATATGAGAGTCCCTGTTTCCCCACATTCTTGCTAATATTTGATATTGTCATTTTGATTGTAGTTATTTTAGTGGGTGTGAAATAGTTCTTCATTGTGGTTTTAGTTTGCATTTCACTGTATCTTTGAAAGTATTTATTAGCCACTTGTATATTTTCTTTGGTGAAATATTTGTGTACATATTTTTTGCATTTTTTAAACTGTTTTCCTATTAGTTTCAAGAGTTCTTTGTACGTTCTGGATGCAAATCTTTTATTGGCTGTGAGTTTTGCAAATATCATCTCCCAGTTTGTGGCTTGTCTTTCCAGTTTTTAATGGTGTATTTTGAAGTGCAAAAGTTTTGTATTCTTATAAAGTCCAGTTTTCTCATTTTTAAAAACGTATGGATTATACTTTGGTCTTATATCTAAGACATCTTTGCCCTGTTCAGAGTCTCAAGATTTTCTCCTATGTTTTCTTCTAAAATTTTTATCATTTTAACTTTTACATTTAAGTCTGTGACTCATTTCAAATTAATTTATTTGGTATGAATAAAAGTCTAAGTTCATTTTTTTTACATGTGGCTATTCAATTGTGCTAGCCTAATTTGTTGTAAAAACTATGGAAATTCCTCCTTGAATTGCCTTGGCATCTTTGTTGAAAATCAATTAAATGTAAATATTAGAGTTTATTTCTGGAATGTCTGTTCTATTCCATTGATCTATAGTCTATACATAATCCTTATACCAGTACTATATATATGTGTGTGTGTATGTATATGTGTGTGTGTGTATATATATATATATATATATTTTCTTTTACAACAGGGTCTCACTATGTCACCTACTCTAGAGTGCCAGTGCAATTACTGGTCACTGCAACCTCAACCTCCTATGCTCAAGCAATCCTTCTACCCCAGGCTCCCAAGTAGCTAGAACTACAGGCATGCACCACCCTGCCTGGCTAATTATTTTTAATTAAAAAAAAATTTGTAGAGACGAGGTCTCACTGTGTTGCCTAGACTGATCTCAATCTCTTGGACTCAAGCAATCCTTCTGCCTCAGCCTCCCAAAGTGCTGGAATTCTGGGATTATAGGTGTGAGCCACCATACCTGGCCTATGCTGTCTTGATAACTGTAGCTTTATAATGAGTTTGAAATTGGAAAGTGAAAGTCTTCCAACTTTGTCCTTTTTTTCAATATTGTTTTTGCTATTCTGTCTTTTTCATTTCCATTTCCATTGTAGGATCAGTTTAACAATTTCTATTCTAAAGACCTGATAAAATTTTGATAAGGATTGTGTTGAATCTATAATATAGAAAGAATCATTCTCTTAATGTGTCTGGAATTCGTTCCTTCCACTGGGTTCTTGGTCTCGCTGACTTCAAGAATGAAGCCGCAGACCCTCGTGGTGAGTGTTACAGTTCTGAAAGATGTGTCCGGAGTTTGTTCCTTTGGATGTTCAGATGTGTCCGGAATTTCTTCCTCCCAGTGGGTTTGTGGTCTCACTGACTTCAGGAGTGAAGCTGCAGACCTTCACAGTGAGTGTTACAGCTCTTAAAGGTGGCACATCCGGAGTTGTTTGTTCTTTCTAGTGGTTTCATGGTCTTGCTGACTTCAGGAGTGAAGCTGCAGACCCTTGTGGTGAGTGTTACAGCTCATAAAGGTAGTGCAGACCCAAAGAGTGAGCAGCAGCAAGATTTATTGTGAAGAGTGAAAGAACAAAGCTTCCACGGCATGGAAGGGGACCCAAGCAGGTTGCCGCTGCTGGCTCTGGTGGCCAGCTTTTATTCCTTTTTTTGGCCCTGCTGGTTGGTCTATTTTACAGAGCACTGATTAGTCCACTTTACAGAGTGCTGATTGGTGTGTTTACAAACCTTTAGCTAGACACAGAGTGCTGATTGGTGTGTTTCTTTAGCTAGACACAGAGCGCTGATTGGTGCGTTTTTACAGAGTGCTGATTGGTGCATTTACAGTGCTTTAGACACAGAGCACTGATTGGTGTGTTTTTACAGAGTGCTGATTCGTGCTTTTACAATCCTTTAGCTAGACATAGAGCGCTGATTGGTGCATTTTTAGAGTGCTGATTGGTGTGTTTACAATCCTTTAGCTAGACACAGAGCGCTGATTGGTGTGTTTACAATCCTCTAGCTAGACAGAAAAGTTATCCAAGTCCCCACTTGACCCAGGAAGTCCAGCTGGCTTCACCTCTCATTAACAGTATTGAATTTCCAATCCATGAACATAGAATGTCTCTTTAATTTCCTTCAGTGATGTTTTATAAATTTTAGTGTATAAGCCTTGTCCTCCTTTTGTTAAGTTTATTCATAAATATTTTTTATTTAGTTTGAATAGAGATTTTCTTTAAATTCTGCTTTTAGAGTTTTGACTTCTAAGACAAAGGAATGCAATCGATGGTTTAAAAATATAGAGAACTCCTGACCTCAGGTTATCTGCTTGCCTCGGCCTTCCAAAGTGCTGGGATTACAGGCATGAACCACAGTGCCCAGCCCCATACTGTGAGCTTCTGCTAGGCAGAGAGTACAGCAAGTAAGTTTTACTCCAACATTTACTATCCAGAAAGTCTAGAAAATTCTGTTTAGCTCCTCCTGCCTCCTTCCCCACCCCCAAAAAGCTCACAGTATGTTAAAACTCACTTGGGATATAACAGTGCAGAACTGAGACTTTTTTTTTGTTTGTTTTTTAAACTCCTTCTGTCACCAGGCTGGAGTGCAGTGGTGCGATCTCGGCTCATTGCAACCTCCGCCTCCTGGGTTCAAGCAATTCTCCTGCCTCAGCCTCTGGAGTAGCTGAGACCACAGGATTGCGCCACCATGCCCAGCTAGTTTTTGTATTTTTAGTAGAGACGGGGTTGCACTATGTTGGCCAGGTTGTTCTTGATCTCCTGACCTCGTGATCCGCCTGCTTCAGCCTCCCAAAGTGCTAGGATTACAGGTGTGAGCCACCGCACCTGACCGGAAACAGACTTTTAATTATCATTGTTACCACTTATGTCCAGAGGCCACTCCTAGATTTTTACCATGGAAAAAGCCATTTTTGCAGCAAAAAGAAAAATAAATATAGCAAATACCCTTTAAAGTACCAAGGAATCTTAAAAAATACCCTCAGTTAAATGAATAGACTATTAAGTGATATCAGGAACTGGCCAGTGTCTTTTAGCTTATATTGTTGAGAGGACCTGGTTCAAATCATAAAGAGTTACTACTTTTCTGTTTCTTAAAAACTCTGTTTTAAATTCAACCCTGTAGGCTATGTCGAGTGCTCTAAAATCCTAACCCCCTGGGGGTTAAATATCGTGTTTTCATTTTCATATTTATTTGTATTGTATATTATTATATACCTTAAGTAACTACCATTTATTCAGCTATAAGGTGCATGATAAATATTTATTGCATTCTTAAATGTGATTTTAAAATTGTGTTTTCACACTGTAACTTTTCTTCTGGGAACATACGTCCAATTTTATAAGGCAAGCCAATTGGACAGTATGTTTCAGTTAACACACAAATCGGTTTTGTACTTCAGTTTCCAGTGAAGCACAGCTATATTTAGCTCCCCCAATGGTGTGAGGTTTCATAAAGTTCACAAGAAAGTTACAAGTAGGTAAAAATCTTGTTCATTACAATTTAATGGGTTTATGTTACAATTGTTGTAAGTGGGGTTCCTAAAATCACTGGTGGAAGAATTTCAGAATTATACATAACTAGGCATTCATGTGTTGGATGCTTGAGTTCAGAGAATCAAATAGATTCTCATACTGCGACCCAGAATACTTATGTAGAGTATTGAGTATTATAAGCTGATTTTAAAAATCAATCATTGCATAATTTAAACAAAGTATAAGTTCTAAAGTTCTTAACATGTTGCTAATATGCCAGCGGATGCTTAGCTGGCAAGTTTGATAGTGCAGCCTCTTGCTCATAGCATGTCTTGTTTGGCTGGTCATGAAAAATCACTTTTCAAATTAGAACTTAATAAAAACTTTCCTGCTCTGAACACTAAGCTCTACTCCCTGTGCGATTAGTGGTTTCATTTCTTTCTCAGCAGTTGGGTAATGATTATGGCTCCAGATGCAGTGAGAGTGATAAAGAGATTGATTAATTTCACTTGAAAGAGCGTATGTTCAAAGAGAATACGATCTGAACACCATGAATGATCTGACGTGTTTGCCGCTGAGAATTGTGTATACCCTTATTTTGTGTCCCACTAATGCTGAGACCAGGATCTCTAAACCAATGTTACTAACCCACTTGGTCCATAAAATATTGGGCCTTGCCGATACCTGTTGTGCACGTGTGTGCATATGTGTTTGTTCTTACTGCCTTTCTCTTTGTAGTAAGTTACTTGTGATAGCTAAAACGGTTCCTTTGGCTCCTTTACCCTTGAGATGGCTATTAGTTATGTATTGTTATCAATTAATAGAGCCAAAGTAATCTCTGAACCATGGCTTAATTTAGATCACACTACACACACATACACACACACACGCACAGCATACGTACACACACCACACAACAAAATCTCTTTGTATTTTTGTTTGAAAAAATCAGTTTCAACATTGCAGCCATGTGGCCATAGAGAAGGGCCTTTTATTACATTTTATAAAAGACCAAAAAGGGATCTGCTTCCTATACCTAATGCTTTTTCAGCTTATGTTTATTTGGTGATTTTTATTTCCAGGGAGCACTATTTTGTACAAATGTCTTTACATACCACTTACTTTCATTTTCATACATTATGTAACCTTTACAATAAATATTTCGTGACAATTTTAAAGTGATTCAAAACTCACATTTCAAGAGAAAAATGTTAATATCTGTAAAAATCATGGGCTCAAATTTTGATGAAAGAAAAATAAGCGTGCACAGCTGATTTTAGCACGGAGCTTGAACTCCATGAGTTTTGCTAATGAGTGTGCAAATGAGTAGGTGAGTATATGTTTTTGGATAAATGAAATATATGTACCCCCCATGCAGAAAGTGTCTCTTATATACAAATCTCTATTGTAGAAGGTTAGAAAAAAGTGTGATACTTAGAAAACTATCTTCATAATCTTTTACTTAGTGCTTCTGTAAAACAGAAAAGGCTTCTTATTCCTTAGATTATTTTTTATTGTTTTAATAGAAAAACAAAGTTTTGATCTGAAATGTCTTAGGTTATTTTTCCTGCCTTTATCCTTGAATCTTAAGATTCTAATCATGCAGTAAGTAGTGCTTGGGCACTTCTTATGTGTCAGATGCTGTGCTGTGAGAGTTCTAAAGCAGAGCAAGACACAGCTACTGTTTCCAAGTCGGAAGGCTGCCATTTAATGATCCGAATATGGAACCAGTAGACCATGGCCTGTGAAGGCCCACGCTGAAGGAGCACCAAGAAGAATTGCCCTCTCCATTATATTGATGTAAAACTTTTCACCTTTTACAAATATATTATTTCCTCACTACTTCCAATTTTTTTAAAAGCTCTAGAGAATTATCTGAGAAAGCCCTTGTGCTTCCTAATTGTTAAATTCTGAAGTAGACAATAAGGCCACTAGAGGATCCTAATGAGATGAATGGAAATGGGAAATTTGAGAAGAATTTTATAGCTATTTAAACACTCCTCACTGCTTAGGTTAAATTTTAAAAAAATTATTGGGGAAGTGACTTTAGGTCTTTAAGTTCTTTTGATATTATGAAGACATTTCCATTAGAATGAACTTTGACAAGGAGAAATTCCCCCCAGGGAGTTTTATTTATAGCACGTGAGAAAGAAACTCTGTGTTCTCACCAGGGTTTTTACAAATCAAGGATACTTTTTAAAAACTTTTCTTTGAAAAGCATCTTGTATTCAGCATAAAAGCCAGTGATGCATTGAAAGGTAGGTTTCACCATCTGTTACTTATCTTTGTTAGACTCTGAGTTGTTTGCCCTTGATTGATTTTGAAATAGACAAGCCAGCTTTCAGACCAGAGAATGATTTAATTATTACAGAACCCAAGGCCCAAAATCAGATTTGAAGCTATGTTGAAACAGTGTTCAGAATGAATTAGTGGACAGATGTAGAGTATATGTCACTGATATTCGATACCCTGGGCTGGCCCAGAAATAGTGCATTTCCCTGAAGGTCTTCACCTCTAAACGTCAGATGCTTGAATTTAATGGTGCCACTTAATCTAGGATGAGTACACTTAAGTCACATAATGGAAATTCTAGAATCATTAAAGGGTTTAAAGCTGAGAAAACAGAGGGAAGGACGCATGAAGTATATACTGAATTTATTGGATGTATAGGCGCCTTGTTTAGGATGATTTAATTAGCAGTCTGAACTTTGATGTTGGAACTGACACCAGAGGTTAGCTAAAAGTAAAATTTATTTTTTAATAGTTTCAGAGGTCATTGTCATTGTTTGGATCGTTATGAAACATAACATAGGCCAATGTTTTTATAGTTTTCAAGCTGGAAGAGATCTTCAGCTCAGCGAACCTGGTCTTTTCATTAACAAGTGAGAAAAATGACGACCAGGAGGACAGGTTGGAGCAGCAGAGATAGAACTGGGCCATGTACCCTCTGAGTCCATCCTCCCCTTAGTATTCTAAGCATGGTTCACTTTCTTCTTCCACATGCACTGAGGATGGGGGTCCAGAGCCTGCCATAAGGGAGTGGAGGGTGGACCTTCATGGTATACAGTCCACATTTTACAATCTAAATAGTAGAAGGTCATTAAAAAAATAGGAGGTAAAGTCAGAAATTCAGAAGAGGGCCCTCAGTCACAGGAGAAAGGACAAATGAAAAAAATACTGTGGCAATGTCCGCAGTGATGTATTGGAAGGCCAGGATTCCTGAACCATCATTGGATACAGAAGAAGCACCTGGGAGACTGGCCCAGCATCAGCGGCTCTGGAACCTGCCAAAAGAAGCAGCCACTGCATTATATGCACATGGGAGAAAACTTTATTTTAAAATCAGTGCCAAGAATGACCAGTGTTACAAGCTGGTCCAGCATAGAGGCATTTTGAGATTGGATAAAATTGGCTTGTGTCCAGCTCTGTTCTTACTAGTGTGTGACTGTAGCTCAGTTGTGCCTCCCTGCTGTGCCTCAGTGTTCTACTGAGTTCTCTATTCCATCATTTACTTAGTGAACATTAATGTAGCTTTTACAATGGCCCTTGCCAGATTATGTAAAATAAGGTTATTGACAGCTACCCCAAAAAGATTTTTTTAAAAAAAGTATGAAATTAGATAATGTATTAAAACACTTTATACAGTTACCTGGCATATAAATGC
Source organism: Macaca thibetana thibetana (assembly GCF_024542745.1). Classification (NCBI taxonomy): domain Eukaryota; kingdom Metazoa; phylum Chordata; class Mammalia; order Primates; family Cercopithecidae; genus Macaca; species Macaca thibetana. The sequence goes on along the minus strand of NC_065589.1, from coordinate 106,442,498 downwards.
TCCACAGGAGATAGAATCATCGCTAGTGTTGAACTGCTAGCATAGGAAGACCAAGTTTCTATCTGGGGAAAAGGAGTAAGGTGATCAAGGATCTGATGTAAATGGGCAAAAAAGAGGTTATAAAGAAATAACATGGTTTTGAAGGCAATCTTTCCCTGACACTGACAGGTAATTTTGAGGATTCTGTGTTGTTGTTGCTATTGTTTGCTTGCTTGCTTGCTTTCAGAATATTTTTTTAATTAAGGAAGAGAATAAAGCATTGTTACATGTGTTTTTCTCATGTCCACCTCAAAGGTGATGCTGCCACAGAGCAGGGGTATGGACAAGATGGAGGTCTTTCACCCTACTTCACCCCAGCCCTTTATCCTGGGTGACAGAGGCACATGGCGGGCCAGCACCACAGCTCACCCCTTGACCCAAAGGATCAGTGATTCTAAGTTGCACAGATGGAAGGATGCCAGCCTCTGGCTCATATCACGGGGCCAGAGAGCTAGGCTAGTGCCTCCAGGGAGGTTGGGTATACTTGTTAAGAAAACCCTTTGCCAAGTAGAAATAAATAAGACATGAGGTTTTCCCTGGAGTCCCAGCACAGTGGCCATGGCCACCACCTTACATGAGGCTCTCAGGATAGGTGGTAGAAAGAATAGAAGTTTCAAAGGAGTTCTCAGTACCTAGAAGAATCTTCCTGTGAGGTAGGGGTGTGTGTGTGTGTGTGTGTGTGTGTGTGTGTGTGTGTGTGTGTGTGTGTGTGTGTGTGTCTGAGCTGGGCCAGCAGCATGATTTTTGGAAACCTTAAAGCCAATGACGAAACCCATAGTCCCAGTTGTGTCCCCAAATGTTCCTCAAGGAGGAGGGAAGAATAAGAGGAGGCCTTTTATGGGCAAGAAAATATGTTTCTCCTTCCTCTAATTCAATACTATTCAGTGTGTAGGGAGAATATCAGGCAACTCCAGCAAATGTGGAGATGGGGGAAGTGGTGACATAGACTGGTGGTACATGCCTGAGTCATCCTGGTGGTGGCAGAGGTAACCCACCCTGGGACAAGCCTGGGCAGTGTAGGAAAGTGTCTGAGTGAAAGAGGCATCCTGATCCTAGAGATGGAGGCAGATGGAGAGAAGGAGAGGCAGTGGCTGAGCTCAATGGGTTAGGGTAATGTGCAGTGATAGGGGTCACTTACCACCCCAACCACTGGAAGGGTTTCTACTCAGAAATCCTTCTAGGGCTGGTGCTGCAGGAGACAGGGACATGTGCTGGTATGGCTGCTGAAAAGTTCCCTCTTCTGTTATGGGCTAAGGATCAATGAAAATAACTCCATGTTCACCAGGATTGGAAACAAGGTGCTTGGAGCCAGGCTGAGGTTCCCTGCCCTGTGGCGGGGGTCATCATCTTCCATGTTGGGACACTCAGGGGTGGGACAGCTGGTGCTGAGCTAATGACAGTCCATCCCAGGTGAGGAGAAGCAATGAGCGATCTGGAGATCCCAAGGAACATTTAGTGATCGGCCCTGGGGTCTTACTGGGAGATAATTCTGAAGGACATGAAATAAGTTGGATAAAGAAGACAGAGAAAGCTGAGAATCAAAAAAGAGAGGAAAAAAATTATTTGCTTCTAGCAAATGCATGTTCCATTTGATGTGATTCTTTTGTTTTTATTCTTCTGAGAACTTTAGTGTCCTTTGGCATAGAGATTCCACAGACTCATACAATGTTGGGGCTGGTACAGCCTCTTGTTTTTCAACTGGAAACTGTGGGAGGGGAAGTGACTCCTTCATTTGCTGCTTCCTTGGCCTTCACCTTCACGCTTACTGTGTAATGCGATCCTCATGAGAACCCTATGAACTATGTAGGTGTATCTTACTTTCCTTCTGCATGGGTTTGCTAAGACAATGCGGGAAATCACTGGTAGAGGTGAAATCAGAATCCAGTTTTCCAAATAATATATTGAACACTCTTATGATCATTCTACTTAGTTCAGTAGTGAAATCTTACACAACTCTACCTCTGCTTCTTCAGTTGGCTGTCAGGCATTTATGAGGCATCTTCCGTGGTATTTATTGTGCTTTAGGCCTTGAGGATACAGTGATGATTCCCTCTCTCCACTCTTGAGTTTACCATCTAGTTGGTGAGGCAGCACAGAAATAGACAATTATTGAAAGAAAAGCTAATCGACATATATCAAAAGCATTATGAGAAGACGAAGACAAAGATTATATGAGAAATATTGTTTTGAACAATGGCAAAGAGCTATAATAGCTGTGTATACTAAATACTATGGTAAGTGCTTTGCATGAATTATTCCATTAATGTATTAGCAAGACTATGTCATTGGTCCTAAATTAATAGCCAGGTTTATAGTCATCCTGCCTAATTATGATGGTGCTGTTCTCTTCACTAAGCTTCGTAGACTGTTCTGGTATCTAATACAATATTGTCTATCAGGAATAGTGTATCACTTTTGGTTGCAGGCAAACATGCCAATGATAACCAGCCATTTGAGACAAGTACATCATTAGGCATTGAGACAAATGATCATTATGGATAATGTATAACTGAGGGAGCATGTGGTCTCCTGCGAAAACAGAACTCCAGGGACAGTCAGATCGAAAAAGACAGTTGGGGCTAACATTGTAGCCTCTTATTTTGGGGAGGGGAGGGAGGCATGCATGTGCCTCTGAATCTTGAACACCAGGTGGGGAGTACTCACAGCTAAAGGCAGAATCAAGCTGTGACATTTTGTTTGCCTAGGCACCTCTGTGAGTGCAGACAGGTTCCCCTCAATGGTAAGAAACACAGTCTCAACATTGCAATGCGTTGAACCTGGCCTTCTCTGCCTTTCACAGCTTCTGCCATGCTCACTGTGATCCCTTTTCTCATTTTCTTCCATTTCTTAATAGAGGCCTTTAAAAATATTTTTTTATTCATTCTTTTATTCAATTTCCCTTGTGTGGAGTGAAGTTTTAAGAGAATCTGATGCTTCCAGATAACTCTCAGTGTTCAGCAGTAGGCAGATACACTTTATGAGAACTTCCTAACTTTAAATACCCAAAGCAAGTTCTGAATATTGGCTAAAAAGAAAAAGTATATGCATGTGTGTTTGTGTATAATATATACATGTGTGTTTATATATCATCTATATACATCTATATCCATTTATTGAGAAAGAATGAGAACAGGGTAAGGTGCAGTGCACAGCTGAGTTTATTATTTTTGTTCTTGCAGGACTTGCCAATGAGAAGAAAGCACTTATTGGAGAGGGGGAGTAGAGTCAAGCAAATAAATCTGAGATTTTTAGGATCATTTTTATATGTCTTGAATTCATCGATGATGTTAACAAAAAAGTAAGAGTATGGATTCATCAAAATAGTAATTTAGTATATTGATATATTTGACTAGGAAGTTGTACTGTAACTTTTCCAGAATCCTTCACTGTTTTCTGTTTAGGAAATAAAGAATTGACAGGTGACTCTGCATGAAGAATAGAAGAGAAGTAGTATGACAAATAATAATGATCTTTCTTTTTAGTGGTTCTTTGAGTTTTTCTATCAAATTTTCACTCAAGTAATTATGGCAATATTAGTTTGTTTTAAAATGAAAATAAAAGAAATAAAAATAATGTGAAAATTATTCTTAAACTTCATAGAAAGTATCAAGCTATGCAAACTTTCATTTAAAATAGTCATATATTCATAGATTCCTTAAATTTCAAGGTTTTTTTTTTTCTTTTTTCTTTTTTTTAAGAGAGGGTCTCCCTTTGTCACCCAAGCTGGAGTGCAGTGGCGTGATCTTGGCTCACTGCAACCTCCATGTCCTGGGTTCAGGCATTTCTCCTACCTCAGTCTCCCGAGCAGCTGAGATTACAGGCACCCACCACCATGCCGGGCTAATTTTTGTATATGTAGTAGCAACAGGGTTTTGCATTGTTTGCCAGGCTGGCCTCGAACCCCTGACCACAGGTGATCCACCTACGTTGGCCTCCCAAAGTGCTGGGGTTACAGGTATGAGCTACCATGCCCGGGTTCAAGGTATCATTTTCATACAAGTTTTCTCAGTAAGAACTGTCAAAAATATTTGAATATATTTTTTATTAAAATGGGCAAAAAGAGAAACATAATTTAATTCTGTACAGAAGTAGCCGCCAATATTTATTTTCTAAATCAGTTACAAAGGTAGAAATACTGTTTTAAAAATTGAAGTGAAAGTTTAAATTTTTTATTTATTTTATCAGATCTGTGAAAGTGGATATACTTCATTCTACCTATATTGGATCACAGGAATTTGATAGCCAAGAGACAAAATACAAAGTAAAGTAATAAAATGATAAATAAGAACCATGAAGGAAGTAAGTTATTTAATACCTAAGCAATTAAACTGTTATTATCTTAATATTATTTATACCTAGAAGTGAACATCCATTCAGTTCCATTAACTATCTTAGTAAATTACTAAAAATCTACAAAGTCTGAGAATTTTTATTTTGTGTTAAGAGAAGCTGAATAATTATGGTTTCAGATACTGACAAATTGGCTTTTTCTCCTTTTGCAAAGGTAACTGCTGTATGTTGCTGACCTACAAAGATTTCAATTTAGAGGTTTGTGTTTTTTCTTCTGAAGCTGGAAAATAAATGCCACCATCATTAAGCAGTAGGATGTTTCTTTCAGTGCAGTATTTTAGGTGATAGTGTTGACACTAATAGAGGAAATTTGGCATAGGCGGCTATAATAGATGAAAAAACATTTATCTGAAGTTTTTTTATTTGCCTACAAATTTCGTATCTTACAGTTCTCAAAATTGAGTGATTTACTTTTCATTTAATCTTTTCACAGAATTTGACAGCCTTGCTTTAAAACACTTCATGTTTTTTTTAATAGTTTTAATATTTTTTGTAGACAAATGTTGCATATGGTTGCCAAAATTTACTTCCTGGAGCTCATTTTAAATCTCTAGAACTATATTAAGTTATTGTGCCATGTACAAAATTAATAATAGATAAGTCAAATTATATTAAAAATTTTCACATAATGTGGTAGAAATAACAACAGCAATAATAATATTTATGTTGATTGGCCCATTAGATTTCTGATTGCTTTTACATGCTTTATTTCATTGACTCTTTGTGCACAAGAAAATTACAAGATTATTATCCTTATATTACATCTGAGGAAACTAAGTCACATAGTGAAATGAGTAGCAAAGCTGGAATTCAAACTAGATTATAATTGATAATAGTCTTGTGCTTATAAGCAACTGCTTTAAAAATTGGGACTGAGTTTCCACGTGGGATTTGATATGACTGAAATCCGTCAGGTAATCTGGAGTCTAATTTGGAGATGATCTTCCCTGGGAAGCCGCATGTCTATACATCAGCCATCTAGGATTGAGTTTGCACACATTTGCCAATAATACATACTTACTGAATGAACACAGAAAAGTGGGCGTGATTTTGAATGAATGACATAATACCTTAGGTAATTGGATTGAGTCATAGCAATGCAGCTAGCTGCAGAGGCCGAGTGAATTCCCGTTTTCTTTATAGGGAGGAAGTAAGACATTTTGAGGCATGGCTACTGAGGATTATATTTTCTGCATAAATAAGAGTAGAACGTCATTTAAAAAGTAAGCTTATGGGAACAACAGGAAAGATTAATTAAAAGTGGACCTATCCTAGGCTGGACGTGGTAGCTCACACCTGTAATCCCAGCATTTTGGGAGACCAAGGTGGGAGAATCACTTTAGGTCAGGAGTTCAAGACCAGCCTGACCAACATCGCAAGACCCCATCTCTGCTAAAAATACAAAAAAGTTAGGCATGATGGTACATGCCTGTAGTCCCAGCTACTAGGGAGGCTAAGGTATGAGAATCACTTGGGCCTGGGAGGTGGAGGTTGCAGTGAGTCAAGATTGCCCCACTGCACTCCAGCCCGGGTAACAGAGCAAGACCTTGTCTCGAAAAGAAAAAAAAAAAAAAAAAAGTGGGTCTGCCCTAGAAAATGCACCAGAATCATCACTTCAAGCTTGTGACACCCAAGGCAAGGACTGAAATGAGATGTTCAGTTCTAAATGCTTGAAAATGGCAAGATGGCACAGGAAGATGTTGAAAAAATGAGGGTTGGAGGTTGGGTAATGAGACAAAAACAAGGAGGAATAGCAAGATAGCTTTCCTTTATCCAAAAACGAAATACTGATACTCTACTGTTGGTGCTCCTGGAACAGAACCCCTTTGAAGGCAAGGCCATTTCTTATACATCTTTGTGAAATAGTTTCTTCCAGCAAAGTTGTGATTCCAGAGTCTTGCTGAGTTCTGAGCTCAATAAATGCGTAGTGAGCAGGGAGGAATGAATGCATGATGAAATACACAAATGAGTTTGGAAAATCCATTTGAGCTTATATTTATCTAAGAAACCCAGAATGCTCATCAGGCAGTATCTAAAATGTAGTCCAAAACCATATTGGAAATAAGGGGAAAAGTGGATGAAGTTGTTAATCGAGGGCTTGTGAGCATGTCCTAAACAGTGTTTGAAATTACTGAATCAGTAGAATCCACACGATACTTCCGTATTTGTAATATGGCCAGGCTACTTACATTCTTTCCTGTTGTTGTTATTGATTGTTTTGTTCTGGTTTTGTTATTGTTACTGTTTGGTTTTCTTTACTATTTCCTTGGGGGTGAGCACAGATTACTGGCATAATGGGAAGGCATGCTGAGAACCCCGAGAGTGTAATAGCCTAGGAATGTGGTTGGCAGACAGAACAGGATCAGGTCTTTAGATATATATTGACTTTGAGGCCCCTCTGTAGCCTGTGGGGAAATAGCTCTGCTGGCTTGAGAACCTTTCAAGAATAGCAATCTGGGAGCAGTTTCATGGAGAAAGAGGAGTCCAATAGTGTGTCCTCAGTCTATGGAGTAACTCTGCCAGCGGGGAGGAAGCAAGGTGAACTACAGACAGCTAGAATGGAGTATAGACAGAACATGCTCTTGAGCAAAAGGTGCCAAGCAGGAGCAGAGCCAAGAGGGAATGAAGAGAGTTCAGAGAGGAAGGGCTAAGAACCATCACTGGATGTATGGTTCCAGAATGAGTCTTGGCCATGGTAGTGGCATTCTGGGTAGTGGAGCTTTTAGGAATGGAGGCTTGTGTTCACTCGTATTTGGGATTAGTCACTCACATGTGGGATTTAATGATATCCATATATAGTCAAGATTATAAGTAAGTTGAACCTCAAGAATGTTTTTATATTTAAAAAAATCTTGTTTTCTAACAGGCACATGGGTTTTGAGATTATCGACTTTGTACAGATATAACTTAATTAGCTGAAAAATTTATGGTCCTGAGGTGTTAGTGAATGTTATGAAAATATGTCTTTATTCAAAGGCTTTTTAGTACATGGAGAAGAATCAAACTGCTTTGCATACATGAACAGTTCAGGAGTTATGAATGTGGATTCTGGAAACACATAAACATGAGTTTGAATGCTGGTTTTGCTATATTGTAAAATCACCCTAAATTATACCATTTTGTAAATGATATTTTTATAAATGATATCATTTTGTAAATGGTATTTTGATATTTTGTATCAATTCTCTAAGCCTTTATGTATAAAATCAGACTTTAAGGTGCCTTAATTATAGAATTATGAAGATCAAATGAGTTTGATAAAGATATTATGAAGATCATGCTTTGTTCAGTAGCTAATACATACTAAAGGATGATTCTGAAATAACTTGGTAAATATTAATTTTGGTCAGCAAAGTCAACTTTAAGGTTGGCTTTTGGCCAAGGCACATACTACTGTTTTCTGTAAGGGCAGGAAAATTCATGTTTTGCTCTTAGAAATCTTTAATGTTTGTAACCACTAAGAACGTTTGGAGTGATGATTATGTTGATATGACCCATATTCATGTTGAAATTGCTCTTTAAATGCCATTCATTAATAATTCTTTGATCATCTGTGTGTTTAACAAAATTGATAAAATTGCTTTCGCTGTTTCTTTCTAACAAAAACCTTTTGGCGTTCCTCTGGAGATTTTATTGATAAACTCTCCCTTAAGCATACATCCAAATTAAATGTGAGAACCTGCAGCTAAAAGAAATTGCTTCAAGGCAATGATTCACTAGCATGAAAAATCAATAGCAGTTTCATTAAGGAAGGAAAGATACTTTAGACATACTCCTACCTAGCTTTCTTCATACTAAAAAATGGAAACAATTGTTGATAATGTCTTTCCTTATAGATGTAATGTTCATATCTTGGTGACATGACTGCTGTATAGCAAGATTGTATGTGTACCTTCTACTCTGCTGGGACTCTTGAATAGAGCTAGTCTCTGCATTTTGAAAAATTGACACTCATTCAAATCAGTTTCTTTAATAATGCATGCCATGCTGCGACTACTACAAGAGAGCACTTTACAGCCACCAAATCCTACGGATATATTTGAATTAGTTAAATTCCAAATTTCTAAACATATGCTTTAATTCCTTCTTCCTTTCCATCCACTTCTTGGTTGATAGCTAGATGAAGGGAGGGACAGATGGATAAATGTATGTATGGATGGATGGATAGCAGATCCATGCGTCACTGATGGATTGATGGACTGTTGGATAGTGGAATGCAGGAAGAGAGAGAGGGAGGAAGAACGGAGGGACCAGGTGCAGTGGCTCATGTAATCCCAGCACTTTGGGAGGCCGAGGTGGGCAGATCACCTGAGGTCAGGAGTTCAAGACCAGCCTGGGCAATGTGGCACACGTGGCAAAACCCTGTCTCTACTAACAATACAAAAATTAGCCAGGCGTACTGGTGGATGCCCATAATCCCAGCTACTCATGAGGTTGAGGCAGGGAAAATTGCTTGAACCTGGGAGGCGGAGGTTGCAGTGAGTTGAGATAGCACCACTGCACTCCTGCCTGGGCAACAGAATGAGACTCCATCTCAAAAAAAAAAAAAAAAAAAAAGGAGGAACTAAAGGATTTAACACAGTGGTATGTGTGCTTTCCAGCTGTATTACTCTGGGCAGTCAATTCAAGCTCTATTTGCTTTGGTTTTATCACCTGTAAATAGGTCATAATAATATTATTAACTGATATAGTTTGGCTGTGCCCTCAGCCAAATCTCAACTTGAATTGTGTCTCCCAAAATTCCCACGTGTTGTAGGAGGGACCCAGTGGGAGGTAATTGAATCATGGGGACTGGTTTTCCCCCTGCTATTCTTGTGATAATAAGTCTCACAAGGTCAGATGGGTTTATCAGGGGTTTCTGCTTTTGCTTCTTCCTCATTTTCTCTTGGTGCTGCCATGTAAGAAATACCTTTCACTTTCTGCCATGATTCTGAGGCCTCCTCAGTCATGTGGAACTATAAGTCCAATTAAACCTCTTTTTCTTCCCAGTCTCGGGTATGTCTTTATCAGCAGCATGAAAATGAACTAATACAGTAAATTGGTACCAGTAGAGTGGTGCATTGCTGAAAAGATACCCAAAAATGTGGAAGCGACTTTGGAACTGAGTAACAGATTGGAAGAGTTTGAAGGGCTCAGAAGAAGACAGGAAAATGTGGGAAAGTTTGGAGTTTCCTAGAGACTTGTTGAATGGCTTTGCCCCAAATGCTGATAGCAATATGGACAATAAAAATGATGGCTGAGGTGATCTTAGATGGAAATGAGGAACTTTTTGGGAATTGGAGCAAAGGTGACTCTTATTATGTTTTAGCAAAGAGACTGTTGGCATTTTACCCCTGCCCTAGAGATTTGTGGAACTTTGAACTTGAGAGAGATGATTTAGGGCATCTGGTGGAAGAAATTTCTAAGCAGCAAAGCATTCAAGAAGTGACTTGGGTACTGTTAAAGACATTCGGTTTTAAAAGGGAAATAGAGCATAAAAGTTCAGAAAATTTGCAACCTGACTATGCAATAGAAAAGAAAAACCCACTTTCTGGGGAGAAATTCAAGTCAGCTGCAGAAATTTACATACGTAGCAAGGAGGCTAATGCTAATCCCCAAGACCAGGGGGAAAATGTCTCCAGGCCATGTCAGAGGCCTTCATGGCAGCCCCTCCCATCGCAGGCCTGGAGGCCCAGGAGGAAAAAGTGGTTTCATGGGCCAGGCCTACGATCCCCATGCTGTGTGCAGCCTGGGGACTTGGTGCCCTGTTTCCCAGCCTCTCAAGCCATGGCTAAACGGGGCCAATGTATAGCTCGGGCTGGGGCTTCAGAGGGTGGAAGCCCTAAGCTTTGGCAGCTTCCATGTGGTATTGAGCCTGTGGGTACACAGAAGTCAAGAATTAAGGTTTGGGAACCTCTGCCTAGATTTCAGGAGATGTGTGGAAATGCCTGGATGCCCAGGCAACAGTTTACTGCAAGGGTGGGGCCCTCATGGAGAACATCTGCTAGGGCAGTACAGGAGGGAAATGTGGGGGTTGGAGCCCTCACACAGAGTCCCTAGTAGAGTGCTGCCTAGGGGAGCTGTGAGAAGAGAGCCACCATCCTCCAGACCCTCGAATGATAGATCTACTGACAGCTCAAACCATGCATCTGGAAAAGCCACAGACACTCAACACCAACCCATGAAAGCAGTCGGGAGGGAGGCTGTACCCTTTAAAGCCACTGGGGTGGAGCTGCCCAAGACCATGGGAACCCACCTTTTGCATCACTGTAACCTGGATGTGAGACTTGGAGTCAAAGCAGATCATTTTGGAGCCTTAAAATTTGACTGCCCCACTGGATTTTGGACTTACATAGGCCCTGTAATCCCTTTGTTTTGGCCAATTTCTCCCATTTGGAATAGCTGTATTTACTCAATATCTGTACCCCCATTGTATCTAGGATGTAACTAGCTTTTGATTTTACAGGCTTATAGGCAGAAGTGACTTGTCTCAGATGAGATGTTAGACTATGGACTTTTGAGTTAATGCTGAAATGAGTTTATACTTTAGGAGACTGTTGGGAAGGCATGATTGGTTTTAAAATATGAGGACATGAGATTTGGGAGGGACCAGGGGTGGAATGACATGATTTGACTGTGCCCCCCCACCAACAAATCTCAACTTGAATTTTATCTCCCAGAATTCCCACATTTTGTGGGAGAGACCTATTGGGAGGTAATTGAATCATGGGAGCCCATCTTTCCCCTGCTATTTTCGTGATAGTGAATAAGTCTCATGAGATCTGATGGGTTTATCAGGGGTTTCTGCTTTTGCTTCTTCCTCATTGTCTCCTGCCATCACAATGTGAAAAGTGCCTTTCACCCCCCACCATAATTCTGAGGCCTTCCCAGCCATGTGGAACTGTAAGTCCAATTAAACCTATTTTTTTTTTTTTTTTTTTTTTGCCAGTCTTGGGTATATCTTTATCAGCAGCATGAAAACAGACTAATATACTGCATCGTAAGACAGAATTAAAATGAATTATGTGAAATGTTGTGATCAGTGTCTATTACATGATAGGCACCATACAACTGTTTAATTTTGAGCTATGTTACCAGAAACATGATTGAAAACAATAAAGAGATAGGCAAGATAAATACAATGAAATTTTGAAGATGGCATTTTAGACTAGAAAAATTCAAGATAAAAATAATTGCATTTTAGCCTGAAAAAATACAAACATGGCTTCTGGGTTATCTTTGATGGGAGTTGGACTGTAAGGGGGCATGAAACATCACAAACAGAAGATGGTTTTATCTCTAGGGGAGAATCTTAAGTGGAGTGGAACCACATCCATGCAATGAAGTGAGATACTAGCCTTTTTCAAGACATTTTAGTATTCACATTTGCTCTGAAACGAGTTAAGGGACTTACAAAATATCCTTTCCAAAGCAAAGTGAAACAGTTTTTCACAGCATAGAAATAATCAGAGTATTCAGTCCAAGATGGAGACAGGACTTTATCATAAATGCTGCACCTCCTTTATCAAGTGTAAATATGTTTATATGATGCTTTTCCTGTGATAGTGGCAGGCAACGTAAGTATCACAGAGTTTTTAGGAACTTTATTAAAAAATGCTATTTCAAATTCTCAAGTTTACTCTGAACAACTTATTACATTTCTTTCTAGACCTGTGAGATTCACTCAGTAATACTAAGCATAATTGCTAACACTTGCTACTTTTTCTTAATGGTCAGGTAGTATTGCAAATACTTCTTATCAATTGTTTTATATTATTTTGCCTCACATGGATTGTTAAGAGATTGGTGCTGTTAGCATTTCCATTTTCTAGGCTGAAGCAGAGGTAAAGTACCTGGCCCATGGTTACACAGCAAGTGAGTGGCAGAACCAAGGTGCCAAGGTTCAAACCCACTCTGATTCCAGAGCCTGAGTCCTAAATTAGTTCCTTGTACAGTAAGTGCTTAATAGTTTTTGGATGGTTATAATAAGATCTGGTATTAAATACAACAACAACAACAAAAGGAGATTTCTTCTAACCTGACAGTACATTTTCAGGTCTGTGAGTGTATGTTAAGTGCCTATACTTGAAGTGCATTTTAAAACAATTGTAAAGATAATCAGTCATCACTTTCCACTCACCTTCTGGCATAAAAGGAGATAAAGAACTATACTAGCTTCCCCTAACAATTGCTTTCTTTCCCTAGTAATTGGTCTAAATTTTGCTAGAGGGAAGAAGTACAGGTACAGGTGATGATGGATGTTTTTTGTTTTTGTTTCTTGTTTTTATTTTTTTTAATCCAGTACCAGCTACCACACACACACAAATGCTGAAAGTTTTCCAGTGCATTTATTAGTCATGAGAATGTGCTGGTTATCTGTGGTCTGTGGGGAATCGGGTTGTAAGAGCACATACTAACCTCTGCCATGTTGGGCAGTGAGAATATTCCAGTCTACTGGTTCAGGTTGCTCCTTGTGGACTCGAAAGGACTTGGTGGCTTCATGCAGCAGACCTGGTAAAAATAATGCCATTCCTGGAGTGCCTACCAGGCCAGGCAGACGGTTAGTATGCATCCACTCATTTCCTTCCACCAGCAATGCAAAGGAGGCTTAGTTAGGCTTGTATCACAAGTGCAAGATCCAAGCATTAAGTTTAGAAATTCACTCAAAGTCACAAAGCTTGTGAGCAGTAGAACTGAGTTTTGAAGTTGTTTAGGATCTCCAGGACTTGTACCCATTCCATAGAGCGTTTTATTGTGGTCCAAGTGCATGATATAGAAAATGTATTTTCCCCATGCTTCTCCCTGTGTCTGAAGTTCAGCTTCCAGATCGTTTAGTTTTCTGGAGTCTCTTACCTTCCCTTGCCTCCTTTTTGATCCACATAGTTCATCAGTGTGAAGACTAAGTTGCCATAGCACCTGTCTTTACCTCCACACTCATAGGTAGCGATGGAGGAGGCAGATAATGCTTGGTAGTTTACAGTGGAGAAGGACCCACATCCTGATACTGTTTGCCACGAATCAATGGCTTCATTCTTTAGTCTTGGCATTGAGCTTCTTTGAATAGACCTCTGGATCCTATTTCTAAAATACGCAATTAGAGCCACTGAGCCGATGTTAAAGACAGCATTATTATGAGGCTGTAAAAAGAAGGTTTATTGAAATACCTAGAAAAATAGCATTCAAATTCATATTGGTTTATCAGTCTCCTATAGGAGCCTGTTTGGATAAATCATCAATAGCTTTCATCAGAAACATTTTTGACTATGATATGATGGTTACAAATTATGAAGTTTTCCAATCTCAAACTTTTCAGTTTGAGTTATCCTCCCCCCGCCTCACCCCAGCTTATTAAATTAGCATGAAATCTTCAGTTTAAGATAGTGGTATTACTATTTCTCACTTGGTTCCTAGTCCCCTAGTTCCTGTTAGTAGATGGAAATATATTCACACTGTAACAGTATCTGTAGATATATTATTTAGCTTACAAAATAGCATATTTTATTGGTTTGTTTCAGCAGGAATGGATGGGGCTGATCATTGCATGGTTTAGTCTGTGGACTCACAAAGCCAGCTCCTGTCTAATTGAGACAGTGAGTCAGCTTATGTGTATTGAGCTCTCAGCCGGTGGTGGGGTGGAACTTTTAACCAGAATTGAGCATCTGCTCAGTGCTTAAGTAGCATGAGCCTCCAGACTCTGGCTGGCCTAATGGACTCTCCACCGCATCTCTGTTATTGAGTAGTGATTAGTATACAGATTGGGACATATTTGGTTTCATTTCAGTCTGTTCCCACAGATGAGGCCTGTGTATGATCACATCATATAAATTATTTAAGGTGCAGAGTCTATGTAACCTGAGCCATAAGTAAAAGTTGGCCTACCGTCTGTTCTGTCACCCTGGAGGACTCTTTATTTTCCAAAGGAAATAGTCCATCTTGTGAACTGACATCATTAGAGTCATAAAAATTCAAATGCGCTTTGAGCGATTTCTTTACTTTGGCACAAAGTCTCAAATACAGTATCCAAAAGCTTAACATCCTTTAGCTGAAATATACTGGCTTAGGGTTAGGGGAAGACAATTCTAGAACATTAATTGCAGTTCTGGAACAGTGGTAACTAGTTGTAATCTGAAGAAAATTTGAATCTGTAAATTGCATTAATTTTCACTGACTCTGAAAAGTTTGTTCTATTTATTTTTTTCATTTGTAAATTTAGTTTGATTGTAAATACAGTTGGTTGTGGATTTTGGGGTGGGGGGGCATGGCATGAAACGGACTACAGAGATTATTCTTGTACAGACATTTTAGTTTGTACCTGAAAAGCATTGGGTCTGGAAACAAAATTGACATGTTGAAGGCTACAGTGTTAGAACTAGAACTTAGGTTATCTGACTTCTGATGGAGGAACCTTTCATTATATTATCTCCTATCACATAATCCTATTTTAGTAAGGAATGAAAGCCAGGTCTCTTTCATTTTTATTTCTGGTTTCAGTGAGCTGGAAATGGAAAACTAGTGGAGAACTCAATCCGTCTCTCTTTCCTCTTGTTGAATCACCCTGCCAAATATAGTTGCTACATTATATCTATTCTTACCTTTGTTTGGATAAGACCTGCTCCCTGAGCCTGTCTTTCTTATTTTTCCTGTTGCATGTAATGAAGATGTTGGTGTAGGCTGTGGCAAGTGACAGATTGCTGAAGGTAAAGGTCTGATAGTTATAGGCTCACTACTAAAAGGGTTTGTAACTCTTACTCCTTGGAGGTAAGGATAACAACAGAAGGGACCCAGAACTTTGTTATTCTTCTCTGTGACAGAAGATCTAAATTGGAGTTGCCAGGACCAGACTGACTTTTCCTATGTCAGGAAGCAATCTGACCTTTTCAGTGATTTTCCAGAAGTACAACTTTTTTTTTTTTTTTTTTTTTTTTGAGACGGAGTCTCGCTCTGTCGCCCAGGCTGGAGTGCAGTGGCGCAATCTCGGCTCACTGCAAGCTCCGCCTCCCGGGTTCACGCCATTCTCCTGCCTCAGCCTCCCAAGTAGCTGGGACTACAGGCGCCCGCCCCTGCGCCCGGCTAATTTTTTCTATTTTTAGTAGAGACGGGGTTTCACCATGGTCTCGATCTCCTGACCTTGTGATCCGCCCACCTCGGCCTCCCAAAGTGCTGGGATTACAGGCGTGAGCCACCACGCCCGGCCCAGAAGTACAACTTTAAACTGGCAACTTCATGTAAGAAAAATACCTAGACTCAATTAATGGAGTTAAAAGGGGCGTTCGTTTCTTCAATTTGACATCTTTCCTTTCTCTATATATATCGTACCATTCTCCTGACCCGAGTTAATAAAACAAACAGCTTCTCTGCACTGGGAAGCCCTGGGCATGTGTGAATAATGGGTCTGGGATGACTTTGCATTCTCTTCATGAAGGTGTTTGTACTTCAGATCCTCCTTGTCTTGCACTCAATTTAGAACTCCTTTAACAAGTAGTCTTGGTTCTAGTTCCTTAAATTGGTGTTTCCCAAACCTCAGAGTGAAACAATTTCCCAAATGACGAATTCCTTAAAAATGCATGCAGTTTAAGACTGCAGTAGTAAATAATTGGCAACTCAATAGCTTTAGACCGTTTTACTCTCTCAAAACTCTTGACTACAATTGGCAATCTCATAAAACAACCACAGAATAAATAGTTGCCTAAAACAGTAATATCATGGAGTATATTTTTGCTTCTGCCAAAATATATTCTTGGTAATTAGGACTAGCCTCAGGCAATACAAAAGCAGGTAATATTTTTGTAGTGTTTCCCTCACTTTCTTATCTATACCTCACCTTCCAGCAGTCTGCTTTTTGGGAGACCAGCTTGCTTCATTCTGATGACCAAGATCAGACCATGGTAATGGCTGTTTATAATGCCAGTTGCTTCTTACAAGAATGTTTATCTTCTAACAGGTTTATTCTAAATGTGCAGCATCTTTTCCCAAAGTACTTAAATCTAGGATTGTGGCAGGCAGGATTATTCAAATTGAAGTTCAGGGGACTTTTCTCTCTGTCACAGGATGTTTAGAATGTCACTTCCAGCCAGAAACCTCTGTGGCCAGTGGCACCTTTTTCCAAGTTTTGCTCAGGCCTGGTGGGCTTGCTCCACTCGCTTGACCCAGCAGGCTGCATATGGCTCACACTACTGGTCTGGATCCTACACCTGCCAAGGGTGAGCCAGGAGCAGAGGGGCAAGGCGTGTGCAAGCAAGTGAGTGTGGGGTCCAGCCGTTGTGCACAGCTGGGCATGCCATCTGTGGCAGGGCGGGCACCTCTAGGCACTGGCATAGGCACTGGCTCTGCAAGGCTGCAACTGGACCACACATATCATAAGCTGCTTTCACTGTGGGCAGCAGGGAACATGGTGGTGCCTGGAAGCTTGGAGATGTCAGGAATTGCAGAACCCCAAAGAGGATGTCACAACCCTGGCTCAGGGAACCCCTAGGTCTGGGCTTCCTAAAGGGCTGCAGCTCTTTTCTCCTTCTTGTCACCCACCATGTGGGAAGTCGGTGGGAGTGTGTTTCAGCCCTGTTTGTGTTACAGCTCTTTCGCTTCTGCCATTCAGCAGTTTCTAAGTTCTTGTCCCATGTTCAGGAAGAATGAGGTGTGTGGACAACTGGAGGGTAAGTAAGGTAGAGAGGAACTTTATTGAGTGGCAGAACAGCTCTCAGGAGACCCAACGTGGCTAGTTCCCTTCCACAGGCAGGTCATCCTGATGAGTGTCCAGCTCTCGGCAGAGAGGAGACCTGTAGTCGGTAATTCCTTTACACAGGTAAGTCATCCCAATGAGTGTCCGGCTCTTGGCAGAGAAGAGACCTGTAGTGGGTAGCTCCTTTCTGCAGGCAGGTCATCTCAATGAGTGAATGTGGTTGAGTCTGGGGTTTTTATTGTTCAGAATGAAGGAAGTGGGTGCTGATTGGTCCATGGGTGGCCATGGGCAGACCTGGAAAAAGCACTGTCCAATTGGCCAAAAGGCTTCAGTGAAGTTCTGTCTCCAGGCCATGGACTTCAGCTGGAACTGGCAGCCTGGCCCCCAAACCTCAAGCTGCTTCTGGCTTGAAGGAGGGGTTTCACCAGTAAGCTTCCCCTTCCCACCCTGTCTGCCTTTAACTTGCCATCCACAGTGCCCAGGCTGTCTGCACCCAGAGGCACCTGCATGCCTGCACCAAGTTGCCCTCAGCTCCCCCAGCCTCCCTCCTGCGCTTGTGGGCACCCAAAGTCCAGAGGGAGCCAAAGTGACAGGGGGCTCATGCGTCAGTGCTGCCCTGGCTGGGTTATGACAGTACCTGGGCTCAGCCACAACTTTGCTCTGCCCCAGAGTGGTTGCCAGGAGGAGGGAGAGGCTAGGGAGTGGGAGCAGGCCCTTTGAAGCCTGCAGGGGTGGGGGGCTTCCTGGGCCCCTGAGAGCCCAGGGATGCGAGGGTCTGGAGCTGAACTGGGCATCTGCTGCTGCAGCACCTGGGAGTGTGGCCTTCTGCACTGCCAACTTGGTAAAGGGTGGGGCTCTCGTCTGCTCCTGGCTCCCACACCAGCTCTGCGTAGTGTGCGGGCCTGGCGGCGCCTCCCCTGCTGCAGCTGGTGTCCTTAGAGCAGCGGCTTCAGATGGGCCATCACCACCATCATCTGGACACTCAAAAACAAACAAACCACTTAGGCGGGCCCCTTACTCTGCTTATATGCAAGCCTACTTCTGCTTATTTATATCTATATATCTCTAGGTATAAATGGCCTTCTGCTGTGTTGCCCATACTGTCCCTAACTCCTGTGCTCAAGCCATCCTCCTGCCTCACAATCCTGAGTAGCTGGGACTACAGGCACGCCCCATTGCAACCCACCATACTAGCCTACGTCTATAAATATCATATGCTGTTTTTTTTTTTTTTTTTTTTCTAAAATAAGATGAAGGCATAGGCTGTTAAGATGTGCTAAACTAAGGAAGGTGGAAGATGCAGTTTGATGATGAAGAAGGTAGAATGTTTCGGATGCATTTCACGTGTCACTAACTATTGACAGTACTGCCTTAAGGATGGGTGGCAATTTTAATTTTGCATTTTCTTGATTTTCAAGGTGTTTTAGATTGTTAACATTTTCTTTAATTATATAATCAATTAGCATGTTAATGGAAAAATCATTAAGTGGTAGAATTCATAAAGGCCCTGTTTTTCACAACTATTTGTGAAACAGAGTACTGTTGTTTTCATTACAGTCAAAAGAACAATTAGGCCAACTTCACTCTTTCTCTAGATTGTGGGAGCTCAAATGAACCCTATCTTTCTAACTGGTTATCATTTTGCACAAAGGTGGCTGATTTCCTTAGAAACTTTCTAAGCTGTAAAGAAAGTTTGGAGAAGATAGAGCCTGGGATTCCTTCGGTGCTTTTAGTATTTATTTCTCCTTAGTTTTTACTATCTTAATCTCAGGTATGCTTTTGTAAACATTTTCAAAGGAATAAAAACCCCTAATGTTCTCTGCATTGTTATCTTATTTCCTCTTTACTGTCTGGCCTCTTAGTTCTCTGCTACCTGCCCTTCTCTGGTGGATATGAGCAAACAAGTTCAGAGTGACTGTGCCTAGCATCAGCTTTAACTGAATTCCCAGTTGGCTGCCTGGGCCACATGGGAACTCAGTATGGATGGCCACTGTTGCTACATTCTCCAGCCAGAGGGCATTTATGCCACACGGTATTATGTCACACCATATGATTATATATTATAATTTAGGACCCTTCTTTCTGCACCTGATTCTAATGAGAACATGTCTTGCATATCCTTCCCTTGATCAATTTCTCTTGGCTAGAAAGCTTGCCATTTCCATTTTTCTGAAGGTGGTGGAGAGAGAAAAGGAGGTGTGTTTAATAAAACCACATTATTTTGGAGGTAGCATGTAATTAGTTGGCCATGATGTAATTTTCAGTTGGTAATCTTTTCAGTCTATCAACCAGAAATTGTACTTAGAAAATATAATAAGCTTCTCTATCTCTGTATGTTTCCATTTTCAGTTTCTCCAAGGAGCTGGGAATATAGATATAAGACATACATTTCTATTTGTTGTACTTGATTGATGAACTCTTGTTTGCTACATTTAACTTTTAAAGTAGATAACCTAGACAGAATAATATATTTCTCTAAAATAAAACCCCATAAAATAAAAACCTCTTTTCCATGACTAATCTCTATTGCAGTCAAGCTGACTATACCACTTTTCTATCAAAACAGGAAAGCGAAACATTTTAACCCTCCTATTCTCATGTCAGAGACCACTGATGTCTTTTAACTCTGTCTTGATGCCCAAGAGCCATTTCTTTATTTGTTCATGGAGTTTATGTGAATTTGGATATGTAGTTACGTGAATTGTAATTTTTTACTAGTGTCTTTTTTTATTGTGGCAAAAGGTATCATTAATTTACTATCTTAACTATTTTTAAGTGTACAGTTCAGTAGTGTTAAGTACATACACATTGTGCAACAGATCTCCAGAACAGTTTCATCTTGTAACTCTGAAATATTATGCCCGTTAAATACTAGGTTCCCCTCCTACCTCCTCACCTCGCCCTTGGTAACCAACTGTCTGCTTTCTGTTTCTGTGATTTTGACCACTGTAGCTACTTCATATGAGTGAAATCATACAAGATTTGCCCTTTTAGGACTGGTTTATTTCTCCGTAAGGTTCATCTATGTAGTAGGAGGTAACAGAATTTCCTTCTTTTTAAAGGCTGCATAATATTCCATTTTATGTATTTATGTACTTTTTAAAAATCCATTCATCTATTGATAGACATCTGGGTTGCGTCCAGCTCTTGACTATTGTGAATAATGCTGTAATGTGCACGAGTGTGCAGATATCTTTTCAAGATCCGTTTTCTTCAATTCTTGTGGATATATTTCCAGAATATATCTGGGGTTGTTGGATCATATGGTAATTCTGTTTTTAAGTTTTTGAGGGTCCTGCATACTGTTTTCCCTAATGCCTGCCCTATTTTACATCTCAATCAAAAGCACACAAGGGTTCCAATTTCTCTCCATCTTTATTAATACTTGTTATTTCTCTTTGTTTTTTAGAAGTCATTCTAATGGGGGTGAGGTGTTATCTCTTTGGTTTTGGTTTGTGTGACTCTTATGATTAGTGACCTTGAGTATGTTTTCCTGTGTTTGTTGGCCATTCGTATGTCTCCTTTGGAGAATAGTAAATTCAGGTTCTTTGCCTATTTCTGCAATTGAGTTTTTTGTTACTGTTGTTGTGTTGTAGAAGTTCCTTATATGTTCTGGATACTAACTCCTTATCAGATACATGATTGGCACATATTTTCTCTCACTCTGCAGGTTACTTTTTCACCTTGTTGATTGCATCCTTTGAAACATGGAAGTCTTTAAGTTTAATGTAGTCCCATTTGTCTGTTCTTGCTTTTGTTGCCTGTGCTTTAGGTGTCATATCCAAGAAATCATTGCCAAATCCAGTGTGATGAAGCTTTACCCTATGTTTTCTTCTAGGAGTTTTATAGTTTTAACTCTTCTGTTTAGGTGGGGTTTTTTTTATTTTTTTTTATTTTTAGATGGAGTCCCGCTCTGTCACCCAGGGTGCAACCTCCACCTCATGGGTTCAGGTGATTCTCCTGCCTCAGACTTCCGAGTAGCTGGGATTATAGGTGCCTGCCACTGTGCCCAGCTAATTTTTGTATTTTAGTAGAGATAGTGTTTCACCATGTTGGCCAGGATGGTCTTGAACTCCTGACCTCAAGTGATCCACCTGCCTTGCTGTTTAGGTTTTAAATCTACTTATTCTTACTTTTTGGTATATGATGTAATGTAAGAATCCAACTTCATTCTTTTGCATGTGGATATCCAGTTTTCCCAGACCTATTTGTTGAAGGGACTATCCATTCTTCATTAGGTAGTCTTGGCAACTTTGTAAAAATCATTTGGCCATTATTTCTTGGTTCTCTGTTCCATTGGGCTATATATATATATGTGTGTGTGTGTGTGTGTCTTTATGCTAATGCTATGCTATTTTAATTACTGTACCTTCGTAGTATGTTTTGGAATCAGGAAGTTTGAGGCCTTGTCCTTTTTTTTCAAGATTTTGGCTTAGCATGGTCTCATGAAATTTTATATGAATTTTAGGATTTGTTTTCTATTTCTACACAAAGTGTCATTGAAGTTTTCATAAGGATTACATTGAACAGATAAATCACTTTGGAAAGCGTGATCATTTTAACAATCTTAATTATTTCAATCTGTGAGCATGGCATGCCTTTCCATTTATGTCTCTTCTTGATTTCTTTTAGCAATGGTTTGTAGTTTTTGATGTACAAGTCTTTTACTTCCTTCATTGTTTATTCCTAACTCTTTTATCCTTTTTGATGCCATAGTATTTGGGATTGTTTTCTTAATTTCATTTTTGAATTGACCATTATTACTAAATAGAAATGCAACTGAGTTTTGCACGTTGATTTTGTATCCTGCAACTTTGTTAAAATTGTTTATTAGCTGTAAGAGGTATTTTTTGTGTGTGTGTGTGGAATCTTTAGGCTTTTCCACACATGCAATGAGGTCATCCACAAACAGAAATAATTTTACTTCTTCTTTTACAATTTACATGTCTTCTGTTCATTTTTCTTGTCCTTGCCCTGGCTAGGACTTCCAGTACTATGTTGGATAGTAGTGGTGAGAGTGGACATTCTGGTCTTGTTCCTTACCTTAGAGGAAAAGCTTTTAGTTTTTGACCATTGAGTATGTTACAGGGATGGACTTTTTGTATGTGACTTTTATTATGTTGAGACATTTACACTCTATTCCTAGTTTGTTGAATGTTTTAATCATGAAAAGGTGTTAAATTTTTTCAAATGCTGTTTCTGCATGAATTGACATGACCATATTTTTTTGTCCTTCATTTTGTTAACATGGTCTATTACATTGATTGATTTTCATACACTGAGCTATCCTTGAATTCTTAGTATAAATCCTACTTTGTCATGGTGTATAATTCTTTTAATGTGCTGTTGAATTTGGTTTACTAATATTATGTACCAGATTTTTACATCAATATTCATTAAGGATATTGGTCTGTAGTTTTCTTTTCTTGCTGTGCCTTTGTGTGATTTTGGGATCAGAGTAATACTGGCTTCATAGGATGAGTTTGGAAGTATTTCCTCCTCTTCAATTCTTTGGAAGAGTTTGAAGGGGATTGGTGTTAATTTTCTTTAAGTGTTTGGGAGAATTCTCCAGGGAAGCCATTTAATCCTGGGCTTTTCTTTTTTGAACTGTTTTTGATTGCTGTTTTAGTCTCCTTACTAGTTAGGTGATTTTTTAAATTAATTTAGTGACATAATTTCTGTGTTTCTCTTTCCTCCTAAACACATTTTACTGATATTGTTGGTAAAGGAAATTATATGATGATATTCCTCTAAAAGTACACAACTGTATAATAATATAGAAATGTTGGGCAGAATATTGAATGTTTCTTCCAGTACTCTCACTCTCATTCCTCTCTGCAAAAAGCTTCTTGATCAACTTCACCAAGAAAACAAACAACAATAATTTAGCCCCAAATCCCACCACCTTCATGGACTCCTACATGCATTTGTCTATATATGCTTTCCTCCCTACTTTCTCCCTTGCCTGGGGCAGATGGATTCCTCCTAGGATTGTGGTCTCATCCTTTCCCCTGGATTCTCCATCCTGTGCTATCCCTTCTTGATTAACTGAAGTAGTTCTACTTTTTTGTTACATTGACTCTTTCTCCCTGCCTTTTCTGCCCTTGCTCTTATCTAAGCCCCCTTGACACAAGTTTGCCTATGTAACGAACCTGCAGTTGTATCCCTGAACTTAAAAAATAATTGGCTGGTACAGTAGCCTCTGCCTGTAATCCCAGCACTTTGGGAGGATGAGGCAGGCAGATTGCTTGAGTCCAGGATTTTGACAGTCTGGGCAATGTGGCAAAACCCTGTCTCTACAAAAATTACAAAAAATTATCCAGGCATGGTGGTGCTTCCATGTGGTCCCAGCTGCTCAGGAGGCTAAGGTGGGAGGATGGTCTGGGCCTGAGAGGTCAAGGCTTCAGTGAGCCATGATCATGCCACTGCACTCCAGCCTGGATGACAGAGCGAGACCTTGTCTGAAAAAGGAAAAGAAAAACAAAAACAAAAGCAAAAAACCCCACAAAAAACAGTGCTCATGAGCAGTTCTGAGAACCTCTTTTGTCCACTTTACTCAATATTTCTGTGAATTGCTGTGGAATCTCCTCAGCCAAGCTGGCTGTATTAATAGACAGTTCATCATCCCAGCCCATCACTCACTAAGTCCCTTTCCCTTAAGTGTTTCTATAATTTCTCCTTTTTCAGATACATTTCTATTCTATTGTTCTTAAATGGGCTCATCTCCAATTTTTGAATTGGTTCAGTTATCTTATAAAATACAAACTTGTTTCTAACACTTCTGTGCTTAACATCCTTTAGTAATTCTCTCCCAGTTTTAGGATAAAATATGAATTTTTTTGTACACCAAAAAGACTTTATGATTTCTCTTATGCCTCAGCTGTATATTCTGTCTTCTATCACATACAATTTTGAGCAATATGGAACTATTTATCCTTTTAGGAAAGTGCATTTCTCTTCTTGCCAGTTTTCTTTTTTTTTTTTTTTTTGCTTCTCCCTGCCATCCTTTTCTGCTTCTGTATCTCTCCCTCCCCCTTTTTCCCTTATCTCTACGTAATTAACTTGTTTTAGAAACAGTTAAAACATTAGCTGCTGAGTGAGCTGGGCCTGCCTCAGGTGGGCACCAGTTATGCTGACTTCCAGGGCAGTTGTCTTTTCATTGTTATGCAAGAATATTAAGAAATGGTTTGAGTTCCAGACAAATTGACTTCTGGAATACTAATGAGGATTTTCCTCTGCTGCCACTCCAGTAGAACCTGCATCTTTTGACATTTAGATAATGTTGTGGAATCCTTATGAAATAATTGGCTTCAGGGATGAGCCGTTGTTCAATGTTGAACAGATAAGGTCACCTATGTACCTAGCAAAAGGCTTAATTTTGTCAAACTGCAGGGCATTGAGTTAGCATTTCTGAGGAACAGGTGTTTCCTTCTGAGAACAGTTGGCTTGAACCAAAGTGAATGTTGCCTCTGGGGAATGAAGTCTACTTTGGTTCAAACAAGTAGACTGTAGATAGTGAGGACTGACTGATGACAGATATTGATAGGGCACAACTAGTGCTTAGAAGTGCAGGAAGTTTGGCAGGAGTGAACTTATTGTCAACAGCTCAATTTTTGACACTAGTTACTTCACAACAGTTGTTTCTGCTTCCTAACAGAGGGTCAGCAAGTTAAAGCCCTTTGATTACCTTATAAAGACACTTTCCATTCTCATCATGAATGTCATCTCCGGGTTTGGAAGTCAGGAGGGAGAGAAGTGGGAGAGGGAGATAGGAGTTTCTACCTCTGAGAGTCAGCCTCAATCTGATATTTTTACAACTTAACTTACAGTTGTGAAGTTTTTAATACAGAGGCTCCTTGACTTACAATGGAGTTACATTCTGAAAAACCCATCTTGAAAATATCTTAAGTAGAAAATGCATATAACACACCTAACCTACCAAACGTCATAGCTTAGCCTAGCCTTGCACATGTTTAGAATGTTTACATTAGCCTACTTTTGGGCAAAATCATCTAACACAAAGTGTATCTTATAACAAAGTGTTGAATATCTCATATAATTCATTGAACGCTGTACTCAAAAGGAAAAACAGAATGGTTGTATGGTTACTTGAAGTGTGGTTTCTACTGATTACATATGGCTTTTGTGCCATCATAAAGTTGAAAAATTGTAAGTCAAACAATTCTAAGTTGGGAACCATCTGTATTTTGAAAGCATTTGTATAGCATTTGTTTTTAGCCTAACCCACTGCATCCTGTGTTTGACATTATTGTAATCCAATGTATAATTTTATGTTAATAAGATGATGTGACTGTATCCTGGTATACCTGAAAGGATACATATCTAATGATCTAGGTTGGAAGGTGAATTCCTGGCATAAAAGGCATCGTTGCTTTTGGTTAATGATTCATATAAAAAGTAACTTATTTTATGTATAAATTTAAATACCCATAATTCATAATTGAATGATATGCTTCTTATTTTAATTTGAGGAAGTCTAACATTAAAAGATTTATACAGAAAAAATACAACAAATATTTGACAGAAGAAAATTATAATTACAGAGTTTTAGGAGCTCATCTTAAATATATCTGCAGAGTGGGTTGATAGAAGAGTCATAAAACATAATACATGCAAAAAGGAAAAAAGCTATTGAAAAATCACTTCCCTTTTTTCCCTTTATTTTAATCATAAAAATCATGAAAATAGTTCTATAAACATGAGTGAGCTAAAAAATATTACCAGA
This sequence comes from Macaca thibetana thibetana, assembly GCF_024542745.1. Classification (NCBI taxonomy): domain Eukaryota; kingdom Metazoa; phylum Chordata; class Mammalia; order Primates; family Cercopithecidae; genus Macaca; species Macaca thibetana. Next base: position 106,416,708 of record NC_065589.1, on the reverse strand, counting down.
GTATTAGTTACTAGAGAAACAGAAATGAAATTTGAAGATGAGATTTATCATCTTCTCACTTTAATTTATACTCCTGCTGTACTGTAAATGTAATAGCCATCAACATGAAAAATGTAACAGATTGATAATACCATTGAGTTTTAATTAAACTACTGAAATGAAAAGGACCCAGATGGATAACTGGAAAATGTAGTTATCCTTTATGAAATGTGCGGGATTGCCCGTTTGTTCTGTTTCTTGTAAATTAATACTCTGCCAAAAATGTGCACCATCAGAAGATTTACTAACAATTAATCATTTAAGTTTGTAAAACAGATGGTTGCTTTAGTTTATTCAATTTAGTTTTGAGACACTTATCACTCTAAATCAGAGATTGTTTCCTTCCTGTCCCCACCTGCTACAACTTCCCATTTCTGCAGCTTTCTACATAAATCAATCAATAGCACTAAAGTACGTACATCTTGTTTTTCTATATAGTCATTGGTCTGATATATTTACTTCCAAATGTCAGGTTTTTTATGTCATTTTGTAGGTTTTAGGTTCTGTGCATTCATAAGTTATAACAAAAACGCAGTAACACCTTTTAGAAGCTACTCAGCAAATTTTCATCACTCCTCAAAGTAACCACTGATGTCAGCTCAGTTAAGGCATGAGGAAGTGGTATTTTTTCTTACCGGCTTGATGTAAGGCTAAACTAGCTACTTAAGATTTAGGAGTAAGGTTTTTGGATGTTTTAGGAGGTAGGAGCTGGTGTCCACAACTGCAGACTGCTGACCTATTTGTGACTCAGAGCACCAGGTGTTCCCTGTGGGATAGTTGCTTGCAATGAAGCTGTGGAAAACGTGCGAGTTTCCAGTTTCTGACTCCTGTGTCACATAACTAGATGAAGATGACCTTTGTGCAGTAGCAGAACTGGACATAAATGTTGAATTAGAAACATAACATTTTCATGACAGCTACAGAGAAATGAGACAGATGAGCTTAATCGCAGAGAAATTCTATTTGTTTTTATTGTAAGATTAACTCTTTAGGGTATGGAAGAAGGTGGTTGTTGGCCTGCAGAGGGCATGAAAATCAAGTTTGTGGTTATGTGTGTTTTATGCCCTGCACTGTGAGGAAGACACAAAAGCACGTCTCTGCTCTCCAGTTCTTATAACCAAAATGGAGAAATGGCAGAACAAATAGGAAATAATCAATTATTATGTAATTGATTCCACATGAATGCTGTAAGAATTCAAGGAAGGAAGAGATCAGTATGAGTCGCATATAAAAATAGGACAAAATTGGAGCATTAGGCTATAATGACTTATAGAGTAGAACATTTTAAGCAGTAAAATTAGCACAATCAGAGGCCTAGAGGAGAATGACTGTGGCATGATCAGAGACTATTAAGTATCCCAGAATAATGGTTCATGAGAAGGAATAGTAGCAGATAAAGTTGGCTGGGTAAGGGAGGGCCAGCCACTGAAGAAGCTTTCAGACTAAATGGCAGAGGTTTGATCTCTACGACAGGCCATACAACACCATGATTGGTTCTTGAGTCTAGAAGTAATGTGAAAGGATAGTGGTGGGAAGATGAATCTGAAAGTGGTACCCAGCTAGAAAATGACTGCCGGCATCTAGGCTGATGGATGTAGCTGAAGAATGAATAACGATTTGTGACTTTAGAGAGATGTTAGCATATGTCAGCTCCAAAGAGTAAAGAGTCCAAGATGGTGACATGGTCTTTGTGTAAGCCAAGCTTTGTGTTTGCTCAGAGAGAAAAAATACCACAAATATTTTAAAGGATCAGTCTGAGCCAGGACTGAAGGGGTACAGGTCTCAGCTTAAGAGGACAGATAGGAAATGATCAATTATTATATAATTGATTATATATTTATAGTCAATATAACACAGGCCTAAGAGACCTGTGCCCCTTTAGTCCTAACTCAGGCTGGTTCAATATAGTATTACATTCCCCAGAGCAGGGTAATTTGTCTAATAATGACTATTTATCTCAGTCTGGGCCAATAATAGTGCTTTCCCAGAACTTTTTTTCCTGATTGTTCTGGTTAGAAAAAGCCATTTTTCTTCTAGTCATGAGGTCATAAATATATAAGACTGGGTATGCCTGCCACAATTGTTACAACCTCATGGGACTGCAAGCCTGAGAGAATGAAGCCCCAAAATAGAAGGTTGTAAAGATCAGATCAATGACAAGTAAGTCAGAGGGAAATATGTGTATACATGTGTGTATGTGCATCTACATATACATGCACACATACCTGCACGTGTTAGTATAGCCCTAGAATGCAAACCTTACTAGCTGAATTTTACAGATGAGGAAATTATTGCTCAGGGAATATAGTAATCAGGTCAAGGTTAAATCACTACTTACAAGGTGGATTAAGAATCAAAGTTTAAGTTTGTTTGGTTCCAAACCAGTGCTCTTTGCTCTTCATGAGACTGCCTCTTGTCACGGTGATGGTGGGAGGGTCATGCTCCATGTTTGGGCTAATGCTAATTATATTAATTGTGTTTTCCTGATCTTTCCCTCATGCTGGGAGGGTATATTCTCAGCAAACACAGCCGCTGTTGGTCTGCTTGGTGCTGTGGGAAGTTGACTTTTTGCTCCCCATGTCCCTGTGATTCTCAGTTGTATAAAATATGCAGAGCTTTACCTCCTAATAGATGTCATGAAAAATGTTTAGTCAAACACTAGCCAATAAAGATCCATATAATCCATGTTAATAGTCCATGATATATTCCACATTAACAATGAAAATAGTAGACTGTATTGTGCAAACCAAGAGGCTGTAGAAGTAAACCAGGACTAGCTTTTAATGTATAATACTTATAGTATATCGACACATTTAGTTTAAAGGTTTTAATAGATGGGGTAAACAATTTTAGATATTTCAAATAACATTTTAGGTATTTTGCAAATCATTTAATGTAGAAAGTAATAGTTCTGATATTATTTAAATTATCTTTAATGCAGATTTACCGGACCTAACATTTAAAAAATTATATTCAATATAGATAGGACTGGTTCTGATATTTATTTCAATTACATTGGTGGCTTTCCTTTTTCTTGATGTTATTGTATCTTTCTTTAAGTCTCTTTGGTATAATTTTCCAAAGTCTTGTTTCTCAAGGTAACACACTAATTGTTGATAATTTACCTGAAATTGAACTCTAAACTCAACAGTCAATTTTTAGCTCATTGCAGAAATTGAAGAGAGATAGAAAGAGGAAAGGTAAGAAGTAGAAAATTATTTTCGTAAAGAAATTTACTAAACATTGAAAGAGATATAAAAGAATGAAAAAAGGATAGATGTGCAAACTAATCTGAAAATTAACCCCTGAGTTGAAATTGAGTCACAGCAGGAAGGTGTGGAAACAGTGAAAATACAGTTAACCCTTGAACTCTGCGGGGGTTTGGGGCACTGGCCCCTACGAAGTCGAAAATCTGCTTCACCTTTTGACTCTTTTGAAACTTAACTAATAGCCTACGGTTGACAGGAAGCTCTACCGATAACGTAAACAGTTGATTAACCTATGTTGTATATTATATGTATTATATACCATATTCTTACAATTAAGTAAGCTAGAGAAAAGAAAACATTGTTGAGAAAATCACAAGGAAGAGAAAACATATTTGCTATACATTAAGTGGAAGTGGATCATCTTAAAGGTCTTCATCCTCATCCTCTTCACATTAAGTAGGCTGAGGAGGAGGAAGAGGAGGGGCCAGCCTTGCTGTCTCAGGGGTGGCAGACAAAGAAGAAAATCCACATGTAAGCAGACCTGTGCAGTTAAACCTGTGGTGTTCAAGGGTCAGCTGTTCAGTGTGAATTTGTAGAGTTGGGGGAGAAATCAGGTGGTAAGGAAGGATGAAAGGGTCTCAGTAGCTTCCCTTTCAGGCCACCAGGAGGAGGTAATGTTCCAGAAAAGCTTGGAAGGCACCAGAGGCAGTAGGGTCCACTTGGTGCCAGATAGAAGCATGAGTGGCTTTCACAGTGGTTAAAAGAAAGGCGGTATTTGTAAATCCAGCTTCTGTTACTGGAGGAATGTCTTAATATCAGACTTGATTCAGGGAGTGATTTCTGCATTTATAGATTATCTATTTTGCCCTCCCTCCCTCCTTTGCTTCCTTCCCCCCTTCCTTCCCCCTCTTCCTTTCCTCCTTCCTTCATCCCTTCCTTCCTTCCCCCTCCCCTCTCCTCCCCTCCCCTCCCCTCCCCTCCCCTTCCCTTCCCTTCCCTCCCAGTTCAACATTCACCATTTCATTCTTCTGTAATACATTTTCAAGTTATTTGGACTTGTAAAATAAAAGTTAGCTTCAGCTCTGTTATGATTACTATCTAGTGACTGTCAGAAAATTCTTAGTTTGGCCAGGCGCGGTGGCTCACGCCTGTAATCCTAGCACTTTGGGAGGCCGAGGTGGGCAGATCACCTGACATCAGGAGTTCAAGAGCAACCTGGCCAACATGGTGAAACCCTGCCTCTACTAAAAGAGAATACAAAAATTAGCTGGGTGTGGTATCTGGCATCTGTAGTCCCAGCTACTCAGGAGCCTGAGGCAGGAGAATGGCTTGAACCCAGGAGGTGGAGGTTGCAGTGAGCTGAAATCACACCACTGAACTCCAGCCTGGGTGACAGAGCGAGACTCTGTCTCAAAAACAAAAAAACAACAACAAGAAAAGAAAATTCTTAGTTTGTGAAGAGACTCCAACTGGATATTTTATTATTGATAGATTTTAATTGCATCACTATCTTTTTAATAATCAGTCTTTCTCCTTTTCTTTCCCTTTCTCTCTGCTCTCTGTCCCGCTGTCCTTCAGCATTATTGCAGATATTAAGTCTACTATATTCTCTTTTCATAATCTAATGCTTAATTGTATTAATCTAATTGCTACTGAATCTAACTGAAAATTTTATTCAGTTCCTAATGTATTCTACTGACCCAGAGTGGCAGATTACTAAGAAATAAGTGTAAAACCACATAGGACCTCCAAATTCATAGCTATTTAGGTTGTGCTATTAACTGAGGTTCCCAAGCTAAAAGTGTTTTATCTCTCTTTGGAGATATATCAATTGAGAAATTCAGACAGTTTGTCAGGCAGCCTTTCTCTACAAGCCTCATTCACACAAAAAGGCATTAGTCTAATTTTATTAGGGGCTATTAAATCCACAAATTAGCATACAAAGTTAGAAAAATCAATATCTTATTAGTTTCAAAACCTTTTATCTAACTCCTCTTGAGTTTTTTTTTCAGAAACTTTTTATAGTAAATGACATGAAAATTGATTTAAAGCTTTCCAAAAATCGGAAATCAATAATTGTTTTCTAGTCACAGAAATTCATTAACTTCTATACTTATTGCATTGCCACCTATTTTTATTGAACTATTTTCTAATCACATTATTTTTGGCTGAAAACACGTTAGCTATAAAAAGTCATGAAATGAGAAACATAACAATATAAAGACTTTGTTTAGGTATGGTAGTTAATGGATTGTGCAGAACAGTGGAACACTCATTTCCAGTAAAAATAAATTTATGTCTTTCATTGTTTTACACTTAAACATGGATAACTTCACTGCTTTATCATTATGTGAACAAAGTATTGGCAAATGAATTCGTAAAACTGCAGAAGTTATATATGTTTTGTTTAGCAAGATATAAGAAGCTCAGTATCTTCCGTAGATGAAGATAGACAACAGTCACGTATGCACTAGGGAAAAATTATTATGAAGATAGACAAAAATAATATATGCATTAGGGAAACTTCATTACAAATAAAAAGAAATTATTGGCCATTATCAACGTTAGAAAGTAAGTGTAGTGTAGCAACAATAGATTAGGCATACTCAAGTCATTTTAGAATTTTAGCATATAATTCACCTTTTCTTCTGAGTGCATTTAAAACTTTAATTATTTTGACCTATCTTAAAATTTCTACCAGTTTATTTTATAAAAGTGCTAAATCACTTGTATTAAGATTTTTATCTCATAAATCATTTAAGAATTTCAGTGAATAGATTAATAGTAATTTATAATTCATTATTTGTGGAGAATTTAAGAAACTTTTGAAATTAAGGTGAATGTAAAAGATACTTACGTTCTTCCGAGGCAAAACTGTGATATTTATGAGGAATATGATTATGAGAATGGGATCATGGATTGAAAGGCAATTAGAGGTTCATATTCAGACTTAATAGCATCCAAACACTTTCAAGAAATGATTCAGATATAAAACTACCTTTTTTTCTGTGTTCTAACTTCATTTAATATTTGTATTTATGCAGAATTCTACATTTTCTCTCTTTTGAGCCTTTGTTATTGGCATTTGAGTCAGATAGACCCTTTTGAACATTAATTTTACTACCTCCCAGTGGTGGTGAAAATTACTACACTTTTCTGAGCCTCAGTTTTTTCATCTACATGATGGGGTCATTAAACCTTCATCATGGTATTGTGGTGAGGATTCAATGAGGAGACTACAGAAAGTGTTTAGCACTTGCCAATAACAGTATTATTATTTGTCATTTTTATTCTCCATAATGTAGGGAATAAAACTGGATGGAAAATTTGAATATGTTTTGAGATTCACCAGTCACTAGCTACTTTAAGCCATTGATGTACCAACACAATGGATGAGTTTAGGGGCAAATATTTTTAACTTGATGAAACAAATCCATGGATTAAAAAGACATTAGTATATTGAGATTCGGATGGTGAACCCAGTGTCATTTCTCCATGAAGATACCGTATGTGACTAGAATAATTTACTGTTCACAAAGCCATGAGGACTGCTGACAAAGTCTGTCATACTCTGGGGGTTGGTGAGAACCTGGGGAAAGAGAAGAAAAGAATGTGCTCTGTGAAGTGGATACAGTCAGGACAATTCTGGCCAGGTATGCTTGGGCATATGCCAAGTTGTTTATTACATTCTATAATAATTATATATTCTATTATATAATTACATATAATATAATTATAACATGTAATATATAATCTTATATAATTATAATATTGTAAAATTTTCTAAATAGAGAATATTCTAAATATATTATCTATATATTCTACATTTAGAAATATATTTCTATATTATATATAGAAATATACATAGTTGAGGCCCTCCTGTTTTTTTAACAGCTTTATTGATATAAAATTCATATAAAATTTACCCATTTAATACAAATCAAAATCACAGTGCAATACCACCTTACTCCCACAAAGGTGGCCATAAACAAAAAATCAAAAAATAATAGATGTTGGCGTGGATGTGGTAAAAAGTGAACATTTCTACATTACCAGTGGGAATATAAACTAGCACAACCACTATGGAAAACGGTGTGGAGATTCCTTAAATAACTAAAAGTAGAACTACCATTTGATCCAGCAGTCTCACTACTGGGTACCCATCCAGAGGAAAATAAGTCATTATACGGAAAAGATAATTGCACACGCATGTTTATAGCAGCACAATTCACAATTGCAAAAATGTGGAACCAACCCAAATGCCCATCAATCAATGATTGGATAAAGAAACTGTGGTATATATGTATGATGGAATCCTACTCAGCCATAAAAAGGAATGAATTACTGGCATTTGCCACAACCTGGATAGGATTGGAGACTATTATTCTAAGAGAATTAACTCAGGAATGGAAAACCAAACATTGTATGTTCTCACTCATAAGTGGGAACTAAGCTATGAGGATGCAAAGGAATAAAAATGAAACAATGGACTTTGGGGACTCAGGAGAAAGGGTGGGAAGAGGGTGAGGGATAAAAGACTACAAATAGGGTACAGTGTATACTGCATGGATGATGGATGCACCAAAAATCTTACAAATCACCACTAAAGAGCTTACTCACGTTACCAAATACCACCTGTTCCTTAAAAGCCTATGAAAATAATATTTTTTTAAAAAAGAAATGATAATATTTCTCCTTTCCCTCCACTACATCTTCCAAAATGCCAATAGACATACCTTCCTAAAACTGAAATCTCACCAAACCGTCATGTCTCTTCCCCTTTTTAATAACTGAATGTAAAAATAAAAAAGATATAGTGATAAAAAATTTTACTCATTTAAAATGTTCAGTACAATGGTTTTTGTAAAATTGACAAAGTTGTGCAACCATATTCCGAACTGAGGATTTTCAGCACCCTAGTAAGAAACCTCATTTATTAACACTCTCCCCATTCTCCTGCACCCCCAGCCATAGGCAACCCACATATCGACTTTCGATATCCTCCTTCAGTTGTGAGCCTTACTCTTGTATTTACTCAGATTGGAATTCCTATTCTAGCCACTCTGGTTTACTCATGATCTCTGGTACTTTGGTTTCTGCTTGGTCATCTCTGCATTTTTTGCCATATCACCACCTTCCCTCACCTCTTACTTGCTAACTATGCCCCACCCCTCGTTCTACCTAGACAGTTCTCATCAATCTGCTATTAAACCCCATCTTTTATGTAAAACCTTTGCTGACATCTCGAGGTGAATTGGTGTGTCTTCTCTGAACTTGGATTGTCCGAGTTGACAGGCATACTTTATGCTGCCCCGAGTCAAGCCTTCTACTGTTTTAAATGGAAATGTTATTAATTATTCATGCATTGATATTATTCTCCAGATTAATTTCAGGATGCTTGACCAACACGTATCCTGCAGAGTATTTAGTGGTGCCTTGTATAGAGTTACTATTTAATAAAATATTACTTGTTGATTTTTATCACAAAGCATTAATATTAACTGTTATTCCTCTTCACTTATCTGCTTCATACAATTGCCTGAATTTGGCTGGAAGTCATCTTCACTTTCTTGTAATGGAAGAGATCTGCTTCTTAGATGTAGTGTGGGTACTTTGTGTTCAGAAAAAGCTACATCTTCCTTTGCAGTTGAAGAGCTCTTGAATGGAATTGTTGAAGAAATAGTTGAGTAGAGCAGTTGCTTGATTTTGTCATTGAGTAAATAAAATACTTGTCATTATCAAGCATATAGTCTTAGGTAGGTTCGTCCTACATGAGTAGGGCTTGTATTGAGACACGCTCTGCTTCAATCCTATTTTTGTACAGGTTCACTTAGGATAAAGGAAAAATAAGCACACTTTAAGAGGTGAAAGAAGTCCAACAAAGAGTGTGAGGTGCAGGAAGTGGGTGAGAAGTCCAACTCACTTGACTTGGACTGTGCTTTGGAATTTGCATCTTTACTGACACTGAGATGGGTACTGATGTGGTGGTTTGTAGCACCTGGACAAACAGTGCTTAGAGAAAACAAAGTACCCATCCTTTCTAAACAGCTGATTGTGAGATTTTAAGGGGAGTCAGGTATGAAAGGGCGGAAAATGAGCCTTGGTCACTGAACAGCTGAGAATGCTAAGGCAGTAGGGGAAAAGGAATGGAAAGAGGTAGAACCCAGAGACTGAGGAGCTGAAGATAAACAATGAAATTTAGTTTATCTTGCAGTGGGGAAGGGTGATCAAGCATATTTTTTTTCGTGCTTTGAAAACACTAAAATCTTAACAGTGAGTCATTTCTGTTTCCCATTTCTCCCCAAATATAACATTTTTATTTATTTCCCTATAGACTGTGTATATTTTTTCATTTGCTTGGCTTTTATTCAGATGCTTGTAGTACATAGTATCTGAAAAAAACCAAAAACATTCTTTTCCTTTAGTTTGGAGCCAAAGATAATGTAATGTTCTCTGCTTTTGCTGCAGCACAGATTAGACTTTGTATTGAGGCACATTTTCCCTTTTTGTACCACAGCACATCACTGGGAAGGTTGCGTTTGATGCTGTAATGTGTGGACAGAGCTTTTGAAAGGAAAAATAAGATGAGGACCCAATGGATGATGCCCCCATTGTGTCCAAGTCTGTAATAGAGTAATGTGATGAATAAACCAATCTGACTTAGTGTGGTGTCACAGAGGCGACTGCCAAAATAGGATATTTATTCTCCAGTAGGCGCTAATCACTGCAGAATTAATGGAAAAAAAGGAAAATAATGCAACCCACACTGCTATAGAAATTAAGACATATCTGTGTGACTTGAAAACAGTAATGGGAAGGATCTTACATGACTCTTTTGCTGTTCGTTGAGTCTCTATTGTCCATTAGCCTACCTGGCCATGCAAAACAAGATTTCATGGCATCTTTCCTAAATATCTTTTTTTCAAGCGATTTTATTAAGAATGACTTTGCCATCCATTTGGTTGGTCGCAGCACTTGCCTGTTTTCTGCATTCCTCTAGCTGGCCTTGACTTGCTTCACTGACTCATTCCTCGAGTGTAGCCAATCATCATGTGAATTTCTTCAAAGCACCATTGTACTCCTATTGCTGCCACCCACCACCCTAGCAACAACCTCCTAATTATTCTCTGCTCTCTTGATGTATCCTTCTCCAGTCAATGGGAGATACTGGATTAACCATCCCCCAAACACACGTGCTAACATGTTTCATGCTACTGGAATTTAACTTTTTTCCTCCATTACCTGTAGTAAATAGTTCCTTTCACTTTTACGTAACATACAGGCATGTATGTACAAGTTTATCACCTTATGCCCCATGATTTTATAGTAGAATTCCTGTCAGGTTGGATCTTTCCTTTCACCAGGCATACGCTGTGTGGACTTCCAAGCAGGAACTATCCCCTGAGCCTCAGCTCTTTCCTGTCTCCTCCAAGAAGCCTTCTTTTCTCTCTGACCAATGGCAGTAGATTTTGCTCTTTTCTGAACCATGGTAGGCACATTTTTCCTCTATTATAACCCTTAATAAGTGTTGTTGTATAGGCATCTTACCTGTAAACATGTTGTTCTCGTCTCTGTTTCACAGGCACAAATTATACCCTTAACTCTGTCATCTGTCTTGCCAGTGTGCACCGTCTATCACTGGAAATCTCTAGGCAAGAAAGGTTTGATTATTTAGCACATCCTCAACCTCCCTACTACCACTCCCGCAAACACCACCACCAGGACCATCTCATCTCACCACCTGGACCTGGTACCAGGACCAGGTACCATTTCATTCTCAAGTACCCAGTGGTGACACAGAGCTTTCATTCTGTGTACAGAGTGCAGCACTTTTTAACATGTGTAATCACTATCCTAGCCAGTAAGTCCTTCCTTCTGTATGATAAATAGGGTCTGTGAAACTAACTCCCAACTAAGTTTGGTTTTTTATCTTTTTTAAAATTTGTATAATGGTGAAGACTGAGCTTTCAGTGTAACCATCACCCGAACAGTACACATTGTACCCATTAAATAATTTCTCATCCCTCACCCCTCAACCTACCCTCCAACCCTTCCTAATCTCCAGTGTCTATTATTCCTCACCCCAAGCCTGTGTGTACGCATTATTTAGCTCCTACTTATAAGTGAGAACATGTGGTATTTGACTTTCTAATTCTGAGTTGTTTCACTTAAGATAATGGCCTCCACTTCCAACCATGTTGCTACAAAAGACACAATTTCATTCTTTTTTATGGCTGAATAGTATTCCAATGTATATGTATACCACATTTTAAAAATCCCATCATCTGTTGATGGACGCTAAGCTCTTTTTTTGACAAAGTCTTAATATTTTATCAAACATTAAGTCTTAAGTTTGATAAATTTTTTTTTTCCAATCCTCCCACCTCAGCCTCCTGAGTTGCTGGGACTACAGATGTGCACAGCCACACCTGGCTAATTTTTGTATTTTCAGTAGAGACAGGGTTTCACAATGTTGCCCAGGCTAGGTTTGAACTCTTGAGCTCAAGTGATCCACCTACCTTGGCCTCCCGAAGTGCTGGGATTCCAGGAGTGAGCCACTGTGTCTGGCCGAGATATACATACATACATATATGTATGTACATATATACATATATGTATATATAATTTTTCTTATTCCCATTCTTAGGAGGAAAATATTATTTCACTATTAACTATTTTGTTAAGGGTCATTTTTTTGTAGGTGTTCTTTACCAAATTGAGAAAATTTCCTTCTATTCCTAGTTTTTTTTTTTTTATCCTTTAAGTTCTAGGGTACATGTGCACACTGTGCAGGCTTGTTAAATAGGTATATATGTGCCATGTTGGTTTGTTGCACACATTAACTCGTCATTTACATTGGGTATTTCTCCTAATGCTATCTTTCCCCCAGGCCCCTACCCCACGACAGGCCCCATGACAGGTGTGTGATGTTCCCCTTCCTGTGTTCAAGTGTGCTCATTGTTCAATTCCCACCTATGAGTGAGAACATGTGGTATTTGGTTTTCTGTCCTTGAGATAGTTTGCTCAGAATGATGGTTTCCAGCTTCATCCATGTCCCTGCAAAGGACATGAACTCATCCTTTTTTATGGCTGCATGGTATTCCATGGTGTCTATGTGCCACATTTTCTTAATCCAGTCTATCACTAATGGACATTTGGGTTGGTTCCAAGTCTTTGCTATTGTGAATGGTGCTATAATAAACATATGTGTGCATGTTTCTTTGTAGTAGCATGATTTATAATCCTTTGGGTATATACCCAGTAATGGGATCACTGGGTCAAATGATATTTCTAGTTCTAGATCCTTGAGGAATTGCCACACTGTCTTCCACAGTGGTTGAACTAATTTATGCTCCCACCAACAGTGTAAAAGCATTCCTGTTTCTGCACATTCTCTCCAGCATCTGTTGTTTCCTGACTTTTTAATGATCACCATTCTAACTGGTGTGAGATGGTATCTCATTGTGATTTTGATTTGCATTTCTCTGATGACCAGTGATGATGAGCATTTTTTCATGTGTCTGTTGGCTGCATAAATGTCTTCTTTCGAGAAGTATCTGTCCATATCCTTTGCCCACTTTTTGATATTTTTTCTTGAAAATTTGTTTAAGTTCTTTGTAGATTCTAGATATTAGCCCTTTGTCAAATGGATAGATTGCAAAAATTTTCTCCCATTCTGTAGGTTGCCTGTTCACTCTAATGGTAGTTTATTTTGCTGTGCAGAAACTCGTTGATTTAATTAGATCCCATTTGTCTATTTTAGCTTCTGTTGCCATTGCTTTTGGTGTTTTAGTCATGAGGTCCTTGCCCATGCCTATGGCCTGAGTGGTATTGCCTAGGTTTTTTTCTAGGGTTTTTATGGTTTTAAGTCTAACATTTAAGTCTTTAATCCATTTTGAATTAATTTTTGTATAAAGTGTAAGGAATGAATTCAGTTTCAGCTTTCTACATATAGTTAGCCAGTTTTCCCAGCACCATTTATTAAATAGGGAATCCTTTTCCCATTTCTTGTTTTGGTCAGGTTTGTCAAAGATCAGATGGCTGTAGATGTGTGGTGTTATTTCTGAGGTCTCTGTTCTGTTCCATTGGTCTATATCTCTGTTCTGGTACCAGTACCATGCTGTTTTGGTTACTGTAGCCTTGTAGTGTAGTTTGAAGTCAGGTAGTATGATGCCTCCAGCTTTGTTATTTTTGCTTATGATTGTCTTGGCAATGTGGGCTCTTTTTTGCTTCCATATGAACTTTAAAGTAGTTTTCCCAATTCTGTGAAGAAAGTCATTGGTAGCTTGATGGGGATGGCATTGAATCTATAAATTACCTTGGGCAGTATGGCCATTTTCATTATATTGATTCTTCCTATCCATGAGCATGGTATGTTTTTCCATTTGTTTGTGTCCTCTTTTATTTCATTGAGCAGTGGTTTGTAGTTCTCCTTGAAGAGGTCCTTCACATCCCTTGTAAGTTGAATTCCTAGGTATTTTATTCTGTTTGTAGCAATTGTGAATGGGAGTTCCTCATGATTTGGCTCTCAGTTTGTCTGTTAATGGTGTATAGGAATGCTTGTGATTTTTGCACATTGATTTTGTATCCTGAGACTTTGCTGAAGTTGCTTATCAGCTTAAGGAGATTTGGGGCTGTGATGATGGGGTTTTGTAAATACACAATCATGTCATCTGTAAACAGGGGCAGTTAGTTTTCCTCTTTTCCTAATTAAATACGCTTTCTTTCTTTCTTCTGCCTTATTGTCCTGGCCAGAACTTCCAACACTATGTTGAATAGGAGTGGTGAGAGAGGGCATCCCTGTCTTGTGCCAGATTTCAAAGGGAATGATGCTTCCAGTTTTTGCACATTCAGTATGATATTGGCTGTGGGTTTGTCATAAACAGCTTTTATTATTTTGAGATACGTCCCATCTATATCTAGTTTATTTAGAGTTTTTAGCATGAAGGGCTGTTGAATTTTGTTGAAGGCCTTTTCTACATCTACTGAGATAATCATGTGGTTTTTGTCATTGGTTCTGTTTATGTGATGGATTACGTTTATTGATTTCTGTATGTTGAACCAGCCTTGCATCCCAGGGATGAAGCTGACCTGATTGTGGTGGATAAGGTTTTTGATGTGCTGCTGGGTTCAGTTTGCCAGTATTTTATTGAGGATTTTCACATCGCTGTTCATCGGCGATATTGGTCTAAAATTATCTTGTTTTGTTTTGTCTCTGCCAGGTTTTTGTATCAGGATGATGGCTGACCTCAAAAATGAGTTAGGGAGGATTCCCTCTTTTTCTATTGATTAGAATAGTTTCAGAAGGAATGATACCAGCTCCTCTTTGTACCTCTGGTAGAATTTGGCTGTGAATCCATCTGTTCCTGGACTTTTTTTGGTTGGTAGGCTATTAATTATTGCTTTAATTTCAGAACCTGTTATTGGCTATTCAGAGATTCCACTTCTTCCTGGTTTAATCTTGGGAGGGTATATGTGTCCAGGAATTTATGCATTTCTTCTACATTTTCTAGTTTATTTGCATAGAGGTGTTTATAGTATTCTCTGATCATAGTTTGTATTTCTGTGGGATAGGTGGTGATATCCCCTTTATCATTCTTTATTGCTTCTCTTTGATTCTTCTCTCTTTTCTTCTTTATTAGTCTTGCACTTGGTCTATCAATTTCGCTGATCTTTTCAAAAAACCAGCTCCTGGATTCATTGATTTTTTGAAGGGTTTTTGTGTTTCTATCTCCTTCAGTTCTGCTCTAATCTCAGTTATTTCTTGCTTTCTGCTAGCTTTATTTCATTAATTGGATCTTCAATCACTGATATCCTTTCTTTCACTTGATTGAATTGGCTACTGACTTATGCATGTATCTTGTAGTTCTCATGCCATGGTTTTCAGCTCCTTCAGGTCATTTAAGGTCTTCTCTACACTGGTTATTCTAGTTAGCCATTTGTCTAATCTTTTTTCAAGGTTTTTAGCTTCCTTGCAGTGGATTCAAACATCCTCCTTTAGTTCAGAGAAGTTTATTACTGATCTTCTAAAGTCTACATCTGTCAACTAGTCAAGGTCATTCTCCATCCAGCTTTGTTCCGTTGCTGGTGAGGGGCTGCATTCCTTTGGAGGAGAAGGGGCGCTCTGTTTTTTAGAATTTTCATCTTTTCTGCTCTGGTTTCTTCCCTTCTTTGTGGTTTTATCTACCTTTGGTCTTTGATGTTGGTGACCTACAGATGGGGTTTTGGTGTGAATGTCCTTTTTGTTGATGTTGATACTATTCCTTTCTGTTTGTTAGTTTTCCTTCTAACAGGTCCCTCAGCTGCAGGTCTGTTGGAGTTTGCTGGAGGTCCACTCCAGACCCCGTTTGCATGGGTATCACCAGCGGAGGCTGCCAAACTACAAATATTGCAGAATAGTAAATATTGCTGCCTGATCATTCCTCTGGAAGCTTCATCCCAGAGGGGCTCCTGTCTGTATGAGGTGTCAGTCGGCCCCTACTGAGAGATGTCTTCCAGTTAGGCTACACAGGGGTCAGGGACCCACTTGAGGAGGCAGTCTGTCCATTCTCCGAGCTCAAACACTGTCCTGGGAGAACCACTGCTCTCTTCAGAGCTGTCAGACAGGGGCATTTAAGTCTGCAGAAGTTTCTGCTGCCTTTTGTTCAGCTATGCCCTGCCCCTACAGGTGGAGTCTATAGAGGCAGCAAGTCTTGTTGTGCTGTGGTGGGCTCTGCCCAGTTTGAGCTTCCTGGCCACTTTGTTTATCTACTCAAGCCTCAGCAGTGGTGGACACCCCTCCCCATACTGGGCTGCTGCCTCGCAGGTTAATCTCAGTCTACTGTGCTAGCAATGAGCAAGGCTCCGTGAGCGTGGGACCCTCCGAGCCTTGCATGGGATATAATCTCCTGATGTGCTATTTGCTAAGATGCTTGGAAAAGTGCAGTATTTGAGCAGGAGTGTCCCGTTTTTTCAGGTACTGTCTGTCATGGCTTCTCTTGGCTAGGACAGGGAAATCCCCTGACCCCTTGTACTTCGCAGGTGAGATGATGCCCTGTCGTGCTTTGGCTCACCCTCCATTGGCTGTACCCACTGTCCAACAGGTCCCAATGAGATGAATTAGGTCCCTCAGTTGGAAATGCAGAAATCACCCATCTTCTGCGTCAGTCACGCTGGGAGCTGCAGACCGGAGCTGTTCCTATTTGGCCATCTTGGAATGGTGACCCTTGATAAAATCTTAATGTGATTGTATGTCGCTAAGAGAAGGTCTTTCTTCTACCAGGGAAGGATTTGAAGCTTAGTTGCTCCCCGTTTATTCTTGTGTTTTCGCTATTCCACATTGAAAAGCAAAAAGGAAGAGATGAGAGGTGGAATGGTAATAATAGGCAGTTTGAAGTATTTGGTTAATTGAGATGTTTTAATAATTATTAAGATTATTTTTCTACTTAAGCATATAGTTTAAGGAATTACATTTCAAATAATTGTCCTAAATTGTCAGAGTGCTTTCATGAATTATGTTACCTTTAATAACAACATAAAAATCTGTCAAATGCCAGTCAGGGGTTGAGTTACCATTTAAGTTACTGTGTTATCCATATGATTCCCTGGAGGAAAGATAGCTTAAATCTGAACATTTCTGGTGATAGATGACCCTGACCAGAGATTATTCTATTTGAAGATTATTTTGGTTTATCTCTCTCTTCCTCTGTCTTGCCCCTGGTCACTTCCCTGCAAAAAAGTTCTACGATCTGCCACAGGTGATGGCACACGGGAGGATAAATCCTACATTGGTTTTTGATTCTAAGGTGCTTATAAAGTAGGTATCAGATTAATTCCTTTAGATTATGTAGGATTTCCATAGATTATGTTTACGTGTTTTTTGCCTCTGCATTTAATGATGGATGCATTTTTCTCTGGTCTCTATAGATCTGGAAACTTAACACTTCAATGTGGATCATTCCAAGTATGTCTCTCCCTGCCAGGTCCAACTTGCAGGGAAGTGTCTGCTGGTCAACTGCCTGGAGGTGTCCTGCAGACACTAAACATTGACAAGTCTACCATGGCTGTCACCTTTACTCACGCCTGATGACCCATCAGTGATGGCACCATCAGCTCTCTGAGTTTACATGACTATCTTCATCTTCCTTGTAAACTAAGCCTTATCACTTAACAGGTTTTGTTCTTTCTCTCTCCATAACTGTATGCATGTTTTTTTTTTAAATGACTAAACCTAGCCTGGAGTGGGTGATAGATTGTTGACTGAATGCATGAAAACCATCATTACTGCCTACTTGTCACACATTGACTTTGTTGAAAATTTAAGTTGCACATGCCATGCCCCTGCTCACAAACCTTCAGTGACTCCTGTTGTCTATGGAAAAATTGAAATTCTTTGACCTGTCAGGCAAGGCCCTTATAATTTAGAACTGACTTAATGCAGTATTCTTATGTCCTTTTACTCTCCTAGTATACAAACTTGACTCTCATGGTTGACTGAATGGCACCCCGTCCCCTATACCTTTCTCTTTTTTCATGCCTCATATATATCATATAAAAGAATACACACACAAACACACATACACACACACACGCACACACCCCTCTTTAAAAATTGGGAGAAATTCAGGTGTGGGAAAGATTATTTCCTGCTGGCTGGCATCTGGGAAGTTTACTAATGATATTCGCGTATGATATGTATAAGAATGCATATTTATATACATATGTAAGATATGTGTATATATACTTACACGCATATGTGTATAATAAAAGCATTTGAAAAATAGCTAAAATTAATTGAGCACTTACTCTATGTCATGCACAGTGCTAAAAATTTTACAGACATTTTTCTCATTTAATTCTCACCACAATTCTAAAATATAAGCAACATGTAGGTCACATCTTATGTGAGAGATATATTCCTGATCTATGGAGAAAAGATGCAGAATTTAAAACTATTTCTATAAAACATTGGCATTGTTGTTCTTACGTGGTAATAATAATAATGGAGATATATCTTAGAATTCACTGAGTCTGTTGATTTTGACATTATTGGTTTTTAAAAAAATTGTTGGTTTTTAGAGTTGGGGGTCTCATTCTGTTTCCCAGGTTGCTTGGGAGGGGATTTGGCCTGTGTACATTTCTAAGGGGCTTCCTAAACCTTACCTTGTCTCAGTTTGAATGGCCTTTTGGAAAGCTGGGGGACAATTGTGGTTATCATTGGTACTGATTACCAAAGATTTTGGCCTTTGACTACTCTGCCTTTTATTGTGTGGTGTAATCGTGCTTCCTTGTTTCTTTGGAAACAAATGGGGCTCTGAGCCTTACTTTCACCACAAAATGTTAAGTCTCAGCTTGGGAAAGCTTTAAGAGCGACTGTGTGATTCTCTACATTAACTTTTTTTTTCTGCTTCAGC
Source organism: Macaca thibetana thibetana (assembly GCF_024542745.1). Taxonomy (NCBI): domain Eukaryota; kingdom Metazoa; phylum Chordata; class Mammalia; order Primates; family Cercopithecidae; genus Macaca; species Macaca thibetana. Next base: position 106,398,068 of record NC_065589.1, on the reverse strand, counting down.
CTTTGTGTGAGAAAGGACTTGGAAGCCCTCTCAGCTTGGTTCCCTCACTCAGAATGATGTAAAAGAAAACCCCAGATGAAATGCATTTGAAGCCAGCTAGACTTGTTTGAAGTCACTGAGATTCTGGAGGGTTGTTTATTGCCCCTGCATATTCTAGCTGATTCTGACTGATAAGACTAGGGTCTGCAGTTCACTGTTTCCCAGCGTGGTTGCTGCAGTGCTCTGTGTAATGCACACCCGCTTCTGTTGAAATCTCAACATAGTGAGGAAAGCCAAGGAGGTACATGCAGTAACTACAGACCAGGGGTTCTCAATACTGGCTCATGTTAGAATCGCCAGTGAGATTTAAAAATACCATACAAGGGGCAGCAGCCCCCAGAGTTTCTGATTAAATTGGTCTGTGATGAGGCCTGAGAATATGCATGTTTAAAAGTGCCAGGTGTGGTGATTCCTTAAGGATTTAGAACCAGAAATACCATTTGACCTAGCAATCCCATTACTAGATATATACCCAAAGGAATATAAATCATCGTACTGTAAAAACACATGCACATATATGTTTATTGCAGCGCTATGTATAATAGCAAAGACTCGGAACCAACCCAAATGCCCATCAATGATAGACTGGATAAAGAAAATGTGGCGGCCTGGCATGGTGGCTCACGCCTGTAATCCCAGCACTTTGGGAGGCCGAGGTGGGTGGATCACGAGGTCAGGAGTTGGAGACCAGACTGGCCAATATGGTGAAACCCAACCTCTACTAAAAATACAAAAATTAGCTGGACGCGGTGGCACATGGCTGTAGTCCCAGCTACTTGGGAGACTGAGGCAGGAGAATTGCTTGAACCTGGAAGGCAGAGGTTGCAGTGAGCCGAGATCATGCCACTGCACTCTAGCCTGGGCGACAGAGCAAGACTCCATCTCAGAAAATAAATAAATACATAAAACACCAAAAACCTAGATGACAGGTTGATAGGTGCAGCAAACCACCATGGCACATGTATATATATATGTAGCAAACCTGCATGTTCTGCACATGTATCCCAAAACTGAAAGTAAAATAAAATTTTAAAAAAGGTGCCCCAAGATGGTGGTAATATTCTGCCAAAGTTGAGATTCACTGGTCCAGAAGTAGGCTGTTAGCTCTCAGACTTTCTTTTTTACTGCCTGTCCTTGTCATAAAAGTGACTTTAGGTCTGAATCTTAATATTATGATTCAGCTCAGATGGGGTAAATTTACACTTAATAATGTTTGAATTATTCAATTAATTGGTAAAAATTACTCATGGAATATCTCATCCCCTTCTGCAATATCGCCATTAAAAAAAGATTATTGAGTTGCTAGGATAAAGTAGATGGAGAAGATGAAATTTTCTAAGCACCGATGGTGGTGTTCACTACTATTTTGCATGATCCCATCAATAATTTTTACGTTTCCTTTCAGGGATACTGAAGAAAGACTGTTGACCCATGGTTGTGCATGGCATTCTTTCGATGTGGAAGAAAGGACTAAACCAAAGAAAGGACCTCCTTTGCTTCAACTCAGATTCTTTTGTGTTTTAGGCAGGTGGTGTGGAGAGATACACATAGGTTATAATTGTGATAAAGGCTCCCACGTTTGGTGGCTAGATACTGAAAGTACTTTTAAACAACTGCCTGTTTAGGTGATTGAAAGGCTTCTACCATTGACTTGGTTCTCTGTGGTAGCATCCCCAGAACTTGGGTGGGCTAGGAGAGGATGAAGGGCAGGAGGGAGGCCTCACAGCATCACTAATTGTAGCAGGTGCCATGGGACCCTACTGAGAATCAGTTTACTTTGGGATGAAGCATGCGTTTGAGAGCCAGCCTTTGAGAGAGAGCTTTATTGAGTAATTTAAGGCTTAGACACATCACAAAATATTCTTTTCCTGTCTCTCCCTTCCTCATTTTCTTAATATCTTCCCTACTCTCTCTCTCGGCATTTAACTAGTTAAATGATTAATAAGTCCTGTCAATTTGTTTAGGTAAAAATATAACTATAATTCGAATGTAGCAAACTCTATTGAATCATCTAATTTTTTAAATCAGGAAATGCTATTAGAATCCATTTATGTACCTAAACTCTATTCCTGGCCCATAGGTCTGGGGGAAAATAGCAAATGTCTAGCTTATTCTGTAGTGAATAAACTAGAGAGAAAATATGGCATGTCTCCAAAAGGAGAGGAGAATAGTGATTTAAAAATTTTCTCACTCCAGCTTTCTCTCTGACTTCTGTCCTTTATCTTTTGCCATTCTACCAGAGGTAAAGGATAGTGTTCTGTGGGGGAAGATGGTTTGATGGTTTTGATGGGCTTTTTAATTCAAATATTTCAGATAGATTATCTATCAACATTATAATCGCTAGTTGGTGGATGGGAGAAAAGAACTGTCAAAATATAAAACCTAAATCATAATTCAATCTTTCTTTGCCATGTACAATGCAGATAATGCATCAATTTTTTTTTAAAATTTATTTTTGTTTGTTGGTTTTTGTTTGTTTGAGATGGAGTCTCGCTTTGTCGCCCAGGCTCGAGTGCAGTGGTGCGATCTCAGCTCACTGCAATCTCCGCCTCCTGGGCTCAAGCGATTCTTCTGCCTCAGCCTCCCAAGTAGCTGGACTATAGGCATGCACCACCACACCCAGCTAATTTTTGTATTTTTAGTAGAGATGGGGTTTTACCATATTGGCCAGGCTGGTCTTGAACTCCTGTCCTTGTGATCCGCCCGCCTTGGCCTCCCAAAGTGCTGGAATTACAGGCATGAGCCACCACGCCCAGCCAGTATTCTTTATTAAATGTGTTTTAAATGAAGCCAACCTCCACCCACTACCCCCCAACCCCCCAAAAAAGCACATATATTGAACTCACTGAAATTACATTAACAAAACATATTTTACTGGGTCATGATACAGAAATAACTTAAATTGTTATTTGTCAAAGTAATTGTTTCAATGGGGTTCTTCTTGCCCTTGAATATGAGTAATGTACTATAGATTGCATTTCTCAGTTTCCATCAAAAATATAAATTCAGTGAGAGACATAGTTTGGACTGAAAACATTTTTTTTTTTTTTTTTAAGTGTAGGTTACTGAATCTCTTTTCCTGGAAATATCTGAGATGATTTAATCTCAAGCTTGCTCAGTGGCAGAGGACTTACCTTTGGATGATTCTTTTTTATCTGAGTTATTACAGTAAATCATCTAAGAGACCCAAACCTACTTTAATAGTTTTACTCTTTGAGAATTGGTATGTAACTTGCATGCTATACCAACACTTCTAAAGAGGTTCTCAAAGAACCTACAAGTTCTATTGTGTTTTATGTTGAGTATGTTAGCAAAGAGGTATTGTTTTATTTTTTTGATTGTGTTTTCTAGAGTCAAGTACATAGGCCTTGAGCTTATTTCACCTTTGACCTTGTACGGCCTTTGAAGTTTGGCTCTCTAGAGATACTCGGGAAGAATATTAAGATAGTGGTTTACCTTCTCCCTTGTGGATATCTGATATTTGCCATTAATGGGAATAAAAAATTCATAAACCAGTTAGAATTACAGTTTCGTATGGATTATTCCAGAGCAAATTTTTATGGTTATTTATAACTTCACTCAAGTGACATGTAATCTGTGTGATAATTTCTCAGGAAAAAAAATGAAGGTTAGGGTAGAAAATATGTGAAATTATGTTGGTAACAGGGCAAGATACTTCATTTGTTATTGATCCAAAAAAAGTAACAGAATATTTAAAAATAATAGAAAAGTATGGAGAGAAAAAAACTAAAACAAACATAGTCACAACCTTCGCTTATAGTTTTTAACTTGTATTTTGAGAACAAAGGGATAGACAGCAGAGGGCCTCTCTGGAAGGAAAAAAATCACTCTTAGACAAATTTTGTAGGAAAGACAAACTTGTTTATTGGATTTCAAGGCTAGCTAATTCCTTCAAAGACACTGCTGCTTAATCTGATTATTGGCTTTAAAGAACACATTAAGCTATTTTAAAGAACAACTATTTTCAGCCTGAGGAGTTCTCCTCATATGAGGCTATAATATTTACTACCCAAGTAATATGGGACTCAAGCAGAGAAATGGTAAGGAAGAATTGTATATCCTTATACTTAAGCTTTTCTTGTACATGTAGAGATTATTTCTAGGTTTATTTCCTGATTATGCCACTTACGTACAAATGTATGAAAATCATTAATAAGGGTTAACATGAGTCAGACTTAAATGAAGCATCACAAAGAGAAGAGAAATGACCCTAGGACCACTCCACCATCTTCATGCATTAACGGAATCTTATCTCCCTCATAAAATAATCTCATCAATCTTAAAACCCATGTAAACCCAAAACCTGCAAATAAACATCTATTGGTAAAACACCTATAATTCCTAATCCTTAAATAGCTTTTCAGTTCTCCTCTTAGGGTCTCATGGACACTCTCTAGTTTACTGTGCTCTTTCCTCTCAACGTACCGAGAGTCATTAAAATCACCCACATTTTTTTTTTTTTTTTTTTTTTTTTTTTTGAGACGGAGTCTCGCTCTGTCACCCAGGCTGGAGTGCTGTGGCCGGATCTCAGCTCACTGCAAGCTCCTCCTCCCGGGTTCACGCCATTCTCCTGCCTCAGCCTCCTGAGTAGCTGGGACTACAGGCGCCCGCCACCTCACCCGGCTAGTTTGTATTTTTTAGTAGAGACAGGGTTTCACCGTGTTAGCCAGGATGGTCTCGATCTCCTGACCGCGTGATCCGCCCGTCTCGGCCTCCCAAAGTGCTGGGATTACAGGCTTGAGCCACCGCGCCCGGCCTAAAATCACCCACATTTTTAGGGTTCAAATTAAAGAGATGTAAGGGATTTGCTTAATTACAAATGTGTCAGAAATACAGCCTAACCCAGTCATGTGAAGGGTAATTTGCCCCAAGATTTTATTTGAGAGTCACATTCTAGGTCATGAGAGCTAGATGGTTCATTCAGTTATTCACTCAAAAATTACTTACTGGATTATTTGTTGACATTGCTAGGAGCTGAGAACATGGGCAGGATCCCTGTAGTCACTGAGATTGCAATAATCAGTTGTTTTAAAAAATCATTAAACAATTCATGATGGAGTCTTAATTGTGAAATGTGCACCGAAAGAGAAAAATGAGCTGCTGTGGAGTTTAATGGGTTTGGGGGCTAATCTGGTTTGAGAGTCAGGAAGGCTCCCTAAGGAGGTGATATTTAAACTGAGAGTTGAAGAAACGCATCAAAGAGTAGCCAGGTAAGAAAAGGTAAAAGTGTTTTGCAAATCTTCCTTGGCCAACTCATCTCATAGTGATTTTCCTCCTCGTTGGATGTATTGACCAGTTAGTGCCTCTGCCTTGTTTTTAAGAAATTACGTAAGAGCTTTTATATTATTTATCATATTGTTTCTTTTGACTTTTATACTAGACTGTAAAAAAGTGCATTTCTAGATCCTCAGGATTCAGTCTTCATCGTCTCATATAAGTATTTTATTTTTCCATAAAATATATATAGATACATTTGTTTCTATTTTTTTTTTTTTTACTGAGCATTTGCTTATGGTTGCATGTAGTAATTCTTTGAGAACTTCAACAGGCTCTGGAATTAAACTATTTTACTTTTTATCAATAGATAGTAATCTTTCTTTCTTGTTTTTATGCCTAAAGTGGACATGTTTGGGTTGACTTTATCAGAGGGATCCCGGAAGACTAGAATGGAGGGTGAGGAAAAGACCAGTTACGCTAACAATGCAGAAACGAGTATCATGGTTGACCCTAACTGAGTTACAGTTTGGGGAACTCTGCTTTTGTTTGAACCCAAAGACAGCAATATAGTTGTGTGCAATTTGAGGTGATTTTTAGATAGCTGGAATATATTTGGTCACCTTGGTGGAGCTAATGTATACATGGAAATTTAGAGAACTATTGTTTGCTCAGATTTTTAGCTGAGCAAGTTTCAGCCCGTAACATCAAATTGTTGTAACTTAATTTACAAAATCACCTAGCTAAATTAGCCTCACTCCAGAAGGGAATTGGATTTGATATGACTAACATAATCTACTCTGTATAGATTTTTTCTATGTGTTAATAATAGCTTCTCATGCTCTTTAAAAAAGAAGCTCTGAGAGTAACAGATATGCCACCTCAGGAAAATTAGTCACAGAACCAGCCCTCAGAGTTCTTTTAAATTTGTAGTTTCCTTTAGAAAAATGTTAATATCAATTAAATTTAGGATATGAGTGTTCTTATATTTTAGTCTGATTTCTCAGATTCTAAATCGGTGTAGCAATTTCTTAGAACGTTGCACCTGAAGGATGTGAATGTTAAAGCAGGGCAATCATGAGGACATTTCATTCATAGGAAGCAGCAGAAGAGAGAAATGTAGAAACTATGTTTTCTCCTGCCTCAGCCTCCCGAGTAGCTGGGACTGTAGGCACCCGCCCACCAGGCCTGGCTAAGTTTTTGTATTTTTAGTAGAGACGGGGTTTCACCATGTTAGCCGGATGGTCTCGATCTCCTGACCTCGTGATCCGCCCACCTCAGCCTCCCAAAGTACTGGGATTACAGATATGAGCCACGGCGGAGCTTGCAGTGAGCCGAGATCGCGCCACTGCACTCTAGCCTGGGTGACAGAGCTAGGCCCCATCTCAAAAAAAAAAAAAAAAAGAAGAAACGGGCTTGACCATGTTGACCAGACTAGTCTCGAACTCCTGACCTCATGATCTGCCTGCCTCAGCCTCCCAAAGGGCTGGTATTACAGACGTGAGCCACCATGTCCAGCCCCTGTAAGAATTTTATTAGGCTTCTTTAGTGGCCATTTGAGATCTGGCCTACCCAGCATTCATTGACCCTTCTACTGGTGACAGTGGCTCAAATTCCCACTGCCTTTTTCAGATTGTGTTCCAGAAGAGCTCATCTCCTGGTCTCAGAGGGGAGCATATGACTTGGCCTGGCCAATCGGTGTCATTTAGTCCCTTTGTTAGTTCATTTACTTACTCTGAGGCCTTGGGCTGGTGTAACCAGAAAGAGACTCATTTCTTCCACCAAGGATTGATTCTGAGAGAAGCTAGGACTGTAGCTGGTGGCAGCCGTCTTGCTACCATGTGCATGCTGAGAATAAGCCAACATGGAGGACAGCGGAGCTGACACAGGAGAGGGAGGGCAGGTCCTGAGGGACTGTATGAGCCCAGAGTCCTGCTGCAACTATTTTAGCCTTTTCAGTTACATGGGTCAATACAACTTTTTTTGTTCTTGCTTTGATTAATTCAATTATTATTATTAATATTTTTTTTCTGAAACTAGTAGCAGAAAGAGCCCTGACAAATTTAGTTTCATTTGTGTGACTAAAGCATTTCCTTTTTTGTTGTTATTGCAATAATACCTCCTGAGTTTGTGTATTGTATCTGGATTAAAGCACTCTACACAATGTGGTAGAAATAATCTGATTATGTACATTTAATACTTCATATTTCATCAGTTTGTGGATAAATGTGTGAAAAGTTTGAGGCAAATGAAAACAGAGAAACTCTTGGCTAATTAAAAGATTATCCTCAAATTGTGTGGATTAAATTTACGACATTAACCTGATAATAGCTGCAAACAGTGTTTTAGCCTAAATATGGTCCATATTTTTCTTAGCATCTTTAAGTTAGCACAAATGGATACAAAGCTGAAAGTGATGATTAATAGTGATGATTAATAGGTTGCCTATCTAAATCAGGATATATAAAGGTCTACAATAACTAGAATAGTTATTTGTATGTAGCAAGATTAACAGAGTTCTCCATTTTTATAATGATATACGCTGTTAAGATTTGTCAAACCTATTTTTTTAAAATTACATCATGTTTAATTCATTTACCAAAACAAATTAATATCCTCATCTTAATTAACTTGTTTTATGGAGATAAGTTCAAATGTAGAAGTAACAAATGAGGATATAAGGAGAGATAGGAAGGACTTTTTGAAGCTTATCAAAATGCAACTGTTGGAAACACATTTATTTAAAAAAGCAAAAGTGACACTAAAGATTTCTATGAGTGACGAGTCATAGTTGTGTCCTGCAAATAATCTTCAGCCTGCATGAGCACAGGATGATTGTCCTGTGTGGTTTATCAGCAACACTGGGAAAATAACTTGGTGGTTTTAGTTGATTGCAAGCAAAGATGATTTAACAATCTGCTTTACTAACCTAAATGGTTAATTTGAACGCATTGCTTCAGATGTAGACTAGTTTAATCCAGATATAAAACCTCCAACTTGAGAGGCAATAGTAACCTTTTATTCTGGGATGATGGAGTCACATCTGAAGACTCAGATTGCTTTCGGCATTTCACTTAAGTGGTATTGACCAAAGGGTAGAGTTCAGAGGAAAGGGAGAACATTCATTGTTGGTGAGCAAACCCAGCCTGATTTACAGGAGAGAGGTTTCAGTTGATTAGATCAAGCTTATTAGATCTCTCCCACCATTGGACAGCTCATGAGACCAAGCAATCTAATAGAACTGCCCCCAAAGTGAGCTGAATTTCATCTAGAGCGGGTACTTCCAGACCTTTGAGTTCCCTGTTCACTCTTATGTGGGAAACCACTTCTTGGACATAGAAGGGAGGGGATTCAGACAGACACACCTCAGAGGGTGTGGTCATGGTGATGGAGGTGCTGGTGGGGCTAGGGAGGGAGAGTGTACCTAACTATTCAGATTATCTCCAAGCAGAGATTCTGGGAAATTCTTACTCTCCAAGTAGGGATTCTGGAAAATTCAGGAGTGTAGTTGATTACAAGTGTATCACAGACAAAGTCCCAAGGAAACTTTAGAGGTTAGACACTACCTAGGGATCATGAACACATCCTAGGGCCAGCAGCTATTTTGATATAACAGTTTTAGCTAATTGACTTCAGTCATTATGACTTGCTTAATAATTTTCTGCTTCTTTGATGGTGCAGCATTGTGTCAAGGCTTCCTTGAATTGTGTTGGCTAAAAGCAGTGGAGATGGAAACAGGTAAGCTGTCCCTCTCTCCTCTCGATCAGTAGCTTAGCAGTCAGTCATTCACTCCCATTTATAGCATATGTCAAAGTCAATTATGAAACTACACTCATGTCCTTCCTACTACTACTTGTCATAGAACTTCCCATTCTCTGAATTTACTATTTCACTTTTGCCCCTAAAAACAGGTTCTGGTGAAACTTACTACCTTCTATATCCTCTTAAGATTACTTGGCTGTCAGAGCACTCATTTCATAAACTTTTTCAAATAAAACATTTGGTTTGAAATAAATCATCTTGAATTTCCTTGTTGATTTTTTTAGAAGGTTGGCTGCACTTGAAACTAATTAAAGCCATTATTCCTTCTTGGCCAAATGTTTTTCAGCCTAAATTCTGGGTGACTAGCGATAGAATAGATTGCAAAGGGACCAATATTCATGCCTCACTACTTATCTCCATAAATTTATCGTAAACATAGGAGTGTTTCTGTGCTTATTTGGTTAAAATAATTGTGATAGTTATCCTTGACAAGATTTGAGAACTGTCAGGAAAACCTCTGGAGGGGGATTTCAGAGACAGAAATTAGAGATTAAGTTGAGGAAAAGGACCAGGATACTCGACTGGAGAAAGACACACTTAAATCAGACTCAGAATCCGCACCTGGATTCAGAATTAAGAGCTGAATTGCTAACCATTTGGAGTTCATGAGTTCTGGGTTGTTTGTGTTTGAAGTCATTTTTCAGCAAGCAAATGACTCATCTGTGTATTCATTCAGGAAAGTTCTTGTAATGGACTCAGCTAGACTGAAATGGTCTCTATATTTTTATTTTTTCTTTTTATTAGGATTGTTTGAAACAAGGTCTCTGTCACTCAAGTTGGAGTGCAATGGCATGATCATGGCTGACTGTGGGCTCCACCTCCCAGGCTCAAGTGATCCCCCAACCTCAACCTCCTGAGTAGCTGGGACTACAGGCGTGCACCACCATGTCCAGCCAGTAGTTATTATTGTTTGGTATTTTTTACAGAGATGGGGTTTTGCCATGTTGTCTAGGCTGGTCTCAAATTCCTGGGCTTAAGCAATCTTCCCGCCTTGGCTGCTTGAAGTGCTGGGATTACAGGCATGAGCCACTGTGCTTGGCCTGGAATAGTCTCTAAAGTCTTCCCCATGTAAAGTTTCCATGGTTTTGTCTATCATTGGTAGTAAATACGGGGTAACTGTGGGAGGGAAATGCATTGAACTTTCCCGTGGGCTTCTTTAGCTTCACTTCATTTTTTGATATGGATCACAAACTGTTTCTGAGAAGTGCCTTTCAAACAACAGCTTTAACATGTGACCTCTAGTGTCAGGCCTTCCCTATCCAACAAGATTTCCTTTTCGAATCTCCTTCCATAGAGTCATTCTGGAGCTGCCACAGTTCCTTATATCCTTACAAAAAGAACAGAGGATGGAATGTGGGCTCATAGGGAAGAAAAACAATGACATGTTTGAAAATGTGAGAATGGGCAGATTTTAGAAAGTTGTAGGTAAAGATGAAAATTTCTGTTTCTGATGCAAAGCTGTTAACTTATAGATATTATTGACACATATTTTTCTTTTCCTATTTTTTTTTTTTTTTTTTTTGAGACAGAGTATCACACTGTCACCTGGGCTGGAGTGCAGTGGCGCGATCTTGGCTCACTGCAAGCTCCACCTCCCGGGTTCACACCATTCTCCTGCCTCAGCCTCCCAAGTAGCTGGGACTACAGGTGCCCGCCACCATGCCTGGCTAATTTTTTGTATTTCTTAGTAGAGATGGGGTTTCACCGTGTTAGCTAGGATGGTCTTGATCTCCTAACCTAGTGATCTGCCCGCCTCAGCCTCCCAGAGTGCTGGGATTACAGGTGTGAGCCACCGCCCTCAGCCTGTATTTTTCAATATAAATAGTAAACCTATAAGGAGATGCCCAAAATGGATCATTCCTGGCTGAGCTCAGTACCCCTTACGATGGAGGTCTTCATACATATGCATGTCCAACTGGAAACAAGGACTTATTATAGATTTATTGCTTCTTTAGCTTTATGTTTGAAGAAGATAAACTATCATGGAGAAGGGGAGTCACGTGGCCTTTGCATGAATGGAGGAATGTGGTGGTCTCTGGAATATGGAAGCAAGTAGAAGCCTTATACAACCTTCAGTTACTAATCACATCAGCAAGGGAACGGGAAACTAAAGACAGTAACTTTAAGAATATAAAATGATTTCTTAGATTTTGTAACATTTCATTGGTGGTAGGAAGACTAGGGCCATCTGTCATCACCAAAGATGCCCATGTCCTAATGCCCAGGATGGATGAGTGTGCTAGTTTCCATGGCCAAGTGAATTAAGGTTGCTAATCAGCTGACCCTGAGATGGGGAGATTATCCTACATTTTCTGGATGGACCCAGTGTTATAATCAATGTCCTTATGAGTGCAAGAGGGAGGCAGAACAAGAATGAGTGTCATATTTGCATCTGGAGAAAGACTGTACAAGCCATTGCTGGCTTTGAATATGAGAAGGAGTCCTAAGCCAAGGAAGGCAAGAGACTTCTAGAAACTGGAAAAAACAAGGACAGACTTTCCCCTCAAGCTTTTCAGAAGGAACCAGCCCTGCTGACAGCTTGGTTTTCAGCCCAGTGAGATTTATTTCAGACTTCTGACCTTCAAAACTGTAAGATAATAAATTTGTGTCAAGTTGCTACATTCGTGGTAATTGGTTTACAGAGGCAATAGGAAATTAATACACTATACATAAATCTGTTATCTTTTTTTATAATATATAGCAATAAATATTCTAAAAATGGGAGAAGATGTTGCATGGGAATGGACAGAGTCGTGGAGAGTTGGGATGGCGATGTCCTACTCCACAGTCTATTGCGGGTGGAAAGGAGGAGCAGAGTGTCTTCAAAGTAGCCGGTGTCACGCCCTCCCCTGTAAGAGAAGAAAATAGTCTCTGAGGGCAGGTGGATGAGAAGAAAGGGATGATGTCAGAGTCGGCCTGGCCTTGAGAAACTATTCCTGGGCTTTAGTTTAGAAAGAGGTACACAAAAGACATCTGAGGAAAACATGTCACAAAAATGATTGGAAGCACTCCAGAAAATCATAAACGTTTTTCTGCGAAATACAACTTCATAAAGATAAGTGATCTGTTTTCTTATAGGAATTAGAAGTTTGTGGGGTCTTTAAAATTCTTTTTGCCAGTTATAAAACAGACACAGTTTGAAAGAAGAAAAATGAAAACTAACATTTCACTTCTGATTTTACAATACTTGTGTTTTGAAATCAGAGATTTTGTGGTTTGTGTAGACAAGAGGATCAAAGGAGAAGTCTAAATGAAATGGCGAATGGAGATTACATTACTGCTTCTACATATCATATCTCAGAGATGGGTGAAATAAGTCAAAATAATTTTTTTTGTGTGGTAAAAATTACAAAATTAAAACAATGTAACAAGGTCAGATGTATGTGTATTCATCTCTTTCCTAGCCCAACTATGGAAAATTTGGGTTGGCCTGTTTGACACTGCATGCTGTCTCCCTCCCCACCCCCCGTCCTTCCATCTTATTTCGCAGATGAGAGTAATTAGTATGAAAGACTAGGAGGATAAATGATGGGTAATTGGCCTTAGAAAGGCTCACTTTTTACTCATGAGAAGTGAAAAAGAATATAGGCAGCAGAAAAGGGAAATTAAAAGGAAAGAACAGGACTGAATACCCTGGGTGCCAGGGCTTGGGGACGCTGAGGGTGGGGAATTCCTTGAGGCCAGCAGTTCAAGAGTAACTTGGGCAACATAGAGAGACTCCATCTCTAAAATAAAAAAAAATTATTCTGGCATGATGGCACATGCCTGAAGTCTTAGCTACTCAGGAGGCTGAGCCAGGAGGATTGCCTGAGCCCAGAAGTTCAAGGTTGTCCAGCCTGGACAACACAGTGAGGCCCTGTCTCTAAAAAATAAATAAATGAAAGCAGAGCTTATGCCAACCCTGTGTCACAAAAGAGTTTTGATTGGGAGAGTTTTGAGTAAACGGTGTTGAGGAGTTTCAAGGGTGTCTCCGGGTTGAGAGAGTTACTGAGAAGAAAGAGAATGTGGTATTTGTGTGTTATGAACTGGATCTTCTTGAATATTTTTGAGCAGTAAATTATTCCTTTTGATAATTAGACTGTGTTTGTTAATGTGCTAAAATGGTGAGATTAGGCCACATGAAACTCATCTATTTGGGTTACAACTATATGCCATAGTGTGCTATCATAGATAGAAAATATTGCTAGCTAGTCATGTTGGTTAAGCCCAACTCTTCATCTGTCCTCTAGTTGCACCCTTGCAACTGAACATAGCTGGAGAAGAGTACATGATTTTGTTGCTGAATATTTTCTCTTTGAATTTGATACCACAGAATTCCCATAGGAACTCAGTAGTAAAGATTTTACCATGCCTGCTTAGTAAATTCTGTTTTTCATGCCCAAGACAATTGTTTAACTTTTAATTTTTTCTTAAATCTTCAGCAGACTCACTTCTCCTTTCACTAAGGGAGGATTCAGAAGAGAATTTTTCCTAATCCTTTTAGGATTAGGAAATAGGCCTGGGGATTGACTCAGGCATGGTGAAGTCTTAGCTACTCGAGGCTGAGGCAGGAGGATTGCCTGAGTCCAGAAGTTCAAGGTTACAGTGAGCCATGATTGCACCATTGCACTCCAGCCTGGACAACATAGTGAGACCCTGTCTCTAAATGATAAATAAAAAGGAAAGAGCAGAGCTTAACTTAACTCTTAACTTTTGTCTAGGGCAACTCTCAACCTTCTGCTTCAGAATTTGTCTCCCTTGACTAATCAAGGTAATCACTTTCTTAACCACCCTCTTCTTTTGCATTATCAACACATTTTCTCTCTACTTAAACATTCTCATCGCTATGCAAATGTTCTGTAATATCTTCCATCTCAAAACAAAATAGTAACAAAAGCATCTCTCCAGCTGTCATCTCATTTCTCTTCTGTAGGTAGCAAACCTGCTTAGCCAGGCGCAGTGGCTCACGTCTGTAATCCTAGCACTTTGGGAGGCTGAGGCAGGCGGATTACAAGGTCATGAGTTCGAGACCAACCTGGCCAATATGGTGCCACCCTGTCTCTACTAAAAATACAAAAATTAACTGGGCATGGTGGTGCATGCCGGTAGTCCCAGCTACTCAGGAAGCTGAGGCAGAAGAATCGCTCCAACCCGGGAGTTGGAGGTTACAGTGAGCCGAGATCATGCCACTGCACTCCATCCTGCTGCACTCCATCCTGGGTGACAGAGTGAGACCCTGTCTCAAAAAAAAAAAAAAAAAAAAAAAAAAAGGTTTTTTATATTAGCTATCTATACTCTCTAATTACCCATTAATACTTTTAGCTGCTCCGTTTTTTTTCCTACAGTGCTTATTGGAAATTGCTGTTGCTAAGGTCTCTTCCAAAATCTGATCATCCGTTCTTTGTCTTCGTATTACCTGCCTCTCATGTGGCATAGTTAACATGGCTTCCTCACTTGGTTTTCAGAACATTGTCTGAATAGGTCCTATTCTAGGCACTGGAGCTCAGAACAAAGAGAACTAATTTGCCTCTCTTGTGCAGTTTACTTTTACACAGATAGTAAACATAAATAACACATATGGTGAAGAGTGCTGGGTTTGAAAAATAGAATATGGGGATGGGAAGAATGTACTGGCATCACAGTTCTAAATAGAGGATCAGAGAAGTCCTCACATAGAAAATGGCATTTGAGCAAAGACCTGGAGGAGAGGAAGGAGCAAGCCACAAGGAAAGTGCTGTGGGTAGTGGGGACAAGTAGTACATAACTCCTGCCTCCTAACATGACTTCTGTACACTTTGCTTTATGAAACCGCTTTCCTGAACGTCACCAATGACTTTTTATTTGTCAATGGCATTTCTAAGGCCCCTTTCTTTGTTCATTTCTCCTTGACATCTCTTCCCTATTTGACTCTGATAGTCTCTCTTCTACCATTTATCTTACTGTCCAGTTGAGATCATGGTTTTCCTTTATTTTCTAATTTTTATTTCTTTATTTTTAATATTTTCTTTTCCTCCCACCTCTAAACTTGTAAACTTTCCCTTTATGTTTTTATTTTATTTTATTTTATTTTCAGTTTCCTTAAGTTGAAGTGCCTGTTACGGTATTTCCCATGTGGTAGGTGCTTAATATATGATTTTTTTTTACAAAAAAATTCATTAGAAATCTTTTCCACTTTCCTAGATTGAGCTCTCACTTCTCTGCACATACATCCTAGTTCTTCTGCTGACCTAATATTTTTCTTGAGTAAATGCTCTAATTTTTCAAGACCATCTTGGGCTTTTTTGCTTGATTAATCAACTTATGTCTCATTATGCTCCCAGTGCTTAAAATTGAACTGATGCCCTTCCCCCAAATCTTCCCCTCCTGGCAGCCTTCTTTCTCACAGTGGTCTCAAGGATCTTGCTTCTAGACCTCAAACCTCAGAGCTGGTTTTAGCTTTTCCCCCTCCCTCAAATTTACTTCATATTAATTCTTCCTAAACATTTTTTTTTTTTTTTTTTTTTTTTTTTTGGAGACAGGGTTTCACTCTGTTGCCCAGGCTGGAGTACAGTGGCATGATTTTGGCTCATTGCAGCCTCGGCCCACTGGCCTTAAGTGATCCTCCCACCTCAGCCTCCAGAATAGCTAGGACTACAGGTACACACCACCACATCAGGCTAGTTTTTGTGTTTTTGTAGAGACGGAGTTTTACTGTGTCGCCCAGGGTGGTCTCAAACTCCTGGCTTCAAGCGATATGTCCAGTTCAGCCTCCAAAAGTGCTGGAATTATAGGTGTGAGCCGCTGTGCCCAGCCAACAACATGTCTTGAATCAGTTTTTTTATTTTTATTTGAAAAAACATTTAGAACAGGTCACATTTTAGATCAGGTCTTTATATTTTTGTTTTGTTTTGGCGCTATAGTTGTCTGCTCTCTGAGTTGTGTTCTTTATCTTTTGTTTATTTTCTTAGCTCCTATTCAGCTGATTACAAAAATCTGGCTCCATCCTATGTTTTCTGTGTCATCTTTGCTGTTTGTCTTATTCTGCCCAGAGTACCCTCTTTACTGTCCCCTGAATATACTATGAAGCACCTTCCCTGCCTAGAAAGACATTTTTTTCCTTCTTTCTAAGTCCTATACATGTTCCAAGATATAGATAGAAAGACTAACAGGAAATGACTTTCTTTCATGTAGAAAGCCTATTCTATATTCTTTCTTTCTTTCTTCCTTCCCCTCCCCTACTAAACCCTGTATCATTTATCATCTCTGCAGTTGACCTAGCCTTGTCTTTTGTTTAACTGCCATTCCATTTTGATATGCCCTGTATCTTCAGCTGAATTGTAAACTTCCTGGGGAAGAGAATGCTGTTTATATTTTACTGTGTACTCTACAGTACTCAGCATGGTACCCTGCAGGTGGGAGGTACTGAGAAAAGCATTTCTTAGTTGGCTATTGGAAATAAATAATTGCCACAAAATTAAAT
Source organism: Macaca thibetana thibetana (assembly GCF_024542745.1). Classification (NCBI taxonomy): domain Eukaryota; kingdom Metazoa; phylum Chordata; class Mammalia; order Primates; family Cercopithecidae; genus Macaca; species Macaca thibetana. The sequence goes on along the minus strand of NC_065589.1, from coordinate 106,381,534 downwards.
ACTGAAGATGTTGTTTCAGGCCCATGGGATATCCTTACATGGATGCCACACAAAGGTGTTAAACTCAAAGTGTGTTGTCTTCCTCACCTTTCTCCCTGGGAACTTGCTCATATTCCTGGGTTGCCGCACTCTTTTCAATGGTGTTTTTATCCTGCCAATCACCTGAATAAAATCTTGAAGACATTCATTTCTCCTAGTTCTATTTGTTATTATATTCAGTCATTTGCCAAATTCTATTCTGTCTCATTTCTGGTAACTCTGTCTCATTCTCTCCCTGTCCTCTGCCATTGTTCCAGACTTCATGTCCTTTCTCCTCACTTGTTGCAATGGCTTTTCCTTCTGTTCTTGAGATATTTTCTTTCTCCCAATCTTTTGCCTTATTCCTATTTCAAAATATGTATTTATTTGATATTGTTAAATATACCTTGAAAAAATACAAGTAAATGCAAGTTTGAAGAACAATTGTAAAATGAGCCCTGATCCAACAACTCAGGTTTAGAAATAGAATATTGCCTGTACTCCCAATGCGTCTCTTCCTTATCACAATCAGCTCCCTCTTACCCAGAGGAAAGTACTTTCCTTGATGTTTGTAATAATGTTTTCATTTCTTTTCTTTGGAATTACCGCTGATGGATGCTTCCCTAAAGAAAAATAGCTTAGTTTTGAACTTTATGTAAATGAAATTATACTGTATATGGATCTTCCATGATTTGCTTCTTTCACTCCACGTTGTGCTTCTGAGATTCATCCATATAGTATCATGTCGCTGTATGTTTTTATTGCTATATAGCCCTTTATTGAATGAATATTTCACAATTTACTTATCCATTCTATTATTAATGGACATTTGGATTGTTTTCATTTTTATTATTACAAACAGTGCTGCTCTGAACTTTTTTTGACTGTATCATGATATGGATATGCATGAGACTGTGTGGGATTTGTATTTTAGAGTGCACTGACTGGGCATGTTTATCTTCAATCTGCTATGAAAGGCCCGTTTCCAATGTGATGAAACCAATTTACTTTCCTATTAGCATTATTGGGATGTCCACAGTATTCCATATGTTAGTAATTTGTGCTGTCTTCTGGCTTTTTAAATTTTTAAATTTTTATTTTGTTTATTTATGTGTGTGTGGATTTAAAGGTATCTTTGGAATTTTAATCTGTTTTTGTAAATAGTGGTGAAGATGAGAATCTTTTCATATGTTTATTGGCCTTTTGGAATTCCTTTGTTGAATGTCTATTTAAGTCTTTGTACCCATTTGTGTATTTAGCTTTTTCTTTATTTCTTATAGGTTTATAGTGATCATTGTATATTCTTGGGATGACTGCTGCACTGGTTATGTATGATGCAAATGTATTTTTCTGCTATGTCTGTATTTTCGCTTTCCTTGTGATATCTTTTAAAGGGAGAAGTTCTCAATTTTAATGTAGACATGCTTATCAATAATTTATGAGTAGTACTCTTAGAATCTTGCTTAAATCCTTTCCTACCCTGAAGTTATGCAGATATTTCCTATATTATTTTCTAAAAGATTTTAATATTTAAGTCTTCAGTCCATTTTTGATATTTGTTTACGCTGCTAGGTAGAAAGCAATAGCCTTTAAGCTTTTTTGGTTTTCCCTCTAGTTTTTCTCTTCTCCCATCTGTCTAATGCTTTGCAACCAGACTCACATCCCTAAAACACAACTTGAATAGTTTGCATATACTAATTATGCAGCATGTTTCCCAGTACTCAGTAAAAATTATATAACTAAATAAACAATATTAATATAATTCAGTTGCCCAGAGAAAACATCCTAACATCTTTATCCTAAACTTTGAGATGTTTGTTCAGTGACCCCAATCTACATTTGCAAGTTTTTGCTCACCTCTTGAGTTCATAAAATATGTCAGCTATAGGTCTGCTTGCCATTGTAGTAAAGACTCTTGCTTTGATTCTCTTATCTCTGTGTCTTAGACATCTTGAACTTTTCTTTCAAGCTCTTTTTGACCTCTTTGTCTATCCAGTTTTGAATGTTTAATGCCTTCACATCTTATAAAATCTAGCTTATCTTCAAGTCCTTCCCAAGTCCTTTTAGTGAGAAATGTCCGCCCTACTCTAATAGTACTTCATTTTGTCTCTCAGCACATGGCTATGGCAGACTTGTATGTCTAGACCTGACTCTCTGTAATACCACAAAATATTTTACATTAAAGTTAGTTGCTCCAATGTCTTTCTTTCCAGTAGTTTGTGAACTGCCTTGGAGCGAATGTTTAATCTTAATAATTTTTGAATTTCACAAAGCATCAAACATGTAGAATCTCGAAAATATTTTTTGAATCATTTAATTCATCAATTCGTCCTATGTATTTTCCTTTTCAAAGATTGGTTTAAGGCTATTTAATTATGAAGTTTTCTTGTGAAAATAGTGAAACTATAAATAAAGGCATGAATGGAGACTCTGAGCCCTCATTTGCTGCCCTGTTCCCAGAGCACATTAGGCAGGAGATAGAAGATTTTCTTTATAGAAACAGTAATCTCAGAAGAAAGACCAAGGAATACTAGTATTTGGGGATCCCAAGTCTCCCTAAAGTGTTACCACTTAATCATTCTAAGTGAAGCCCACTTGTTAACAAGCTTCCAATGAGCTTTTCAGTATTTAATGTGTAATATAATTGGACAGATGAGAATCTTTCCAATTGAGGGAAGCTTCCAATATGAAAGTCATAAACCAACAAAAACATAAACAAACCCAACCACATACCTACAAAAAGAACCTGAAGGAAGCAGAGGCAATGTGGGGAAAAAAGAAAATATTTTTAAAAAATCTTGAGAGAAATAGGAGAAAATATTTTATCCAGAAGGTAAGATCAGGATGCTTTAAACATATAAACTATCAGAGGATATTAATGTGTTCTAGAAAATTAAAAATAACAGAATGAACAAAAAATATTGAATAAATTTTGGAAGGTAAAGTAGAGGAATGGCCAGGCACGGTGGCTCATACCTGTAATCACAGCACTTTGAGAGGCTAAGGCAGGTAGATCACTTAATCTCAGAAGTTCAAGACCAGCCTGGGCAACATGGAGAAACCCTGTCTCTACAAAAAATACAAAAATTTACCAGGAATGGTGGCACGAGCCTGTGGTCTTCCTGCTCCTTGGGAGGTTGAAGCATGAGAATCACTTGAACCTGGAAGGCAGAGGTTGTGGTGAGCTGAGATTGTACCACTGTACTCAGCCAGGGAGACAGAGTGAGACTTTGTCTCAAAATTAAACTAAACTAAAACAAATAAATAGAAAAGGAAAAAGAAGACTGTAAGAAAGTATACAAATAAAAGGAAACATACGAACGTTGAACTATCAATTTGAGAAGTCCAAAATTTGATAGGTAATAATTTCAGAACCACAGAACTGAGAAACTAAAGGAGAGAAATAAATAATACAAAATATTCTCAGAATTGCCACACATCAGTAACTAGATTGAAAAATCCTGCCAAGGTCCAGTTCAGTAAATGAAAAGAAACAAATTTACTCTGAAGTGTAAATCTTGATTTACAGAATACCAGACATAAGGAGAACATCTTCAAATCTTTCAAAGAGAAAGAGAGAGAGAGAGAGAAAAATGCACCTTATTTACAAAGCAATGGGAATAAAGATGGCATTGGATTTCTGGATAGCAAGTTTGGAAGCTATATAGTATTATATCAAAGCTTTACAATTTTAGCCAGATGGTTAATTAATCTTAAACATACAATAAAGCCACTATTACATGTCCATATTTCAAGGATTAACTTTTTCTGGGAAACAACTAAATGATGTGTTGCAACTAAACAGTGGAATAAACTAAGAAAACAAAAACTACCTGAAAGTGTTTTGCACCTAAATAAAGAGAAAGACATGAAATCCAGACACAAAATATCTCAAATAGGTAGGAATAAGACAAAGTTTCCAGGAAGTCTGTGATGGGCGGTGATAGAACTGTAAATGTGCAATGGGCCCCAAAAAGCTACTAGTTCCAAAAAAGAGTACCCATGAAAGGTACTGTTAATTTAAAAATGCATTGATAGGTCATTAGATGTATTTATGGAGATGGTATGTAATGGTATTCTGAGTACAACCCTGATTTATACATATGGTTCTGGCATAATCATTGATAACACATACTTTTACTCTCAGAAGCGACACGGTAGAATATTAAATTACAGTCACTCAAGACATGTTGTACTATGTGAAAAATTGCATTGAAATGTTGCATTGAAAGTTTCCTGTGGTGTAGGAAGAAATAACTATAGGCAAAAAGCAATCTAAGCAAATAAGAAAACATATTTTTAATGCCAAGGAACACTAAATATTGTATAGAAAAGAAAATGTAATTATTGCTTATCACTGAAAAAAAAACTTGCATAGATGCAGAACACAAATACCAAGTCACTGGTTTAACAACAACAAATACATACAATATGTATATACATACATATGTATATTATACATATAATAAAATTATATTGGACAATGGAAAAAAGGAACTGAAGGCTATTAAAGATACATTCAACTATAACAGAAAATGCCAACTCAGTTTAATTTTAAATTTTATATCTCTCATAATATAAGTTTTGAGACAGGGAAGCTACCGCCATGGTACTGGCAGGGATTGGGCTCCACTTCCCTATGAATGTTAATTCTTACCGCTGCTCTTTTGGCTTTATGCTCAGGCAGATAGCAAGATAGCTGCAGAAGTTCCAATGATTGCATCCAATTATGATACAGTCCAGACACAGAAAGCCAAATCTACTCTTCTGATACCTCTTATAATCTAGGCAACCTTTCCCAGTAGCTCCCCAGCTACCTTCCCTGAAATCTCTATGACAATGTTTAGTTGCATGTCTACACCTACAACCAATCACTGTCAAGGAGAATGGACTACCACGATGACAGAGTCTTCGACCCAGGGTAGACGTTGGGTAGGCATCCAACATTATCTGCTGAATTTGGGATAGGGAGTGCTGAGGGGTAGTGACAGCTATGTTCTCATCAAGTTAGTAGATAATTTCCTAATATGATGAATTAAGATATTAAAATATAAATATATTATTTAGAAAAGTGGTGGTCAATAACAGCAGAAATAAAAGCAAAAGCAGTTGCTCTAGCGAATAGGCAGTAAGTAAAGAAACAAGGATTCTGTTTTTTTTTAAACTTTTATATGGTCTTTTAATGTTATTTGATGTTTTAAACAATATGCATGTATATATTTGATAAAAATGTTATGTACAAAATAAAATCACAAATATTAAGCCTGTTTTAAGTAACAGCATTACATTCCATTACAATTTTTCATTACCTTTAGTCAACTTTTTGTTGAAATGTATATAGGTTGTTGAAAATTTTTACTATTGCACATCAGGAAGGGTGATCGTTGGTTCATTTAATATACTTTAGACACGCTTATAAACATTAAACAAACTAGGGTTTAAGACAAGTTATTAGGAAGACAGTACTAAAGGATTAAAATGGTGCTTCTCAATGTTTCTTCACGTATGAATCACATGGAGAGATTTTATAAAATCTCAGTGCTTGGACTGTACCCCAAACCAACAAAATAAAAATGTTTTTGGGGGTATAGGGGCAACTACACAGACATTGGTTGTTTTATGTAGAAATCTCTTCTGGTGATCTAGTGAATACCAAAGTTTGAGATTCGGATAAATTCTTTTCTCTTCCTCCTCACTCCCCCCAAATTAAATAATGATTTAAAAAATTTGGTATGTCTGTGGTGTAAGCTGAATCAAGATGAGAATTGTATCATTTCTCATACTCATTACCATCTTCTTTGTATATTCTCTTATCTCCAGTCCACTCGCACACTCCTACCACTGTCCCTTAAGGCAAGGAATCTTAGGAAGCACAAAGATTATAGTTGGAGAATATTGTTCTTTCTTCATTCCTTACTTTATATGATAACCAGTCTTCTCTTTCCTCTAGAGGAATGAAAGATGTCCCATCTGTACTGTCCATTCTGAATGTTATGCTTCCTTAGCTGACCTTGCTTTCCTTTCAAGTATATAATTAATATCTTGTCCATTCTTGTATTGCTCACATTTGGGGTTCTTTTTGCACTTTTTCGCATGGAAAATTTTCTTTCTACTTTTATATTCTATTTTGGCAAATAAGTTAAATGTAGAGACCAAATATCTGTATTTTTCCTTTTTCTGCACTTTTTTCCTTATAATGGGGTTGTATTTTGTATCAGTGTTTGTCATTATAGGAGAAGCAAAATTTATCATTCTCAAAAATTATTTGTGAAAAATTGATTTCTGAGTCTTTAATATTTCTGTTATTTTACCAATAGAAAAGTGCATTCAATTTACTTTTTTGATCAAAACCAAACTTGACAAATACATTGTACTGTTATGCCATCTGTAGCAAGCTGTTGTAATTACCCATCTGTTTCAAATTGCTGTTTTGCTAGTACATTCTTGCATTTGGTGTTTTGCATAATTAAGTTCATTAAAGCAGCACCCTTGAGTTTTAATATTTAGGATAATATTTTTGAACTCTGCTGTTCGGGAGAGTATAAGTCAGTATGTGGAGTTTTGATGAATAGATATTTCATTCCTCACTGATTTGTGTTAATTTGAGATACAGTCTTTTAAAACTAAACTATCATGAGATAATGCATTGTGTAACCTCTTATCTTGAAAGATTTTATACTTAAATGAAAGTTAGGCTAAGTGGAATTGACAAGTAATGATTTCGATTATGCTCTTTTTCTCATTGTGCTTTATGTAAGCATTTAATGAATGTTCATCTGAACTTGATATTTATTTTCATCTTGCTATTGATAATTGTTTTCTCCTTGCATCGTATATTGTTACCTCTATAATATTGTAGTATTCTTATGATTCAAAAATGCTTTATATATAGTTTGTATCAAAATATACTCTTTTACTTAAAAGAAAAAAAAGAAAAACTTTAAGTTCCAGGTTACATGTGCAGCAGGTTTGTTACACATGTTAATGTGTGCCAGGGTGGTTTGCTGCAGCTATCAATCCATCACCTAGGTATTAAGCCCAGCATGTATTAGCTACTTTTCCTAATGCTCTCCCTCCCCCGACCTGACCCCCTCTCACAGGCCCCAGATTGTGGTGTTCTCCTCCCTGTGTCCATGTGTTCTCATTGTTCAGCTCCCATTTATAAGTGAGAAAATGTGGGATTTGGTTTTCTGTTCCTGCATTAGTTTGCTGAGGATGATGGCTTCCAACTCCATCCATGTCCCTACAAAGGACATGATCTCGTTCCTTTTTATGGCTGCATAGTATTCCATGGTGTATATGTACCACATTTTCATTATCCAGTCTATCATTGGTGGGCATTTGGGGTGATTCCATGTCTTTGCTATTGTGAATAGTGTTGTAGTGAACATACATGTGCATGTAACTTTATAGGAGAATGATTTGTATTCCTTCGGTTATATATCCAGTAATGAGATTGCTGGGTCAAATGGATTTGTGGTTCTAGGTCTTTGAGGAATCGCCATGCTGTCCTCCACAATGTTTAAACTAATTTACATTCCCACCAACAGTGTAAAAGTGTTCCTATCTCTCTGCAGCTTTATCAGTATCTGTTGTTTCTTCACTTTTTAATAATCACCATTCTGACTGGCATGACATGATATTTTATTGTGATTTTGATTTACACTTCTCTAAGGTCAGTGATGTTGAGCTTTTTTCATATGTTTGTTGGCCACATAAATGTCTTATTTTGAGAAGTGTCTTTTCATGTGCTTTGCCCACTTTTTAATGGGGTGGTTGTATTTATCTTGTAAATTCATTTAAGTTCCAGGTAGACTCTGGATATTAGACATTTGTCAGATGGATAACTTGCAAAATTTTTCTCCCATCCTGTAGGTTGTCTTTTCACTCTGATCATAGTTTCTTTTGCTATGCAGCAGCTCTTTAGTTTAATTAGATCCCATTTGTCAATTTTTGCTTTTATTGCAATTGCTTTTGATGTTTTCATCATAAAATCTTTGCCTGTGCCTATGTCCTGGATGGTATTGCCTAGACTTTCTCCTAGAGTTTTATAATTTTGGGTTTTACATTTGAGTCTTTAGTTAATTTTTGTATAAGGTGTAAGGAAGGGGTCTGGTTTCAATCTTCTGCATATGGTTAGCCAGTTCTCCCAGTACTATTTATTGAATAGGGAATGCTTTTCCCATTGCTTGTTTTTGTCTGGTTTGTCAAAGATTAGATGGTTGTAGATGCGTGGTCTTATTTTTGAGGTCTCTATTCTGTTCCATTGGTCTATGGGTCTGTTTTGGTATCAGTACCACGCTGTTTTGGTTACTATAGCCTTGGAATATAGTTGAAGTCAGGTAGTTTGATGCCTCTGGCTTTGTTCTTTTTTCTTAAGATTGTCTTGGATGTACAGGCTCTTTTTGGTACTACATGAATTTTAAAATACTTTCTTCTATTTCCATGAAGAATGTCAATGGTAGTTTGATGGATATAGCATTGAATCTGTAAATTGCTTTGGGCAGTATGGCCATTTTTATGATATTGATTCTTCCTATCCATGGGCATAAAATGCTTTTTCATTTGTTTGTGTCCTCTCTGATTTCCTGGAGCAGTAGTTTCCAGTTCTCCTTGAAGAGGTCCTTCATTTCCCTTGTTAGCTGTATTCCTACATATTTTATTCTCCTTCTAGCAATTATGAGTGGGAGTTCATTTATGATTTGGCTCTCTGCTTGTCTGTTGTTGATGTATAGGAATGCTTGTGATTTTAGCACATTGATTTTGTATCCTAAGACTTTGCTGAAGTCCTCATCAGCTTAAGGAACTGAGATGATGGGGTTTTCTAGATATAAGATCATGTCATCTGCAAACAAAGACAATGTGACTTTCTCTCATCCTATTTTATTTCTTTCTCTTGCCTGATTTCCCTGTCCAGAGCTTACATTCCTATGTTGAATAGGAGTGGTGAGAGAGGGCAGCCTTGCTTTGTGTCAGTTTTCAAGGTGAATGCTTTCAGCTTTTGCCCATTCAGATGATACTGTCTGTGGGTTTGTCATAGATGGTTCTTATTATGTAGAGGTATGTTTCTTCAATACTTAGTTTATTAAGAGTTTTTAACATGAAGGGATGTTGAATTCTATTGAAGTCCTTTTCTGGATCTATTGAGATAATCCAGTGTTTTGTTATCTTTGGTTCTGTTTATGTGATGAGTTACGTTTATTGCTTTGCATACGTTGAACCAGCCTTGCATCCTGGGTATGAAGCCGACTTGACTATGGTGGATAAGCTTTTTAATATGCTGCTGGATTCCGTTTGCCAGTATTTTATTGAAGATTTTAGTATCAGTGTTCATCAAGGATATTGGCCTGAAGTTTTCTTTTTTCTTTTCTTTTTTTTTTTGGTGTCTCTGCTAGGCTTTGGTATCAGGATGATGCTGGTCTCATAAAATGATTTAGGGAGGAGTCCCTCCTTGTAAATTGTTTGAAATAGTTTCAGAAGAAATAATATCAGCTCCTCTTTGTACCTCTTGTAGAATTTAGCTATAAATCTGTCTAGTCCTGAGCTTTTTTTTTTTTTTTTTGGTTAGTAGGCTATTACTGCCTCAATTTCAGGACGTGTTATTTGTCTATTCAACTTATTCCTGGTTCAGTCCTGGGAATGTGTGTGTGTCCAGGAATTTATTCACTACTTCTAGATTTTCTAGTTTATTTGCATAGAGGTGTTTGTAGTATTCTCTGATGGTTATTTATATTTCTGTGGGGTCAGTGGTGATACATCGCTTATCATTTTTTATTGTGTCTGTTTGATTCTTCTCTTTCTTGTTCTTAGTCTAGCTAGCATTCTATTCTTTATTAGCTTAGCTAGCAGTCTATTAATTTTTTCAAAAAATCCAGCTTCTGAGTTTGTTGATTTGTTTGAAGACTTTTCTGTCTGTCTGTCTCCTTCACCTCTACTCTGATCTTGGTTGTTTGTCTTCTGCTAGCTTTAGAATTTGTTTGCTCTTGGTTCTCTAGTTCTTTTAGTTGTGATGTTGGAAGGCTGATTTGAGATCTTTCTAGCTTTTTGATGTGGGCATTTTAGTGCTGTAAATTTCCCTCTTAACACTGCTTTGGCTGTGTCTCAGAGAGTCAAGTTTGTTGTCTCTTTGTTCCCATTAGTTTCAAGGAACTTCTTGATTTCTGCCTTAATTTCGTTATTTACCCAGGAGTTATTCAGGAACAGGTTTTTCAGTTTCCATGAATTGTGTGGTTTTGAATGAGTTTCTTTTTTGTTTGTTTGTTTGTTTGTTTTTGAGATGGAGTCTTGCTCTGTCACCCAGGCTGGAGTGCAATGGCGTGATCTCAGCTCATTGTAACCTCTGCCTCCCAGGTTCAAGCAATTCTCCTGTCTCACCCTCCTGAGTGGCTGGGATTACAGGTGCATGCCACCATGCCCAGCTAATTTTTGTATTTTTAGTAGAGGTACGGTTTCACTATGTTTGCCAGGCTGGTCTCGAACTCCTTACCTCAGGTGATCCACCTGCCTTGGCCTCCCAAGGTGCTGGGATTATAGGCGTGAGCCACCTTGCCCAGCCTTGTATGAGTTTCTTAACCTTGATTTCTAATTTAATTGTGCTATGGTCTAACAAACTGTTTGTTATGATTTGAGTTCCTTTGCATTTGCTGAGGAGTGTTTTACTTCTGATTATGTGATCAATTTTAGAGTAAGTGCCATGTCGTGCCAAGAAGAATGTACATTCTGTTGTTTTGGGGTAGAGAATTTTGTAGATATCTATCAGTTCCATGTAATCCAGAGCTGAGTTCAAGTCCTGAATATCTTTGTTAATTTTCTGTGTCGATGATCTGTCTAATATTGACAGTGGGGTGTTTAAATCTCCCACTATTATTTTGTGAGAGTCTCAGTCTCTTTGTAGGTCTCCAAGAACTTGTTTTATGAATCTGGGTCCTCCTGTATTGGGTGCATATATATTTAGGATAGTTAGCTCTCCTTGTTGAATTGACCCCTTTACCATTATGCAGTGCCCTTCTTTGTCTTTTTTTTTTTTTTTAATCTTTGTTGATTTAAAGTCTGTTTTTTTCAGAAACTAGGATTGCAACTCCTGCTTTTTTCTGCTTTCCATTTGCTTGGTATATTTTCCTCCATCCCTTTATTTTGAGTCTGTATTTGTCTTTGCATGTGAGATGGGTCTCTTGAATATAGCACACCAATGGGTCTTGACCCTTTATCCAGCTTGCCATTCTTTGTCTTTTGATTGGGGCATTTACCTCACTTACTTTTAAGGCTAATATTGTTATATGTGAATTTGATCCTGTCACCCATGATGCTGGCTGGTTATTTTGCAGACTTGTTAATGTAGTTGCTTTATAGTGTCACTGGTCTGTGTCCTTCGGTGTTTTTTTTTTTTTTTTGTAGTGGCTGGCAATGGTTTTTCCTTTCCATATTCAGTGCTTTCTTCAGGAGCTCTTGCAATGCAGGCCTGGTGGTGATGAATTCCCTCAGCATTTGGTGTCTGAAAAGGATTTTTATTTCTCCTTCAATTATGAAACTTAGTTTGGCCAGATATGACATTCTGGGTTGGAAATTCTTTTCTTTAAGAATGTTGACTATTGGCCCCCAGTCTCTTCTGGCTTGTAGGGTTTCCACTCAGAGGTCTGCTGTTAGTCTGATGGTCTTCTCTTTGTAAGTGACCTGACCTTTCTTTCTTGCTGCACTTAACAATTTTTTTTTTTTTTTAATTTCAACCTTGGAAAATATGATGATTATGTGTCTTGGGGTTGATCTTCTCATGGAATATATTACTGTGGTTCTCTGAATTTCCTGAATGTGAACGTTGGCCTGTCTTGCTAGGTTTGGGAAGTGGTCCTGGATGAGATCCTGAAGTACATTTTTCAATTTGGTTTTGTTCTCCCTGTCTCTTTCAGGTACCTCAGTCAGTCATAGGTTCTATCTTTTTACTTCATCTCATAGTTGTTGGAGTTTTGTTCATTTCTTTTTATTATTTTTCTCTAATTTTTTCTGCCTGTCTTATTTCAGCAAGATAGTTTTCAAGCTCTGAGATTTTCCCCTCCACTTGGTCTATTTGGCTCCTGGTACTTGTGGTCACATTGTGAAGTTCTTGTGTTGTATTTTACAGTTCCATCAGGTCATTTATGTTTCTCTCTAGACTACTTATTCTGGTTAACACTTCCTGTAATGTTTTACCATGGTTCTTGGTTTCTTTGCATTGGGTTAAAACATGCTCCTTTATTTAGCTCAGTGAAGTTCATTACTACCCTTCTCTTTCAATTCATCTATCTGAGCCTCAGTCCAGTTCTGTGCCTTCCTGGAGAGGTGGTGTGATCATTTGGAGAAGAGACACTCTGGCTTTTTTATTTTTCAGCATGTTTGCGTTGATTTTTTTCTCATCTTCATGGGTTTGTCTGCTTTCAATCTTTGAGGCTACTGACATTTGGCTGGCATTTTTGTGGGGTTTTTGTTCATGTTGTTTTTGCTGTCTGTCATTTTTAAATTTTTTTTAAACAGTCAGGTTCCTTTTCCTCAGGGTCGTTGTGCTTTGCGGGGGGTTCACTCCATACCCTATTCACCTGGGTCCCTCCTGCACCTGGAGGTATCACCAGTGGAGGCTGCAGACAGCAAGGATGGCTGACTACTCCCTTCTCTGGAAACTCTGTCCCTGAGGGGCACTGGCCTGATGGTGACTGGAAGGCCAGAACTCTCCCATTCAACTTAGTTCAACTTAGTGAGCCCCAGTTGAGTGCCTTCTGTTTATTTATTCAAGTTTCCTCTCTATCATCAACTTCTCTGGAAAACCTTGTCTGACCCCTCCAGGCTGAGTAGGAACCCTTTGCCCACTGAAGATTGCACACCACACCTATGATTAGCACTTGCTGCAGCATCTCGTAGTCTTTGGCTAACTCACTCCTCTTTCTTATCTGCCTGTGAGCTCTATGTCAGGGAGAACGTTGTGTTGCTCATTTGTTGTCCAGCGCATGCCCAGTGTCAGTTGCACTGCTGGCTCTGACAGAGCACTTGGGAACCACTATGCAGGAGGCTCTGGGTGAATTTCTAGGGAGACCGACATAAATGTGATACCATTGTACTCTCAAGGAACTTACAACCTAGTTAGGGAGATAGACACACAAGCCACTAACTGTAACATGGTATGATGTGTTTGTTTAAAAGCCATGGCAGACAGACTGATTTTGAACTCCTGAATTCAAATGATCCACCTGCCTCAGCCTTCCAAAGGGCTGGGATTACAGGTGTGAGACACCACACCTGGCCCCAAATTTTAGATATTCTTAAACCTTCTGATCCTTAGTTTCTCTCTCCAAAATACTCTTTCTGGGTAAAATAAAATAAAGTAAGGCTCTTATATTTGGTGCTATGTAAGTAAAAATGTAATTTTTTTTTTTAAGTTTTCTTAACAATGGAGACAGAGTCTCCTTATGTTGCCCAGGCTGGTCTTGAACCCTGGACTCAAGGGATCCTCCTGTCTCAGCCTCCTGAAGTGCTAGTTTCAGGATTATAGGCATGAACCATCACACCAGCTGTAAAAATGTACTTCTTATTCTCCAGCCTTTTTTGTATAAACTGTAGTAAGGGATGGGAGTAATGATGTTATCAGTGAAACTGGCCACCATTTACCCATAAGACAAAACGTTTCAAACCTTCATGAGTAAAATGTGGAATTGTCTTGGGAGTCTAACCTAGTATATCAGGCCCTTTTTCACACACACATACACAAATCCTTTTCAGGATTTAGTGGAATCTGTTGTTTCCCCTAAGTTGAAAAATAACTCTAAGACACTTTAAAGTACCTTCTTGGGCTGGGTTACATGGTTTCAGACTTTTGCTTACGGCCAGTTTTGGAAAACTATGAATTTAGGAAGGTTGATTTAGAAATTTGATAAACAGAATTGTTCTTTTAAAAACAAACTGGAAAGATTGTAAGTTCTTTCTGAATAATCAAAAAATTATGCATTATTTTCCTTTAAGAATGATAGGATCAGAATATAGACTTCCAAGATACCTCTTGACTCCTTCTCAAGCTCCATGTTTGGTCAGTAGAGGCCCATGCGAGCTCAACATGTGTACTAAGTGTTAGTTTCTTTGTGGGCCCATCTACCCTGGATCAGTTTAAAATTTTAAAAATCATTTCTTTTTCTTTTTTTTTTTTTTTTTTTTAAATTTATTTATTATTATTATACTTTAAGTTGTAGGGTACATGTGCATAACGTGCAGGTTTGTTACATATGTATACTTGTGCCATGTTGCTGTGCTGCACCCATCAACTCGTCATTTACATCAGGTATAACTCCCAATGCAATCCCTCCCCCCTCCCCCCTCCCCATGATAGGCCCCGGTGTGTGATGTTCCCCTTCCTGAGTCCGAGTGATCTCATTGTTCAGTTCCCACCTATGAGTGAGAACATGCGGTGTTTGGTTTTCTGTTCTTGTGATAGTTTGCTAAGAATGATGGATTCCAGCTGCATCCAAGTCCCTACAAAGGACTCAAACTCATCCTTTTTTATGGCTGCATAGTATTCCATGGTGTATATGTGCCACATTTTCTTAATCCAATCTGTCACTGATGGACATTTGGGTTGATTCCAAGTCTTTGCTATTGTGAATAGTGCTGCAATAAACATACGTGTGCATGTGTCTTTATAGCAGCATAATTTATAATCCTTTGGGTATATACCCAGTAATGGGATGGCTGCGTCATATGGTACATCTAGTTCTAGATCCTTGAGGAATCGCCATACTGTTTTCCATAATGGTTGAACTAGTTTACAATCCCACCAACAGTGTAAAAGTGTTCCTATTTCTCCACATCCTCTCCAGCACCTGTTGTTTCCTGACTTTTTAATGATTGCCATTCTAACTGGTGTGAGATGGTATCTCATTGTGGTTTTGATTTGCATTTCTCTGATGGCCAGTGATGATGAGCATTTTTTCATGTGTCTGTTGGCTGTATGAATGTCTTCTTTTGAGAAATGTCTGTTCATGTCCTTTGCCCACTTTTTGATGGGGTTGTTTGTTTTTTTCTTGTAAATTTGTTTGAGTTCTTTGTAGGTTCTGGATATTAGCCCTTTGTCAGATGAGTAGATTGCAAAAATTTTCTCCCATTCTGTAGGTTGCCTGTTCACTCTGATGGTAGTGTCTTTTGCTGTGCAGAAGCTCTTTAATTTAATGAGATCCCATTTGTCAATTTTGGCTTTTGCTGCCGTTGCTTTTGGTGTTTTAGACATGAAATCTTTGCCCATGCCTATGTCCTGAATGGTACTACCTAGGTTTTCCTCTAGGATTTTTATGGTATTAGGTCTAACATTTAAGTCTCTAATCCATCTTGAATTAATTTTCGTATAAGGAGTAAGGAAAGGATCCAGTTTCAGCTTTCTACTTATGGCTAGCCAATTTTCCCAGCACCATTTATTAAATAGGGAATCCTTTCCCCATTTCTTGTTTCTCTCAGGTTTGTCAAAGATCAAATGGCTGTAGATGTGTGGTATTATTTCTGAGGACTCTATTCTGTTCCATTGGTCTATATCTCTGTTTTGGTACCAGTACCATGCTGTTTTGGTTACTGTAGCCTTGTAGTATAGTTTGAAGTCAGGTAGCGTGATGCCTCCAGCTTTGTTCTTTTGACTTAGGATTGTCTTGGAGATGCGGGCTCTTTTTTGGTTCCATATGAACTTTAAAGCAGTTTTTTCCAATTCTGTGAAGAAACTCATTGGTAGCTTGATGGGGATGGCATTGAATCTATAAATTACCTTGGGCAGTATGGCCATTTTCACAATATTGATTCTTCCTATCCATGAGCATGGTATGTTCTTCCATTTGTTTGTGTCCTCTTTGATTTCACTGAGCAGTGGTTTGTAGTTCTCCTTGAAGAGGTCCTTTACATCCCTTGTAAGTTGGATTCCTAGGTATTTTATTCTCTTTGAAGCAATTGTGAATGGAAGTTCATTCCTGATTTGGCTCTCTGTTTGTCTGTTACTGGTGTATAAGAATGCTTGTGATTTTTGCACATTAATTTTGTATCCTGAGACTTTGCTGAAGTTGCTTATCAGCTTAAGGAGATTTTGGGCTGAGACAATGGGGTTTTCTAAATATACAATCATGTCATCTGCAAACAGGGACAATTTGACTTCTTCTTTTCCTAACTGAATACCCTTGATTTCTTTCTCTTGCCTGATTGCCCTAGCCAGAACTTCCAACACTATGTTGAATAGGAGTGGTGAGAGAGGGCATCCCTGTCTTGTGCCAGTTTTCAAAGGGAATTTTTTCCAGTTTTTGCCCATTCAGTATGATATTGGCTGTGGGTTTGTCATAAATACCTCTTATTATTTTGAGGTACGTTCCATCAATACCGAATTTATTGAGCGTTTTTAGCATGAAGGGCTGTTGAATTTTGTCAAAAGCCTTTTCTGCATCAATTGAGATAATCATGTGGTTCTTGTCTTTGGTTCTGTTTATATGCTGGATTATGTTTATTGATTTGCGAATGTTGAACCAGCCTTGCATCCCAGGGATGAAGCCCACTTGATCATGGTGGATAAGCTTTTTGATGTGTTGCTGAATCCGGTTTGCCAGTATTTTATTGAGGATTTTTGCATCGATGTTCATCAGGGATATTGGTCTAAAATTCTCTTTTTTTTTGTTGTGTCTCTGCCAGGCTTTGGTATCAGGATGATGTTGGCCTCATAAAATGAGTTAGGGAGGATTCCCTCTTTTTCTATTGATTGGAATAGTTTCAGAAGGAATGGTACCAACTCCTCTTTGTACCTCTGGTAGAATTCAGCTGTGAATCCATCTGGTCCTGGACTTTTTTTGGTTGGTAGGCTATTAATTGTTGCCTCAATTTCAGAGCCTGCTATTGGTCTATTCAGGGATTCAACTTCTTCCTGGTTTAGTCTTGGAGAGTGTAAGTGTCCAGGAAATTATCCATTTCTTCTAGATTTTCCAGTTTATTTGCGTAGAGGTGTTTATAGTATTCTCTGATGGTAGTTTGTATTTCTGTGGGGTCGGTGGTGATATCCCCTTGATCATTTTTAATTGCGTCGATTTGATTCTTCTCTCTTTTCTTCTTTATTAGTCTGGCTAGTGGTCTGTCAATTTTGTTGATCTTTTCAAAAAACCAACTCCTGGATTCATTGATTTTTTGGAGGGTTTTTTGTGTCTCTATCTCCTTCAGTTCTGCTCTGATCTTAGTTATTTCTTGCCTTCTTCTAGCTTTCGAATGTGTTTGCTCTTGCTTCTCTAGTTCTTTTAATTGCGATGTTAGAGTGTCAATTTTACATCTTTCCTGCTTTCTCTTGTGGGCATTTAGTGCTATAAATTTCCCTCTACACACTGCTTTAAATGTGTCCCAGAGATTCTGGTATGTTGTATCTTTGTTCTCATTGGTTTCAAAGAACATCTTTATTTCTGCCTTCATTTCGTTATGTACCCAGTAGTCATTCAGGAGCAGGTTGTTCAGTTTCCATGTAGTTGAGCGATTTTGAGTGAGTTTCTTAGTCCTGAGTTCTAGTTTGATTGCACTGTGGTCTGAGAGACAGTTTGTTATAATTTCTGTTCTTGTACATTTGCTGAGGAGTGCTTTACTTCCAATTACGTGGTCAATTTTGGAGTAAGTATGATGTGGTGCTGAGAAGAATGTATATTCTGTTGATTTGGGGTGGAGAGTTCTATAGATGTCTATTAGGTCTGCTTGCTGCAGAGATGAGTTCAATTCCTGGATATCCTTGTTAACTTTCTGTCTCGTTGATCTGTCTAATGTTGACAGTGGAGTGTTAAAGTCTCCCATTATTATTGTATGGGAGTCTAAGTCTCTTTGTAAGTCTCTAAGGACTTGCTTTATGAATCTGGGTGCTCCTGTATTGGGTGCATATATATTTAGGATAGTTAGCTCTTCCTGTTGAATTGATCCCTTTACCATTATGTAATGGCCTTCTTTGTCTCTTTTGATCTTTGATGGTTTAAAGTCTGTTTTATCAGAGACTAGTATTGCAACCCCTGCTTTTTTTTGTTCTCCATTTGCTTGGTAAATCTTCCTCCATCCCTTTATTTTGAGCCTATGTATGTCTCTGCGTGTGAGATGGGTCTCCTGAATACAGCAGACTGATGGGTCTTGACTCTTTATCCAGTTTGCCAGTCTGTGTCTTTTAATTGGAGCATTTAGTCCATTTACATTTAAGGTTAATATTGTTATGTGTGAACTTGATCCTGCCATTATGATATTAACTGGTTATTTTGCTCGTTAGTTGATGCAGTTTCTTCCTAGCCTCAATGGTCTTTACATTTTGGCATGTTTTTGCAATGGCTGGTACCGGTTGTTCCTTTCCATGTTGAGTGCTTCCTTCAGGGTCTCTTGTAAGGCAGGCCTAGTGGTGACAAAATCTCTAAGCATTTGCTTATCTGTAAAGGATTTTATTTCTCCTTCACTTATGAAACTTAGTTTGGCTGGATATGAAATTCTGGGTTTAAAATTCTTTTCTTTAAGAATGTTGAATATTGGCCCCCACTCTCTTCTGGCTTGTAGAGTTTCTGCTGAGAGATCTGCTGTTAGTCTGATGGGCTTCCCTTTGTGGGTAACCCGACCTTTCTCTCTGGCTGCCCTTAAGATTTTTTCCTTCATTTCAACTTTGGTGAATCTGGCAATTATGTGTCTTGGAGTTGCTCTTCTCGAGGAGTATCTTTGTGGCGTTCTCTGTATTTCCTGGATTTGAATGTTGGCCTGCCCTACTAGGTTGGGGAAGTTCTCCTGGATGATATCCTGAAGAGTGTTTTCCAACTTGGTTCCATTTTCCCCCTCACTTTCAGGCACCCCAATCAGACGTAGATTTGGTCTTTTTACATAATCCCATACTTCTTGCAGGCTTTGTTCATTTCTTTTTCTTCTTTTTTCTTTTGGTTTCTCTTCTCGCTTCATTTCATTCATTTGATCCTCAATCGCTGATACTCTTTCTTCCAGTTGATCGAGTCGGTTACTGAAGCTTGTGCATTTGTCACGTATTTCTCGTGTCATGGTTTTCATCTCTTTCATTTCGTTTAGGACCTTCTCTGCATTAATTACTCTAGCCATCAATTCTTCCACTTTTTTTTCAAGATTTTTAGTTTCTTTGCGCTGGGTACGTAATTCCTCCTTTAGCTCTGAGAAATTTGATGGACTGAAGCCTTCTTCTCTCATCTCGTCAAAGTCATTCTCCGTCCAGCTTTGATCCGTTGCTGGCGATGAGCTGCGCTCCTTTGCCGGGGGAGATGCGCTCTTATTTTTTGAATTTCCAGCTTTTCTGCCCTGCTTTTTCCCCATCTTTGTGGTTTTATCTGCCTCTGGTCTTTGATGATGGTGATGTACTGATGGGGTTTTGGTGTAGGTGTCCTTCCTGTTTGATAGTTTTCCTTCTAACAGTCAGGACCCTCAGCTGTAGGTCTGTTGGAGATTGCTTGAGGTCCACTCCAGACCCTGTTTGCCTGGGTATCAGCAGCAGAGGCTGCAGAAGATAGAATATTTCTGAACAGCGAGTGTACCTGTCTGATTCTTGCTTTGGAAGCTTCCTCTCAGGGGTGTACTCCTCCCTGTGAGGTGTGGGGTGTCAGACTGCCCCTAGTGGGGGATGTCTCCCAGTTAGGCTACTCAGGGGTCAGGGACCCGCTTGAGCAGGGAGTCTGTCCCTTCTCAGATCTCAACCTCCGTGTTGGGAGATCCACTGCTCTCTTCAAAGCTGTCAGACAGAGTCGTTTGCGTCTGTGCAGAGGTGTCTGTGTGTCTTAGTTTACTGTGCCCTGTCCCCAGAGGTGGAGTCTACAGAGACAGGCAGGTTTCCTTGAGCTGCTGTGAGCTCCACCCAGTTCGAGCTTCCCAGCAGCTTTGTTTACCTACTTAAGCCTCAGCAATGGCGGGCGCCCCTCCCCCAGCCTCGCTGCTGCCTTGCCGGTAGATCACAGACTGCTGCGCTAGCAACCAGGGAGGCTCCGTGGGTGTGGGACCCTCCCGGCCAGGTGTGGGATATGATCTCCTGGTGTGCCTGTTTCCTAAAGCGCAGTATTGGGGTGGGAGTTACCCGATTTTCCAGGTGTTGTGTGTCTCAGTTCCCCTGGCTAGGAAAAGGGACTCCCTTCCCCCTTGCGCTTCCCAGGTGAGGCAATGCCTCGCCCTGCTTCAGCTCTCGCTGGTCGGGCTGCAGCAGCTGACCAGCTCGGATCGTCCGGCACTCCCCAGTGAGATGAACCCAGTACCTCAGTTGAAAATGCAGAAATCACCGGTCTTCTGTGTCGCTCGCGCTGGGAGTTGGAGACTGGAGCTGCTCCTATTCGGCCATCTTGCTCCGCCCTCAAAAATCATTTCTAATGTAAAAAGTATCTCTCAAACTAGGTAGATTAACTTCTTGATTTATATTTAAATATGAATCTTAAGCAAAATAGTGAAAATAGCCATCTTGATTTAGTGTTTTTCTCCCATATGTGATTTGTATATACTTAGGTGAGGACAGTAAAATCAACTGTAACTGTAAGCTTAAAATAGGCCCGAGGGATAATTTTGCATAGCAGCTTTACTAATGGTACATTGTTACATTGTTGCTTCAACACACATACACACACACTCTCTCTCTCTCTCTCTCTCTCTCTCTCTCTCTCTCTCTCTCTCTCTTTTCTGTCTCTCTCTCTCTCTCTCTGACTTAGGAAGCAAATGCCCAAAGGGGTTAGTACTTTCCCTTTGGAGGTCCTCAAAGCATTATTTGGAGTTGATAATAATTCAGCTAGAACCAAATAGAATCTGTTTTATTTCTGAGGAGTATCTGTGGCAGAAATGTGATTATAAACAAAGTACACTTAAGATGCACGTATGCAATGACTGCTATTTGTACACAATTTAAATCTGTAAATGTAATCAACATGTTTATGGGTCATTAAAATTGTCTAAATTCTTAGCTGCTGTAGAGTACACATGTATTGATTTACAAATAAATGATTTATTAAGTGATTTTTAAAAAAGAAGCTGTGGCAGAGAAATGTGCCACGTTGGAGTGAATAGGCAGCATGGTATATACATGATGTGCAGGGTGGAATTTGGTAAATCCCTCCTTTCAGGAATCCTCAGTTTGCTAACCTGGAGTTCATGAGAGTGTTTAGTATATATCATAGCCATGTGGAATGGGAATTTTCTGGACAATACAAATACTTCAATCAATGACATCAGTAAAGATTCACTGAGCACCAGTGTATAGGTTAAAACGTTTTACAAGAAGCAAAGTGTAAGCATAGCTTTTGCTTTTAAGATAGTAAACCTCAAGTGAGAAAGTATGCCATGAAGGCCTAGAAAGTAATATTTTAAAAAAAGAGAGCAAGAAAGAAAATATTGGATAAGCACCAACAAGGAAGTCTGTGATGAATTGTCAACCCAAGGTCATATCTATTGAAATGGAAGAGCATGGACCTCATAGCACTTTTCTGTCCCTCCCATCCCACAGAATGGCAAAGCTGTACAAGATGTGGAATGGACAGGCTTGTTGACGGTTTGGCTGTTTGTCCTCTCCAAATCTCATGTTGAAATGTGTGATTCCAAAGGTCAGAGGTGGGGCCTGGTGGGAGGTAATTGGATCATGGGGGCAGATTCCTCATGAATGGTTTAGCACCATCCTCTTGATAATAAGGAGTTCTTGCTCAGTTATTTCGTGTGAGATCTGATTGTTTAAAAGTCTGGGATCTCCTTGCTCCTTCTCTTGCTCCTTCTCTTGCTCCTGCTCTCACCATGTGGTTTCCTGGCTTTGCCGTTTATTTCTACCATAATTGTAAGCCTCCTGGGTCCTCACTAGAAGTCCAGCAGATGTTGGTGCCATGCATGTACAGCCTGTAGAACCATGATCTAATTAAACCTATTTTTAAAATAAATTGCCTAGCATCAGATATTTCATTGTAGTGACACAAAGAATGACCTAATACAGAAAATTAGTACCAAGAATGGGGTGTTATGTGGAAGCAGCTTTGGAACTGGGTAATGGGCAGAGGTTGGAAGAGTTTGGAGGACTTAGAAGACAAGTAGAAGATAAGGGAAAGTTTGGAGTTTCTTAAGGACTGTTAAATAGTTGTGACCAAAATGCTGATAGAAAAATGGACAGTGAAGGCCAGGCTGAAGAGGCCTCAGATGAAAATGAGGAAGTTATTGGGAACTGGAGTGAAGATCGCCCATGTATACCTTAGCAGAGAACTTGGCTGCCTTGTGTTTGTGCCCTAGGGATCTGTGGAAGTTTGAACTTAAGAGTGATGACTTAGGGTATGTGGTTGAGGAAGCTTCTAAGCAGCAAAGCACTCAAGAGGTGACATGCCTGCATCTAACAACCTACCATCAGATGTGGGAGCAAAATAAAGACTTAAAGTTGAACTTAAAAGGGAAGCAGAGTGTAAAAATTTGGAAAATTTGCAGCCTGGGCCTGTGGTAGGGAAGGAATCCAAGCAGCCAGTGGAGCAACTACTTAGCTAGAGAGATTAGCAGGACTCGAAGCGAGCCAGGTGTTAATAGCCAAGACAATGAGGAAAAGTCCTGGAAGGCATTTGAGAAATCTTTAAGTCAGCCCCTCTCATCACAGCCCCAGAGGCCTTGGAGGAAAGAATAATTTCAGGATCCAGGCCCAGGGCTCTTGCTGCCTTGTACAGCCTTGGGATACGGCTCCCTTCATCTGGCTGCTCTGGCTCCTGCCACAGCTGAAAGGGCCCCAGATACTACCTAGGCCACTGCTTTGGAGAGTCAAAGCCACTGTAAGCCTTGGTGGCTTCCACATGGTGTTAATTCTGGCATGCAGAATGCAGGAGAGAAGGGGGGCTTGGCAGCTTCCCCCTAGATTTCAGAGAATGTATGAGAAATCCTGGTGCCCAGGCAGAAACCTGCCACGGGGGTGGAACCCTGATAGAGAACTTGCACTAGGGCAGTACAGAAGGAAAATGTGAGTTTGGAGCCCCTACACAGAGTCCCCAACAGGGTATTGCCTAGTGGAGCTGTGGGAAAGAGGCCATCGCTCTCCGTACCTGAGAACTGTGTAGTCACCAGCAGCCTACATCCTGTGCCTGGAAAAGCCACAGGGTTGGAAAACTGTAGCCTGTGAGAGCAGCCACAGGGACTGCACCTTGTGAAGCCACAGGGCAGAACTGCCCCAGGCTTTGGGAGCTCACTCCTTCCACCAGTGTGCCCTGAATGTGGTACGTCGAGTCAAAGGAGATTATTTTGGAGCTTTAAGGTTTAATGGCTGCCCTGCTGTGTTTCGTATTTGTGTGGGTCTTGTAGCCCCTTTCTTTTGACCTATTTCTCCTTTTTGAAATGGAAATGGATACCTAATGCATGTACCACAATTGTATTTTGGGAATAAATAACTTGTTTTTGATCTCACAGGCTCATAGGTGGAAGGAACCCATTTCCAGATGAGACTTTGGACTTGGAACTTAGGACTTTTGAGTTAATACTGGAACAAATGAAGATGTGGGGGGACTATTATGAAGGCATGATTGTATTTTGAAATGTGAGAAGGACATGAGATTTGGGCAGCCAGGGATGGAATGATATGATTTGGACGTTTATACCCTCCAAATCTCATGTTGAAGTTCCCTTTGATGATGAGTGAGTTATTTCACGTGAAATCTAATTTAAAAGCCTAGGACCACCCCCTCCTCACTCTCTTGCTTCTGCTCTCGCCATATGACTGCCCATTCTCCCTTTGCCTTCCACCATGATTTTAAGTATCATGAGGCCCTCAACAGAAGCAGATGCTGGAGCCATGCTTGTACAACCCGCAGAACCATGAACCAATTAAACCTCTTTTCTTTATAAATGACGCAGCCTCAGGTATTCCTTTATAGTAATGCACATTGAGTAACACATATAAGGAAGCAAATAACAAGCTTCTAAAGGTAGAGATAGTTGTAATGTTTCTCCTGCATTTCTTAAGGAAATGTCAAACAGCACTGGTGTTCCCATGATTTTTTTTTTTTTTGAAAGTCAGATTAGTGTTCATTATCTGAGAACATGAATTGACAGATAACCATTCCTGCCAACAGTATCAAGTGTACCTTGGTAAACTGCCATCATAAAAAGTTTATTTCTGTCACTCTGTCAGCTCCCACTGGTAAGAAATTATGACTGTAAGCACAGCTTATAATTTTGCAAACAGGGTCAATGCTGTTTTGATGCCTTAACCATTTGTCTAGTGAGTTTTGGGAATAACTTGGTGCTGTCCCAGAGTCCAGAGATGTTAGTGATAGCCAAAGTGTTGATTGAGAGTTATTTAGCCACCTGAAATTAGACACCTACTTTGTGACAGAACATGCATGGTGTTATTTCATTATCTTTCAGCATTACTGAAAGGTAGTTATCAGTACCTCCATTTCACAGATGAGAACTCTTAGACTCACAGTGGTTCAAGCAACATTTCGATATGTGACATATCTAGATCTGTCTCAGCTGTCACATATAAACTAGAGAGCAAATAAAAGAGTTTCCTTCTTTTGATTTTGTAAGGCTGTTTAGCCAGGGTAGAGGACTGACTCCTACTCAGTGAAATACTGATATGCCTTATATGGGAAAGTATGCCACATCTGTAGCAATTCCGTGGTGGAGAGGCACTGGGGCCATTCATATTTTTACTGCCTTGATGAATGGAATACTTTAAAAAATATAGAGAAGAAAGCGAAAATTGACTAAAAAGTTATCTGTAAATGGAAAAAAAACCACATAGAGAAGTCAGGCATGTGAGGATAGGTTAAAGGTGAGAAATAATGGGCATGTTTTTATTACAAGAAGAGAGGGATGAGGCAGCCGTGAAAGTGGAAAACATGGAGTTAGGAAGGGAGAGACAGAGAAGGGCCAGAATACTGTACTCATGGAAGCTCATTCTTCTCCCCAGCCTTCCCGCCACTCAACTCAGGCTTCTGACTTTTGCTCCAAGACTGGTGTCATAGCTTTGCTTGGATTATTCCCTTGATATTTCATGTCATCTGATAATTGTGTCCTTTTGCCTTTGGTCAGGTGCCAAAGATTGTGCCGAATATTTTATATCTAGTCACTTTCCATTTGACGAAAAGGATGAAAGAAGTAATAACAGATTTTTGGAATGGAAATGATCTCTTCTGGGAACCTCCGGCAATATTATTAAGCTAAGACTTCCCCACATCTTTAGATTAATATGAAGAAAGAAAAGAAGAAATATATTTGTATAGAAAATTTCCCCTTAAAACTGAAGGTCAGGGAAAATCAGCTGATGAAGTCCAAATATTTATTTAAAAAAAAACCTTTATTGGGATATAATATGCATTCCATAAAGAAATAATACCTAATTTGAATTTGCTTCCAAATCTGCCAGAGAGAGTTGATAAACATGTTTAAAAAGTAGTTTGAGATTTCCGAACCTTTTCTCTACCCAGCGTGTGATCTTGGGTGATGTTCCTGGGAAGACTGGCCTCCACTGATGTATGAGTAAACTGGCTCTGTGTGTGGAGCCTGGAGCTTCCAGCAGAGACTATCCTTGTGGCTGTAAGCTGGGGAACTTTGTCTTCACCCTCTGAAAATTTATATTTTTCAAAGAAACTTGTTTATCACTTGAGAAGCCTCTCATGGATTTCCAATTTGGGGCATGTAAATTTTTCCTACCAATGATACTTTATATTTCTGTTTTCCATTCAAAATCCGCTCCATTCCTGCTTAACCGAAAAATCAAGTCTCTCATTTAAAATGTCCAACAAGTCTTCACTGCCCAAGTAACTTCTGTCATTCCTCCATTTACCAAGCATTTGTCATTTTGAGCACCATCCTAGGTGATAAGGATACAGGAGTGAATCAGAAAAACAATGTCCCTGTTCCCCAAAAGTTTACATTTTACCAGGGCTAGAGAAAAAATGAGTAGATAAATAGGGTAAATTCAGACAGCGGTCAATGATACAAAGAAATGAAAGCAGGGTATTGGTGTAAGGTTGGTTGGTGGGGTTAATATAAATGGATGGTCAGGAGAAAATCTCTAGGAGCAGATGGTCATTCTCATTGAGACTGGAGTCCCACAGGGGAGTCAATCTTGTGAGAATTTGTTAGATGGGTATTCCAAGTAGAAGGCACAGCAAATGCCAAGCCAGAAGGAGAGACGTAGGAGCTTGGTGTACAATATGGTTTGGATATTTTGTTCCCTTCAAATCTCATGTTGAAATGTGATCCCCAGTGTTGGTAGAGGGCCTAGTGGGAAGCATTTGGGTCATGGGGGCAGATCCCTCATGAATGGCTTGGTGCTGTCCTTGCAGTAATGAGTGAATTCTCACTCTGAGTTCACGTGAGATCTGGTTGTTTAAAAGAGCCTGGTGCCTTCTCCTCTCTCGCTTGTTTTCTCTCTCTTACTATGTGATATACTGGCTCCCCCTTTGCCTTTTACCCTGACTGTAAGCTTCCTGAGGCCTCAGCAGAAGTTGAGCAGATGCTGGCACCAGGCTTGTATAGCCTGCAGAAGCATGAGCCAAAGAAAGAAACCTAATTTCTTTATAAATTATCCAGCCTCAGGTATTCCTTCATAGCAACACAAACAGTATGTTCCAAAAACTAAAGCCCTGTTGGTGGGGCTGTACTTCAGGAAGAGAGAGAGTGACCCGAGGTGAGGTCAGAGAGGCTGGAACCCGTGGAAGGGAATTTGAATTTATTCCACGTGCAGTGGGCAGCCAGCTGGGAGAGAGGTAGGGATATGATGTATTTATATTTAATTCATTTTATTCTAAGTGCTGGGTTTAAAATCTAGATCTCATGGGAGGAAGCTAGGAGATCATTTGGAGGTGATAATGATAGTGGCTAGTACTGGGATCATACAGCATTCTAATGGTTTCACACATGTTAATTCTTAACTTGATGCTTGCTTTATCTGTGTATCTGTCCTGTCCTCTGCTTTTTCTTTTTTTAAAAGTAGTCCTCATTGAATTGGCTAACCTAAAGTGATGATGGCTTTAAATCATTGAGTTAGAAATGTTCTTATAGAAAATATAATGCAGTCTTCTCATTTAAGAACTGAGGCAACAAGGTCAAGAGGGAAATCGGCAACATTTCTGAGTTTATACATGTAGTTAATGGCAGAGCCCAGAGCAGAACTTAGAACTCTCATTGATTGCATTTTCCACTAATGTACTGCCTGGTTTATATTCTCATACATTATACTCATTTTTGTGTTCAGTAATGTGAGGGGCAGATATCCTTTCAGATAGATTGGTCTTTGGGCAGAGATGCCTGAGCTAATAGAACAAGCTGGTGGAGTAGATCATTGTGTCAGTCCAAGGTGATCAAGTTGCCTGAGCAAGAGTGGCCGAGAGTCAGGAAATCAACAGGACTTTAAAAGGTCAGAGTGATGAAGACAGCAGATGGACAGAACTGTAGGGGGGGACATGCCAGGCAGGGAGCAGATGAACCTGAGACTGTCTGAGGGCATTGCAGGACATGCAGCAGATGGGCTGCGCTGGAATGTGGGGCGAGAAACACTGTCATTGACACTAATTACTCGTGATGGAGGTGCTTTGCAAAACATGGGGGAAAATGGCCTTATTTCATAGGACATTTACTGTAATGGCAGACAAGTTCACAACAGCTTTCTACATTAAATACACTAGATTGAGGGACCAGGGAAATATTTGCAGTTTGCTCTTCCCCTTTTCTAATACCTTGTTTGAGATGGAGATACTGATTAGGACACGCCACAGTGCCCGGCCAATGGTATTTCTTCTGAGTACTGAGCATTTTCCCAAATTAAAATTCCCTTTAAGAAGTAAAATATTCAGAGGTGAAACGATGTATAACAAAGCAGATGAGGTGGTTTTGTATCACAGATTAGCAGGTAAATCAGAAGAATGAGATGCGGGAAAGACATCAAAACTGTCACATCATCTCTGCTGGCACAGGTGAATACCTGTCCTTCCCAGAACAGAAGAAAGAAAGATGGTTATGTGTTAAATAAAAAGGACCTGGACAAATGAGTTTCAATAGAAAGGCTGTACATTTTGCCTCATCATAAAGTGCTAGGCATATAATTTAGCATTTTAAAACTCAAGAGATTTTTCAGCAGTAATTATGTGTCATACACAGTGCTGGGTTTTGGTGACACAAAACAGAGGAAGTCAGGATCCCAAAGCTCAAAGAGCTTACCGTTTAGTCAGACCACATGCAAGATGATTCTAACATAACTGCTATTGTGGAGGGAGGTAAAAATTGTTTTGGTCCCATGACGGATACACTTCTATGATAGTAGAGTAAGAAATTAAATAAAAATATTAAAGTCAACCATGTTCTACAGAAAAGTATACTGGCTAAGTGATATATTTGGAATAAAAGAGAGCGAGAAAGAGAGTTTCTCTTTTGATTACCTTTATTTTTTTTTTTTTTGGTCATGAATATACCTGGGTATGCAGTGGAGAGGGGGACATCTTCTCTCCTGGTTTCTGAAGCTGTATCACTTGGGTTCCAGAGTAGCAGAATACTAAATGCCAGCTGAGTGGTTTCCAGTGCATCTGAGTAGCTGGAGAGTTGGGTAAATTGAGTGTAGCGCATCATTTGTTTGTACGCTTTTTCATATGCTGTATATTTATAAGGCAGCAGGAATTACGGATTCTTGTTAGCCTTATTGTTTGCATTCTGTCCTCATAGCCAGTTCTTTCATCCCATTAATTTTTCTTCTGCTTCACTTCTTTTCCTCAAATTCTGCTATTTCCTTGCCACTGCCCCAAGGCCAAATTAAATTTGTCAAGAGTATTTTGTCATTCAGGTTCATAAACTTTGAATGCCAAACTGCAACTGTTTGGTTTTCACAATTTTCAGAAGCTTGTCTGGCTCTAAATTGGGATTTCTTATTTGGCTTCTGCCTTCTCCATTAGTCACTTTACCGTAATAAAAATTACAGAGTCCCCTTCAGCAGTCACATAAGCTACAATGTCACGTTCGTGAAAACAAATTAAAATTTTATCCTCATTGTCTCTCTTGCCCAACACACCAATATATAATTTTATTCCAGACTTGGAAAAAATAATTTAGTTGATTGATATAGCAATAAAGAGGCATTTCAGATCGACCAAGATAAAAAGCCTGACTAAACTGTCTTTGTTTCACGATAATCTTTCTTCTGAAGTTACCAAGACCTTAATTAAATGACTCAAGTATGGTACATAAAATTTGTTCTCTTAGCAGAACTTGTACTGATTGAAGGCTGTAACTGATTTGATAGAGCTTCTGTCTTAAAGTGTCATTTTGGTTTTGTGGAAACCATGGGAACCAATTTAGATGATTGTTTCTTGGTAGCTCTTGCTATTCCAGAGCTATATATGTCTTCTTGTGGATTCTCCCAGCAGCTGACCTGAGGACCACACTTGAGTTCAAGGAGTCTACTTGGAAAGCTCAGGGAAAGCCTGTAGGACATGGAGAAGTGACATAGGAAAAAGAAAACAGCCAATAAACAGAGAACTATTAAGGCAGCACTACAATGAGTGCCTAGAGCTGGGTTCTGAGGGCAGACACGGGGAAGCAAGGCAACACTCACACTTGAGGCATGAAGGAGGTAGGACAATTGCACACCTAGTCATAAGACATTGGTTGAAAACTGCCCTATCCCTGGGGATGTTAATACCTTGCAACTTCTGGCTTGCCACACAGTAGCACATCTTGGCAACTCACCTATTTATCATTCTAGGAAAAAATGACAGCTACCAGCAATTGCAAGTCAGCCTGATACCAGCACACAGAATGGACCCAACACTATGCATGAGTCATCTGCAATGTGTGTTGAAACGTTTGCCCAACTTTAGATTAATCTGAAGAACTGAAGAATAGAGAAAACAAAGTTAAACACTAAAAGCTTTACTCTCTTTTATAGTTCCACCTGTTCCTCTCATCAGTAGTCTAATCAAGAGATGTTAGTTCCTTCATCTTTCTACTCATGCTCTCTTGCACTGGAGCAAATCCTCAGTCAAGTGGTGAGCAAAACGAAGGAAACAAAGCTACCTGAATGATTCATAAACTGGAGAAACAGACCATGAAAAGCCAAGGATTGTCAGTACTGGCCTTTGCAACCAAGAAGGTGCTTTAGATGTTTCCGATGTATATGAGAACAAATCATTGAGTGCTTGTATCATGGTCATCGTTAATGTCACGCATTTCTTAGGCATCTCCATTTGGATATGACACTTTCAGACAGTATATAAAGCAAGGCAAACCAGTGTGCTCCTTTCCTCCTGGAATCTAAAATCAGAAACAGATACCGAAATGGATAGCGTAGTCCACAGTGCACAAAGTGAAATACGCATAAGGCCTATGAAGGTAAAGTGAATGAGGAAAGAAGCCAGGTGTAATAAGACAAATAGTAAGTGGCATTTAGCCTTGTAGTCAAGAATCTGATAGCAAGTGGTAGAGCCTTCAGTATAACGGAGAGCTTAAGCTTTGTCTAAAGTGAAAACATAACCATATAGGGATGCGCACCCAGTACACAGTACACACATAGATGTTCACGTGACATTGCCAAAAGCTTTAAATGAGAAGATAATTTATACACATTTAAAATACTCTGTGGCCCAGATCTGTTCAGGTGAAAAACAACAACAAAAACACATTTGCCAACCATCTACAACATATAGGTCAATTTGGCTGGAGGCCTCTGAGACAGGGAAATGTATGAATACCAGATGACCCATGGCCAAAGGTGGGGTCATGTATGTCTGTGTCTGTGTGCATGTGTGTGCATGAAAGACAGAAGGGGAGACAAAGAATCACCTGATGTGCTCACGATGAACATAAATATACACGTGCATTTATATTTGTGTCTATATGTTTATACATACATGTTATGGAAAACAATGAGCTAAGTATAGTTTCTGAGGTTATGGTTGGGGAGAACAGCAGAGATAACTCTTTGATACACTTTTGCTATTTTAATCATATTCTCACTTCAAGGTCACTCAGCCATTGCCACATCACAGATGACTTGCCTTTGTAAGACGAGATTGTTGCTGGAGGGATTTGCTTGGTGGATGGGTGAATTTGGAAAGAAATACATAATTGACTAGGGCTGGCATAAAATATATTTAAACTGCTCAGTTTGTAAGACAGAGAAAAGCATGAAGAGGTTTGTAAGGTCTTTGAATTGTAGCTTGAAAATGTAAGAAAGCCTGTATCGAGAATTCCTGGGTGCTGAGTCCTGAGATAGGTAGTGTATGTTATCTTATTTGATCCTTATAACAATCTTTTATGGTGTTAAGAAACCATTTTAGAGAAGGGAAAACACACTCCTTTACACGTATTTGTACAAGTTTAAACAACTTGTTCCACATTATATGAATATGAAGAATCAATACTAACATTCAAATACAGATTACCCTCTTAAAAGTATGTATACAATCTAGACATAAACTTTTCTAAGCAGTGAAAATGATCTACGTTTTTCTAAAAGCAGGAAAATCGGCATTAATTTGCATTGCTGTGTGGTAATCCTGTTTGAAATGCAGGTGGAAAGAGTTGCTGGATGCTGGAATCTTCAGCTGGAGCATGTGCTTTCATGATGCCTGAGCTAGCCTGAGTCTGCAGTAGTCCTATCCCATGTGTCTTATGTAGTCTTTCTAAAAGTGGAGCTCAATTTCAGAGTAAGGTGTTAATCCATCAACAAACATCTCTTGTGATTCAAAGCTGGCATCTGGAGTAGAGTAGGGTAGAAGGATCAATTCTACCCAACCCAGGACTCTATGACTAAGAATGACTGTCTCAGAGCAAACTCTGGTGGGGGCTGTGACCAGAAGGTGGGAGTTGATGTATGCCAGTGGATGGTAAATATGATCTACACCCAAAGCAGGGAAAGCTGGGATGGTGTGGAGGGAGCTGGGATAAGGAGATGGGTAGATTGGCAGAAGGGAAGCCTACGATCACAGAGACTCGTAGACCAGCAAACCTGCATCTCTGGAATACAGAGGCAGTAACAACACTCTTCACTTCTTGCTTCTCCAAGATCAAGCTCTTCTTCCTGCTTATATTTCTATTCTGTTGTCATAATTTTCCCAATAAATGCCTAGTTTTAACTTGAACTAGTCTGAGTAGTAAAAAGAACTAAATTGTTCTTTTCCTTGAAATAGAATGACCCCATCTAAGGGGACATTTTTTGGGGAAGTGTGATGTGAATCGATATCAAAGGCGTAATGATTCCCTTATTTGGACAAAGAAGAATAAGATGGGTCAATAATTACTTCTCATGACTTCATCAACTTCAGGAGACAAAAATCTCACTCAGACCTCAACCTAACAAGGAGGTGGTTGTTACCTGCCTTTGTTCTTGTCATTTTAGAATTAAATGAGAAAAGCTTGTTGAAGGTAGAATTTTAATGCTATATGGAAGCGTATTTCTCTGGGTTATTCATTTTTAATGCTAGGCCTTATTTATAGATGGGTGTAATGAGGACAGGGTATATGTCATTATTGAGGTCAGAGTTAATAACAGTGTATTCTGCAGTAGATTCTGTCAGCTCTCACTTCTTGATCCACTTGATTTTTCTTCCAAAGGTTTTAAAGAATCATCTTTACTTTTTGCTTCATGTCACATAACATTTTGTGTCTTTGAAGAGCAACATATAATTTAAAGATGTAATAGTGTTATTTGCAGTTATGCTGATTTTTATGTCTTAATCCTGTGTGTGTTAACACCTCTGCAGAGATGCTGCTGTAGCAGTAATTTCTATTTTCCTTCATCTGTCTGTGTGCACTAAGCTAGCAGATTGGATGAAGGTACTCCACGACTTAATAACTAATTGGAAAAGACATGGAAACCTATTTTAATTTACCAACAAATAAGTCAGACTGTTTTTTCCTCTCTCTGTCCATTCTTCCCTCCTTCCTTCCTTCCTTCTTCATTTTTTCTTTTTTCTTTTTTTTTTTTTTTTCAGACAAGGTGTTGCTCTGTCACCTTGGCTGGAGTGCCATGATGCAATTACAGCTCATGATGCCTGAAACCCCTAGGCTCAGGCAATCCTACCTTCTCAGCCTCTGGAGTAGATGGCACTACAGGCATGCACCACTGTGCCTGGCTAATTAAAAGAAAATTATTTGTAGAGATGCTGTCTTTCTTATGTTGTCCAGGCTAGTCTTGAACTCCTGGGCTCAAGCAATCCACCTGCCTAGGCCTCCCAAAGTGCTGGGATTACAGGCTTGAGTCAGTGCATCCAGCCAGACTTTTGTTTTTAACGTATGATTTAGAAACACACTAGAAACAGAAATTGGTGCTTTTAATAAAATAATTTAATTATTATTCAATCAATATTCATTGGGTACCCTTGGAAACAGCGTGTGGATGCCAAAACAAATATTTCTAGCAAATGCATAGAAGTATAAATAAATGATTGAGAGAGCTGCCGTTTAATTTTACTGATGAAATATTGCACTCTCTCTGATGTTGGACTAAATGGAAAACACTTAAAAACTGCTGTGGAGTACAGTGATTGGAGAGTGGGTTATCTTTATGGAAAGCATTTTCAAAGCAGTAATGGATATTTTTTCTTAAATACATATTGCCAAAAATGTAGAACACTATTTTGTCTACCCTTTATCCTTGGATAAAGTGTAGATAATGTAATTGATACCTCTTTGCATCCTGGATTTTCTTACATTACCACCAAATTAGTCCCAATAACATGAAGGATTATTATAAAGTTGAGGAATAAAATACATTGTGCTGACTCTGTATCAAGCTGAAAATATTCCCTGGTGTAGGAAACCACTCCTCTTTTCTTTGCCCCCTTTCTTTCCTTTAATCTACTCCTTGCGCTCCTTTTTCTTCCCTTTCATCTTTAGTTGAAATCCTACTTAAAATGAACTTGTTTCATTGACATTTACTTTATTCTTCTAAAATTAGGGTGCAAATATAAGACAACATCTATGTGCTGCGGAGATTAGTTTCATTGGGGATTAAAGAATAAAATATTTTAAACAGGTTTTGTGCTTGATTTTGTATGGATACTGTCATATCCTAGAAAGGATGGAGATAGTATTTTTAAACTAGTACACCAAATGGGTGTGTTTCTTTTTAGATTATCTTCCTCTATTGATGTTCAACTTCATTCATATTGGAAAGTTGAAAGCAGGAGCGTAAGTGCCGCCAGAAGTGGGAAGAGGATGTGATAAAGCCCTTAGGCTTCTGATAACAGAAGCATAGAGGTGGAGGAAACTCAGGTGGTAAAAGCAAGCTGTCTGATTCTTGTGTCCTAGTTTCCTCCCTCCAGTTATTGCAAAGTGAAAACAAATGCCTAGTCATAGAGAGGGAATGAGTTAATGACTCCTTGCCTAGTCTGGTTGATTTATGTCATGGAAGTGATTCAGAGGGCTTCTTGTGACCTTCTGGAGGTACAGAAGGAAACTGAGCTCAAAGCTTGGGACCCTACACACGGGCCTTAGGGAGCTCAGCTTAAGCCAGTCAAGCGGGAGGACATGGCTAAGACACAAAGAGTTCCTCATGCTACCAAGGGCAAAGGCAAGGCAGAGTGAGCAAGGGAAGATAACCTGGCCTAGACTAAGAGAAAAAGCCCAGAATTCAGTAGTCACACTGTAGCAGACAACTGAGCAAGATGCTTGGGACAGGATTAGACCAGCTGGAGACACTGACCACAGACCCACTGAAAAAATCTGAGACCTCACTCAACGCCATGGCCCCATCCAAGCTTTTTGCTACTCTTAGGATGCCATTCTGGGGAGAGGAAGCATTGGGAACCTTGAAAGCCTATAATTTATCCTTAAAAGGAAGAGGTTACCTCTTAAAGTATTCCTATCAATGGAAAGAGACTAAATTAAGGCCAAAGAAAAAAGAAAAGATAAGACTCCTTTATTAGCAAATTTAAGTTTTTTTCCCCTTGGTTTTCACTAGGTAGAAATATGCTTTTCTGGCCATTTTAGTGCAACATGTACAAATTTCAACCCACTACTCACACTTAAATGGGTAAGGATGGCTGCTGTTTTGCTCCTTATCTCATCTGTGGGAGGAAGGGGGAGGGCACTCCTAATGGCAGAGGCTGGACGATCTTTATAAAGTTTTACTGAGGAATTAGACTTTTAGTATGAAGCTTCACAGTATCAAGTTATGTGGCATATTGGACTTCACAAGCACCCTTTTGAAAATGACAGACA
Organism: Macaca thibetana thibetana; assembly: GCF_024542745.1. NCBI lineage: Eukaryota > Metazoa > Chordata > Mammalia > Primates > Cercopithecidae > Macaca > Macaca thibetana. The sequence goes on along the minus strand of NC_065589.1, from coordinate 106,346,392 downwards.
GTATTTGCTAGCTGTAGAATGGAGAATGTCCTCTTAGATGTGCATAGTTGTTTTCTTTCATTTCATACTTAGATCACACAAGAATACTGCTGCTGGTGGTTTCTTTCTGGATAATAGTAACTTCAGATATCAGGTTCTCAAGTTTGGAGTCTAAAGTTGTTTCAAGAGGCAGAAACATAAGCTTGAGAAGTTTAAAAACATACTTGGTGATTGGGGAGATAAATAATTAGTGGCATGCTTTTTATCATCTGCTGTTTTATGCTCCTTGAATACCCAACACACACACACACACACACACACACACACACACACACACACCCCAGCTTTCTTTTTATCCAAGTCTTAAGCATGAGCGAAGATCTTGTTCAAGTTTCACCTCCTTGTTGAAGTCTTAGCCGTTCAGTCCCATCTCTTCCTTCCTTTCAACATCTATTTTATGTATTCCTTATTTAAGGACCTAATTGTATTTTGCCTACAGAGTTCTCAACAGTTTTATGAGAGAGTAATGTTTCCTCAGAAAAGATTATAAACCCCAAGTAGATAGTAACCATGGTTTTTGATCTTACCCTACTTTTCTGGCACAAAAGAGATAAGTAATACTTGCTAACTGCAATGAAAGCCATACAGCTACCCCTAATAAACAGCAAATACTTTTAGAAATTCCTGGTGAATCCTTTTATCTACCTTTGCTAGGATTCTTTCATGTTTAGTAAAAGGCAGAATGTGATGAACCTGTGTGTTGACTGAAAAAGAAGGAAAGCTAGGAAGGTTTTAGGTAAACGTAATGTAGGGTGATAGATTTAAATTAGAGATCTTGTTATTTTTTTTCAAGCGTGATATTGATTTTAACTTATCCCTTTTGTGTATCAATATGAACTTGGCTGAAGTGACCCTCGAAATTTTTAAAAATTATGGCAGCAGGTAAGGGATTAATAATTTACCGCTTCTAAAAGTCTGTTTGCCTATCCTCCTAGCATATGATTTTGGCATCTGTCTCACCAGCAAACTGCTATGAATCTGCAGCATTGTGAGGAGAAACTCACAATATTTAAGAAATATGAACATACTGTTTAGATTACATTTTTTCAAATATTACACCTCCCCGTTAATGTCTGACTAAAGCCCAGCTGGAAAGTAATTTTGGTATAGTAGAAGTTGTAAGCCAATTTATATTTTTCAAGTTTTTGCTTCAAGGCTCAGTCAAGAGAATCCCTGCTGTGCTAACGTGTTCAATTTGGCGCGTTTTGGAAATGGATGGAGAGCAGTTAGGGTTCCAAATTTAATTGTTTGAAATATTCCAGGCATTTTAGGGTAGATTCCAATTCCAATGGAAGAATTTCATTAGACAGTTCTACCTTAAGACAAATTACACTTCCTATCTTTTCATAAATTCCAGCAGGAATGTATAATGGAAGAGACTGGCTATCAGTTTGTCTCTGGCATGGGGAGGAGGGTTCCTCATTTCATGAGGCTGAACAAACACACACAGAGTTAGGATATAATTGACAAGAGAAGTTCAGTTGCTCTTGTGCTCTGAAACAGAGCAGCAATGTTAACTGAGTCCCTCCTCCTTCACTGTTTTTCCCCTAGGTTGAGGAAACCCTGCTTAACTTTTCAGAATTTAAGGGGACTGAATTTTATGTAATCTAGAAATTGTAGATTTCCTATCACTCAGAATTTAACTGGGAAGCTGTGTTGACATCATAGAACCTACAGTGTCTTAAAGTCTTTTAATGCTTAATCTCATTAAAAGATGACATAATTTAATATGCATCATAATTGTGATTGCATAAATATCTTTAGCATTAAGAAGGAAGACGGATACTATGGGGTTGATTATCAACACTGTTATTACGTTCTTAGTGTACTCCTGAAACCATTTGGTAATGCACCCATAATTTATTTTTATTATATATTTTGGAAGCATTGTTATAGGTTAATTGGCTCTATATTTTACAAGTTTGCATCACTAATACTAATAAAAATCTGTTTATATTGTTCTTTTGGGAATCTGATTGCATTAAGGAATGATTAGTCTTAATTAAGTTCTGTAGTCTGTACTAATTACAATCAAATAAGACTTCACATAAAAGTGTGAAATTAAGCCAAAGTAAATGCATTTTTGATCATTAATTAGACAACTACCAGTCATACCTTTGCAGATGTTTTTATTATATTTTTTATTTTTAGTAACTAGAAGGAAACCTCACCTATAAGCCATTGCATTTCAAAAGGATGCCTCTCATAGTTGTAACAGAAGCCATTTGGTTAATTATAAATTTGGGTAATGTTTGCTTGTTTTACTCTCATGAGAACTAAAGTGTCCTTAGCTGTTACTTATCCACCCTCCAGGTAACAATATTATGTTTACATTACAGAATAAACATAGGAGGCTGAAGGTTTTAAGAGCATGTGTTCTTTTATATTGCCTCATTTAACTTTTATGCATTGCAGTTTTTTTCATGTTTTACGCTTCCCTGATTTCTTTTTAATGCTATAGATTCATTGGGACCATCCTGCGTGAGACGATAATGATACTTCTATCTGTACTTCCCCGGTGTGGTGGTGACTGATGAGGAGTTTTCTTTGCCCTTAACATCTGAGTTTTAATACTCTTGCATACAAGAAGCACTGAATTCTGTGTATAATGAAGAAACTATAAACAGAATAAAATCACAATTTCTGGCCACGCACATCTTTTTCTGTCCTCTCATAGGAAGCACTAAATGATATTGTGCCTTCACAATATAACACAACCTGGTTCTTGATGTAAGGAAGGGTTCAATCAGTGTTTGCTGAGATGATAATTATTATTAGGATTGCCTTGCATTTGGTACTTCTGGAAGTCCAATTTTAGACCAATTAATTGGTTTTGAGCTTAGGAGGAAAAACGTTTTACATCAGAATTCTCCAACAGTTTTATTTCCTGTTCTACATTTATCCTGCTTGGAGATGCTTCAAGTGTGACAACTAAAACACTTACAGAAGCCAAACTTTCTGGTCTGATGCAATGACCATGAAATGCCCATTTTGATGCAGTGCTAAAAGCTCCAATTCAGAAATATGTTCAAATCTTTGACCATTTATCTATGTTTAGCTTCAACCCACTTTTTCTAAACCACCTACTCATTCATTTTCTCACAACCAGTCACTTTTCTCCTCTATTTATCAACCCAAGAGCTGTTTTACTACTTTTCTGACTTTTAATTGCATTTCACTTTCTTTGTTCTTTTTTGTTCAAAATTTTTTCTTTTTTCTTGTAAAAATACTTTTGCTTACTCTTCAAAAAGTGTATTCATCATTTTATTCCTGTGTATTTTCCTTTTTTCAGCTGAGCTATTGATCTCTAAGACCCTATTCTCTTTTCTATCTCATTGCTCTTATTTCTCTCTGAGTCCATATTCCAGCAAGAAGGTGTGACTTTTACCTTCCACGTATGACTGTTTTCTTTCTAGCTCTGGGGTTTGTACACGATTTTTGCATTGCCTAATATTCCTCTTTGACAGTTTGTCAATAATCTATTCATCTCCCCTCCTTGAAGTTCCACCTCAGAATTATTTTCTTTCAAGAATCTTTTACATCTAGAGTATGGGGTATATCTCCTCATTGGTGCTCCTCTAAAATCATAGACTACTCTAAGTACCACTGGGATCACATAGTAAACCTCCTCATGTTACAGATGAGAAAATAGATCCAGACTGGGTCACCTGAGCTGCCCAAGATTACGAGATCCTTCAGGAGAAGAATAGGGGACTAGGAACTGGGTGATTCCAAACCCCATGCTGTTTCCCTTGTACCTGCTGTATCCTAGCATTCCAAAGTAGATTTCCCCTTTGGTATCTTATAAGGTTTTAAAAACTTCCTTCATGTAAGAGGCTCTTTTCCCCCTCAGTTATTTTATGAAATCTTAGAAGACAGAGGTCACACCTCTTTGCTTTTATTCTCTGTTTTCTATCATCCTCCATAACATCTAACACAAATTGGATTCTTAACAGGGGCTAACTAACTGTTGTTAAATATCCTTGTCTATATTCCTCTAGCATTTGAATTTTCTGTGTCTTGTCTTAACCTGTAAGTATATCACTGTTTCCCTTTTTCCCCTTTTTTTGGCCTTATCTTTCCCTACTTCTCATTACTTTAAAAATTATATTTCCCCATATCATATTAATTCTCCATTTGATGCACAGATTTTTTTCTTATACTTCTCATACCAACTAGATTTCAGTTAAAGATAGATGATAAAATGAGATAAATTGGTGGGAAGCTAAAACCAATACCAGGAGGGTCAGTGATTGTTGGAGTCACTGAGCATTTTATGGTGTCTGAATAAATTAACCCTGCATATACTAACTCAAGTCTTTTATCCAGTTGACTGCAGTTACATCGTGAATTTTTCAAATGTTTGACACGTCTCTGGGGAGTCTCTTTATTTGGTTTGTAAGTCAGGTAATAAGAGTATGATGACCTACCTCATGAGAAGAGTTGAACGAGAGGCTGTGTTCTTGTGCTGATGGAATGGGAAGGCCACACATGGCTTTTAAAAAATGTGTGGCATACAAAAACTCAGAGGCATATTTTGATTGTTTCAGAGACCTGCTCCTTTACAACAGTCTTGAAAGGAGGTTGAAAGCTTTGCTAAGAAAAATAGAAAGAGCATTCTAAGAACGAAAAAAGGTGTGATTAACTGCTCAGAGGGAGAGAGGAAGCAGGTTACTGTATTTTTTCTGCCTTCAACAGAAAGTAGAGATAGGATTATAGAGATGAGAGGAGTGTAGGAGTATAACAATAGAAGAGTTGCTCAAATATTTGAAGTCAGTGACCAGAAATCTCTCATTTGAAATAAAGAGGAAATACATGGCATGGCAGTATTGTGAAATATAATGTAAGATTATTACATTTCATGTAATGATCCCGAGATGCAAAATCATTGCATGAGATGCAAAATCATTCAGAAAAATGGTCTCTTCTGTTGTAGCACTGGAAAGATTCTGACTTCATTTGGATCTCTTTACAGCAGCTTCTCCAGAAGTCATTCTCCTAGCCAAGACTTCTTATAAGCATCTATTTACTGTGTACCTATCTGTGTTAGGCCTCTCCATGCATTTGCCAGCTCTTCAGTCATCACAGCTAATCCTTAGGTGAAAGGTATCAGTTCCAACTTACAGGTAAAGGAAAAAGAGTCATAAAGCATTGAAGTAAGTAACAAGCCCATAATTAAGCAATAAATGTGGTATATCCAGGATTCAAACCTGACATTTATCAGACTTTACAGCCTTTTGTTTTTTCTGTACTATGTTACTCTTTGGTGCTAAAAATGTTATATAGATTTTGTGGATTTTAATCACAAAACCCAAACCTATCTTTTCTCTTCCATGGGTACCTAAGAAGTGCCCTCCACCCTCCCGTTGCTTCCTAAAGGAAACGAGCCTTAAGCTGCAATTCTAATGTTGCCTTAGTGTCTTATTGTGAAAAGATAGAAAAAGTATCTGGGAAAATCAACATTAATTGATACTTGTCTATGAAATTATTTTCTTCGTCAGTCAAAAGAAAAAGTGGCATTATATAAGGGTATAAATATGGCATTCTGTAAAATGAGAAGTATATGCATTTATACATTATAGATAGGGCTACTGACCTTCATCCACCTTCATCCTCCTTCCCATGACCCAGTGTGTGTGCACATGTGCATACACACACAAACACAAACTTATTCCAGGGGAACTGTTATAAGGTTACATGACTACAGCTATTCTTTTTACAAAATCACATTAGTTCTTCTTATGGAAACAAATTTTTATTACTTATGGGTTCATGGTTACCAATGTCTTTCAATGTGCCTCCTATGATGGATTTTTCAAAAGGCAGTGAAATACAAAAATACAAATACATCTCACTGGGAAAACTGCTTATCGGACTCAGGTAATTTGTCTTTCAAGAAAATTATGGTCCGATACCGGACCTTCAAGAGATCTATTTTTAAACTCCCAATGACAGTCTGTGTGTGTTTGGATAAATGTTATGATGTTGATGCCATCTCAAATAATGGTAAAATAATCAGATAGCTATTGGACATTTTATTGGACCCAAATATTCGACTAAAATATCTTGTTTCCTTGTGAATATTTACTCTTAACACTCTGTGGTCTTCATTTTGTTAGATTTGTAGTGATTTGAAATATACTCATTAATTCACTGCGTTTTTATTATAAAATATATTTTACTTTCCTTAGATTGCTTCTGTTCTAAATAGCTGTGAAGAGGCAAACTATTGTATTGCACTACTATTTATTTTGAAGTTGAATATCATATAAAAGTAACATTTACTCATGCATGAGTGCATTTTGTAACTTTTCTTACATTTTGAAAAATAATTTTATAAAATAAACATAGTCTTATTAAATAAATGCTACTGCTCTGAAAATCCTAATGAAATATGTATATGCACTATGTAGCAGAAGAGAGTCTATTCTGCCAGTCCTTTAAAGCATTATTCAATATAAACCAGAAGAACTAAAATGTTGTCAGACTTTTTCAATGAAAATGTGATTTCAGTGCTCAGCCAACTTTTTTTACCCATAATTTTCTTCTTGAGCCACCAAATGTTTACGAACAAGTCAGCTGGAGGAGTTGAAAGGTTCTGAAATCTGCCAAAGCATGTCAGTTGTTTTATGTTTAAATTCCCTAAAGAAAAGAAATGTAGGATATAATACAGAAAATATCATCTGCTACCTTTTCTCCCCAGGGCAATAGCTCTGCTTTGCCATCAGTGAAACGGCCTATCCTTTACTTTGTTTGACTGGCACCTTGTGACTTTCATGTCAGTGGAGTTGGAGTTGTGAGATCTTTAATGTGTATAGCTCAGACTGTGTATGTTGGCATTACTGCAGGAAGAAATTGAGATATCTTAACAGAAGTGATTGTATACCTGTATTGTTGGCTACTCTGTCATAATTACTTCTGCAGTTGCCAAGTTTCGTGAATTTAAAGTTAGCCTATTAATTTGGCTTCTATTGTAGAGAAAAATCTAGGCTTTTCAATTATACAAAGAAAAGGAAGAAAAGCTTATTTTTTCTAAATTCTTTTGTGTGTATTACAAATAGCAGAATCGTGTTGTATTGTTAGCTGAAATTTCACCTTCTAAAGATTTCATTTCTGTCTCTGCCTTAAAATGAAATGAAAAATAATAAGTCATTGACTTACATTACATAGTTTTGGGTGTTACTGGATTGGAGGGAAAACTCATTTAACATTTTAGGTGTATATGTGCATATACGTATGTGTCTGTGTATCCCATATTTATATAAATTATGCTTATTATATCTTTTCAAATTATTAAGAGGAATACCCTCAACTAATGACAAGGCTGAAAGGAAAACCATTTTCACACCTTTAAATACTAAAGCAATAAGAACTACCTCAAAAAATTTGTGACCGGAAATTCCATCTGAGCTGTTTTAATAAATACATGTAGGTTGTATATGAAAAGCATATACATTTGACTGTGACATGGCCTGGAATTTATGTACAGGAGGTTAAAGGACTCATCTGATAATCCTCATTCTACTGGTTTGCTTGACAAGTCTGTTCTATACTGCCTGTTCACACTCCATTATCAATGCAGAGAATAAATGCCACCAACTCCCCCAGTTTCTTTTAGAAATAAGCAAGATATAGCTAAATAACTAAATATTTAGCTCAGCCCAAGTTAACACTGCACTGCAACACATTTGAATTAATTGAATATCGTATATCTCATTTCCTATTTGTTAAACGTTTTACACTTGACGAAGTGCTTTCATATGAAAATGCTCTCCATGCTAAGGGGCACATTTTACATTTTCTTGATATTTTCTATAGCCATACAGTTTTGAAAGATTTCTCATTATTTCATGGATTTGAATATTTTTGAACCAGCACTCATGTTGGACACTACTCATGTTGGAAACTGTGAGGTCAAAAACTGACCTATAAAAAATTTAAAGAGAATTTTTAATGATAACAATGTGCGTTTTACTGAAATCAGTATTGCTCAACACATTTCTTCCTAGCTGTGTAGAAGACAAGCAAATTAATATTAGAGTCATCTTAGTTTTGAAGGTATTGCATTTAAATATACTAGGGTAACTAAAAGCTTTTCCATGTGACATCATTGCGTATGACTAATAGAGGGGTTTGAATGCAAACAGACATTCCTGAGTGTAAATGTGTAGGCTGTCTCAGACCTAAGATAGGAAATATTCGTGTTGTAAAAGTGGGCACTAGTGAATGGAGCTAGAGTTAAACCAGATATTTGTCACTTTAAGGGAGAGGTTTTGTGGGCAGCTTAAATTATGCCTGTGAATATTTAGATGGCTAAATGTACACTGATTATCCACAGGGATGTTAAAATTACACCATAAAGCATTTTAGCAATTAAAAGTTTCCTGCAGATTTGAATCACATTAACGCTAATAGAGATAGATGACCATCTAATGGAGAAATAAAGGCAGAAGCTATATGGAAAAGACTAGAGGTGCCCAGTTTAATGTATTTTCATATCAGAAAGTAAACAACTTGTGGAAAAAGTACAAGCTGATGGAAGATGGCTTGTAAAATTTGAATTGGTGAGTGACAAATGAAGTTTCTGGCCTTGTCAGATCTTGAATTCTGTAGTTGGACCATTGATTGTTGCAAAGGCACAACACAACGAGCTAAGAATTGCAGAGAGACACTTGTGTCATTTTGGTAGCATAAAAAAAGAGATTAAGGCATACACAGAAATTAAGGTATGCAACAGTAATGTTTCTATAGAGACTATATTGCCAATGGAAAACTCAGAGAAGTCTGTATGATGAATTCACTAGACCAGCAGTCTTTTTATTTAACCACGAGTCACCTAAATACCACTTTAATTCCAGGTCAATTGATGTTGTCATTAGTTCTTTTAATATCTGTAAAACAAATATCCATTATAAAACATGGAAAAATATGTGGACCACCTTTATGAACATGATTGATACTAGTTGGCTTGGTTTCAGCAGTGGTTAGTTGAGGGAGTCAGCTATCCAGATAAATTTGATGTGATGTCAAAGCTATAAGACTTCACAGTTTCATATCTAATCTATTATCTACTAGCAAAGGCATGAAAAGTGTTGTATAATATTCTAGGTTGGACTGGATCAGAAAAATACCCTCTGGCCAAAATTTCCATTTGCAACAGAAAGTGAAAAGCCCTTTCTACATTCTACGCTCTTTGCAGTGCATTGTTAAATGGTATAATGATAGAGGAGTGGGTGGAAATGCATCTTAATGAGCATGTCCTCTGGCAGACAGTCAGTTGAACATGTGGAAACAAATTGATTTAAGAAGCCCCTTTTGAAAAAATTAAATAAAAATAAGAAGGAAATCACTTTTAACTAAAGGGGAACTATAAAACAAGTCATTCAACCCTAAGGGTACATTGTGTCTTTAGATGTCATCCAGGAAAATGTCTTCATTACCTGTTAGGAAAATTGAATTTATGACCTATTGGGCAACCTGAAGTGGTTGGTATAGTACTTTAGTTAACCAGGTAGAAGTAAGCTCTCTTATCATAAGATTAATTTTGACTATACTGTTTTATGTGGCTGATTTCTCTGGGATTTGTGTGTGTGTGTTTCAATGTAAAGAGATAAAACTCCTATTTTTTATAAGAGCTTATCTTATAGATACCCTTATATTTGCATGGGCATCACAATTTGTGGAACATTTTTATTTTACATAAATGTGGAGAGTATAATAAAAAAAATCTCTTGCTTATGAAGGAGATACTGCCAGTTCATAAATTGTGCCTGTTGTAATCCACTAGAGATTAAGTGACCTTAAAGTGTTTTCTTTTTCTTTTTTCATTTTTGAATGAAGTCCCCACATACATATATAAACTACATGTAATTTCTATTATTTGAAACATCAGCTTGGTCGGTTCTATAAAAGTTGACATACGAATGCTTCGACAGTCTCTAAACCTAACCTGCCACGTGGGGCTCTTTTGTTCTTCTGCAGACAGAACGGAACAGAATAAATTAAAAATCACTGGGAGTAAATTCACTAACTCTTTGAGGCTTTGTGATATCTGGCAGCAACACTTAAAATATAGATTAATTTTGACATAAGATTGATATTGAGTGTCAGAGAGTGAGGGTGGGAAAGCATAGTTTGCCTCTGGTGACTCTTTCAGGAGTTGCTTCCCGTGTGTTACTAAGATATCTTAGACACTGTTCACAGTAGGGCTTATCATATACTATTGTCATTATTTGCCAGGCTTGAGTCATTGAAGGCAGGAATTCTTTCTTTGTGGTTTTAGGTCTACAGCAGTGTTTCTCAATCTTGGGATCATTGATTCTTTGAACCAGATAATTCTTTGTGGTGGAAAGCTGTTTCATGCTTATAGTATGTTTAACAGCGTATCTGGTCTCTACCCAATAGAAGCCAGAAAAACCTCCTCCCGCATTCATGTTGTATTAGTCTGTTTTCATGCTGCTAATAAAGACATACCCAACACTGGGTAATTTATAAAGAAGTAGACGTTTAATGGACTCACAGTTCCACATGGCTGGGGAGGCCTCACCATCATGGTGGAAGGGGAAAGGCACGTCTTACATCGTGGCAGACAAGAGAGAATGAAAACCAAGCAAAAAGAGAACCCCTTGTAAAACTATCAGGTCTCGTGAGACTTACGAGTTACCATGAGGATGGTATGGGGGAAACCACTCCCATAATTCAATTATATTCCACTGGGTCCCTCCCACAACGTGTAGGAATTATGGGGGGCTACAATTCAAGATGAGATTTGGGTGGGGACACAGCCAAACCATATCACATGTCAATCAAAAATGTCTCCAGACATTGCCAAATGTTCCCTGAGGGAAGAGCTGTATGTCTGCCACACAATTGACAATTCATAAACATTTCCTTAAGATACACATGCAGCTAATGCTGCAGCATAAAACAATAACACCTTTATCAGAGAATCTAGAAGGTTGTTCTTACCTAATTCTGAATTAAATGCGGGTGATTTTTCCTTCTTCTTCTACCCTCACCCCCTCCCATCCTTCCCAGACCTAAGCTTGAGGTCTTGTAACTATGCAATTCTGGCCTAGCACTGACAAAAGGTCATCTTGCTGTGTAGACATCTTCAATTCATTTTGATTTGAGGACATGTGTTGTCCATTACAATGAGATACAGAATCATGCACAGAAACCCTCACAATCAGCAACAGTGGAAGAAACTAGATGTTGGCACAGTGAAGATAAGGCTGCTACTTCAGTTATGTGTGTCTTTCTAAAATAATAACACTATATTCTTCATATCTAAGCAGTCAGTATAGTTGTAAAAGAATCTCACCTCTACCTCTCAACTAGATGACTTGGAACAATTCTGTTAAGTTCCATGACTTGCTCTTTTCTTACTAATAAAATAACAGTAATATCTACCTCCCCTGACACTGTTATGGGTCTCTGCTATGTTCCACCATCTTTTCTATATTGGAAGACTTATCACACTTGGTTGTAATTATTGTTTCCATTGCCTGCCACTCGGGCTGGCCTGTAAGGTGTGTAAGGGGCAGGCTCATACTGTCTGTTACCATAGTCTCTGCTGTAGTGGCCACACACGTTATTTCTCAGAGAAATGCAAGTGTTTTCTACTAGTGTACACTGTACAAATGTGATCATCATCTATTTGTTCTGTAAATATTACTGAATGCCTACTTTTCAAAGCCCAGCTGAGGAGCTCTCTAGACCCAGGAATACAGTAGGTAATAGATGAGACAAAGTTCCTGCCCTCATGGAGCTTGTATTCTAGTGGGCCAAGACTTCAATAAGAATTAAAATATCAATCAGTCTCTCTCACTATCTAATTTCAGGTAGTGGTGACTAAGTGCTATGAAAAAATATATAGCACAGTGGGATGAGAGTGATGAAGAGTGGCAGGGAGAGGCCCCTCAGGAGGTAATTAACATAATTTTTATCATTATCATGATTAACATTATCAAGGTGATGTTATTAGCCTTTCATTAGTAGAACTCGTTATTTGATTTATCTTCCTGATAGTGATTCTGAACTATTTACATTATCTGACCTACTTCCCCTTCACATCAACAGGAGTAAGTATATGACTTTCCAGAGCTGAGGGTAGATCATTTTGCTTTGTAATAGAGATTTTGACAATGCAGTGGATCAAACCTGTGGGCTTAATTCAGCCATTCTGCACTTGAGGCCATCTGTAAGGAGGTTTTACCCCTGAAACTTTATATTCCATTTGTTTCCTAAACAGCTCCCTCTTTCCTTTTTATGTTTTTCAGGTAGTATAAAGAAAGCCAATTTGGTGAGTTATTTCAAATCCTGTTTTAAGCTCTTCTTATAGGAGGGTTTCTGAAACTTAGCTGTTTTGACATTTTGACCTTGATAATTCTAAGTTTTGGGGACTGTTCTGTGCATTGTAAGATGTTTAGTGGCATCTCTGACCTGCACCCACTAGATGCTCATTTCCAGTTGTAACAATAAAAAATGTCCCCCGACATTGCCAAATGTCTCTTGGGGACAAGATAGGCCCTGGCTGAAAAGCACTGCCTCACGGGAAGCTTCTCCATCTTTCCAACTCTGGTGCACTGTGTCTCCGGTAGGTGCTTCTTCTGGACTCACTGGTGTTTGCTTGTGCAGCATCACAAGCTCCTTTTCCCTGTCCAATGATCTGAATCCCATCCATCCTTCAAGACCCAGCTAGGGCCACATCTACTGCATACAGTCTTCTCTAAGCACTAGAGTCTGTTCCATCTCTTCTATTTCTGAATTCTTATTGTGTTTCTTTTGTTTGGTCACTACCATCTTCATCTATTAGCTGAACCCATCACTATTTGTTAAAATGATTGCATTTTATTATCTCTACTAGATTATAAATTCTTCGAAAGGAGAAACCATGCTTTAGTCACCTCTGCATCTTCGTAGACCACATAAAAAGTACTTGGAATAAGGACACTCATTAAGTAATGGGTTGAATTTAGCATCAGCAATCCTATTCACAAAAAATCCACCAACAACCCCATCCTCAATCAGGTGAAGTGGTAACACAAACAGTATGATCTTCATAACAATCATTTTAGAAAATTATATTTTTATAAACATCTTCTACAATTGAATTGTAACTAATACCACAGAGGTTCAGTACTGATGGAACTGATTATTGGTGGAACTGAGTTTATAGAACTAATTTTTCTGAAAGAAATTTTCAATCTAGGGCGATCCAGAGTTTGGGGAGTCCGATCACTTTAAAAATATGGTCTTCTGCTTCATCAACAATACTCCACCTGATTGCTAGCTCCTTATGCGAAAGATGGTTACATAACCACTTAAAATCCTGAGCTTGATCTTTTTTGGTAGCAAGCTCTTTTGAGGACAGTGTATGGAAAGATGCATCCAATCGCATAAATCTAAAGTGTTTCATTCCAGAAGTGAATGGTTTGGTTTAACTCTTGCAGGGAAGTTTAAAAGCTTCATGGAGAAGAGTACACATTCAATTCTTTTTTTGTCCAAATACAACTTATTATTCAGATTGTATCTAGTTGTTCAGCAAGTTCAGTGCTCATGTGACATTCAGGCAATTATTGAATGTCTGAGAACCAAACTCGAGGTCCTTTTAATGACATTTGAGAAATGTAGGACAATTCAAACTCGAGGTCCTTTTAATGACATTTGAGAAAGGTAGGACAATCACAGCTTTCACATCACATGTGGGCAGCTCTGGTTTTCCAGTGTGTTCACTCCACTTCGCATGGAGAGTCATCCTACTTTTATTTGTGCTTTTAACAGAGTGCTTAAGAATTTTTGAAACATGAACTTATACTCTGTCAAAAATAAACTTTCTAAATTAGTAAAGCTAATTTGATTTTTTCCGAATATGTCTCTGGACAACTGGACGGAAACTACCTGGGGTATAGACTTACCTGAGAAATGCCCATATGTTGAGAAATTCATGCATCAAACTCCATACCTACTGAAATACTTTCATCTTAGCCACTCAAGACAACTCAATGAAATGAATGTTTATTTTTTTTCAGGTTAACGAAACTATGGGTTTATTTGAAAAATATGTAAAATCAATTACTTTTAATTCTGTAAAATGTATGAATAACTTTTAGAATAAATACATGTGTTAAAGTTTAAATGCAGACTTCCACTTCTGGCCTAGATTGAGTAACAGGGACTGGCTTACTCTCTTAGCTGAAACAATCAAACAAATTGACAAAATATATGAAACAATAGGTTTGAAAGACACTGGATATCAGGCAAAGAAGGATGGTGATCCCTGAGAGATGTAATGAGGTGAGTGCTACAGCTGCCCCAGTTTGGAGAGTTTCCAACTCACAGCACAAAGAAAGGGGAACCCAGGTAGACCCAGGCCAACTTCACAAGTTCAGAATAAAGAGCCGAGAGTCTGGGGAGATCAAGGTTGCTAGAGTTCGTAGGATAGGATACGAGAAAGGAGAGAACTGCACAGAGAGAGGAAGTTCCAGAGGTGGGCAGAGGGTTCCCAGTTGAGTGAAATGAACACTTATTAAATTATTTGTGAGGGTCCAAAGGCTATAACATGTTGAGTATTTTCTGTACTAGCTATTCTACATGTAGCAAATGAATCCTGAACACCACCTTTAGTGAGATTTCACTGCACAGAATTCCCTTTTGGGGTGCCTACCAATCGCCTGATCCTTCTGTAAAACCCATTCTCCACTCCCTACACTCTTCCCTGCCTCAAGGAGGGTTCTCAGAGCCAGGCCGGTGTGTGTGACCTGCCTCCTCTGGGGCAGAACTGGGCCCACCAGGTGACTTCCTAGGAATTAGAAATTAAGATTTATAGAGTAAGTGCTGAAATATAAGCCTGGGGTTTAAGGGGAGCCACAGCAGTCCATTACATTCATGTTGGGGAAGCAGAGGATGTGGAGGCAGATATAAAACAGGTGGAGAGATGCAGCCAGTGGGAGAGCGGTTGCTTCCCACAGCTTTCTAGTTTCTGCTTCCATTCCCTTTGGAGACTCGACTGCACGCCCTGCCATCGGGTGGTGTGTCATCATGCTCATCCCTAATGTCATTCTCTTATACTTGTGCTCGTTGACTGGATTTCTGCCATCAGTACAGCTTTGACAAACTGATTTCCTGTTTTCCTAGTGAGAAAAGTGAAGTTCAAAGATGCCAGCAACTCCTTCAGGGTGGGGAAGCCAGGACATGGTCGAGGAAGGCTTCAGGCCCCAGGCTCAACATTCACATGTCTCTGCAACTACTCACATGGTTGTGGTTTTCATCAGCCCAGTGTAATGGGGCCAAAAATAATGTTGCAGAAGTTGCAGAATAAAGGTATTGCGAATGGTCTAATGCTCAGGCACCTGCATGATGGTGGCCATTTGCTAGGTGCTGCTGAGTGTGGTCAGAGTGAGGCTCGTCGCTTAAGACACACTTTTTTCACCTGTAGGCCAAGATCAGCTGTCCTTTGCTGCTTTTGCACAACAACTCAGAGCCATGTCTGTTTTCTTAAAGGCATTCCTGTGTCTTGGAGTTTTCAATATTGTCAGCCTGGGACTTCTTTCATTTGATCTATTAAAGTTCAAATACATGTCTTAGTCAGAAGTCCCAATTCAGGCTGCCCAGTGTTGGCCTGTTGGGGTTGGTCTGTTCTTTATGGCCGTGGCAACCAGCTTCCCTGACTCAAACAGGAGCTGCTCTCTCAGTTTTCCTGGATCATTCAGATTTTCCCTCCACAATCAGACCTCCGCTTTCCTCACACCTCATCTCAGTCATTTCCCCTCTTGCTTTCTGTGCTCTCATCCAACTAGACATCTTCAGTTTCCTTCACTGCATCAGCCAGCTGTCCCTTCTGGTCTCCGGAGCTCTGAGCACACTGCTCACCCAGCCTGGAACCCCTCCCCTGTGTCCTTCCCTGCCTGCCTCTGTCTCCGTCTCCTTCTCATACCTCTGGTCTCAGCTTTCTCCTCACTCCCTCTAAGAGGTCTTCTCTCGCCCCTTGGCTTGGTTCTGTTTCTTTAAATTAATTTTTGTCTCATATCCCCTGCATCATAATACTTATCACCACTTACTCATATGGCTTTTCAAGTGTCTGTTTTCTTTATTAAACTATAGACTCCCGGGGGCCATGGCCATATCTCTTGCTCACTGTTTTATATTCAGAGTCTAGCACAAATAGTAATAACGATAACTAGAGGACACGTGTCTCATTCTAAATGCCAATTATCCAAGAAATATGGCCTTTATTTATTTCTGTGTGTCAACATTATTTTTGACTCTGAATTACTCTGATGGACTGCTGGGAAATTCAGTATTCTTAGCCTTGAGGGCTCCCCTCTCACTGCAATCATGCCACAATACTGGGGCCTTTTTAGTAATCTCTTACGTGTCCTCAGGAGTTATTGCTGAGGGGGCATATTGCACTAGTACCTCCGTTGTCCCAGCAGCCCAGAGCCATGCATGGAATTGAGCATCATCGGTATGGCTAGGTACCTCCAGGCTTGTGGGCTGATTTCCCTGGACACATCATATTTCATATGAAATTCCATTTGAATTTCATTCTCCCTCGACATACATACTGCATTCCTTGAAGGTAATTTCTGCCTCCCTGGTGCAACTGGTGTTAAAAGAGCAGAGTCCTCACTATTTCGGAACCAAAACCCTCTCCTGCACCATTACCCTCTACTTTAAAGAGTCTCTTTCTAATCTTGGGAAACCCCTCTTTACTGCCTGCTTTTCTAGCTACTTACCTGTTTTGTAAACATCAACCACTCTATTTCTGTCTCAGAAGTGGACTTTGATGTCTTATAAATTTCAGAACCTGAACCGGTGGCACACAGAGCTCCGTTCCCCTTTCCTCGAGAGGAGGGAGGGCTTAATGAGCAACACCTTCTAGGAGATGAAGAGAAATGGAAATACTTGTGCTCTTCTAGGACAGCAGTGAATGGTAAAACAGACTAATTCAATCTGCATAATAAGAGTCTGCATGTTCATCTTTTGCTACACTAACATTTGTTCGGTGCTTACTGTATGTCAGCCACTGTGCTAAATGCTTTACAAGGGGAAATTGCATTTCATCCTCACAAGAACCTTGTAAGGTAGGTAACGTGTTCCTCGTCTATGAGGAAATTGAGGCTTAGGGGATGAGGTGGCATTGTAAAGTGACATATGAGGATTCTAGCCTGGCCAGCCTGATGTCAGAGTCTGCAATCTCACCTCCTTTGCTGTTTCTCTCCCAAAAATTGATGGAGGTTTTTGGATGAATAATTACATAAAAGAGACTCTTGAGAGCTTTCCTAACCTGATGAATAATAAGAGTTAATTTGGGGAGATATTTTTGACAAAGTCATCTGTCACCATTTCTCTCAAGCTCCATCTTTTAGAGGACTGTAATTTTGATTGGTGGTGTATATATTCTTCCTTAGTAAGTTGGACAAACGCCGCCATCTTACTGTGAAACCTACTTGCCACCGCACGCATCTTTCTAGGAAAACTGCTCTGCAGAGCCCCTAGCAGGGAAAGAGGCACACTGTAGTTATTTTCTCATTATATGTGTTATTTAATTCCCATGGGTATTACCATGGTTTATTTCCTTAACACTACTTTCCACACTTGGGCCAGGATATATTCTCAGAGAATATTAAATAGTATGTGAAGAGTGTCTAGACATGTTAATGCACCTTAATGTTGTACTGTAGCATGAATTAGACCACAGTTCTTTAGAAGAACTTAAGTAGAAAACCACTGGTGTTTCATATCAACCTCTGTATTAATCAAACATTTAATGTAAATCCTTTTGCAAGTGTTCCTATCAAGATTGGTGTGAAAGATAATGCAAGTTTACAATTCCTTACCCCAGATCCTTGGGGCCAGATGCTTTTCAAAATACAGATACTTTACAGTTTTCCAAATATAATACAGTACATATATACTTTATGTTACATAGCACCCCCATTATGTTGTAAATAGGAATTACCCTGAAGAATAAACAATATTCAGTCCAAGTGTGAGTTTCCATGAGGTTTGGCTACCAGATGAGCAGATCAGGTTTTGCCCTCAAATGAGTTGCAAACTTTTTGTGTTTTTATTTTTAGAGCTTCTTGCATTTTAGCACTGTGGATGGGGGATTGTGGACCTATGGTATGTATCTGCTATTCTTAACCAAAAAGGAAACAACAAACATGGAATAGTTAGTTGAGGCGAAATTGGAGTTGAACGAAGGGGCTTCCATGTTTCTCTCTCTCTCTCTCTCTTTTTTATAAGAGAAAGTTAATTTTGGTGGTTAGGGGATGGAACCAATTTGGGGAAGACATTGGAAAAGAGACATGTACCATTTGTGAGAATAGGAGACAAAGGAATGCCAATATTAATCACAACAAGCAGAGGAGAAGATGGCTTAAGTGAGGTTAAAAGAGGGCAGAGCTTGGGAGTTTGGGTCTGATGACCTGGTTGATAAGGTATCATAGAAGCCAATATCATCTGCTCCGTGTTGCAGGGATGATATTTGGCTTGGAAATGGCAAATACAGATGTAGACACCGACTGTCAAGCCAAACTGAGAATGTTACTGTAGCACAGATTCCTGACTCACGCTTTCCAGTGTCAGGACATCCCTTATGGTCTGTCACTCATACAGGCTTCATTCCCTCAGGAATCTCCCGTCGGTGCCATGTGATGCCTTATTCTGTAAGATGCTTTTGTGGCTTTTTCAATTCTAATTTAAAGAGTTGCACAAAACCATTTTTAACTTTTAAAGATCACATAAAAAAAAAAAGAATATCCAGTCTGTTGTTCTTTAAATTCTGAGCAACTGGATTCAAAATTAATGCTGTGCTTCAGCTTGCACTGTTGTAATATTGCCAAAGGTTCTGTTATATAAAATGTGGTAAGAGCATCTGTGAGGCCGAGGGAAAGACACCTTTGTCTTGCCTTTTTTTTTTTTTTTTTTTTTTAAAGCTTCTTTGGAGTTGGTCCTTCTCTTTTATGAGTCAAAAACTCTGATCTTTTTTTTAGCATCTTTAGATGTATATTGCTATTGCTGTGTGTTGAAAATGTACGTCTTCAGTTTTCTCTTTTTAAAGTCAACAATCCTTAAATATAAGAAAAATATCATGCAAATGCATTTTATTTTATTTTCGAATAAAATATTATTAAATCCGAAAATGACTTCAAGATAAAATTTTAAACTTCAGAAAATGTTCTCATTTAAAAATTTGCAAAATAAGAAAAAGTGTACTTATTTCTTATTGTGTTTTCTTTTCTTTTTCTTTTTTCTTTTTTTTTTTTGAGATGGAGTCTCGCTCTGTCATCCAGGCTGGAGTACAGTGGCCGAATCTCAGCTCACTGCAAGCTCCGCCTCCTGGGTTTGAGCCATGCTGGGACTACAGGAGCCCGCCACCTCGCCCGGCTAGTTTTTTTTGTATCTTTTTAGTAGAGATGGGGTTTCCCGTGTTAGCCAGGATGGTCTCGATCTCCTGACCTCGTGATCCGCCCGTTTCGGCCTCCCAAAGTGCTGGGATTACAGGCTTGAGCCACCGTGCCCGGCCCTTCTTATTGTGTTTTCACATAGGCATAAGGACATGTTTAAGGTTTCACAAGCATGATTTATTTGTTGTTAATAAGATAACAAAGATGTTAGCAGGTGCAACCAAAGAAACCTAGTAGGAATACAGAAGTACTGAGAATAAACTGAGATAATCTCTGGAAAGGTACACATCTATACCCTAAACATTGGAAAATTTTGGAAAAGCATAAGGATTCACCAGCACATATTTCATTCACTCTTACAGTGATGCTGCCAACAAATAAAATACAGCTTCTGGAAAATTCCATCGTATATTTACAAATACAGAGTATAAACCTGCAGGGCATTCAGTTTGCACAGTACAAGACATCTGAGGAAGAAAAAGCAAATAAAATAGTATTTATTATTGTAGTAAGCTCAAACATGTATTATTTTGGTATGTGAGATGGCATGATATTGACCATTATTAGCCAAGTAATCTAATCATTAATATTTTAAAAGTAACAAAAGTATGATGTTATCGTGATTGGTCAGATGTTATCCCATTTCCAGTTTTCTTTTGATTCAATTGTCTTTTTGTTTGGGAATTATTGGCAGTTTCTTCTTGTTGTTTATAAAACTCTACACAGACTCTTTCCTCTGCAAATTTACTGTTTTGTTTGTTTGTTTTTACTCTTTCTAATATCTTGGCATTTTCATAAACTCAGTTGGCTAAAGATTTTAATCTCAGCCTCAAGTCCTCTCTCTACTTCTTTCTTGTCCCTGCCCCCATCCCAGTAAGTCACTAAATATTTTAATCATTTCTAAGGAATGATTCTCAAATATATTTGCATCGCAGTTGCCATGTCCTCACCCCTTCCATTGCATCCTTCAGGCACCTCCATGTGACATCTCCACAAGGGACACTCCAATCCCCTCCATTCCAATCCATGCCTCATCCTTCTTGCTTCTTAACACCCTGCTAAGGATGTTTTTCAGTAATTATTGGTTTATTTGAATGTCTCTACCATTCTACTGAAAACTTGTATTTATTTCTCCAGTTTCAACACAATGCTTGGTACTCAATATTTATGTGAATAAATAAAAGAAGTGACCACATGGAGTGATCATCTGCCTAAAAATCCTTTTGTGGCTGTCAGTTACCATGGAATAACTTCCAACTCCTGTGTGTAACGAAGCAAACCCTTATAACCTGTCTTTTACTGTGTTTCTAGCATGCTGCTGAACTATTTTGAACACTCTGTGGACTTTTATAATTCTTTGCCTTTGTCTGTCTAGAATATATCATCTCACATTTCCATATCGCCAGCCTATCCTTTGCCAGGCTCTTTGCACCTGATACCTTTCAAACATCTTGCAAACCCACTGCAAATGTAACATCTTTGTGAAGCCTTATGATTATTTGTATATATTTTTACCTAATGCACTTATATAATTGTGAGCACCTATAATTTATTATTTAGTCTCCTTAGAGACTAGCTCAGTGCCTGGCACCTATTAGATTCTCTATAAATGTGCTTTGATTAAATGACCATGCACTCAGCTAATAGTGTAGTGCAGGGATAAAAGCACAGGTTGTAGAGACAGAAATACATATTTAATTTGACTGCTTGCTCTGCTAGTTACCTACGGTGTAATTTTAGTCTAGCTACTCAGTAGCTCTGATCCTCTGTTTACTTGTCTGTAAATAGGGATAATAATTCTTACCCAAGGTTTGTGAGGATTAAATTAGGGATCAGGAAAATGCCAGGCACAGCACTGGAAACATACACTTGCCCAGTCACTTGCAGGTGTTATTACTATTACTAGCTGTGGAAGTCCCGCAGAAGGCAAGGTCATTAACAGCTGAGTTGGATTTCCAGGCAGTGTGGTTCTAACTGCATGTTAAAGTGCTATCAAGATCCTACTAAAAGTAGATGAAACAAGTGTCATTCCAGGCAGCAGGAATAGCTTGAACAAAAACAGAGGGGGTAATCCAAGCTGTGTTCTGAGGGAAGCAAGTGGACCTGTGTGAATGGAGCATGGTGGCACATAAAGCCTGGAGGCACAAAGGCCCAGATGGTCAAGAGCCCTGAATGCTAGACTGAGAGACTGTTGACTTCTTTCCAGACCTGCTAAATGCCTGCAGTCGCTTTAGAAAATTGTTTGTGCTTATTTTCTCCTAACCTGATCTGATTGCGGTTCGTTTAAAAGGAACATCCCTCGCTCGAGCCCCACCAGTGGGAACACGCAGGTAGATAACACAGCAAGTTCCTCTGTGCCAGGACCCCCCGTTATTTCATTGAGGAGCTAATCATAGCAGGTATGGCAGAGAGGAGAAATCCCTGTACCCTGCGCATCCCTCCCCAGAGCTCTACTGACAGAAAGCATCTCCATCAGCCTCCAGTGACCCTTTCGCATGGCAGGCAGCCGGATTGTGGCGAAGCCGCAAGCACTCCTTTGCTTTGCCCTGGGATTGTCTGCTTGTTTTCCAGTTTCGTCTGTTAACTTGTCAAAGGGAAGGACCTTTTCAGCAGGGCATCAACTTTTTGTATTGTGAATGGGGGCCACCCCACTGCTCATTGTCATACTAAACTCCGTTGTTCACATGGACATAAAGGTTGGTGGGAAAAGCTGCAATCTAAAATAAATCACACTTATTATTTTATTTTAAAAGATGGGAGTTTAAGGAGGAAATGTACATCTTATCCAGGAGACAGCATCAGGTTAATTGGCTGAGGAGCTATCTAGAGAACAATGCTTCTCTATAAGCAGTTTGTCACAACTGGTTAGTTCTTACTACCATGGAGCGTTCATTACCACTTTCGGAACTGCAGAGTTTTTCGAGTAGAAATGTGTATTTCTTTGTAGGGAGCGTGCTTTCTGGGAGTAGTTTTGTGTGTCAATCTTCCTGTCTAATGGCTCAAATTTGGCTACATTTTTAGCCATTCTGGCCCCAAAAGAGGGTCTGGAGCCACTCTGTTCATTGTTTTAGCCACTAGCTACATACGCCTACTGAGCATTTGGAATGTTACGAATATGAGAAAGGATTGGATGTTTCTTTATTTTTATCTTTTTATTTGTATAAATGTAAGGAGTACAAGTGCAGTTTTGTTACACAGATATATTGCGTAGTATTGATGTCTGGGCTTTTCATGTAACCATCACCTGAACAGTGTGCATTACGTTTTTGATTTTATTTATGTTTATTTAATTTATACTTAAAAACTGATATTTGATTTCGTTACTGAAAAACTTCCAATTATTGGAGAAAGTTGGTTATATGAATCTACTTACAAAATTAAATTATTTATTTTGTAGGTTCACATACATTTGTAAGAAATAGCACAGATTTCCCATGTGTGTTTTATTCAGTTTCTCCAGTGTTTACATCCTGTAACACAATAGTACAATTGCACAAACATGATATTGACATTGATGTAGTCAGATCCAGAGCATCTGCATCACTACCGTGATCCCTCATGTGCCCGTTTATAGTCACACCCGTACTTA
Source organism: Macaca thibetana thibetana (assembly GCF_024542745.1). Taxonomy (NCBI): domain Eukaryota; kingdom Metazoa; phylum Chordata; class Mammalia; order Primates; family Cercopithecidae; genus Macaca; species Macaca thibetana. Next base: position 106,323,349 of record NC_065589.1, on the reverse strand, counting down.
CCATCGCTGACTCCTGGCAACCACTAATCTGTTCTCTATTTCTGTAATTCTGTCATTTCAAGAATGCTATGTAAGTGGAATCATTCAGTGAGCATCACTGTGAGTCTAGTGTGTTTCACTGAATGGACACTTTCTTGGACAGTACTGGTCTTGATTGTAATTATCAGAGATCAGCAGGGCCCAGGATGGAGGGCCTTGTTTTATTTAGTGCATGAGTCATTTGAATTGCGTTAAAATTGTTGAGATTTCTCCATGCTGTTACGTGTATCAATAGTTTGTCCTTTTTTATTGCTGAGCAATTGGCCATGGTAGAGCTGCACCATTGTTTAACCGTTTACCTGTTGAAAGACATCTGTGTTTTTTTCCAGTTTGGGGCTATGATGAATAAAACTATAGCGAACATGTGTACACATTTTTGCATGAAATAAGTATTTAACCGGGATAAATGCCCAAGGGTACAATTAGTGCATCATATGATAGCTGCATGTTTAGTTTTGTAAGAAACTACCTGTTTTTAAACTGGTTGTACCATTTTGCATTCCCACTAGTAATGTACGAATGAGTCAGTTTCTCTGCATCTTTGCAAGCATTTAGTATTGTCATTACTTTTTTGTTTCATCATTCGGATAGACAAATAATGTGCATCTCCTTTTTCAAATGTGAATTTTATGATTTTATGAAAGCCACACAGAAGTCAAGTATTTGTAATGAAAATTTAGCATCCAAAATGAGATATGCCATAGGTGTAGATATACACTGGGTTTTGAAGACGTACCACAAAAAATCTTAGTTTTTTTTTTTTTATATGAATAATGCATTGGAAGGATTATAAGATACACGGGCTTAAATAAAATATATCATAGCAATTAATTTTACCTGTTCCTTTTAACTTTTTTTGATATGACTACTGGAAAATGTAAGATTGCCTGGTAGCTCACACTATTTCTGTTGGACAGTACTGGTCTAGGTTGTAATTATCACAGAGATCAGCAGGGCTCAGGATAGAGGGCCTTGTTTTATTTAGTGCATGGGTCAGCAAACATATGCTGTGGAAGGCCAGCACCTAGTAAATATTTTAGATTTGGGGGCCATAAAGTTTCTGTTGCAACTCCTTAATTCTGCTGTTGTAGCACCAAACCAACTATAGATAATGCAATATTTAAATGAATAAGCATGGCTGTGTTCCAAGAAAAGTATTTACAAAAATAGACAGTGGGCCCAAGGTTCATAGTTTGCCAATCCCTGATAATGAATACAAACAAACACACAAGAAGACAATTAGCTTTATAAGAATGGCTCTATCAAATATGCTCCAGTCAATAAACAAGAAAACAGCATAGGTACTTTAACAAAAGAAATGTAATAGGGAATTGTTTATACAGAAGATGGAAAAGCTGAGAAGCTGGGCAGAGGGTGGCAAACGATCTCTCAAGTTAGCAACCACTGGAAGCTGCTACCAATTCCTGGACTTGGAGGGACAATGAGAAGGAGCAGAGGTGTTTCCCGAGTTCATCTGGAGAGTCATGTTGGAGACTGTCAGTCAGGGTCTAGGACTGCAGAATGAATGGCTGTCCAGTGGCAGCAGACACCGGGGGAGGTCTAGTAGCTTCCAGCTTTTCTCTTTGCTTCCACCACTCAGTCTTCTGTCAGTGCCCTGTAACAGATAACCTGTATTAGGAAGGGACTCTGGGAAATGTAGTTCCCTGCAATTCAAAGCAGAGCCTGGGAAGCATGGGGAAAGGATCTGAGAGCGATGCCATTTTAGTCAACAGATTAAAGCTAAAATTAAAGGTAAGTAAGGAGCTTTGAACTAGGCTGGTGGCCAAGAACAGAAGCATTTTGTGCAGGTATCTCTTTCCTTTGTGTGAACTCTTTTTCAGTAGTTTTACTATTAAATCCCTCAGGGAAAATGGTTAGTTAAGAAAGAATAAGATAAAAGGCCTGAGGACAAGAGTCCTCAGATAGAGTTATCAGTCCTGTCAGTAAATCCTCAGGAGCATGGGAGATGTGATGGCAGTGATGGAATGCTAGCTGGCAGTTTGTAGCTGGAGGAACTGTGACATTTTTTCCCTCTGAGTATGAGCCACCTACATCATAAGAGATTGGAAATAGGAAAACAGGATTTCACTTCAAATCCAACAAACGAACAAGACATTTCTTTTCTTCCTTCTAGTTTTTTCCCCTTCTTCTTTTACTATCTGAAATAAGGTAAAATTTCAATTTTTCTTCCATCCATTCCTGAGTTCCAAAAGCTGGGTTGGAAGATGTTACAGAAAAGGCCATTGATTTACACATTCTTATCTTTGAAATGACATCCATTTGTTGAGAAGTCCCTCCTTAGGTCCTCACTTTTACAGACGTCGTTAACACTCACTTATTTGCATTTGTTTTATGGGAGAAAGTATTTTGCCTTTTCTATTTCTCTGGACATGATCTGTCACCTCACTCTCTCCTCAGGAGAATGGGGGAGACCAAACTGATTGGTGGTGGATTTGGGAGAAGAATCTTTGCATATGTGGCTTTCCGGGCTCTTTCTCAGAAAGCGTGCACTAGAATTTACTCTCCTTTGTGGGTTAGAGACCTCACTGCAGTGTAGCCATGCTTTTGTTCACCCTGAGGCTGGGTGGGAGGTGGGGTTTAGTATCATTAGCAAGGTTGCTTCGCTGAGGATAGTATGTTTCTATCATAATCAGCATTACCAATTATAAGTCATATTTCAATCTCTCTACAACTGATTTCTGGATTTGTTTCTGTTGATTTCAAATTGAAGAGGAGAAGCAGAGTGTGATATATTTTTTAGGTTCCTCAAAAGCCTTCAAAATTAGCACCTTATTTCATTATAATAAGGCCTAGCCACATATATTAGCACACCTGTATTAAAAATTGATATTTAATACACAGACCATGCCGGGTACCCTGATAAAAGTGTGTGCGTGCGTGCGTGCACACACACACACTTCCTGTTCTTCCCACACATAGTCAACTTAATATTCTCACAGTTTTCTTCATCTCATCAAATAATACCTCTCTCTACTCTCTACTGAAATGCTTTCAGGCCAAATATATAATTATCATTGGCTTCTCATTTTTGCCTTGCTGACAATATCTTATCCATATGCAAACCCTTTCAGCTCTAACTCCAAGATATATTCCATCTAACCACATATCAACATCAGCACCACTATCTTTCTAGGCCAGAAGGGCCCACCACTATCTCATTCCCGGAGTCCTGTCTGAACTCATTCTTCCATTTTGCTTATCCTAAATCATTGTCCATGTGGCAGCCACAAGGATGAAGGAGCCCAGCCGTGCCAGTCTTCTGCTCAGAAACTCTTCTTCTGAGAGTTCCCCGTTAAAGTCTACCCAGTCTTTTCATGGAGCTGGGAAGATCCAAATACCAGATGGCCCTGCCTCTCTCTTTTTTCTCACTATGTCTCCCTTCACACTGGCCTTTTTGCTTTTCCTTAAAAGCATAAAATTGTTCTATATCTAAAGAGTTTTGTGTGTGCCATGATTTTTGCCCCAAATGCTTGTTCCACGGATTTTGCCAGATGTTTTTCTCAACTGAAACATAACCTCTTCAGAGAAGCCTTCTCTCATCTTCCTGTTTCAGTGCATTGTCCCAGCTCACGGGACATGGCTCTGTCCATCACTCTGTTTTATTTTCTTCCTATTCACTGTTTGGAATCTTATGTATGGATGTGGATTATTTCAGGTAATCCACAAAGTTTTGGTAACAAATAGATCTCCAAATAGTATACTAATACTACTTCTGTGGAGTTTTTCTTATTTGCGCTCACTCAAAGTTGGTTGGCAGACAGCTCTATTCTGTGTGAGGATTCAGGCTCCCAGATGCTGTTCATCTTGTGGCTCTGCTATTCCCTAGAGTCTGAAGTCAACAGAAGGAGAAAATGAGCGTGTGGGAAGCATTCTCACTTCTTAAAATATTTAGCCCAGAACTGATTCATATCACTTCTGTTCATATTCTTTTGGTGATAACTCATCACATGGCTTCATCTACTTGCAAGGAGGTTGGGGGTAATAGGGAATAGAGTTCCTGACTGTCAGGTTGCACACTACCAATTATAATATATTATTAAAGGAGAAAAATAGATGTAGTTAGGTATCAGCCATCTCTGCCACATCTACTCCTCTGGACACAAATTTCTGTGCATAACATTTTTGTCACATAAAGAATACACTCAACCTCTCCCCAGGTGAGACAGATATGGCTTCCATCTCAAAGTCCAGAACCTCTGAGCAATGCTCAGTTCTTTGCATCAGGTCCACATGTTTGTTCTTGTGTTCTGATCATTCAATTAAAAGATGAACTATCCTTCTTCTAGCACTAATATAAAATGATAGAACAGGGATGGCAGATGTACATGACAATTCCTATTCAGAGAAGGGAAGATTGAGAATCACACACTCAGCAGTCCAGGGCAGCGGTGGAGCCTTTGGGACAGGGAATATGAAGATTCTCAGCTTTGCCAGTGGAGGAAGTTCTTATTTAGAACCTAGATCCCATTTTGGAGGAGTCCTCTTCTACATTGTTCCCTATAGTTCCTTGCTTTGCCCTCTGAGAAGCTCTGTCTTGTCCACTTTCTTCCATAGCCGCATCTGAAGTGAGTTTGGGAAGGATCTCTGCTTTAGCTGTGCAGTTTCTGCACATGGCTTCTTGCTCATAAAACTTTGGGAAAAGGATCACCTTGAAAATTTGAGAGCCCATGGTTTTTTTTTTTTTTTTTTTTTTTTTTTTTAATAGTAGTAGGCTCATGGATTCTTTGGCAATAAATTTCTCTCCAAATGTACCAGCCTTTTGATCTGCTTGCTTCCATTCAGTGTTGTGTGTCTATCCCCCCAACCCCAAGTATTTCTTATGTACTCTTCTTGAGTCTGCTTTGCTTCTTTGCTTCCTCAAACCCACTCTTCTCACCCTTAGCCTTATTAAGGCCACCTTGTGGCCATCTGAAACAATATATTTGCATTGATAAGCAACACTCATACTCTTATTTTTGTTTCAGCCAAGACTACTTGTTTAAATTATAATTTTCTGATAAGGATTTGTCCTCCTTTTTCACTCTCATCTCTTGATATTTTGGTTCATTGATCATTTGTCCATTTCTTCTCAGCACTTTACTTAGTGTTTGTCAATTTTCCCCTGAGGTTTTCAGTTTTTCATAATGCATTGGAAAAGGCAGCAACCATAATCCAACATATTCCAATCTGCAAAGTCAAGCTTCTTGAGCTATGGATTCAGTGTGGTGTTTTGTCAGCCTTTCCCAATATTGCAGGTAGCAGTGTTCACAGCTATTTTGTAACTGTATAATATGGATTTTTATATTTCTAGCCTGTGATATCTGTTCCATGCCATTCACTGCATGGTTATTAGATTAATTCCACATATTTTGGTTACATTAATGGTAGAACCAAAATCAAGCACTCATTTCTGTATTTTTAAGTATAGTGCTAGCTGCTGTAACAAACAGACCTCATAATATAATGGCTAAGCCCACAGATGGCTCTTTCTCACTTAGAGAGCAGTCCAGGGAAGGTCTTTCTGGTTGGCATGTGTCTTTCCTCCAAGTAGTGATTTTGAGACTCAATAATCTTCCATGTGGCAGCTCCTCCATTCCTTAGGACTTTATCATTTTCTGCATCTAGCTCAAAGAAAGAGAAAAAGAAGAGCGAATTACACCCCACACCTGACTTCTTGAAGCCTTTGCCCAAAAGGAACGCAATTTTTTTTACTCACATTCTGTTGGCAAAAAGTTGTCACATAGTCATATCTATATGCATGAGGAGTTGAAAAGAAATGTAATCCTCACTGAAGAACTACTTCCCAGTGACTAACATGTGCTATGAAAGAGGAAATACAGGTTTTGGTGGACATCCAGCCACCTTTGCCACAGTATGTGTGCATGCATGTGCTGCAGTTTCTGTCTATCCTGATTAAAATGTATGCTCTAGGAGGGACTTATATATCAGTAATTGTTCACTGGTGTATTCTCAGGGCACAGAACAGTGTGTTGCTGAGGGTAGGCACTTAATACATATTTGTAGAATGAATGACGATAAGATTAATAAGGGAGATGCTGGGGTTTATAGCCCTGACTCTGGCACTCATTGATCTTGTAAACTCAAGATACTTGCTTCAATTTCCTCATCATCAGAGAGGAAAATCATATTATCCACCTCATGAAGTAAGGACTAAATTAGTTAATGTACATATATTGCGTATCATAGTTCCCTGCACATAATAAGCATTCAATAAATGTTAGCTAATCTTGTTATTATTATTCCTATATGTATATATCTGCACATATGCTTCATATCATGAATTTTAGGGTAATTAAATAGAGCTTCATCTCTAGAATCCAAATAGATTTCATTATTAAAATGGTTGTTTTCAGACCTAGTTAGGAGTTTGGTGTCAAAGCAATGCTGTGGTCTGGATTCATAAGCTTAGAGAATTGTCTTCCAACCTGAAGCAAACAGAAAGACTCAAGTATGAGCATATGGAACTTTATACACTGCATTGGTTAGACAGTCATGCTGATAAAATTATATAACAAATGGCAGGAATCCCTGTTACTGTTAAAACTGGGTGTGAAGAAAATTGCTTGTAGATAAAATTTCATAGGAAATATAAATTATTGACAGGCTTACCAACAATATCAACTGTCTTAATAAGATATGTCACTTAAAGGGAAATCTCACTGTTGCTCCAGAATGTAGATATTACATTATCTTTGCCATACTATGCACAACACATTTAGGAAATGAGAAAACATCCAAACTTTCAGTTATTTAGTAAATGTTTATTTAATACCAACCATGTTCCAGTTACTGTGCGAGGCACTGGGATTACAGGAATAAACTGGACAGAGATAGGTAATAGTCTAGAAGGTATACAAGCAAGTAAATGAGGCAATGCAATGCCAGGAAATAAGTCCATCGTAAGAAAGAGCCCAGCATGCTGTGGATGCTCAAGATGGGCAACCTACCGCAGTGATGGGATGCTTGGAGGTTTCCCAGAGGCAATCGTTTCTAAGCTCAACCTAAAAAATAGGTAAGAACTAGCCAGGTAAATGATGCTTTGATTCTTTCTGATGACTTAGAATTGATATTTTGTTTGTTTTGTATTCAGTTATTTTAGAAGATATGGAAAAATATATAGATGTGCCTATAAATGTTTCATATCCCTCCAAGCAAAGAAAACCCCTGTTAATATTCTAGTTTATTTGATCTCTGTAAATTTTATATAATTAAAATATATAAAATATGCATATACAATATTCACCTATTTTGTTACTTAGATGTTACAAGCATTTTCTGATGTCTTTGTAAGCATTTTTTTTTTTTGAGAAAGAGTCTTGCTCTGTTGCCCAGGCTAGAGTTCAGTGGCATGATCTCGGCTCACTGCAACCTCTGCCTCCTGGGTTCAAGCAGTTCTCTTGCCTCAGCCTCCCGAGTAGCTGGAACTATAGGCACCTGCCACCATGCCAGGCTAATTTTTGTATTTTTAGTAGAGACCGGGTTTCAGCGTGTTGGCCACGCTGGTCTTGAACTGCTGACCTCAAGTGATTTGGCCACCTCAGTCTCCCAAAGTGCCGAGATTACAGGCACCATGCCCAGCCTGTAAGCATTGTTCTAATGGGTAAAAAATATCCCAATTTAAACATAGATCCCACCTTTACCCTATTGTTTTATATTTAGATTATTTCCATTTTTTCACATTTTAAAAATCAGTGGGAATTAATATTCTATCTTAAAACATTCAAAGATATGCAAACATACTTGTCATAATATAGCAAAGTCTGCATCTCTGGAGGATGACTTGAAAAATAAAATTAAGGAAGAATTAATTCTCTTTTCCCACTGTAACTGCAGAAGTAGAATATCCCAATATGTATTACCTCTCTAGATCCAAGGAGTCCTTCAAGTTGCTGGTCAGTATTGACATAGTTCATTGTGGGATTTCTCAGAGCTGCCAGTGCGTTAGGGTGCATTGTTTATCTACAAGAGAGGAGGTATATTATTTGCCGTGATTTCCTAAGTTAGTTGATAATGGTACCCTGTTTTTATAGTGCATCTGATAGCACTAGTGTTCCACGGAACATAGCCTTGGAAATAATTAATTTATTATAACTTTGAGGAGCTGGTTGCCTGTTGAATGATTATAGGAGCTAATAAGGAAGAGGTATGTCTTCATTCAACTTATATTGGTCATATATTTGTGATCTGTATAAGACTTGCTACACTCCATGGGGCATATGCTGTTATATGAGAAGCAGCTCCTGCCCACAAGGATTTTCTAGTGCATCAAATATATCAAGATAATGTATGTGTGGGTTTCGCGTGTATGGGTGCATGCATGAGTGTATGTAGAGAAGGTTGGGTAGTATAAACACAAATACAATCATGGTTTACATTGTATACAGACAACAAGAGATACTCCAGGAAGGTGAAGTGCATGATGCTTAAAGAAAGGAAATCTCACAGCTCACCGAAAGGCTTAGGAAAACATATTTTAATATACACATAGATTTAAAGATGGTTTCTTTGATGCTTTTCATTTTTAAGGATATGGAGTATGAGATTAAGTTTATCCAGAATATAGTCAGACATATTAGTAAGAAGTAAGAAGAGTGTGGCCAGTAGGCAAGAGTTTAGGCTGTGCGTCAGAAAGTTTTGAGTGTGAATCTGAGCTCTGAATTTTGGAAGCTGTGAGATCTTGAACAGACACTTTAACGTTGCCAGGTACCAGCTGCCCACAAGGAGAGGGTCAATATGTTGGGAGGATTTAGTGATAATGTATTTTAAGCACTAATACTCAATAAAAACTAGGCTGTAGTTCTTACAAAATGGTCTCTTATAGCAACCTGGATGGAACTGGAGGCCATTACTCCAAAGTTACTCAAGAATCAAAAACCAAGTGAGAGCTGTATGTTCTCACTTGGAAGTGGGAGCTATGCTATGGGTACTCAAAGGTATACAGAGTGGTGTAATGGACATTGTAGACTCAGAAATGGGGAGGATGGAAGGGAATGAGGGATGAAAAACTACCTATTTGGGTATAGTGTACACTATTTGGGTGATGGGTGTAGTAAAATCCTAGACTTCACCACTATACAGTTATCCATGTAATCAAAAATTACTTGTATCCCTAAAGCTATTGAAATAAAATAATTCAAAATAAATAAGTAAATTTTTAAAACCACTAGGTTGTAGTTCTTGTCACTATTGTTATTGTATTAATTATATTTATTCACCCACCACCTTCATAACATGAAAAACTACAGCGCAAATAGCAGAGGCCAGGCACGGTGGCTCATGCCTATAATCCCAGAACTTTGGGAGGCCGAGGAGGGTGGATCACTTGAGATCAGGAGCTTGAGATCAGCCTGGCCAACATGGTGAAACCCCGTCTGTACTAAAAATACAAAAATTAGCTGGGCATGGTGGTGGGTGCCTGTAATCCCAGCTACTTAGGAGGCTGAGGCAGGAGAATCACTTGAACCTGGGAGGTGGGCATTGCAATAAGCTGAGATTATGCCACTGCACTCTAGCCTGGGCAACAGAGTGAGACTCTGTCTCTAAATAAATAAAGTAGCAGAAAATATAGATATATTGTCTTCTGAGAGTAGTCTCTCATTTTTTGCTAGAGCCAGTGGATTTTGTCACACTTTGCCTCAGAGACAGTGTGACAGGGATGGAACCAGACTGTAATCTCCATGTGGACAAGCATATGAAAGTTTTGTTCATATCTGGTACATATCTAGGGACCAGCACAGTACCTAGCTCATAATAGGAGTTCATTTAATATAATCAAAAAGAAGCGTAACAAAATGTATTTATTTGTTAAATATATTTGCTTTTAAATTATCCATGTTGCCTCATCACATTCCCTTACCCATGTCTTAAATCATTGGCCAACCATGACATGCTTTTCTTTCCTTTCCTTTTTTTTTTTTTTTTTTTTTAAGCCGGGGTAGGGGATAAGGTTTTGCTCTGTCACCCAGCCTGGCATGCAGTGACATGCTCACTGCTCACTACAACCTCAACCTCCTGGGTTTAAGCAATCCTGTTACCTCAACTTCGACTAGCTGGGACCACAGTCATGCTCCAACACGCCCAGCTAATTTTTGTATTTTTTTGTGGAGACGAGATTTCGCCTTGTTACCCAGACTGGTCTCAAAATCCTAGGCTCAAGAGATCCGCCTACCTCGGCCTCCCAAAATGCTGAGATTACAGGCGTGAGCCACCACACCCAACCCATGGCATGCTTTTCAATGAACTGGGATAGAATCTGAGGTCTCAACACAGCACTCCAAGAACACCCTACTAATAGAGTGAAGTTGGGACATGAAGTTAAAAAAAAAAAAATGTGCCGTTTAGTGTTGATATTTGACCTCAGGTCTTTTGTCTGGCACATAGATGCTTCACTTAAACTTGCCTGTCTCCCTACTTAAATGGCATCTCCTAAAAATCAGGGACCCTACCCTGTCTTAGTTATCTCTGTATATACTTGCAACCAGTACTGTACCAGACACATAACTGGTTCACATCTGGTGACTTAACCCTTAACATTTTGGGTCTATTCCAGTCTTCCCAAAAAAGGAACAGGCATCTCCAGCAGATGTTCACCAACAAACCAGGGATAGCTTATTCTCTCCCCGCTCTCTCTTACAACAGCCTCTTGACTGCCTTAGAATGTGTTAGGACACTTAGTAAACTTGACTTTTTCACACAATTTAGTACAAAAGTTCTTGTAGGCAGGCCCTAGTTGGCTTCAAATCCTGATAATGAGAAACCTGAGGTGCTCTTCTATCACATAACTGATATTTCTGAAAAATTCCTTGGAAGGTAGATTTTAGAAAGCAGATTATAGTTTAAATGTGTATTGGAATCATTTAATAGATTATTTACAGTGCATCAAAGTATCATGTAATATGTCTAGTATCCTTTAATTTATCATTGTTAGACTTCTGATTTTCATGTCTAGTAAAATTAAGATTATGTGCCATCCTTGGGAATGAACCATACTGAATAACTGGACTTTTCAAGGTTTTCAGATTATTTTCCTTATGTATTTTTAATGGCCACTTCAGATGGAAATATCTCTAAAACATCTTTATGTTTATCTGCCTTATTAAACAGAGGATACTGGGCAGAATTTAATTTTTCCATGATTCAAGTTCATTGTTATGTGGAACAGCTAATATTTGCTGAAATTAAATTACATCAGTTAGTTATTACTTGATAACAAGTACTCTAAAACTCAATGGCCTAAAACAGTAAAATATTATTGTGTATGTGTCTACATGCCAGCCAGTGGTTCTGATACTGGCTAGACCTAGCTGATCTAGGCCGAACTTGCTCTGGCATCTCCAGTCAGTTAGAGAGTCTTCTAGCAGCTGGCTAACCTAAGATGGTTGTAAGTGGTGTGACTCCTCTCTGCTCCAAGTGGTCCCCCATCTTCCAGCAGGCTAGCTCAGGCCTGTTCAGGTGGCAGTGGCAAGGTTCTAACACAGTGAGCAGAAGTGCACAAGTGTCTTGAATCCTCTCTTAGAACTGACAGTCACTTCCACCACTTCCTTTGGCCAAGGTAAGTAAAGAGATTGTCAGCCCAGTTTCAGGGAATGGAGAAGTAGACTCCACTTCTTGATGGAATTGTTGCAGTCATATTGCAAAGGGAGTAGATACAGGGAGGATTGACTATTTGGAGTTTTTTTCTTAGATATTATTTTTATTTATTTATTTTTTGAGTCGGAGTCTCACTCTGTCCCCAGAGCTGGAGCGCGGTGGCACAATCTTGGCTCACTGCAACCTCTGCCTCCTGGGTTCAAGCGATTCTCCTGCCTCAGCCTCCCAAGTAGCTGGGACTACAGGTGCACACCACCACACCCAGCTAATTTTTTTTAACACATTGTTTTGTATTATTATACATTGAGTTCTAGGGTACATGTGCATAACGTGCAGACTCCTTACATAGGTATACGTGTGCCATGCAGGGCTGCTGCACCCATCAACCTGTCATTGACATTAGGTATTTCTCCCAATGCTATCCCTCCCCCCACCCCACCCATGACAGGCCCCAGTTTATGATGTTCCCTGCCCTGTGTCCAAGTGTTATCATCGTTCAATTCCCACCTATGAGTGAGAACATGAGGTGTTTGGTTTTCTGTACTTGTGATAGTTTGCTGAGAATGATGGTTTCCAACTTCATCCATATCCCTGCAAAGGACATGAACTCATCCTTTTTTATAGCTACATAGTATTCCATGGTGTATATGTACCACATTTTCTTAATCCAGTCTATCATTAGTGGTACTGGGAAAACTGACTAGTTACAGGTAGAAAGCTGAAACTGGATCCCTTCCTTAAACCTTATGCTATTTTTTTTTATTTTTAGTAGAGACAGGATTTCACCATGTTGGCCAGAATGGTCTCGATCTCTTGACCTCGTGATCTGCCCACCTCAGCCTCCCAAATTGCTGGGATTATAAGCGTGAGCCACCGCACCCGGCCAAATTTTCTTTTTATTTATTTTTAAATTTTTACTTTAGGTTTTGGGATACATGTGCTGAACACACAGGTTTTTTTACGTAGGTATACATGGGCCATAGTGGTTTGCTGCACCTATTAACTCGTCATCTAGGTTTTAAGCCCCGCATGCATTAGGTGTTTGTCTTAATGCTCTCCCTTCCCTTGCCCCCCACCCTGCCGACAGGCCCGTGTGTGTGATGTTCACCTCCCTGTGTGTCCATGTGTTCTCATTGTTCAACTCCCACTTATGAATGAGAACATGCAGTGTTTGGTTTTCTGTTCCTGTGTTCGTTTGCTGAGGATAATGGTTTCCAGCTTCAACCATGTCCCTGCAAAGGACATGAACTCTTTTTATGGCTGTATAGTATTCCATGGTGTATATGTGCCACATTTTCTTTATCCAGTCTATAATTGATGGGCATTTGGGTTGGTTCCAAGTCTTTGCTATTGTAAATAGTGCTGCAATAAACATCATGTGCATGTGTCTTTATAGTAGAATGATTTTTAATCCTTTGGGTACATACTCAGTAATGGGATTACTGGGTCAAATGGTATTTCTGGTTCTAGATCCTTGAGGAATCACCACACTGTCTTCCACAACGGTTCTTTCTTAAAAGAGCTCTACAATGTGCTACAATGTTGTGTAGGAAGAATGAGCTCCAGAACTCACAGGCCCTGATGCTAGTTGGTCTCAGAAGTCTCTGAACTTTGAGCTCTATCATTTGCCTTTTTTGAAAGTTTGTGTGTCTCTTATCGTTAAGCTATCTTTGTTATCTTTGCTGTTGATGTACCTACTTCTAACAGCCATTTAACTGGATCCATCTCTTTTCTCATTTTACTTGACTAGAAACCAGTTGACCTACATCTGTTAGGGATGTATGTAAAGTAATTCTCAGTAATTTCTATGGCATGGGGAGCTCTTTTTGCCATGCATTTTTGTTGCCTAGAATCTTAATTTTTTTGCTAGTAGAAGATATTGTAGAGAGGCATGTTTCTAGATGTCCAGGGTGAGGTTCTAGCTAAGATATATGTCATAATTTTTTTTATTCCTCATAAATGAAAACATCTTACACGTTACACTTCAAGTTTCAAGGGAGTGGAAAGAGATAGTGCTTCTGTTTTTTTAAAACCATTCTATTCTCAGGTCCTACCAACTTGTCTAGGGCTCATCATAGGTGGTAGAATGAAGGAATAAATGCACTGATGATTTGTACCAGCTCTAAACCCAGCTAGGCTGGTGAAAATCCCCAGTGCTTTCTGTGTTCTTAAAAAGTATCCCAGGCAATACTTCCTTGCCTCTGAGGGGTATTAGAAGGATTAACTAATGTCAGGAGAGGGCTTTGATATGCATCAATGAAGGGCATCCCATAACTATAATGTTTTATTGTTATAACACTATAAAATGCTTTTTGGGACATATAGCTTACATATTTTCCATAAAATTAATCCATAAATCATGTACAAAATGTATCAAATCCAAAAGCAATAGCTTTGACCTTAGAATTGCTGCAGCAGTAGTTTGATGATATACTACCTACCACATCAGCAGTACTCTAAAGTACATAAAATATGCTTTCATATATTCAAAATGTGCAAACACTTAAAACAAATGACTAGGTGCTTTAAAAAAATTAAGTGATTCAGAGTTTTTCATATGTAATGCTGGTATTTTAAATACATTATCATGAATGCTGCAATTCTTAGTTATTTTCACTAATGCACATGAAATACTCACTATTTATATGAAAACATTCCATAGAACTACCTTACAATTTCGTTCTTTGAAAGGTAATCTTCATTTCCTTATGCTTCCTGCTTAATAGCCGTATACAAATGTCCACAGAGCTTTTAATGAAATGTCAACATGTAAAATCTTTCTGTTACATCTTTGTTTTATGTCACCAACATGGCAAATAGAATACTTGCAAATTTTTCAATGGAAATATTCATTTCTCCTTCTCAGTTACACTATCAAATTTATGAGTAACTATATGAGAATGAAGGAAATATATTGTCATTACTAATGTTGTCAAATACTGGTTTTTCATTTCAGTATACTTGAAGGAACTATTATGGCTTATAGATATAATTTCCAGAAATGTAAAAAGACATACCTGTTTCAAGTAGACTCTTGCTTACATAAGGCTGTTTTTCAATACCTCTATTACTGTACAGTGCCTGTAAAAGAACATTATTCTGCAAATTTAAATCAAAATGGTGTGCACATTCTTTTCCCAGAGGGACTTAGCCAAATAGGGGAATATTACTGAAAGGGTATCTGTGGCAGATGCAAGGTAACGTTTAAATATTTGCATAGTGTAATACCAGACAGCAGGTTTGGAAGTACAATTACTCATTTCTACTGGATTTCTTGTCTGTCCTCACAGTGGCTGGGCTGAACCTTTCTCTGTCCACTTTTGTCTCATTTTGAGAATGTCGAGACCATTTGGTATAAATTACTTTCACTACTTTCTTCTGACACCTCACTCACATCACCCCCTTTCTCTCTTCCTTCTCTGAGAAGAAGGTATAGTTACAAAACTCTGCTGTTCGTGAAACACTGTTTTCTGATTCAGTAATTTTCTGACTCAGTGTTCCTAAAGCTTTTGTACGTTGGTTAGCATAGCTACTCTAAAATATTTTGCATTAACATTATTTTTGACTAAGTCTTTTTTTTCCTAAGGGATTCCAAGCAATCCGAGGGCAGAGATGATATGTTAAATATCTATTTCTGGCATTTCTGATATAATTCTGACATCTACATTTTGTACATAGCAGTTACATAACCCTGAATTGAATTAAGTTTACATGTGAGTACTGCAAATAGTACTGTTCCAACTCTGAATATTTTTTGTTTACGTATTAAGATGATCTAAATATAAATGGACAGTAGATTCTTAGCTTAGACTCATGAAGAGAAAATGAAGGTCATGGTTTTGAACTGATTATATATATGTATATATACATATATATACACACACACAGATATAGAGAAAGCATGTTACGAATACTGTACTTTTGTTCAAAAAGGACAGGGCTTTATGAATCTAGTTTATTTTTCCATGTAAATACAGTCTGCTGTTATCATTTTTTACACTTCTGTGTCTGAAAAGAGGTCTTATTTTTATTTCCCAACAGGTCTTGATCTGACAGGTGGGGGAATTGCAGGGGTGGAAATCACAGTTCTGCTTTTTTGCCTCTTTTTCTTTGTCTTTTAAGAAGATAAATATGGATTTATTTGGCTAAAGTACTTTCTGCATGAACAAACTGTATCTTAAGATTGTTTTTTTCTCACATTTTCAACTGTGTGATAAAGTGACATAAACAGTGTAGTTTATATTAGCTGGATGTCCTATAGAGAGTGTGGAAAAAGGATATTAAGAAGACATTAAAAATACCTTTTATGGACATTAAGGAGGATGTTTTAAGTCACGGATGATGGATTAATGGAATCCGTGTTAGTCATGTCACCTATGAGAAGGATAATCCTAAACATTTTATGTGTGAAGATTTTAATCTAATGTTTAGCAAAATTAAAAAAAAAAAGTTCTGTTGATTGCTTCCTTTGGAGAATCAGATAATTGTTATTACTATTTACCTTGTAAAATGTTAACATAAGATAGAACTCTAGTCCATAATATTTCCTTACTATGCATTTTGGGCCCAAATTGGGCCTATAGTGGTAGTTATCACTTGGGAATTTAAGAGGTTGTATGTCCCTGAAAATGTCCTTTTACAAGAATGTTTCATGTTTTTTGACATTCTACGAGTGGAAAGAGATTGAAATATTTGACATTTTCTTTAAGAGATTTTTTAAAGCATCATATTAAAACTTCTTCATTCAGAATCACCACAGAGATGGGGTTGAAAGCTACATGGTCATGTTTAAACCTATCTGATGAAGAAGCGCCATTTCTCTGTGACGGGCAGCAGGTCTTCACTGACCTTTCATGGAAAATCCACACTGCTGATGAGCCTGGCACCGTTTTGGAAAAGAGCTGCCACTGCCCTTGGCCACTCACAGTCATCAATGCCGGGACCGTTTCCAAAGTCCCTTAGTCTTAGACTAGATGGAACAGCTGGATTATGTTTAACTTGTATTAATTGGGGGAAGTTGGATCATTTTTAAGTTGTGTTTCTGTCAGGAAGATAAGACTAATCATTTTTTAAGGATGTGGATAGGCAAGGCAGATTAAATGGGGAGGAAAGAACCCTACTACTTCTAGAGAGGGCCCTGCAGAAAAGGGTCAAGGAGGCAGGGTTGCACTCTACAGCTACAATCTGTACCATTCACCTTGGCTCTGCATAGCAGGCTATAGTGGAGAGCTGGCTGTCAACAGCACTATGAAGTTGGCACATTCCAGTTTGCTTTTCTGTAGGAGATAAAGTAAGTTATATGCTGAGAGTCACCCAGCTAGAAAGTGGAGCAGCCACCGTTCAAATGCAGGCTGATTCCAAAGTCTAGGGATTATTTCTAGAAAAGGGAATGAGGAAGGTAAAGTGTAATTTTATGAATTAGCACTGAAATTTATGGAGAGGGATAGTTCTGAAAATTTCTTTATTTGAAGATGAATAAAAACAGAGGATGGGTAAAGCACACAATTATGTAAACCTTACTCTGTGCAACCAGAAGTTGAACTTGGCCTGCTGAATATACATCAGTGACACTTCTTTCATTCTTCTCTAAAATACACATTTTAAAGATGTGGGGAATAGGGATGGGTTTCAAGCTCTTGGCTCACTATTCTGGATCTTCTCTTTATTACTGCTGAGATCCTGGATAGGTATTGTGGCTTCTCTGTAGAATGAAAAGTTACCCATTTCCAGGGATTTTTGATAGAATTAAATGATATATTAATAGTCTATATCAGTGGTTCTCAGCTATGGTGATTTTGCTCCCCAACAGGAATTTGGCAATGTCTGAAGACATTTCTGATTGCCATAAGTACAGAGGGGGTTGGTGATACTGCCATTTTAAGCGTTGAGGCCAAGGTTGTTGCTAAACATCCTGCAATGCATAGGACAACGCTTTACAATAATTATCTGGCCCCAAATGTTTAAAGTGCCAAACTGAGAACTTTTGTCCAGCAAAAACCTGGTAACAGACAGTTCCTCCCACATGGACTTGTTATTCATTCAGGTCTCTCCATGTGTTAGGAGCTTCCATACTTGTCTCTGTCTTTAGATGCCTACAAGATGATGAAAGCACACAGTGTCCTGCTGAAGGTCTCACAGTGCTGAATGGCAAAATCAAGATTTGGACTAAAGCCTATACAGCTCCAAAGTACTTTCTACAAACTTGCTTCCTCATGTTTAAACTGTCTACTGCCATTGACTCTTTGCTTTGGATATTTGGAAGAACAAATGAATGTAAGCTTTTAAGGCTGATTTATCAGACACTCTGAGCAGAGCCTGCCTACTCTATTGTGTTTCTGTCCACATACTGTGCCCAGCTAGTCAGAGGGTGTTGGTTTTCTGGCTGTAGCTGATTGCTGCTATGGAAGCTTTGCTCCTTCCCCACTGCCTGCTCAGGCCAGGCTTTCAGATCACTGACAAATGTTCACTTCTGTAATAATCATCCCCATAGTACAGCAAAAGGTTTGGCAACACTGTGAGCAACGCCCTGCATGGTTTATTGAAATTGCCTCAAGAAAGAAGCAGGGTCATAGAGGAATAATGGAGTGTTTGATTCTCAAAGGAACTCTTTGATGAGAGCTACAAGGGCTGGACAATGCTTACAAATGTGTTCCAGTAGAAAGGTAGATAGGAGCTGTGGGATGGCCATGTCTCCTAGACTAAATATGAAAGCTTATTTTGATTCTTCTCTTCCTCTAGGTGGAAGCTAGAGGAAGCTAGCCCAAGAGGTAGCTATATTTATTTTTCTTCTCTTATCCTTCTTTTTCTTTTTTTTCTTCTTCTTCTTTTATTTTTATTTTTATTTTTTTTGAGATGGAGTCTCACTCTGTTGGCCAGGCTGGAGTGCAATGGCACAATCTTGGCTCACTGCAGCCTCTGTCTCCCAGTTTCAAGTGATTCTCCTGCCTCAGCCTCCCAAGTAGCTGGGATTACAGGCTCACACCACCACGCCTGGCTAATTTTTGAATTTTTCACAGAGACGGAGTTTCCCCACGTTGGCCAAACTGGTCTCGAACTCTTGATCTCATGATCTGCCTGCCTCGGCCTTCCAAAATGCTGGGATTACAGGCATGAGCCACTGTGCCAGGCCGAGGTAGCTATATTTCTTTCTGAGACCTGTAGATCTCACACTTAGTGTACCCCATGGCTTATGTGGTCGGCTAGAAAAAAGTAAAAGGGAACTTATGAGCCTACATCTGTCTTGAACAGAAACAAAGAAAAGCTCAAGTAAATCTTCATGTAGATTATGAAGTGTAGACTTCAATTACCCCAAAGTGGTATAAACTTTGATAATGTGTTTCATGGGGACAGGAATTATGAGGTACTCAGACTAATTCTGTGAAATCACAAGGGGAATAAAGAGTTCTAATGGCATGTTACAGTAAGTTGGTGCCAAGGGAATAGAATGTTATGGTCAGCATTAAATTTCCATATCTAGTCCATGATTTAAGTATTGATTTATGGAGAACAAGGATATAACAGGGTACAACTCACTCTAAAATGAATGTAAATTCATATTTTGTGGATGATTCAGAAATATTGTGTGTTTAATCCATTTTTATGTCATCTCTGTATGGAGAAAAAACTAAAATTCTTTGACTGTTGGATATCAGTACTTTCTTGTTTGTATTCAGGGGGATAGTCACACATTTGTTTGTATAGAAGGAAAAGAAGGAGAAGTCTCCTTGAGGTTGTTGATGATGGGATGAGCATAAGGGGTGCAGATAAGCAGTAATTTTGGTCATTGAAGTAATACATATTCGATGTGGCTATTAAAATATGCTAACAAAATATACTAAGAATAATAGAATCAATTGGCAACATACATATATTAATATGAATATATGTGCACACGCAGAAATGTATACATGCATTTATATTATATCTAACATAGTTTATAATAGAATATCATATTGTTATATCACACATATATTTATATATAAAATACATAATGGATATATAATAAAAACATACATAAGAAACAGAATTGGCTTAAATATATGTAACATATTATGTAATATCATAATATATATTTAATATAACAATATGTTATGATTATATATTAATATATAAGCCAATTCTGTTTCTTATGTATTGTTATATTAATATAATACTGGATTCATGCAATGTTCTTGGCATAGCACACAGAGTCAATAATGCTGTGTTCTAAAATTGGAAGCAATGATTATATTGCTATAATTCGCTAATGTGTGGCCAATAAAGTACATCATGTCATATCCTGAAGTAAAACCCCAGCACAGCACAAGGTATATTTGAAAGGATATAGGAAATGTGAACTTAGAGAGCATGTCCTGTAGGTAGAGCCTCTTCATGGTCTGCAAATTAGGCACATGTTCAATGATTGTTCTGAATTAGTTTGTGCCTTTACAACATTAAGCCTTGTCACTCTTCTGTGGGATCTGATCTCATATCTCAGGGCTTTGACAATTGCTCTGCTGACACCCTGAAACATGCTGATCTCTGCCCTGCATTTTACCTCCACGCTTACTCCTTGTGAACATGTGGCAGATCTCAGACTTTTACTGATGTGTTCGTTGTTTTGTGGTTTTGTGTGTTCACATCCTGTAAAGGATGTAAGTGCTAGGCTTTGGATGGGAAATTGGATTTTAACCTGAACTTATGAGATGTGAATCCTAAAACTGAATTATAAAAATGTTTCCATGTTATCTATAATCATTGAGGTTAAAAAAAAAAATCAACTACCTCATCTAACCCAACAATAAGAAAGTATCATGCATGCAAAATATTTCTGTCTGTCTCTTTTTTTTTCCTCCAGGGAACAGTTACACGGGGAAAGAAGTTTGTGACCCTTTGCACACTAGGGATAAATTCTTGAGGATTCACATTACATATTAAAAGCTTGGAGGAGTCCTTTAAAAATGAAAACTTTTAATTTTGTTTAACCCTGCATCATTCCCAAATTTATTTAATAACAGGGATCCTCCTTTCTTACTAAACTCAGAGGGTACAGTGGTTCCACTTAAAGCATTTTGGAAAATCCTAAGTAATAATATGTTATCTTCAGTTAGAATCAGATGAGATGATTAATCCAGGAAAGGCAGGGGACAGCATAGTACTCCCTTGTCCCCAGGAACTTTTAAAAGTCAGCATTTTCTTTTCAATAGCCTGAGCTAACATTGATTCTAACAAGTGATTAATGAGTCCTTATAATTATTATTTTCATTATGTGATTGTAAAGTCCCTCCATAATTCAAACGACATTTCTTCAATTCACTTTCTTTGTAAGCTGAATTCTCACAAAGCACTCTGGGAAATTCCAATAATGCAGGGGCTAAAAAGAGTTGACACAGGCTGCAGGCCATTGCTGTGTGCTCGCCCAGCTCGGAAAGGGTAATGAGGATAGATTTTCTCAGTGCACTATTGAGCGAAGGTTTGCATGTCCCATGGGGCTGTCAGTCTCTGGGCTGGTTGGGGATGCATTTATTATTGCAGTACATCTCTGATTTTCTTTAATTATTATATGTGGTGGTGACTATTATAGTGGATATCCCTCTCAGCCAAATAAATTAGATGTGCAAGGAATATAATTTTCTTTAAGTTACTTTGGTTATTTACTTTGAGCCCTTCCTACCACCAGGGTCCCTAATTATTTCCTCTGAGACGTTCACCATTCTTCAGCTGTCAGTCAGTTGAAACTGGTCACTGTTTAGAGGGCTCTTCTTCCTGATAGGCTGGCTGGAGACTCTCTCTAGAACTTCTGCACCATGCTTGGTTCTTATCAGTTTTGTTCTGAGGAGGAGAAAGAGCAGAGAGGAAGCTTTTATTTTAATCATATGTACTTTTTGAGGCAGGAGGTGTGTGGCAGGGGAAGAGACTCCTTACCTCAGAAATACCCAATGTAACCTACCTAGAAGGTTCCTACCTAGGAAACTGCACACAAATCCCAGAGGCTTGTTGGACTATGTTGACGTTTTGCTCTATTACATCTCTTCTCTGAGAACAGGAGCATGGGCCACTGATGACCTGTTTAAAAGGAGAAAGGGGGAAAAGAGAAATATTAGGTGGAAGGAAACAATTGTATAGGTTGATATTTCAAAAATGTCTTCCACCATCTTCTCCTAATACATCTTTCTGTTTCTATAAACAAAACCTACTTCTTACACATTTCTCCCATCCTTTAACCCCACACTGAAGGTGAGTACTAGGTTTCTGACCCAGACTGTACTCTTCAGAACAATGACCTCAATCCAAGCTCCTCTAGGGTATAAGCATGAAGACATTATCTGGAGAATATTCCAGGTTTTAGTTGGGAACCTGCATCCTGACAGCTTTCTCACTGCTTCTGAGGTTTCTCTCAGCTTCTCCTGCTTCCTCTTCAGGCAGAGGAGTGGTCCACATTTAACAGCCTTGAAGCACACCTGTTTCCGGCTCACTCCTTCTTAGACATTTTCCTGGATATCTGAGAATGTAGTCATATCAACAATCTCCAAAAAGATTACATTCTCCCCCTTTTCATTTATTCTGTCAATTTTTCTGAAAATATCCAGGGAATTTAAGGCATTCAGGAATTCTTTTTAAAATTAGTCTGCTTTGTAAGGCTGCTTTGAGGACTGCATGACATGTTGGCTGTAAAGTGTCCAGGATAATACTGGGTGTACTGATGCTGCTGCTACTATGATGAACCTGTGACCACTATGATAATTTCATCTCCCAGCACTTTTTAGTTTTTCTTGTACAAAAGTCTGCCTTTGTTCCTGGGGGATATGTTCCAGGACCTCCAGTAGACTCTTGAAACTGTGACTAGTACAGAGCCCTGTACATATTATGTTTTTTCCTATATACATACCTATGATAAAGTTTAATTTCTAAATTAGGCACAATAAGATTAATAACCATAATACAACAGAATAATTATAGTCATAATATTATAGTAAAATCTATGTGAAAGTGGTCTCTCTTTTTCTCTCTCAGAATATCTCATACTGTACTCATCTTTCTTCTTGTGATATGGATCCTAAAATTAACAAGGATAAAATGACTGTGACAATATGAAGGGAGGTGAATGACGTAGGCATTGTGACATAGTGTTAGGCTACCACTGATTTCTGAATTCCTGAATCCATGTCACTATCCTGTACTTGCAGCAAGTGGCTTGATGTCACTTGTTTCAAGGGATCCTTTTCTGAAGTCTTCCTTATGGGCTTAATGCTTTCTGGTGCAACTCATTGCCATCAATTGCAACATGTTTCTCTTCCTGTCTTCCACCTAAAAATTTAACACCTTTTCCAACTCAGTACTTATCATGCACTGTGGCTGCAACTTTTGTAGTTTGAGGTGCAACAGCAAAACCAGCATGAATTTCTTTTTCCTTCTTCATAATTTCACAGGTAGAAGATTCATTCTGATGGTAGATCTTAATAGACTTTTTTTTTTAAGTCTAGAACTTTCACCTTTTCGCTTAAAGCTAACACTTTATGACTCCTCGTTGGTGTATCTGAATTGCCAGCATCACTACTCTTGCACTTTGAGGCCATTATGAGTAAAATAAGGATTACTTGTACACAAGCACTGCCATACTTCAACGTTCAATCTTAGAACCCAGATGGCTACTAAGTGACTGGTGAGGAGGCAGCATCTGCAGTGTGGATACACCTGACAAAGGAAGGATTCACATCCCCAAGCAGAAACAGAAGCAGGACAAAGTGAGACCTCATCATATTATTCAAACTTATGAATTATCTCTGGAATTTTCCATTTTGTATTTGGGAACTGCAGTTGACCATAGGTAACTAAAACCACAAAAAGTGAAGCCGCAGATAAGTAGGAACTACTGTAGTAAGCCGGTATAATAGAATCTGAAATGCAATTCTCATTTATTTACATTCTTCAAGAAAAATGATAATAGTATTTTACTTGTTGAGTGAGATTCCTGCATCATTCTCATTAGGTCTACACTTAAGATCAAAGGTATTTCTGTAGTCTTGGGCACTTTAGTACATTACCATGCTAGCCTTGAGAAGACTGGGCACCCCATCACTGAATTCCATGGGCTTTATGGAGACTGGAAAGAAGGGGTATATAGAGTTGCAATAAAGAATAACAGGCATTGCAAAAGGACTTGTGAAAAAACAGTATTTAAAAATTCTATTGGGCATCATTATTAGGTACCCAATAGAATATAGGCTTCTACCTATAATCATAAACTAAGGAAACACAGAGAAGAGGCTTTTTGTCTTCAACTCTTTTTTTTTTTCATTTTGGAAAAATCATCAACCCATTGTGTTGTGTGTTGTGAGTTTCCAGTGTTGACATTACACCTAACTACACTTGACATGATTCTGCTTCCTATGATGCTATTAGTTCTAGCTTCAGTAATGTGCAATATTAATTAGACCCTAACTGTATGCCTAGTGCTGGGCTACTACAGGTTATAGAGTAGTTAATAGGGGGAAAATGTTTCTACCTTCATGGAGTTTAGAGTCAAGTGAGAGAGACAAGTATTAAACAGTGAATTCTACAATTAGATTTGTAATTTCAAGAGTGAATGCTTTGTAGGAGAATAGAGTACTATCAGAGCAGAGGGAAGAGTTCTCTACAGGTATGCCTTGAGATCTAAAGGGTGAGTGGGAATGAATGTTACTGGGCTGTAGCAGGCAGTGCATGTAATTTGGTTTAAGAGACCCAGCCAGGTATGGTGGCTCACGACTATAATCCCAGCACTTTGGGAAGGCAAGGCAGGCAGATCACCTGAGGTCGAGAGTTCGAGACCAGCCTGGCCAACATGGCGAAACCCCATCTCTAATAAAAATACAAAAATTAGCTGGGCATGGTGGGGGGCACTTGTAATTTCAACTACACAGGAAGCTGAGGCAGGAGAATCATTTGAACCTGGGAGGCAGAGGTTTCAGTTAGCCAAAATCATGCCACTGTACTGCAGCCTGGGTGACAAGAGTGAAACTCCATCTCAAAAAATAAAATAAAATAAAATAAAATAAAAAAGACAGTCCATATGACTGCCCAGGTATTGGAAGGAGCTTGGCTTATTGGGGGAACCAAATGGTGGCCAATGTGATGAGAGAGAAGTGAGTGGAGGTGGCTGGGCCAGGAAATCAGGACACTAAGGAGTATGATGGCCCTGATCAAGCAGGCACTTTTATGTTATGTTAATAATATTGTTTTTCTTTATTTTGAAAGGAACAGGAAGCTGTTGATGAGTTTTCACATGAAAATTACATACAGAATGACATGCTACACCCAAAGGAGTACAAATTTGAATTATTAAAAGATATAGGACCACAATAGGGAAAAGGAATTGATAGCAGGGATGGAGTAGGGTGGAGTAGTGGATTCTTGAAGGCAGAATGGGAGGACGCTCCTTTCATCCATGCAAGAGAAAGCAATGGTCTGCACCAAGGTTGCAGCTGGTGGTGGAATGGGATGAAGAAACTGGGGCAGATTGAAATCATGTTTAGGAGACAGAGCTGGTGGGTGATTGAATCTGGTCTTTGTAAATCTTCCTGAAAGTCTTCAGGCATACCCATTTGACTCTACTGGGTATATAGGTGTTTTAGTTGATTCTCAATAGAAAACAATATTGTGATTATGCCATGTTGTAACCGAGCACAGGCTCAGGTGTTCACTGTTTGAAAAGCCAATAACGAAGATGCAGCACAGTGAAGGGAAAGTGACTTTATTTCTAAAGCTAGCTGTGGAGAAGTGACTGGCTTATGCCTCCAGAAACTGCTTCTAATTTTAAACTAGGAAGAGGAGCTAAAAAAGAGAATTTGGAATGGGAGCCATGCAGGAGGGGTGCTGAATACAAGGTCCATGTGTCTTGTTCCAGTGGCCATCTCAAGCCGTGGTCCACCAGGAGCGCGGCTGGCATCATCTCAACAACGCCAGCTTGTTGCTTTGAGGTAATCTCTGGAATTTTGCAGCTAAGTCTCCAGGCTTGGTCTGTCTCAAGATTAGTCCCTGGAACTTCTAAGTAAACACATAACTGGATAACAAGCATACAGCTAGATAAATGTGCATGGGGCAAAGGAGTACATGGTGGGAAAGGGAAGGGAGTGGAGTTTTAGAGTGTCTCAAGACTGTATTTTAAGACTAAGGAAGAAGGTCTCTACAGTTATTTATTTATTTTTTCTTATACTTTAAGTTCTGGGATACATGTGCAGAATGTGCATGTTTATTACATAGGCATACACATGCCATGGTAGTTTGCTGCACTCATGAAGCTGTCATCTACATTAGGTATTTCTCCTAATGCTACCCCTCCCTTTGCCCCCAGCCCCGCAACAGGCCCTGGTGTGTGATGTTCCCCTCCCTGTGTCCATGTGTTCTCGTTGTTCAGTTCGCACTTATGAGTGAGAACAGTTTGTTTCAAGGTTATATGTTCACTGGGAAGAAAGGAGAAAAGAGAAGTTTTATAATGCATTTTGAAGGTAAACTACTCAGTTACAATGTTACTGCTATTCTCAGACTTTTAAAAAAAATATGCTAGCTTGAAAATTATTTTACAGACAAGAGTAGAGTCTCACATAGTCTTAAAATTGCTGTTTCAAAACAAAAAATTATTCTGTTGAAAAAGAAGTGAGATGCACTAAATGTTCTGTCCACCAAATGCAGCCAGTACTTTGCTCTCACTTGTATATCGTATGAATATCTGCTACTAGAAAGAGATATGGGTTCAGGTACAGATTTACTCCATTTATCTCTTACAGTGGTTGGTTCTTGAAGTTAGGGAAAATATTTTCTTGGGTATGCTCTTGTGCAATTTTTATCTCAGGCAATATTAATTCTTGAGTTGCTTAATGGTAAATGAAATATTTGCATGCTCTCTGCCCTTTTGTTTTATGTATTTTTAAACTTGTGTGCATAGTCCCAACGTTACTACCTTGCCTTGACCTCTAGTAGACAACATAAAAGAAAGCCTCCTTTATCAAGCTCAACATGTATTGATCATTCACTGGGTAAACAGAACTTTATTCTCATTTTTTTGATTAGGGGCACAGCTTAAAGTTTTCAGCCTCCTGAGCACATCTTCTAGTTTGCTTTCTGTGTAGTATAAAGCAAACAGATATCTGGTCCTCTTGAGTGAAGTCAATGCCTGGGCTGTCTCTAAGCTCAAGGAGAAAGTCCTTCAGGAGAACGTTGTGTGGGATTCAGCTGGTCTGTGTTTCTGACTTACTCTTTATTGCCATTTCCACTTAACTGATGCAAAACAGCCAAGTAAATGATTTTCTTCCACCTCTCCAGGGAATCCAAAGGGCTTAGTTGAAGCATTTATTGTAAGTAAAGTCAAAGTTGAGTGAAGCCATATTTATGGGATGAAAACACCTAATAAATATCTTTTGACAGGTAGCAGAGCCCCAAGAGTTTCGAGGCCATCGCTCAAACCAGGCCATTGAACTGGACAAGACGGAGGCAGGGGCTTTTGGCAGAAGACGGGTGGTAGGGCCTTCGGCCCCTCATACCGGCTGCACTCAAAACAGACTCCCTTCTAAATACGTTTTACCCATTGGCTTTGCAAGCCCCATTTGCTCAAGGGATATCATTGCTAAAAATAATTACATTGCAATTGTTGTGAAAAAGGTTTAGAATAAGATAGAACTGGAGAGGGCACCTGAGCTGTTTACCTTGTGCAGATTCTTTGATCTCATGCATTGGTGTCCTCAATTGCAAAGCAGAACAATGTCAATAAGGTACATATAGTATTGGGCAGATGATGGTACGTGTTCAAAAAAACAAAAACAAAAATAATAAACATTGCCTGTTACTATTATTGTAATTGTTATTCTAGGGACACATCATTTCTGATTGGTGTCTAAGGGTTCGTTCCTGTGCTAAACCCCTGAATCTTGCTGGATGTACTTGAGCAGTAGGTTGGCTGGTGTGGTTTTTTTTTTTTTTTTTTTAATTATTATTATACTTTAAGTTCTAGGGTACATGTGCATAACATGCAGGTTTGTTACATATGTATACTTGTGCCATGTTGGTGTGCTGCACCCATCAACTCGTCATTTATATCAGGTATAACTCCCAGTGCAATCCCTCGGTGTGTGATGTTCCCCTTCCCGAATCCAAGTGATCTCATTGTTCAGTTCCCACCTATGAGTGAGAACATGCGGTGTTTGGTTTTCTGTTCTTGCAATAGTTTGCTGAGAATGATGGTTTCCAGCTGCATCCATGTCCCTACAAAGGACTCAAACTCATCCTTTTTTATGGCTGCATAGTATTCCATGGTGTATATGTGCCACATTTTCTTAATCCAGTCTGTCATTGATGGACATTTGGGTTGATTCCAAGTCTTTGCTATTGTTAACAGTGCCGCAATAAACATACGTGAGCATGTGTCTTTATAGCAGCATGATTTATAATCCTTTGGGTATATACCCAGTAATGGGATGGCTGGGTCATATGGTACTTCTAGTTCTAGATCCTTGAGGAATTGCCATACTGTTTTCCATAATGGTTGAACTAGTTTACAATCCCACCAACAGTGTAAAAGTGTTCCTATATCTCCACATCCTCTCCAGCACCTGTTGTTCCCTGACTTTTTAATGATTGCCATTCTAACTGGTGTGAGATGGTATCTCATTGTGGTTTCGATTTGCATTTCTCTGATGGCCAGCGATGATGAGGCTGGTGTTCTTAAGCAAACAAAGGCAAGAAGGATCTCATTTCACGTAACAAATAGTGAAGGGACCCTGGGAGCAGCTGTCTGCTCCAGGTGACAGTCTAGGAGGGCGAAAAATCTCAGCATTAACAAGCAATTTGTTGTTTGTGTTATACAGGTTTATAATGTAATTTCCACTTGTTTATTCTGGTTTTTGGCCTCTCTTCCCTCACCCACCCCTTAGATTGCAACGTTTATGGAGCCCTTATTCTTCCCTTCCAGTCTTAGAACTGTTCTGATAGAAACCAGTATGATACAGTGTTACAAATCACTGGATGGGGTGTGTGTAAATAAAATTGCCAGCCCCATTTTTGCTCCAAATGATTGTGTGACCTTGGGCAAGTCACTGAATTTGTCTAGGCTTTACTTTTTCCTGCAAAAACTCTGGGCTGTAAGATTCCCTTGCCACTCCTACATTCTAGGAGGTTAGCAGGAGGCAGGTTTTAGTGATCCTAAAAGACCTACTTGTGTCAGATTGCTGTGAAATATATGAAGTTTGAGAGTCTTTTTTAGGCTTTAGAATTTTTAGAAAGTAGCATTCAAACCAGAAATATTGATAAACAATTTTTAAAAGGTGGTTTTCTGTCTCCGTGATGTTTGCATTAGCTGATGAGTGGTTCAAATACATGTCTAATCTGCTTTGCTGTCGAGCTACTTCTAATGGATGTTCTAGACACTGGCGACTAATAATTTGTAATCAAAAGTAAGTAACAGAGGCATTTTGCTTTTCAGTCAGAGGCATCTGTCCACAAAGATGAAATGTGCTATTAGTGCCAAACAAAAACAGAATCATACGGAAAGAGCTGGGAACATTAGCAACAAAGCTTAGGCTTACTTGAGGTATAAATATTCCATCCAAATGCTCTGAGGTAGTCTGCTATGGAATCATGAACTGCCTTTGCAAGTAAATATTTGTGTGAAAATGAAGTTGTATATGTTAGCTTTCAACTTTTGCTGTTGAATTTTTCTAATGAGATTTATGGGAATACTTTAGCACACATATTCAGGCCATGAATGTACCATGATTTTTTTTTTTTTTTATGATTTTGGTATAACTGAATTTTTTGTTGTTGTTGCAAAAAGTGCAATGGAATTTTTTAAATGAAATGCAATAGAGCTTAAGTTTCCTCTCATTTAAATTCTCGTATGTTTGTGTGTGTGTGTGTGTGTGTGTGTGTGTGTGTGTATATATATATTTTAGTATTATCTGATGCGTGACTCAGTAATGGATATATCTGATGAGCAGGTTTTCGTTGCTAGTCTAGAAAGTATTGAGTGGCTTTGTGCATCCTCTGCTAGTGGAAGTTATTGATGATCATGATTGATTTAGAAATATAGACTTGGAAACTCTCATCCCTTCCTGTTTCCATCAGTGAGCCTGCCTCCAGGGCTGACTCTCAGCTTCAGGCTTGCTGCTATAGATCTAGTGAGATCTGGGAAACAAAAGCATTGAGATTGTTAATACTGTGTATAAAGTAAGTGTAAATAGGCCTAAAGGAAGGACCAAACATCCGCTTCAGGAGTAAATTGGCATTACACTTAGTGTACAGCATTAACAGATATCTAATGCCTTATTTATTTTTGTATTCCCAGAATCTAATACACTACTTGTCAAGTAGTAGAGAATGAATAATTGCTGTTATAATGAATGAATGTTCAGTTGCCACTTTTTCCCATTGCTTGAGATCTTAGACGTATTTTAGAAAGTGAACTTTCTTAGATAAATGTCCGCCATATAAGATAGGTATTATTTTAATTATTCTGTAGTTGATGCAGTAGCTTTTTGAGAAGTAAAAGTCACTACATTCACTTATTGGAAGTGAAGCATCTTATAGGTAAGTCAAGTTGTTTTAAATCCGATTTTGTAATTCTGAGGTTTATGAGTGCTTTGATTTAGTAATTATTCACAAATAGTTTGCTTAAGTTGCTAAAACTCTGCATCATTATTCATGTCATCTCCCCACACCCCTTGCCCAAGTTAAAAATAAAGCAACATCAGGATAATAAAAGCTTTGACAGGGAAAAATGAAAAATAAAGCAAACATCTCTTCCTATTGCATGCATAGTATTAAATTAGGGTTGCCGGCCGGGCGCGGTGGCTCAAGCCTGTAATCCCAGCACTTTGGGAGGCCGAGACGGGCGGATCACGAGGTCAGGAGATCGAGACCATCCTGGCTGACACGGTGAAACCCCGTCTCTACTAAAAAATACAAAAAACTAGCCGGGCGAGGTGGCGGGCGCCTGTAGTCCCAGCTACTTGGGAGGCTGAGGCAGGAGAATGGCGTGAACCCGGGAGGCGGAGCTTGCAGTGAGCTGAGATCCGGCCACTGCACTCCAGCCTGGGCTACAGAGCGAGACTCCGTCTCAAAAAAAAAAAAAAAAAAAAAAAAAAAAAAAAAAATTAGGGTTGCCATTTCAAATCGTGGCCAGTACTGTGCAAGAGCTATGGAGAGTGTTTATTTTCTCTGTCCTCTAGAACCTCCTTTTTCGTTTGTTTCAGGCATTTTATTGAACACCACACCTAAAATTCAGGCATCCAACATGCTTTCTTAAATGTGATGATTTAGGTTGAATGAAGCATGCTTCTAAACTAATCCAGTTAAGGGTAACTTATTTAAGATGATAAAATTTGCCAACACTTTTCTGATTCTAGAGGAATATTACATTACAGCATTCACATATTTGCATTTCCTGCAAAAACACAGGCAGAAAAAAAGAGAAATCACAGAGCCTTAAATTTGAAAGTGATCTGAGATTTCATCAATGCTACCCTTCCAAGTCCAAAGAATTCACTTCTAGGCCAAAATGTTAATGTGTTAATGTGTGATGTGGCTTAAAATACTTAGATTATTCAACAGCAACTATATTCCTCTCACAAAAAGGGTGGTAAGTTGCAGATACATGACTCTTTACATAACGTTTGTCCAGGTAAACAGATACAGAACTACTGTCCCATTACATCATTGAAATATTTTCTGATAAAGCAACCAGCATGAGTTTTATTAATAGTTTAGAGCTACATTACATCAGTAGTCAAACTTTTAATATTCAAATTGTTCTAAATTTTGTTTTATTTTTATTACTTGGTGTCTGTTTTTGTTCACTAGGCATATAAAATTCTTGATATTTAAAAACATGGTATCTTATGTATTTCTTTAGATTATTTGTGAATACTGTTAATATGTAATACGTAAATATTTCGTAATAAAAGCAAGGTTATTTTGTATGTGGTAAATTTAAAGGTAATATTCTTCTTCATGCAACTGCTTACATTTTTAATTACTTCTTCTATTTGTGAACTTGGACAAGAGATGTAAGATTTCTCAAACTGCCAGTCACATTTTACTTCAATATGCATGTTTTTTTGAAATGGCAAAACCACTCAGGGCTGTGTGATTTTCACTTATGTATGTATTGAAAGTTCATAGCCAAATACAACGGAATAAATCATGGAGCACATTTCCTCTCCATGCCTGAGAAATGCAAATAGCTATAGGTCAATTGCGGAAAGGTCTTGTCTTCATCTCATATGTCTTGTTCGTAATTTGATTTTCATTTATTCCACATGTACACAATTCAGTTTGCACTTGCTTGTTATTTAGACGTTTTTTTGGCTGTCCTCAAAGTTTGCTTTAATATACGGAGAAACTATTCTAGCTGGACTCTGCCTTTTTTTTTTTTTTTTTTTTTTTTTTTTTTTTTTTGAGACGGAGTCTCGCTCTGTCGCCCGGGCTGGAGCGCAGTGGCCGGATCTCAGCTCACTGCAAGCTCCGCCTCCCGGGTTCACGCCATTCTCCTGCCTCATCCTCCCGAGTAGCTGGGACTACAGGCGCCCACCGCCACCTCGCCCGGCTAGTTTTTTGTATTTTTTTAGTAGAGACCGGGTTTCACCGTGTTAGCCAGGATGGTCTCGATCTCCTGACCTCGTGATCCGCCCGTCTCGGCCTCCCAAAGTTCTGGGATTACAGGCTTGAGCCAGCGCGCCCGGCCTTGACTCTGCCTTTCTAAATGTCCTGGCCAACGCTTATTAACATGCATGTGTCTCACTTTACAAGAGCCACTATCCTAAATTCCAGGCCAAGGAGTGGGGAGTAATTGTTTACATACTGCCTTTATTACCTGTTCTACTCATACTCAAAGGAATATTGACATATATAACATAATATTGAATTAACTCATATCCAAAATTAATATCGCTTAATATTCCTTTGGTTAATTTTTAGAGTTAATATTGGATATGAGTTAATATTGGATTAACTCGTATCCACATAGGAGATCCTGGCTAAGCTAAGAAACATCTTCAATGATAGCAATTTTAATTACTTAATAGTTATACTTTGTTCTCCAATGATGTCGAAAAATTTTGCTGTTTGATAAAATTCTGCATTTGATCTTAGCCAAAAGGCTAAGCAATTATTTGGTAAAATTCTGTAAAGAAAGAGGAGATGAAATCTAAGGGAAGAATAATAATTTCTAAAGTTTAAAATAGTAATAATTGCAAATAACCAAAAAAGTGTTAGCTTATTTTAAAAGTGGAAAACTTACAATAAAAAAATAATAAGAGAATGTCATAGTCAAATGCTTTGAAAGTAAAGACGAGTCATTTGGCAAGATATTCTAAATGAATTAAGTGTAATATTAACTTTTGAAGATTGATCAGAAATAGCTCAAGTTTTCTGATCTTACTTTCATTAATCCATGCAAAAAAAATCCTGAGTGGAAAATTGTGTGTGCTTAACACCTAAACAAACAGAGATGAACTGACAGTCATTATTTAAAAATCCACAGTGCTGTACAAAAACAAAAACAAAAACAAATTCCTTTAACTTTATCCAATAACTGTTTTATATCATTCAAGACTAACTTTAGATTTTAAAGTTTGCCGTGTT
Organism: Macaca thibetana thibetana; assembly: GCF_024542745.1. Taxonomy (NCBI): domain Eukaryota; kingdom Metazoa; phylum Chordata; class Mammalia; order Primates; family Cercopithecidae; genus Macaca; species Macaca thibetana. The sequence goes on along the minus strand of NC_065589.1, from coordinate 106,290,112 downwards.
TGTATATATTTTGAAATATTCCCTTATTGAGTAACTGTGGGAATTTGGGGGCAACAATAAAAATTTTTATGAATAGTCTGACATGATAGACAATGAATAGAATACTTAAACTGAAACTTCTCTAGAACATTAGGACAGAGAAAGCCTCCCACTCACTTTCAAGTAACAAGAAACATCTCAATTTGCAAAGTAAAAAATTGTGAGTAATCTAAGAACACATCACCAGAATTGCCGGTGGCTGATTAAGTCAGCCTGTGCTAAGATCACCGTTTTCAATGCATGTTCTCTATACTGTGAGCAGTCTGTGCTGGGATAACAGGCTGGAGGAAGGTAGTGGGCAAACTCAGGGGCATTTTGGTAATGAAAGCTGACCTGCTCCAGTGAAACCTGTCCTGTTTCAGCAAGAGAAGTCTCTAGTATGTTTTCTATGTTTTCTCTCATGAAGTGGCGGAAGACATTGACACTGTAACCTAACACACTATTGCCAAGAATGCCAGGTGTATATGGCTAGAACAGGGATGTGAGGGAGAACTAAGATGACCAGGTGCATTAGAAGCACACCCTTTTGTCCTACTACAGTGACAGATCCTCATTTTAGTGTGTGGCCCCAAATGCAGATAACTTGCTTCTCTGGGGATGTATATGTTTCTTCCTAAATGCATGTGACTACATACATGTCTACTATTTGTACAAATGTAGTGGATGCTAATGAAAATATTTTTCATGGAGTAACTAAACATCATTTGGGGCAGCTGGTCAGATTCAGGGAAAGAGAGAGAGCTTGTGTATATTAATATGCCTCTTAGGGTCTGAAATGCCTTATGATCATCACAATCCTGATACAGGGACGAACTTACCTAGTTAAGCTGATAAAACTTTTTTTAAAAAAAATTTTAAGTTACGGGATACATGTGCTGAACATGCAAGTTTGTTACATAGGTATACATGTGCCATGGTGGTTTGCTGCACCTATCAACCTGTCATCTAGGTTTTAAGCCCTGCATGCATTAGGCATTTGTCTTAATGCTCTCCCCACCCTTGCCCCCCACACCCCAACAGTCCCTGGTGTGTGATATTCCCCTCCCTGTGTCCATGTGTTCTCGTTGTTCAACTCTCACTTATGAGTGAGAACATGTGGTGTTTGATTTTCTATTCCTGTGTTTGTTTGCTGAAGGATGATGGTTTCCAGCTTCATCCATGTCCCTGCGAAGGACATGAACTCATTCTTTTTTATGGCTGCATAATATTCCATGGTGTGTATGTGCCACATTTTCTTTATCCAGCCTATAATTGATGGGCATTTGGGTGGGTTCTAAGTCTTTGCTATTGTAAATAGTGCTGCAATAAACATACGTGTGCATGTGTCTTTATAGTAGAATGATTTATAATCCTTTGGGTATATACCCAGTAATGGGATTGCTGGGTTGAATGGTATTTCTGGTTCTAGATCCTTGAGGAATCACCACACTGTCTTTCACAATGGTTTGAACTAATTTACACTCCCACCAACAGGTTCAGATTACATATTTAAACAAATGAAAGGGAGGAAACTTTTTTTCATTGCTGTTGACACAAAATGTGATTACTTACTGTCCTTGTGAAAAGAGATATGATCAACTTTCTGGATAAGGCCTGCTGGTATGTCTGTAGATCAGATGCAAAAAATATGATAAACATGAATGGGCAGCTCCCTCATATGTCCATTTCTTGGACTCTTTCCTACACAAATGAATTAGTTAATTACAAGATCTGGCATGTTACAAGCTAATGTTGGAAACTTTACCTGGAGTCAGTACCTATCAGAAATCAAAATGGGTACACTTCAAGGATTCTAGGGGCAGAATTTCCACAGACAATTCAGTGCTGCTGCTTCTCTTACTACCTCATCTTTCCCCTGCACCCCATTGTTATTTTCATGCAATTCACTCTGCAAGTACTAACCAAAACTGAGGGCGATTATTTTGAAAATGAAAATAGGATACTTTGGCAACTTGCAATGTTAAACATATCTCTTTTCTGAGCTTCTTAGAGTATGAGCTGAAGGACTGGAAATATGAAAAATTCTACTTTATTAAAATCCTGGCTTTAGGGCTTTTCTTTTAGCTGAAACACCACCTCAGTGGAAAGTATTAATATTGAGTTAGATGTATAGGCTTTGGAACATAGTAGTTATAATGGTACAAATCATTTGTTAAATTTGTATTGTCTGCTTGACACATTATATCATTTATCTTCAGAACATTTCTACAAGTCAGTGCTTTTATTATCTTCTACCTTATATAGGTGAGGAACTTTCTAAGGCTTAGAAAGTTGAAATAATTCATCCAAGTTTACGTTACTGATGGAATGCTTATTTCAACAAGAGTGTCCACATTCTTCACCACTAAATTATATTGTCTCTGTTCCACCAAAATTCATAATTTTATACTGGTTGTGTTGGAAAGTGTGTTAATTGACTTCTACTTCTCTGTGAATTGCTGAATGTAATCTCTGAGTAATTAACATCCTTGGTTTTCTGCCTGTAGGTCCCTGGGGAAGGTGTACAGGAGACTGTGGTCCCGGAGGAGTCCAGAGTCGGGCAGTGTGGTGTTTTCATGTTGAAGGGTGGACAAGTCACCTGTCTAACTGTGGTGAGAGCAACAGGCCTCCAAAGGAAAGAAGTTGTTTCCGAGTCTGTGACTGGCACAGTGACCTCTTTCAGTGGGAGGTTTCTGACTGGCACCACTGTGTCCTCGTTCCTTACGCTCACAGCGAAGTCAAGCCTCGGACTGCAGAGTGTGTGACAGCTCAGCATGGACTGCAGCACCGGACGGTGCGCTGCATTCAGAAGTTGAACCGAACTATGGTTGCAAATGAAATATGTGAACACTTTGCCCCTCAGCCTCCTACAGAACAAGCTTGTCTCATTCCTTGTCCCCGGGATTGTGTGGTATCTGAGTTCCTACCATGGTCCAACTGTAGCGAGGGATGTGGGAAGAAATTGCAGCATAGAACTCGCGCGGTCATAGCTCCTCCTCTCTTTGGCGGTTTGCAGTGTCCAAATTTGACTGAGTCAAGAGCCTGTGAAGCTCCCACTTCCTGTCCTCTTGGGAAAGAGGAATATACATTTAGCCTTAAGGTTGGACCATGGAGTAAATGCAGACTGCCTCATCTTAAAGAAATTAATCCAAGTGGAAGAACTGTTCTGGATTTTAACTCTGATTCAAATGAGCGAGTCGCCTTTAAACATCAAAGTTACAAAGCACATCATCATTCGAAGTCTTGGGCAATAGAGATAGGTTATCAAACCCGGCAGGTTTGGTGTACAAGAAGTGATGGACAAAATGCTATGTTAAGGTAGGAGACCTTTGATGCTTGTATTTGATTCACCTAAAATATTTTATTTTATACAATTTTATAAAGCTTCTTAGGGAAAATGGCAATCAGCTTTATAATTTGGGTTTTTAGAAGTTTCGTGTAAGAAATTTTTAATTTCACTGGGAAGTTTTCGAAATTGTATAGTTTAGACCAAGCTGTATTCTAGCATTCTTGTGTGATTAGTAGTGCAATTATATGTATAGGGTAAGTCACGTATTTCTACATTTTATCAAGACAGTAACCGGTATGAAAATAGATCTGCCATTATTACAGTAATAGAAGACTGAGAGGCTTCTCATAATGATAAAAAATCAAGTTCAGTTTCAAATTTGGGATATGAATTATGTAAATATTTTTGTTTTTCAAAACATTTGTGCTTTAAAATTTTGTTTTTGTTTACTTTTGTTTTCACCATTATCAACATTCTTTGACATCTGTGTTGTACATTTTTTATACTAGCAATAATACCAAAAAGTTGTTCCAAGAGTGCTTTCTTTGACATTATTTTGATAAAGATGTTAACCTGTGCAAGCCGTAATTAGAATGACCTACTGTGGAAGACATAAACTATTAAAAGCAATAGCTTAGGTTGAAAATTTATGCTTGTTTTATTTTAAATTGTAGTCTAAAACATCATGACATAAACTCCTAGAAATATATTGAAAGTAATATTTGCTTAATTTCCCCCCAGGGACTCTTAAATGAAGCACTGGTGTATTACTAAGTTTCTTTCAAATTAAGGTACCTTTCAATAGTACTTAAATTACCAGACAACATAATGCTTGTCTTTAGAATTAATCATTCTCATCAGTTGCTGCCTTCTTGGGATCTACAGCCAGCCCGGAGATACCCCGAAGACTACCACTGTTGTTTATGAACAAATGTGATGATTTTTTTTTTGTCCATTTGACTTCCCAAATGAGTGTATTTTATCCTTAATGCTTCATTCTGATTTATGCCATATGAAATTGGCAAGTCCATTGAAGAATGATTTGCAGCTTTTTATTGCCTACTTCTTTGAAGCCCAGATTAAGCAAATGATTCATGCAATTTGTTTGAATGTGTGTGGGATTGTGTAAATACATTGTTTTCTTAATACTCCATACTGTATTGCTGAAGTGAGCATTACATAGAATCTTTTCATTTTGTTTGCACATCTTTGCAATGTTTTTCTTTTTTAATAGACTATTTTCAGATCAATTTTTACATTTTCAAAAAAAATGAAAGTACTGAGAGTTCCTGTATACTCCCTCACTGTCTCCAATATATAGTTTTTACCTGTTATTAACATCTTGCATTTGTGTGATAGTTTTGTAAACAAGCATTTTACAGTTACATACACAAACATTGAGTGCATAACACAGTTCAAATTGTGTTCCCCTCCCCACATTTATGTATTGAAATTCTAACCTTGAGTGTGATGTTTTTAGGAGGCATGGGGCCTTTGGGAGTTAATTATGTCGTGATGATGCAGTTCTCATAGAAGGGATTAGTGTGCCATGAGAGCTTCCTCTCACTCTCTCTCTGCTATTTGAGGGTACAATGTGAAGTCAGCAGTCTGCAAGGCAGAAGAGAGACCCCACCAGAATGTGACTATGCTGGTGCCCTGGTCTCAGACTTCCAGCCTCTAGAACTATGAGAAATAGATTTCGGTTGTTTTTTAAGCCATCCAGCCTCTGGTACTTTGTTATAGCAGCTGAATTGACTAAGACTAACTATTATAAAAATAAATACCATAATTTGGGAATTTAAATGAGAAATTTATTTCCACAGTTCTGGAGGCTGGAAAGTCCAAATTCAAGGTGTGTCTTCATTTAGTTCTTGATGAAGGTTGTCTTATTGACTTAAAGATGGCCATCTTCTTGCTGTGTCCTCACATGGTTGGAGAGAGAGAAAAAGGAGAGCACTCTGTGTCTCTTATTATAAGGGCACTAATCCCATCACAAGGGCTCCACTCTAATGACGTGATTACATTAGAAAGTTCCCATGTTCAAAATGCAGGTTAGAGTTTCAACATTTGAATTTTGGAGGAACACAATTCAGTGTGCAGCAGGTACATTTGTTATAATTGATGATCTAATATTGATACATTACTATTAAAAACTATAGTTTACATTGGGATTCACCCTTTGTATTGTACATTCTATAGGTTTGACAAATGAATAATGACATGGATCCACCATTACAGTACTATACAGAATAGTTTTACTCCCCTAAGTATCCCTTGTGCTGTATTTACTGATCCTTCCCTCTCTCCCTGAGAACCCCTGGCAACTACTGATCATTTTACTGACTGTCTCCTTAGTTTTGCCTTTTTAAAAAATGTTGTACAGTTAGAATTATATATGTAGCTTTTTCTCGTTGACTTATTTCACTTTGCAATATGCGTTTGTTTGCTCCATGTCCGTTTGTGACTTGGTAGCTTATTTCTTTTTATCACTGAATAATATTCCATTTTGTGGTACTATAGTTTGTTCATTCACCTATTGAAGTACATCTTGGTTGCTATCAAGTTTTGGCAATTTTGAGTAAAGCTTCTGTAAAAGTTTATGTGTGTATTTTTTTGTGTGTGTGAACACAGATTTTCAAATCACTTGGGTTAATATAAAGTAGTGCAATTACTGTATGATATAGCAAGAGTATGTTTAGTTTTGTAAGAAACTACCTAGCTGTCTTCCAGAATGGTTGTGCCACTTTTCATTGCCACCAGCAATTAGTGGAAGTTCTGTTGTGTCATATCACCAGCAGTTGTTGTCAGCATTTTGGAGTTTTGCCATTCGAATAGGTGTGTAATGGTATCTCGTTGTTTTAAATTGCAATTCCTTAATGACATGTGATGCTGAACATCTTTTCATACACTTGCTTGCCATCTGTATGTATTCTTTGATAAGGTATCTATTCAGATGTTTTGTGTATTTTTTAATTGAGGGTTTTTTTTTGAGCAAACGTTCTCTTATTGTTGAATTTTAAAAGTTATTTGCATATTTTGAATACCAGTCCTTTATCATACATGTGTTTTGCAAATATTTTTGACAGTCTATGATTTGTGTTTTCATTTTCTTGACAGTATTGTTCACAGAGAAAATATTTTTAATTTTAATGAAGTCCAACTTCTCAATATTTTTTTAAGGATCATTTTTTTGGTGTTGTTTAAAAGTATCACTAAACCCAAAGTCAACTAAGCTTTTCTCTTATACTTTCTTCTATGAGTTGCATAATTTTGTTTATTATATTTAGGTCTGTGATTCATTTTGAGGTTTTTTGATGAAAGGTATAGGGCCTATGTCTGCATTCTTTTTAAAAAAGGTTATTATATGTTCAGTTGTTCCAGCACCATTTATTGTAAAGAATATCTTTTCTCTATTGAGTTTCCTATGCTTTTTTGACAAAGATCGGTTGACTATGTTGGTATGAGTCTATGCCTTCAATTTTTATTCCATTTTACTATCTATTATTTGTTAGTAACACAGTGTTATAAGTAATGTAGTTTTATAGTAAATCGTAAAGCAGAGAGGTGTCAGTCTTCCTAATTTTTTCTTCTTATGTGTTGGCTTCTCTGAATCTTTTGCTTTTTCATATAAACCTTGGAACTACTTTTTGATATCCACAAAATAACTTTCCAAGATTTTGACTGGGATTGCATATAATGTAAGATCAATTTGGGAAGAACTAATTATCTTGATAATACTGAGTCATCCTATTCTGGTACATAGGTTATCTCTCCATTTATTTAAATCTTGTTTATTTTGTCAGGGTTTTGGAGGGTTTTCAAAAATATATAACTTGTACATTTTGTGTCAGATTTATATTAATTTAACTTTTTTGATGCTAACATAAATGGTATTGTGTTTTTAATTTCATATTCCAATTGCGTATTACTGGTATAACAAGAAAGCAGTTAACTTTTTATATTAACCTTGTATCCTACAACTTTGTTATACTCACTTATTATTCCGAAATTTTCATTACTGTAGTAGTTGACTTTTTGGGATTACCTACATGAATAAGCATGTCATCTGCAAAAAAAAAAAAAAAAAAAAAAAAAAAAAAAAAATATATATATATATATATATATATATATATAGCTTTCTTTCCAATTTGAGTATGTTTTGTTTATTTTATTTTCTTGTCTTCATTAGCCAAGGCTTCCACTGCAATATTGTACAGGAGTGATGAGAGAGGATACTCTTTTTTTGTACTGTGAAAGAAATCTATGCTCTGTTAAGTGTTTTGTTAACTATAGGTTTTTTTGTAGGTGTTTTTGATCAAGTCAAGGAAGTTCCCCTTCATTCTTAGTTTTCTGAGAATTTTCCTTATAAATAAGCATTAGATTTTGTTAAATACTTTTTCTGCATCTACTGATATGATTATATGATTTTGTTCATTAGCCTATTTATGTTATGGATTACATTAGCTGATTTTCAAATGTTGAACCAGCTTTGTATATGTGGAATAAATCCCACTTAGTTGCAACGTAAATTCCTTTTATATAGTGTTGGATTTGACTTGCTAGTATTTTATTGAGGATTATTTCATGTATGTTTATGAGAAATGTTGATCTTTATTGTCCTTACTTGTAATGTCTTTGTTGTGGTGTTAGGGTAATGCTGCCCTCATTGAATGAATTGGAAAGTATTTTTGAAAATGTTTTCATTTTCTGAAAGAAATTGTTGAGAATTGGTATAATTTTTTCTTGAATGTTTGGTAGTGAACCCTCTGGAACTCTGGCTTTCTGATTTGGAAAGTTACTAAATACGGGTTTAATTTCTTTAACAGATTTAGGACTATTCATATCATTGATTTCTCTTTGTGGGTTTTGCTAGATTTTGTCTTTCAAGGAATTGGCTCATTTCATCTAGGTTATCAAATTTAGGGACATAGAGTTGTTCATAATATCCATTTTTCCTTTTAATAACTATGGGATTATTAATATTACCCTTCTTATGTTTCCAGTATTAATAATTTGTGTCCTCTCTCTTTTTTTCCTAACCTGGCTAGAGGTTTATTAATTTTATCAGTGCTTTCAAAAAACCAACTTTTGGTTTTGTTGATTTTTTTCTATTGATTTTTTTTCTAATTTCATTGATTTTGATTCTGATTTTATTATTTCTTTTCTTCTGCTTACTTTAGATTTAATTGCTCTTCTTTTTCTAGTTTCCTAAGGTGGAAACTTAGGTTACTCATTTGAGATTTCTCTTCTTTACTATTAGATGCATTCAGTTTCCTCAAGCCCTTTCTCTTTGTTCCACAAATTTTGATAATTTGCATTATTTTCATGTAGTTCTAAATATTTTTGCATTTCTCTTGAGATTTTCTTGATCCATGTGTTATTTAAGAGTGTCTTGTTTAATCTCCATATATTTTCGGGTTCTCTATTTTGTTATTAATTTTAGTTTAATTCCATTGTGTCCTGGGAGCATATGTTGTATGATTTCTATTCTTTTAGATTTGTTAAGGTGTGTTTCATGGCCCAGAAATATGGCCTATCTTGAATATTTTATGTGAACTCAAGAAAAATGTGTGTACTCTGCTGTAGTTGGATAAAATATTCTATAAATGTCAATTATATCCAGTTGATTGATGGTGCTGTTCAGTTCAACTATGTTCTTACTGATGTTATTCCTGATGGATCTGTCAACTACTAGAGAGGAGTGTTGAAGTCTCCAAAAACAATACAAAATTTGTCTATTTGCAGTTATAGCAGACTTCGCCTTACAGATTTTGACACTCTATTGTTAAATAATACATATTAATGATTGCTATATCTTATTGGAGAAATAATCTCTTTATTATTATGTAATGCCCACACCCCCTTAATCCCTGACAATTTTCTTTGATGTAAATTCTCCATTGTCTGGAATTATGATACATACTCCAACTTTTTTTGATTAATGCTAGCACAGTATATCTATGCTTACTGACAAAAAATGTATTCATCTGTCTTGTAGATGACATATAATTGGATGCTGTTTATTATCCAGTCTGAGAGTCTTTTAATTAGTGTATTTAGACCATTTATGCTTAAAGTAAGCATTAATACAATTGTATTAATATTTACTGAGGTCATTATTTTTCATTTATTGTCCTTGTTCTTTGCTCCTTTTTAATTTTAATTTATTATTTTTATTTAATTTTTAGCTTTTGTAGGTGCATAGTAGGTATATTATATATTTATGGGTTGCATGAGATTTTGATACTAGCATGCAGTGCATTGTAATCATATCAGGGTAAATGGAGTATTTATCACTGCAAGCATTTATCCTTTGTGTTATAAACAGTTCAATTATACTCTTTTAGCTATTTTAAAATGTACAATTAAATTATTTTTTACTATATCACTCTGTTTTGCTAGCAAATACTAGGTTGTATTCATTCTTTCTGTTACTGTGTACCCATTAATCATCTTCATTTCCCGCAGTCACCACTACTCTTCCCAGCCTCTGGAAACCAGCCTCTACTCTCTAGCTCCATGAGTTCAATTGTTTTAATTTTTTGTTGTCACAGATAAGTGAGAACATGCAGAGCTTGTCTTTCTGTGCCTGGCCATTTAACTTAATGACTTCCAGTTCCATCCATGTTGGTGCAAATGACAGGATCTCATTGTTTTTTATAACTGACTAGTACTCCATTGTGTATATGTACCACATTTTCTTTATTCATTCATTTGTTGATGGACACTTGGGTTGCTTCTAAATCTTGACTTTTGTGGACAGTGCTACAGTAAATATAGGAGTGCAGCTATCTCTTTTATGTACTGATTTCCTTTCTTTTCTGTCTGTACATAGCAGTGGGATTGCTAGATAGTATGGTAGCTCTATTTTTAGTTTTTCGAGGAGCCTCTAAACTGTTCTCCATAGTGGTTGTACTATGTTCCAACCAACAGTGTACAGTGATTCCCTTTTCTCCACATCCTCGCCAGCATTTGTTATTGCTTGTCATTTGTATAAAACTCATTTTAACTGGGATGGATGATATCTTATTTTAATTTTGATTTACTTTTCTCTGATGATCAGCGATGCTGAGTACCTTTTCATATGCCTGTTTGTCATTTCTGTGTATTCTTTTGAGAAATGTCTATTAAGATATTTTGCTTATTTTTAAATCATATTATTATATTTTTTTCCTGTTGAGTTGTTTGAGCTTCTTATGTAATCTGGTTATTAATCCCTTATTAGACGGGTAGTTTGCAAAAATTTTCTTTTATCCTGTGGATTTTTTCATCAGTTTGTTGATTGTTTCCTTTGCTATACAGAGGCTGTTTAACTTGATGTGATATAATTTGTCCATTTTCTCTTTGATTGCCTGTGTTTATAGGGTATTACTCAAGAATCTTTGCCCATTTCAATGTGTTGAAGAGTTTCCTCAGTGATTTTTTGCAATCATTTCATAGTTTGAGGTCTTGGGTTTAATTCTTTAATCCATTTTTATTTGTTTTTTTGTATGGTGAGATATAGGGGTCTAGTTTCATTCTTCTGCCTAGGGATATCCAGTTTTCCCAGCACAATTTATTGAAGAGACCGTCCTTTCCTCAGTGTATGTTCTTGATACCTTTGTCAAAAATGAAATCATTGTAGATGTTTGGGTTTATTTCTGGGTTCTCTATTCTGTTCTAATGGTGTATATGTCTGCTTTTATGGCAGTATCATACTGTTTTGTTTACTATAGTTATGTAGTATAATTTGAAGTCAGGTAATGTGATTCCTCCAGTTGTTGTTGTTGTTGTTGTTGTTGTTGTTGTTGTTTTTTCAGGATAGCTTTGCCTATTCTGGGTCTTTTATGGTTCCATATGAGTTTTAGGATTGTTTTTGCTATTTCTGTGAAAAATGTCATTGGTATTTTCATAGGGATTGCACTAAATCTATAGATTACTTTGGGTAATAGAGACATTTTAACAATATTCACTCTTCCAATCCATGAACAAGGATTATTTTTCCATTTTTTGTGCCCTCTTCAATTTTCTGCTTTGGTGTTTTATAGTTTATGTTGTGGAGATCTTTCACTTATTTGGTTAAGTTTATTCCTATGTATTTTATTTTATTTGTAGCAATTGTAAGTGGGATTACTTTTTTATTTCTTTTTAAGATTGTTAGCTATTGTCATATAAAATGCTACGGATTTTTATATGTTGATTTTGTATCCTGTAACTTTACTGAATTTTTTTTATCAGTTTTAATGATTTTTGTGGACTGTTTTGGTTTTTCCAAATATAAGATTATGTTATCTGCAAACACGGATAATTTGACTTCTTCCTTTCCAATTCGGTTGTCCTTTATTTTTTCTCTTGTCTGATTGCTCTAGGATTTTCAGTACTATGTTAAATAGTAGTTGTGGCAGTGGGCATTCTTGTTGTTTTCAAGATCTTAGAGGAAAGGCTTCCAGTTTTTGTTTTGTTTATTTCCTCTCTTCCTCTGTCCTCTCTGATTTTAATGGAACATTTTATGTTGTTTGATTTTTTTTCTTCTTTCTTAGCATATCAGTTATACATATCTTAAACATTTTTTAGTGATTTTCTTAGAATTTTGCAATATACATTTACAACTAACCAAAGCCCACTTTTAAATAACACTATATACACTTTACGGGCAGCATAAGTATCCTATAACAGAGTATTCTGAATTGCTGTCTCCTGTCCCTTACATCATAGCTGTAATTTATTTCACATATTTATAAACTATAATCACCAAATACATTGTTGCTATTATTTGAACAGATTATTATATTTGTTAGATCAATTTGCATATAAAAAATAAATGACATTTTATTCCTTAATTCCTTTTCCAATTGTCAGTTTTTGTTTTTCTAGATCTGAGTTTCTAACCTATATAATTTTCCTTCTCTCTGAAGCTTTTTTTAAAACATTTTTTTTCAAGCAAGTCTATTCCTCAATTTTTATATGAGAAAATCTTTATTTCTCCTTCATTTTTGAAGTATAATTTCATTGGATATAGATTTAGGTTGGTGAGTTTTTACTTTTTTTTTTTTTGAGATGGAGTTTGGCTCTGTCTCCCAGGCTGGAGTGCAGTGGCATGATCTCGGCTCACTGCAACTTCTGTCTCCCAGGTTCAAGGAATTCTCCTGCCTCAGCCTTCTGAGTAGCTGGGACTATAGGAATGGGCCACCACGCTTGGCTAATTTTTTTGTATTTTTAGTAGAGACGGGGTTTCACCATGTTGGTCAGGCTGGCCTCAAGCTCCTGACTTCAAATAATCTGCCTGCCTCGGCCTCCCAAAGTGCTGGGATTACAGGCGTGAGCCACTGCATCTGGCCCGGTTTTTACTTTCGATAGTACATAATCTTCTTGCTTGCATAGTTTGTGAGCAGACGTCTAATGTAATTCTGTCCTTCCTTCTCTATAGGTAAGGTGTGTCTTTCCCCCTCTGACTTCTTGAAAGAATTTTTTTCTTTGTCTTTGATGTTCTTCAGTTCAAATATTGTATGCTTGGATGTAGATATTTTTGGTATTTACCTTGCTTAATTTTCCCTCAGCTACTGGGATCTATGATTTGGTGTCTGCCATAAATTTTGGAAAATTCTTAGCCATTAGTACTTTAAACATCTCTTCTGTTACTTTCTCCCTTTATTTTCCTACTGATATTTCTATTATGTGTAGTTACATCATTTGTAGTCCTACCATAGTTTTTGGATACGCTTTTCAATCTCTTTTAATCCTCTTTGAATTTCAGTTTTAGAAGTTGCTATTGACATTTCTTCAAGCTCACGGATTTCCTAGACTCCATCCAGTCTGTTGATGAGCCTATCAAAGGTACTTTTTAGTACTTTACAATGTTTTTGATTTATGTCATTTTCTTTTGATTCTTTCTTAGGGTTTCCATCTCACTGCTTATAATACCCATCTGTTCTTGCATATTGTCTACTTTTTCACTAGAACGTTTAGTATGTTATTCATAGTTGTGTTACATTTCCAGTCTGATAATGCTAAAATCTCTGCCATATCTGAATCTCATTTGGATGCTTACTTTAGCTTTTCAAACCACTCCTTTTGTCTTTTAGTGTGCTGTGTAATATTTTCTTGAAAGCTGGACATGATGTACCGGGGAAATAGAACAGAGGTAATTAGACCTTTAGTGTGAGGTTGTTATGTTTACCTGACTTGGAGTTACACTGTGTTTGCTATAGTTGCAGGTGTCAGGGGCTAAAAATCTCCTTTGGTATCCTTGTTTTTGTTCGTTTTCTGTTGTATTTTTTTCTTTTCTGTTGTTTTTGGGTTTTCTTAGAGACTTGTTTCTAAATAAGGTCTGAAACAGGCAATTCTTTTTTCCATTGTAACCCCCTAATATTATTCAGGAGCCCTATTCATGATTGTTAAGTTTCAGGAGTCAGGGAAAGAGTCTTTTGTCCCATGATTAGGTTCTAATATTTTATTAAGCCTGTTTCCAGACTGACCTTCACAAATTCTTCTCAGTCTCTTCCCATTTTTCACTCCCAACTTAGGTAAGACAAGAAGGCTAGAAGGGTATATGCCTTCTTTTATATCAGAGTCTGGTAAAACCCTAGTTTGTTAGGCTTTTCGTAAGATAGCTTCCTGTGAGGGCAGAATTAAGAAAAACAGAATTCTCTTGGTGTCTTTCAAAATGCCTACTTTTACTTTTCCCCTGCTGAAACATGAAGAAAATTATTTCTTATCTTCACTGTGAGAACCTGGCAGGGCTGCTGAAGGTATATTCACAGAAGTATAGGGTTCCCACTAGAACTGGGCTCCCTTAAAGTTTTTAACTGTAAAGATTATAGACACTGAGCCTCCAGTAAGTCGTCAATCATAGTTTAAGTTTTCTACTCTGGTCCTGGTTCTAGTAGTGGTTTCTTCTCCTGGTTTTTCTCTACTATGTTGTGATTCTTTGTATATGCTTCTCCTATTTTGTAGGCAGCCATTTTCTCTATGACTTTGATTCTCTGATGGATCTAAGAAGAGTTATTGATTTTCAGATTGTTTAGCTTTTTCCTTATTGTGAGGAAAAGAGTGACAACTTTGAAGTTCCTTACATGCCAGAATGGAAACCAGAAGTCACCATTATCTCTTTTGAGTTCTAGACAGCATATTGAACCAAACCATTTTTCTTTAAATTATCATGTCATGAAACCTGTAACTCTCATTTAGTCTTCAAAGGACTATGAAATGACTCATATACTATCATAAAATAATTAGGTTTTAGGAAAATATCATGTTAGATGAGGACATTTCTACATCTGTAACTTTCATTGCCTAAAACAAAAATGTTAACTCTTGACAGTTATGTGATCACATAGTTGACATTGCTGTCTCATTTCTGTCCAACTTGATGAACTACGTTGGCATACTCTACCAGGATTTTTTGCTAAAAGTCTCAAATTTATTTCTGAAAAGTGACTTTTTTGTGTATTTGATGCTTTCAGAAAATCATTAATACCTGTGTACACTTACTGACTTCTAGGATGAACTATAGATTTCCCTAAAATTATTATAATTTGTTCTAAAGTACAGATTCCTTTTACTCTGTTCATATGTCTAATTTTGGATCTGCTTCCTTTTGGTAGTATCTGTGAAACTGTAGGGACAAATGGTATTCTATTTCCTCTGTTTTGATTATGGCTCCTGTTGGTTATTATGTCATTTGGAATAGGAAGAGCTTGTCTTTACTTCTATAATATAAACTCGTGTTTGTGACTTTCTGAAAGTCGCTTTATCAAGCTAGGACATGACAGAGCTTTAATTAATGCCCTTTACTAGCTATCTCATTGATTGCTCTGACTTTTGATAATCGCCTCAAGCGATTTTCTTTTCACAGTTATATTTGCAATGTGGTAGGCAGTTGTATTATTCTTGCTGCTACTCTGCTCTCTCATCATTGATTTGCTTCTTGTGCTTAAAGATCTTTTGCTTTTACTTGTCTCAGTGCACGTCCTAATTTTTCTCTTTTATTTTGACAGGAGTTTCTCTGAGGTTCCATTATTACATTTAAAAATAGCTGTCATATAGTCTGTTCATCATTCTTTCTCATATATCAGTGATGCTATTATTGACTTTTTATAATACCTTAACTTGTGAAATGAAATAGTCTTCTCTCTTCTGTTTTTGTTTTTGTTTCACCTTGTTTCCTTTTTATTTTTTTGGAGTAAAAGTACATCTGAATTAAAATATCTGAGCTATAGACTAGGAAGACTGTTTATATAAAGCGGAAAGTGATGCATACTTATTGTTTGGGTGAATAAAAATCAGATCAATGGGTTTTACTTTTACTTTGATAGAGAGGAACATTTGGTTTGGGCATCCTTTTAAGAGCTATGATTATTTGGTACATGTTAACCATCTTTCAATTCTCAGACCGCTTTTGTTAAATGAATGCACTGTGACTTCCTCATTAAGGACTGACTGAAGGATAATACATTTTAAGACGATTTTTTAAAAAGCCGTCATCTCTAAAGCTCACTCCTTATTGTTCCCTTGTTTTTTGTATCTACTGTTAAAGGAGATTTACATTTTACATTCCTATTCCTCCTTAAACATAAATAAAAATAAGTCCCCAAACAACACAAATATTTTTCATAATTTGTTCTTTGAAAATAGTAGAAATGTATATATTTATATGATTTCTACTGTAAATGTATATTACATATAAAATATATAACCATACATATAAAACATATATATAACTATATATAACATATATATCTGTGGAAATATATATATAGTTGTTTTGTTGTTGTTGTGTTGGTGGGAATGGAGGATTATTTTCCAGTTATAGATTTTTATTTCCCCCTCCACATCCATATTGATTTAATTTTATTTTTGTACATATTGAACATTAACATGTTTCTAAAAATAAAATATATGCATAGTTAGAGGAGTGTCACTCATCCCATGTCCTCTACTCCTTGCAGATAACCAGCTTCCTTATTTTCCATTTTATACTTTGTGCTTGTCTGTATCTTCCTATTTCCTCTTGTTTCTTACACAAAAGGTAGCAAGTTATATAATCTCTTTTTAATTTTTTTTCACTTAACATTTCCTAGGAATTAGTTCATATTAGCTAATCAGGGTCTTTTTCATTCTTTTGTTACAGTTGCATAGTACTTCATTGTGTGTGTGCAGCCATAGTTTATTTGAACAAATTCCTATACTTGGGCATTTAGGTAGTTTTTAATAATTTATAATTATAAACAATTTTTTCAATGTACAATCTCCTGCATGTATAGTTTGGTATTGTTGGAGGTATGTTTTCAGGGTAAATTCCTAGAAATGTGATTGATGGATAACAGGATAAATGCATACAAGTTGTGTTAAATATTGCCAAATTCTCTTTTATAGTGGTGGTACCATCCTCACATTCTCACTGCAACTTTACAGATACAGTATATTGTTAAGCTTTTGAATTTTTGCCATATGTGAGAAGTTGATATCATAGTAGAGTTTTTGCTTGACATTTCTTTTAATATGCACAAATTTCAATGTTTGCTTATATATTTGGGGGCCATATTTATAGCTCTTTTGTGAATTTTCTGTTTTTGTAGTTTGCTTGTCTTTCTATAGGAAATGTTTTTGCCTTCATTTTCAAATCTTTGTATTTAGAGACATTACTCATATATCTCTGATATACGTTGCAAACATTTTCTCTCATTTGGACATTTGTGTTTTGACTTGGCTTGTAGTGATTCTTGCCATGCAAAAAATTTAAAGAAAATGTTTACATAGTCAAATGTATCACTAATTTCTTTTTTTTCCTCTGGAATTTCAGTCATGGTTATAAAGCATTTTCCCACAACACACTTAAGTTTACCCATGATTTTTTCTAAGGGTATGCATAATTTTATTTTTTTACATTGGAGTCTTTGATCATTCTGGACTGTGTGTGGTGTGTGGAGTAGATATAATTTTATATTTTTCTGAAAGTCTTTCCAATGTGTTCGTACCATCATGAAAAAACTCTGTCTTTGTCCTTGTGATTAAGATGACATATTTTCACATATTAGATACCTATATATATTTGGATTTCTTACTACACTTGTATTTCATTTGTCTGCCCAGTTGTAAACTGATTCCACACCATTTAAATTGGACAGGCATTACCAGTATGTTTTAATATCTGTTAGTGCTACTCCCTCCTCATAGCTATTCTTTTTGTGTGTGTTTTCAAGCTATCCTTATAAGATAATTTTTTCATATAAAGTTTAGGATTAACTTTTCTAGCTCCACGAAACAAGCTCATTGGAATTTTTTTTGTGATTACATTAAATTTATAAATAAACTTGGAAAGAACTAAAATCTTGATGATTTTGAAATGACCTGACCAAAAACAAGGGATATATTTTTGTGTCAAGTCTATTTTCGGATCTAATAGAAATTTTTGAAATAGTTTTCTTTATAGAAACCTTGAATACTTCTTGTTATTTTCTTAAGTATTTTATATTTTTGTTGCTCTTGTGGATGGAGTTTTATCCATTTTATTCTCCAACTGGTTAATAGAAAATGATATTGAAATATGCTTGCTAATTTTATAACATGCTAGCTTGTTCAATTTTTTATTTGAATTATTTTTTATCATTCTATAGTAGTTTTCAAATATAATGTTATATTAGACAATAGAGAGGTTTTATTTCTAATTTGTATGCCTCTATATGTGTTCTCTAGTTTAATACATTGAGTCCAGAGAAATGTTGAATAGTAGTTAAAGATAGTGAGCATTCTTCCCTTTCCCTAATCTCACTGGGAATGCCTCCAGGATTTCCCCACTAAGTAAGTACTTATAAGTTTCATATCACTGCTGTAACAGATTATTACAAACTTAGTGACTTATGAAAACACACTTATTATCATATAGTTTTGGAGGTCAGAAGTAAGAAAAATGAATCTTACTAGGATAAATCAAGTTGTTGGCAGGGCTGCATTTATTCTGGAGGTTCTAGTGTATAATCAGATTTTTTTTTTTTTTTTTTTTTTTTTTTTTGCCTTTTCCAGTTTCTGTAGGCCGCTTGTGTTCTTTGTCCAGCAGTGTAGTTTCTTCAGATCTCTCTGATTCTGATCCTTCCTACCAACATCCCTCCTTCACTTAAAAATAACCCTGTGATTACACTGGGCTCACCTGGATAATCCAGAACAATCTTTCCATTTTAAAATCCCTTGGGAAAACTGGCTAGCCATATGCAGAAAACTGAAACTGGACACCTTCCTTATACAAAAATTAACTCAAGATGGATTAAAGACTTAAATGTAAGACCTAAAACCATAAAAACCCTAGAAGAAACCTAGGCAATACCACTCAGGACATAGGCATGGGCAAAAAGACTTCATGACTAAAACACCAAAAGCAATGGCAACAAAAGCCAAAATTGACAAATGGGATCTAATTAAACTAAAGAGCTTTTGCACAGCAAAAGAATCTATCATCAGAGTGAACAGGCACCTACAGATTGGGAGAAAATTTTTGCAATCTATCCATCTGATGAAGAGCTACTATTCAGAATCTACAAGGAACTTAAACAAATTTACTAGGAAAAGAACAACTCCATCAAAAAGTGGGTGAAGGAATGAACGGATACTTCTCAAAAGAAGACGTTTATGCAGCCAACAAACATATGAAAAAAAAGTTTATCATCATTGGTCATTAAAGCAATGCAAATGAAAACCACAATGAGATACCATCTCATGCCAGTAGAATGGCGATCATTAAAAAGCAGGAAACAACAGATGCTGGAGAGGATGTGGAGAAATAGGAACACTTTTACACTGTTGGGAGTGTAAATTAGTTTGACCATTGGGGAAGACAGTG
This sequence comes from Macaca thibetana thibetana, assembly GCF_024542745.1. Lineage (NCBI taxonomy): Eukaryota > Metazoa > Chordata > Mammalia > Primates > Cercopithecidae > Macaca > Macaca thibetana. The sequence goes on along the minus strand of NC_065589.1, from coordinate 106,270,994 downwards.
TGGTGATTCCTTGAGGATCTAGAACCAGAAATACCATTTGACCCAGCAATCCCATTACTGTGTATGTACCCAAAGGATTATAAATCACTCTACTATAAAGACACATGCACACATATGTTTATTGCAGCACTATTCACAATAGCAAAAACTTGGAACCAACCCAAATGCCCATCAGTGATAGATTGGAAAAACAAAATGTGGCACATATACAACATGGAAGACTATGCAGCCATAAAAAAAGGATGCATTTATGTCCTTTGCAGGGACATGGATGAAGCTGGAAACCATCATTCTCAGCGAACTAACACAGGAACAGAAAACCAAATACTGCATGTTCTCATTCATAAGTGGGAGTTGAACAATGAGAACACATGGACACAGGGAGGGGAACATCACGCACCGGGGCCCATCATGGGGTGAAGGGGCTAACGGAGGGACAGCATTAGGACAAATACCTAATGTAGATGACGGGTTGATGGGAGCAAACCACCATGGCACGTGTATCCCTATGTAACAAACCTGCACGTTCTGCACATGTATCCCAGAACTTAAAGTATAATAAAAAATTTTTTTAAAAATCCTTATTTTAATCACATCTGGAAAATACACATAACACAGGTTGTGAAGATTAGGGCATAGCTCTGTTGCTGGAGGATTGGCAGGGGTGTATTGTACCTGTTACAAGGTGTGTGTGCCTGCGTGTTTGAATGTATGTGTGTTTGATCATATTAATGAAATATCCATTCCTTCCTGTTTTGTTTTTATTTTTCTTGCCAGAGTTTGCATTAAGAATGGATGTTGGATTTTGTCAAAGGAGGTAATCATGTGATTTTTATCTTTGGACCTATTAATATGGTGAATTATATCAATACATTTTCTAATGATTAACCATTTCTGCATTTGTAATATAGTCCCCACTTTGTCATTTTCTTGCTTCTCTCTTTATTGGGTTGAAATATTATTATGACATTTACTTCATAAAAATAATGTGGATGTTTTTCTTAATTTCCTATGTTCTAAACAATTTATATAGCATTAGGACTGTGTGGTCACTAAATGATAGAAATTCTTTATGAAACTATGTAGAACTAACCTTTTTTGTGAGGTATTTCTTTTAAAGTTCTCTATTATGCTGAGGCTAATTTTGTTCTTTTCATGCTGGGGTAAGTTTTGGTTGGCTATATTCTTAAAAGGAATGACCTAGTTCCTCTAAGTTTTCAAATTCATTTGCATAGATGTATATCCTTTATTAAGCGTTGTAACCCACACCAGTTTTTCTTTTTATATCTTTCTGTTTCTCTCTTCAGCTATTATTTAAAATAGTAGTTTGCCCGTTTGGTTAAATTTTTTAACAGGATTATGGTTTGTTAATTTTGTCTCCCTGTTTTTATGTTCTCTACCTCATTAATTTCTGCATTTATCTTTATTATTTAGTTCTTCATGCTTCCTTTATATATGTATTTTTTTTTCTTTTTCCAACTTTACGAATAAGAAATTTAATTCATTTATTTTCATGTGCGCTGAGATATGTGTTTAGGACTATTAATTTTCTCCTGATTACTATTTTAAATGGATCCCATAGATTCTGACATAGAGCGTTTTATTATCATACTTTTTTCCCCAAAAATTCTATAGTTTTCTTGTTTATATTGCTCCTTTTACTCAAGGTTTGTTAAATGGAAGCTATTTTAATTTCCAGATAGAAAGGTCATATTTTGTTTGTTTTCATTTTTAAATTCTAGTTTTATTGCATTGTAAGCAGAGTGTTGTTTGTGATATTCCTATTTTTTAAGAATCTACTGCCATTGTCTTTGTGTTAGACTCTGTAATTAATATTTGTGAATGTTCAGCTGGGTGCAGTGGGGCACACCTCTGATCCCAGGATGACTGAGATAGGAAGATGACTTGAGCTCAAGAGTTTGAGACCAGCCTGGGCAACATAGTGAGAATCCATTCAAAAAAATAAATCTGTAATTGCAAATGTTCTATGTACATTTGGAAGAAGAGATATTCTCTATTATTGATGTGATTTATTAAATATATATGTACCTCATTGATTATGCTTTTTAGGTTTTCTAATAATCTTTACTATTTTTCTTCAATTGGGCTATTTGTACTGAAAATAGTTAAGTTATACTATTTGTATGTTCCTATCTATTTTTCCAGCATCTTCTGTATTTTTTCTACATATAGTTGCTGTTTTATGGTGCATAGATATTCAAAGCTTCTATTTCTTCATAGTGAAATGTTAACTTTAACATTCTAAAGTGTTTTTATTTGTCTCTTCTGATGCTTTTTGTCTTGAATTTTAATTTGTCAGATATTAGGATTGTACAACAAACATTCTTCTTGTTTTAATTTGCCTAAGTCTTTGTCCATCCCTTTATTTTTAGCCTTTTGAAACCACTATGTTACGTGTGTCTTTTATATTCCGCATGAACATAGAGTTGGGTTTAGTTTTATGTGTCAGTGTAAACACTGAATTTCTCTTAATAAATGAATTAACCTTGTTTACTTTTATGGATATGATAATTATATTTGGCCTCTTCATAGTAGCTTACATTGTATTTATGGTGTGTTTAATTTTACATGTATTACTTGCTTTCTTTATTTGGTGTATACATTTGGCTGTTTTGTTTTTTTGTTAGTTTGTTTGTGTTCTGAGATGGAGTCTCACTCTGTCACCCTGGGTGGAGTGCAGTGGCGTGATCTCGTGATCTTGGCTCACTGCAACCTCCGCCTCCCGGATTCAAGCGATTCTCCTACCTCAGCCCCCTGAATAGCTGGAATTACAGGCGTGCACCACCGCGCTCAGCTACTTTTTTTTTTTTTTTTATTTTTAGTATAGAAGATGTTTCACCATATTGGCCAGGCTGGTCTCAAACTCCTGACCTCAGGTGATCCACCCACCCTGCTTCAGCCTCCCCAAATGCTGGGATTACAGGCGTGAGTCACTGTGCCCAGCCTTGGCTTTTTAAATACATATATATGTGTGTGTGTGTGTGTGTATGTATGTATATATAATTGTATTATATTGTATTTTGAGACAGAGTCTCACTTCATCACCCAGGCTGGAGTGCAGTGGTGCAATCTTAGCTCACTGCAACCTCTGCCTCCTGGATTCAAACAATCCTTGTGCCTCAAGCCTCCCAAGTAGCTGGTATTATAGGCATGTACCACCATGCCCAGCTAATTTTTTTTTTAAAATAGAGATAGAGTTTCACTATGTTGGCAAGGCTGGTCTCAAACTCCTGATCTCGAGTCATTTGCCTGCCTTGGCCTCCCAAAATGCTGGGATTACAGGCGTGAGCCACTGCATCTGACCGATATGTTTTGGTAGTTAGAAACACTTGCATTTTTATTGTAGAAGTTACCTTTGTATTTACCTTTATATGGTGTCCTTAATTTCCTCTCTGGCCTAATGTAGTGCTGTTTGTTATGCCAGTTTTAAATTATTTCCACCTAGTATAATTTTATTATCCTTTTTTACATTTTCTCTCTCTTCGTCTTTTTTTAGGTCTGTTCTATAAATCGAATCTATTCTACTTTTTCATAGCATGAAATATTTACATGTTATTCTTCTAGTACTGACCCCATTCTCATTGTAATATTTGCTTTACAGTTATATATTTGACAAGTTTCAGTCATCATGCCAAAGATTTCCAAGTTATTTTTGGTTGAATGAAGCTTAGTTTCCAGCAGATTCTTGAGGAAAATCACAATATACAGTGTTTTCTGAGTTTGGGAGATTCAAATCTGTTTGAAGAACAGTTTAGTCAGATATAATATTCTATTTACTATTCTTGAAAATGTTATTCTGTTGCAGTCTTGATTTGTATACTGTTTTTGAGAAGTTTGTTGCCATTTGTTTTTTCATTTTCAATTATCTATTTTGCTGAAAACTTGAGAATGTCTTTATTTTAAAGTTTAATAGTTTTACTATTACATGTCCCAGGGTTGATTGATCTGGATTAGATTTTCAGGGGACATAGTAGTTCCTTTCAATGTATAGATTGAAGCTTTCTTTATTTGGGGGGAATTTGAGGGGTTACTATAATTTTAAACATTATTTTTAAATTTTCTTTATATAAAATATAGGTATGTTCGACCATTTTCCATTTCATTTACTTTGTCTAATCTACTTCCATATTTATCTCATCTTATTTATCTATTTATTTTGCTACTTTAATGTTTTCACTGAATGTTGTATGTTGTCATTTGAGTCTTTTCTTTATGGACATCTTGTTATTCATAATTCAGTTTTGAAAATTTTTTTGCTTCTATTGTCTTTCTGAGTTCAGTCAATTCATTTTATTTCTTTCTCTTTTTGTCCATTGTGGTCTTAATATTCTGTTTCTGATTCAAGATATTTTTAAATCATATCTTCAAAGATTTTGAGGGTATTTACTGCTGTGTGATGTTTTATGTTATAGGGATTTTCTTTTCAGCTTTGTTCTTGATTATTTGGAGGAGACTTTGTTAGTAGAAACATTTTCACATTTTCTGGCTTTTATTGCAGTTTTACATGAAGGTAGTGTGTTTTATTTCAATGTCTATTTATTTCATGAATAAGGTTTCTATTTCCAAAGCATCCTGTTTTGTTATTTCTGCCCTCTTTTGTGACGTTTGATTTATGGATGTTGTTGCGGGTAGTGGTGATAGGAAAAAGGTGGTATCTTGTTGTGTCTTTGTTTCTGCAGGATTCCTAATTTCCCTCTTCTAATTTCTTCTCCGCCTTTACTGCATTATCTCTAAGGACTACCAGCTATTCCCTCTATATATGATTATCCATGACTGCCACTTCCAATCCCTTGCAAATGTAAGTCTGTATCTGGGTCTGGATTCTGAACTGCCGAGTTCTGAACTGTATTCTGTATTTTGAAGGCATTGTTGAACTTTCTTTTTCTGAAAATGATTTTGTCTGTGTTTCACCTAAGTCTTTTACTCCTCTACAATTTTTTTCATGGAATCTCTTAGGACTCTCTTCCTCCATGTTCCACATCAACTGGGTGACATTCATACTGGGTAATCTGTCAGATATTTTTCTACTTACATCTAATTTGAAAGTGTATGTGTGTGTGTGTTCATGTTCTGTCTCTAGTAATGGAGAACGCAGGCGTAATGTGTGGTTTGGTTTCTCTGCTTGTTGATTATCTTTTATAGTAGTGGTGGTAGGGGAATATCAAACTCAGGCTGCTACTGTTGTTTTGCACACCTGGAAGTCACGATAGATTTTTCTTTTCAATGCAACTTGATTGGTTTTAAAAATTTGAATCTATAACAACAAGAGCTCTCAAATATTTTAACTTTAATCATAGTTTTGGTCTAAAAGGCAGGGGAAATTGATTTTAGTTCTGGCCATTCTACAATTTTGCCATGCAGCCATTAGGAAATTACTTATCTTTTTGGGTTTCCATTTTCGTCTCTGTAAAATGAAGGTTATGACCAAGACCTTCAGATGATTGCTGATATTGCTTCTATCTCTAACTAGTTGTACACACATCCACAAATATCTACCCACATATCGTTCTTAGTACTCTGTCTAAGAAATTTGGAGAAGATAAAGTCTGTTTTATTCTGAGACTGGTACTGCATTTTAAATCTCTGTTGAATAATGTTTTCCAGTGACAGAAATTGATCATAATACTAAAAACATTTCATTTTGATATAACATCACACTCAAGGATACTCCTCAGGAATTTAATATCTCAGTATGTCTGTGTGCTTATCTCTATATCTAGAACAATCTCTCTCTTCCACAGAAGCAACTGAACAGCATATTTAAAACATAATTTCATCCTGCTATTTTAGCTTAACTGCATGATATTAGGTTTATTACCTTTTGAAAAGTTTAAAATCATGTAAATCAAGATAAGAAATTAAGAGGCATTTTAACAGTGCAGTTTTATTTTATTGAGAATTTTAAAAGAGAAAGGCTATGTAACTCAAGCAGCGTCCCCCATTAGTTGTAAACACCGACGTTAGGTAAACATCATTTTTATCAAATAACACATAAGTTACTTCAGGTTAATTTGGCTAAGAAAGGAGTTATGGAGAAAAGGAAACTCATATGCTCTTCCAGCTAAATTTATCAGCGATCTTTAATATTTATTTTTTGGTAGTTTAAAAATCACTTTTAATATTTTCAAAATTGCCTTCTCCATCATATTTGTAAAACTCTTATTCAAATGCCTTTGTTCAGTTCCCACCTAAAGGGGAACATCACACACCGGGGCCTATCATGGGGAGGGGGGCGGGGGAGGGATTGCATTGGGAGTTATACCTGATGTAAATGACGAGTTGATGGGTGCAGCACAGCAACATGGCACAAGTATACATATGTAACAAACCTGCACGTTATGCACATGTACCCTACAACTTAAAGTATAATAATAATAAATAAATTAAAAAATAAAATAAAATAAATTTTAACAGAAATTAAAAAAAAAAAAAAACAAAAAAAACAAATGCCTTTGTTAAATTTCACACTGCAGAAGGTGGCAATGCTCACTTTTTGGTCTAGTTCCTATAGCAGTCAGGGGTGTAACATAAACCTTGGTATATGCATGTTTTTTTCCTTCAAGTTATTCTAATTTTTTATATGTTTCTATTAGTTTGCCTAGTGGCAGAAAAATGCTACCAGTTTGGAGTCAAAATCATTAAAAGTAATAGCATACATTCTGATTTCCCAGATAGATTCTCTTTTAAACCTGTCTCAGTTCTGGTTCATTTCTCTTCATTTTTCATTCACATTTTATTCCTTGGTGTTATTTTCATGATTCGAAGTTGCAAACATTCCCTGAGTTAGAATCTGTAAGCTATAGAAGCAACTGTTCCCTTGTAATTATGCTATAATTTGGGTAGGCTGCTGCCATATGGATGGCACTGTTTTTGTTAAATAATTGGAATAAGCATGATTTTGAATAGCCCACTGTTCTATTAAGAGTTTCTAAAGTACTCAGTTGCAATTTCAGTTTTATAAAATTACTTTTAACTGTAAAGTGTATTTTAGAAGTATTATGTTTTGTAAACAAATATTACATAATTTAGAACAAAATTAGTAGAAATTCAAGTACCTTCACAATTAGGGTCTTTACTCTTTTGTTATTAGTTACTTCTAATCAGTACTTTTTCCATATGTAGGGTAGATTTAGCTCTCTAGGAATATGTTTATTTACAAATTGGATTATTATATGGTTGTAGCAAAGCTTTGTGTCACATAACTGTTTAGGTTTCTGGTTGAACATGATAAAATGAACACAGCTATGTCTGCTGTATTGGGGAAATCTACTTACATGACAGTAAAATAATTAAAGAGGCATAAATTCCCAAGAAAAAATATAATAAAGCAAGTGACAATTGGGAAGAAAGTTCAACAAATTTTGGGATCTGAAAAGTAAAGAGATGAGTGGTAATTCACCTACCTGAGTGGGGAAAGTAGAAAGCTCCTCTTCAGTTGGAAAATCTTCAAGAAGCAAATCAATTTACAGGGCATAGCTGCACTGATATTTCACTGTCTTCTTTGCTGTATATTTGAGTCATTTGATTGAGATCTGACCAATGACTTGTAGGCAGGAGCAACCTAAGCCACTTCTAAGCCAAAGTCATAAATCACTTTGTGTGACCCTCCTGCTCCCTCTTTCCTTTTTAAGGGTGAACTTGAAAGCCACATATTCTAGATGGTGAATCTATAAGGTGAACACAACCTGAATCCTAAGTTGTTACTTAGAACATTTTCCTCTGGAAGAGTTGAACAACCTTCATCAAACTTTTTAAGTGAAAAGAAAATAAACACTTATTTTGACAGATATTCAGATTTCCAGGGTTGTTACCAAAGTATAGCCTATTTTATTCTGACAAATACAAGATTATTGGAAGCCTTGGGAAGTATAGTGTTGTAAGAAACTAAAGACAAATGTGTTCAGTGGTCCTAAAAGTTATCCGCTTACCTAGAGAAGATAGTGTTAGTGTAAAAGATCATACTGTGAACATGCAGAGTAAAAGTGAAAGTCTACATAGTTTGTGAGAGAGCCCTGACAGCGCTCCCTTTCTCTAGTCAGCTGTCATAAAAGCACCATCCAAGTTTATACACATGAAGCAAGAGATAGAGGATTCCTATCCTGAGAAAAAGGCAAGCTAAAAAGTAAGGACTTATGGATACTGGCATTTGAGAAACACAAATAAAATGTCCTGGTCCTTGCATAATCAGCCAATAGTAATGATTGATATTGGATAAGACTCACCTATAATAAAAGAGCTTCCAATTTGTGTTTTTGGTGCCACATTCTAATCCCTAATAGCAAAGGTTCACCAAAAATTTAAGCTAAGTCCAATGTGAAACAGTGAGGACAAAATAAATAGAGATCAGGAATGACGAATAAAATGGGATAATGTATAGAGAGAAATAAAATAAAAATATTTTAATATTGTCAGTTACATAAGATGAAATATTGCAGTTATGATAAAACAAGATAATATTTAAAAGGAATAATTAAGAAATGAACATTAAAAATCTAATTGCAAAATAAGTTAAAAATTAATAAAATGTTGGAGGCTAATTTAGGGTAAATTACTTGCAAAGAAAAAAAACCACAGAAAATAGAACAAAAATAAAAGAAAAAGAATTATGTAGGTTAAATATCTGATGGATGATGATGCCATAAAAGGAGGACCTATTAAACACCATACATGAAAATGAATTGATGACCTAAATAGGAAGTTGTAAAGAATAAAATTTTCTAAACGAAAAAATATGAGAGCATGGATTTATAGCATTGGGACTGAGGAAAAAATCTCAAGTGTAGCATAAAAAAAAACTATGAGAGGAAGTATAAATCAAGAAATTTAAAAACTGTGTATTACAAAAAAACACTAACAAAATTAAAAATCAAATATAAGAAACTATGTTTGTATTATATAAAACCACCAAGAAACTACTCTTCAGAATCTATGCATATATTTCTATATGTCTATTGTCAACATCTATCTATGTATAAGTCTGTGTGCGTGTGTGTGTGTGCGTGTCTGTGTACTTAAACTCAGTAGGAAAAAAATACATGTTAGAAGTCTAAAAGTTGGCTGGGTGTGGTGGCTCATGCCTGTAATCCCAGCACTTTGAGAGGCCAAGGTGAGTGGATCACCTGAGGTCAGGAGTTCAAGACCAGCCTGGCAAACCCCTTCTCTACTGAAAATACAAAAATTAGCTGGGCATGATGGTGCACGCCTGTTGTCCCAGCTGTTTGGGACGCTGAGGCAGAAGAATCACTTGAACCCTGGAGACAGAAGTTGCAGTGAGCCAAGATCGCGCCATTGCACTCCAGCCTGGGCAATAGAGCAAGACTCCACCACCCCCGCCACCAAAAATGTCTGAAAGTTAAAAAAAAAGTCTGGTAGCTATAGGCGCAAAATCATTTTCTATCTTCCCACAACCCTTGGTTTCCAACTCGTATCTCTCCAACTCCTGCTTCTGTCTCCTTCCCTGACTTTGACTTTTCTGCCTCCCTCTTACAAAGATGCTGTGATTCATTGGGTCCACTGGGTACTCCAGGATCATTTCCCCTTCACAAGATCCTTAACTTAATCACCTCTACAAAGTTTATTTTGCCATGTATGGTGGCACATTCATTGATTCCAATTATTAGGTGTGGACCACAATGGTCAAACAGTATGGACCAATTTGCAGAATAGGAAGTATGAGGAGTCATTAATGATGTGAGAGGAACATAAAGCTCATGGTAATCTGGAAAATAAATGAATTTTCTCAACATTTTAGAAAAATAAGCCTGATGATACCAAGAATTGGGAGCATGTTGAAAAGAAAAAAATTTGACAATACTTTATGTATCTGCTTATATAAATATTCATGACCTAACTCTAGGCAATACTACTAGGAGAAATCTCTTTTACGTGTTTAACACATAGAGATATGTCCAAGGAGGTTCAATACATCATCCTGTGGATTTGCAAGAAATTGAGCACAACCAAAGGTCCCACTAATTGGGAAATGAATTGCCAGGTATTCATATACTGGAATATTACTCAATAATGAAAATGAATGAACTCTATCTGCATGGTCAACATGGATATATCTAGAAATCACAATACTACATGAGGAAAATCTTTTCCAGAGCAATATGTATAACAAACACAAGTAAAAATTTTAAAAAATATATATGGCAATACTACATGCTATCTGTAAATACAGGTACATACATCTTAGTTAAAGCATAAAACATTTATTCTTATTAATTACACTCTCACCACTCCTTTTCACATAGTACTGAAAGTCCTAGCCAGAGCAATCAGACAAAAGAACTAAAGGCATATGAGTCGGAAAAGAGGAAGCCAAACTGTCGCTGTTTGCTGATGACATGATCGTTTACCTAAAGCCTCCTGCAGAAAGCTCCCAGTATTGATAAAAGAATTAAGCAAAGTTTCTGGATACAAAATTAATGTACACATATCAATAGCTCTTCTGTATACCAGCTGCTACCAAGCTGAGAATCAAATCAGAACTGGACTTCTTTTACAATAGCTGCAAAAAACAAAAAAACTAACCAATGAAGTGAAAGACCTCTACAAGGAAAACTACAAAACACTGCTGAAAGAAATCACAGATGACACAAACAAATGGAAATACACCCACGCTCACGGATGGGTAGAATCTGTATTGTGAAAATGACCATACTGCCAAAAGCAATCTACAAATTCAATATAATTCCTATAAAATATACTACCATCATTCTTCACTGAGTTAGAAAAAACAATTCTAAAACTCATATGGAACCAAAAAAGAGCCTGCATAGCCAAAGCAAGCCTAAGCAAAAAGAACAAATCTGGAGGCATCACATTACCTGATTTCAAACTGTATTATAAGGCCATAGTCACCAAAACAGCATGGTACTGGTGTAAAATAGGTACATAGGCCAGGCACAGTGGCTCATGTCTGTAATCCTAGCACTTTGGGAGGCCGAGGCGGATGGATTGCCTGAGTTCAGGAGTTTGAGACTAGCCTGGGCAACACAGTGAAACCCTGTCTCTACTGAAATACAAAAAAGTAGCCAGGCATGGTGGTGTGTGCCTGTAGTCCTAACTACTTGGGAGGCTGAGGCAGGAGAATTGCTTGAACCTGGGAGGTAGAGGTTGCAGTGAGCCAAGATCGTGCCACTGCACTCCAGCCTGGGCGACAGAGCGAGACTCTGTCTCAAAAAAACAAACAAACAAACAAACAAACAAAAAAAACAAAAAAATACAAAAACAAAACAAAACAAAACAAAAAAACAAAGAAAGGCACATAGACCAATGGAACAGAATAGAGAACCCAGATTATCTTCAACAAAGCAAACAAAACAAAAACATAAAGTGAGGAGAGGACACCCTTTTCAACAAACGGTGCTGGGATAACTGTCTAGCCCCACTTAGGAGAATGAAACTGGATCCTCATCTCTCACCTTATACAAAAATCAACTTAAGATGGATTAAGGACTTAAATCTAAGTCATGAAACTTTAAAAATCCTAGAAGATAACATTGGAAAAACCCTTCCATTGGCTTAGGCAAGGGTTTCATGACCAAAAACCCAAAAGCAAATGCAATCAAAACAAAGATAAATAGCTGGGGCTTAATTAAACCGAAGAGCTTTTGCATGGCAATAGGAACCATCAGCAAAATAAACAGAAAACCCACAGAGTAGGAAAAAATCTTCACAATCTATACATGTGACAAAGTACTAATATCCAGATTCTACAATGAACTCAAACCAACAAGAAAAAACCAATCCCATCAAAAAGTGGGCCAAGGACATAAATAGACAATTCTCAAAAGAAGATGTACAAATGGCCAACAAACATATGAAAAAATGTTGAACATCACTAATGGTCAGCATTATGCAAATCAAAACCACAATGTGATATCACCTTACTCCTGCAAGAATGGCTGTAATAAAAAAAGTCGAAAAATATTAGATGTTGGTGTGGATACAGTGGACAAGGAACACTTCTGCACTGCTGGTGGAAAATATAAACTAGTGTAACCACTATGAAAAACAATGTGGAGATTCCTTAAAGAACTAAAAGTAGAACTATCATTTGATCCAGCAATCCTATTACCCAGAGGAAAATAAGTCATTATACGAAAAATATACTTGCACATGCATGTTTACAGCAGCACAATTCGCAATTGCAAAAATGTGGAACCAACCAAAATTCCCATCCATCAATGAGTGGATAAAGAAACTGGTGTGTATATGTATATATACATATACCCATAAAACATATATATGTATACATGTGTGTATATATATGTGTGTGTGTGTATATGTAAAGATATGATGAAATATGACTCAGCCATAAAAAGGAATGAATTAATGGCATTCACAGTGACCTGGATGAGATTGGAAACTATTACTCTAAGTCAAGTAACTCAGGAATGGAAAACCAAACATCCTAGTCTTCACTCATAAGCAGGAGCTAAGCTATGAGGATGCAAAGGCATAAGAATGACACAGTGGACTTTGGGGACTCATGGGGAAAGGGTGGGAAAAGAGTCAGGAATAAACTACAAACAGGGTGCAGTGTAGACTGCTTAGGTGATGGGCGCACCAAAATCTCACAAATCACCACTAAAGAGGCCAAAGAGGGCAGATTACCTGAGGTTGGGAATTTGAGTCCAGTTTGGTCAACAGGGTGAAGCCCATCTCTACTAAAAATACAAAAAATTAGCTGAGTATGATGGTGCACCTATAGTCCCAGCTACGTGGGAGGCTGAGACACGAGAATTCCTTGAACCTGAGAGGCAGAGGTTACAGTGAGCCAAGACTGTGCCACTGCACTCCAGCCTGGGTGACAGAGTGAGACTCGGTCTCAAAAAAATGAAAAAAAGGAAAAAGAACTTACTCATATAACCAAACACCACTGTTCTCCAATAACTTACGGAAATAAAAAAATTTTAAAAATAAAAATTTAAAAAATATAAATGGCAATACTACATGCGATCTATAAATACAGGTCTATACATCTGAAAGCATAAAACATTTATACTTATTAATTATTGCATTTTTATATCTGAAATAATACAATCAATTTAAGGATAGTAGCTATGTCTGAGGAGACAGAAATAAAACTAGAATTGCAAAGAACACTAGGGATTTCACCAGAATTTGTAATTTTTTTATTATTTAAGGAAATTTGAACCAAATGTTAGTTTTGCTAGAAAGGTATGGAAGTATTTGTTATATTACTCTATTTTTCTATATGTTTGATGTATGATGTAAAAGTAGTGGTAAGTGGAGTGCTAATGAATTGGAGGTACTTTGCTACTGATTTTTATTTTATGAGAGCTTCTGCCCATATTTGTAAATAGAGAGATTTTCTTACATTTCCCGGGGAAGTAAGAATTACTAGCATAATTTTTGTTTCCAATATTTTCTTTGTATTTAAATATTTGGGGAGTAATTTACAAAAGACAACATGTTCTATGCATGTGACGGGTCAAATTATCACATCATCTTTTTTAAAAAGGCAAATCAGCAGAATAGATCTGTTCCATTAAGAAGAGATAGCATTCTCTACAAAAGGATCAGTTTTCATTTCTGTGTGTGGACAAAAATTTTTATTGTGGATTTTAGTTTGTAAGGTCATTCCAATTACACTAAAGGTTACTACAAATCTAAGGGGTGAGTAAATCACATTTTATTATTGTTTCCCTGCTGATAATGAAACTTGGCAGTCAAGAGATTAAGGTCATAATAATATATCGTGATGCAAAGTACAGGACCCAGATATTTCTGTTTCACCATCTAATGTTCCTTTTACTGTTCCAGAAAAGGGAATCTTACTGATCAAATTAGACCAGACCTCAACATGTTACCTTTTATTATTATTGTTTTGACCAAGGAGTGGGACAGTGACAATAACATTAAAAGTATGTAAATATGTAATCAATAGGACATATGCTATTTCTTGGAAAGAAAACAAGAATTAGGAGCCCTTTTCAAAAATATAAAAGCCTTAATTAATTCCTGTAACTCCCTGCACATGCTCTTACTGTTGGAGGCTTATTATCTGTTCTGCTGGTCCAGGAGGAAAAGTCAATGTGGGAAGGATGAGCAACAGAGAGTGAGAGCTGGTGAGTGGGAAGAAAGGAACCACTACTTTAGCTGTATACAGGGAATGAAATAGCATGGGGCTTTCTTTATGAAGGGAAAAATGAAATCAGTCTTGGAAATTGAAAATTATTTTCTAAAAACATACACAAGTTATAAAACTCTTTTACATTTCTGCATTAGTTTGTTCAGGCTGCCGTTAAGTTCCACAAACTTGCTGGGTCAAACGACAGAATTTCATTTTTATTTTATTTTATTCACTCACCCACTCACTCACTCACTCACTCACTCACTTACTTACTTTCTGGAAGCCTTAAGTCCAAGATTAAGGTGGGGGAGCATTGCTTTTTTTCTGAAGGCTCTCTCCTTGGCTTGTAGATGGCTGCCCTCCCGCTGTGTGGTCACATGTCTTTCCTGTGTATGTGCCTGTGTGCTATTCTCTTATAAGGCAGTCATATTGGATTAAGGCCTACCCTATGCTTTATTTTAATCACCTTCTTAATCACTCTATCTCCAAATAAGTTTGCCATCTGAGGTCCCAGGGGTTATGACTTCAACATATTAATTTTAGAGCCTCTGAAACTCAGCCTATAACAATTTCTGAAAAGTCAAAACATGGAAACTTCTTGTTGATCTACAGCTTTCTGTTGCATCACGCAATAGAAAAAGGTGGTCCCCTCCCCCAACCTCTGCTTTACTTGGCAACAGTGACATTGCTTTCTGTATTAGGTGAGATATTTTCAGGAGAGGGTCTTTTTTTTTTTTTTTTTTTTTTTGAGACGGAGTCTCACTCTGTTACTCAGACTGGAGTGCAGTGGCGCGATCTCGGCTCACTGCAAGCTTCACACCATTCTCCCGCCTCAACCTCCCGAGTTGCTGGGATTACAGGCGCCCGCCACCACGCCCGGCTAATTTTGCGTATTTTTCATAGAGACGGGGTTTCACTGTGTTAGCCAGGATGGTCTCCATCTCCTGACCTCGTGATCCGCCCGCCTCGGCCTCCCAAAGTGCTGGGATTACAGGCGTGAACCACGGTGCCCAGCCAGGAGAGGTTCTTTCTAATCGATTTTGATCCCAGGCCCCAAAATTGTCACATTGAATTGAACAGTAACAATGATACACTGCCCTTTTCATTTTGAAAGGACTAATATTATCTGAATAGATTTTTAAAAAATAAAATATTGAGGCTGGGCTTGGTGGCTCACGCCTACAATCCTGGCACTTTGGGCGAACAAGTCAGGTGGATTGCTTGAACCCAGGAGCTCAAGACCAGCCTGGGCAACGTGACAAAACTCTGTCTCTACAAAATATACCAAAATTAGACTGTTGTGGTGGTGTGCATCTGTAGTCCCAGCTACTGAGGATACTGAGGTGGGAGGATCACCTGCGCCTGGGGAGGTCGAGGCTGCAATGAGCCCTGATTGCACTATTGCACCCAGCCTGAGTAACAGAGTGAGACCCTGTCTCGAAAAATAAATAAAATAAAATATTGGACCAGAGGAAGATTTAGCTTTTCCTCTGTGAACACCACATTAACTCTTAATAGTTTAATGGGGGTATAATACAGAAATTTACTATCAATATGGCCAAATATGAGCATGTTTTACTCTGTCTTCTATAAGTGATCGCCCCCCCCCCATTTATGTATTTTCACAAGTTAGAAATGAAACAATTTAAGACTTCTTCCTTTTTTTTTTTTTTTTTTTTTTTTTTGAGACTCTCCCAGGCTGGAGTACAGTGGTGCGATCTCGTCTCACTCTAGCCCCCTCCTCTCAGATTCAAGCAATTCTCCTGCCTCAGCCTCCCAAGTAGCTAGGACTACAGGCACACACCACTGTGACTGACTAATTTTTGTATTTTTAGTAGAGACAAGGTTTCATTGTGTTTGCCAGTCTGGTCTCGAACTCCTGAACTCAGGTGATCTGCCTGCCTTGACCTCCCAAAGTGTTGGGATTATAGGCATGAGCCACTATGCCTGCCCCCCCGCCACCGTTTTTAAACCACATTCAGAGGAACTGTTACCAAAAGCTGTCTGTCAGTATTTGAACATTGACCCCTTCTTTAGTTTACATTCTTAGAATATTATCCTTTTCCTCCCAAAGTATTGGTTGCCTTTGACTGAATAAAAGAACTAATAACAAGGGACAAAAGGAACAGATTGCCAATTAATATTTGAAATATTATCTCCCAATATGAATCTGATTTCCCTCCACTTGAAGTCATTTAATGCCTAATTAAACAAATTTCTTAGCCTGTGACAGGAAGCCCTTTCAGAGCAGCTTTTGAAGAACCCTTATACCTCGTTTCTATCCACGTTCCTCCTGGCACTTTATGCTTCAGCAGAACAAATGGGCTCCTACGTGTAGCCGGTGGTGTGCTTATGAATGGTTAGCAACCAGTTCTCAGGAGTCTGAGAGAGTGGGCTTGATTTGTAGCATTTGCCAATTTCTGTATTGTAAATACTCTGACTTTGGCCAATGTTAAGCTTACAGGAGGTCAAGTGGTTTGCAAATTCCTGAAAATTTAACAGTTGGCTCCTGTGAGCAGCTAGAGCTAGCTCCAGTATACCACTGGTTCCCATCCCCAAAAGGTATAATTTCAAACCTTTGAATATGCTGTTGTTTTGCCTTAGAATAGTGTTTTCTCTGTGCCTGAAAAACTCCCATTAATCTTTTAAAAATGTAGCCCAGGTGGCCTCTCTGAGCACCCTTCTGCCTTACCGGGGGTTCATCACTGCCTCATCAGTGTTTCTCCTCATCATTACAAATACTTTTATGTCGGGTTGGCCACATTATCACATTATCTTATCTTTTTATTTATTTACCTATTTCCTAATTAGACTGTTGGTACTTGATCACACACATTTTGCAGATCAGTAAATTGGTGCTCAGAGCCTAACAACATGAGAAAATATAACAGCACATTTAAAAAATTGCCCAGTATGTACAAGAATGGATAGATGAATATTCTAAAGTTTATATTTACCTTTTTTGATACTGTACAATTACTTAGCCTTTCTGGGCCTAAATGTATCTACAAAGTAGATATAATAAAATGTAAGCTCGTGAGCTTGTTGTGAGAAAGTTATCTGTGAAATGCAGCACAGTTTGGACACCTGAAAACCAGTCAATCCATGGTAATAGTAGGCTAACGTAGGTGAAAGCCTCCTAGAAGGACTGGGTGCGGTGGCTGGTTCACACCCGTAACCCCAGCACTTTGGGAGGCCAAGGCGGGACCTCACTTGAGGTCAGGAGTTCGAGACCAGCGTGTCCAACATGATAAAACCCTCTCTCTACTAAAAATACAAAAATTACCTGGGCGTGGTGGCGTGTTCCTGTAGTCTCAGCTACTTGGGAGGCTGAGATAGGAGAATCGCTTAAACCTGGGAGGTGGAGGTTGCACCACAGCACCCCAGCCTGGGCGACAGAGCAAGACTCCGTCTCAGTAAAAAAAAAAAAAAAGCAGCCTAGAAGGACCCTCATTATTTTCTAATAATACTGATAAAGGTGGATCCATCTTACATGTATATCTTGTTAGAGTGAAGCAGCTTCACTATTTCAGAAGAAATAAACACTTCAAATGTTATGCTCTTCAGTATTTTTTCATGAGGTCTCTAAAATTGTTTTAAAAATCTTCCTATTAAATGCTGAAATTTCAGAGTTTTTTTTCCCATAGTAGGCAGTTTATAATGTTACTCACATCCATTAATCTATGGCCTCCTGTTTTCTACTTCTTTTTTTTTCAGCCTTTGCATGCAAGACTCCTTCCCATTGACTGTTCAGTCCTGCATCATGCCCAAAGACTGTGAAACCTCCGAGTGGTCCTCCTGGAGCCCCTGCTCCAAGACATGCCATTCAGGGAGTCTCTTGCCAGGGTTTAGGAGCAGGAGCCGGAATGTGAAGCACATTGCTATTGGAGGTGGAAAGGAGTGCCCTGAACTTCTTGAGAAAGAAGCCTGCATTGTTGAAGGAGAACTGCAGCAATGTCCCAGGTATTATGCCTTTATGCCGTCTTTAGTGTGAGTGTTTTAATATATAACCTCATTTAATGTTATAGAAATGTAATTAATTACATTCATTCAGTAATGAAAGTAGCTGTGACTCATATTTATTGAGTCTTCACTCAGTATACAAGTTCCATAATCGGCAGCACAGGAGAACAGGTTAATATCATGGGCTTTGGTGTTGACTCCCTTGGTTTAAGTCCTGTTTCTGTGACTTTCTAATTATGTGAATTTCTTCAAGTATCTTAGAGTGCCTTAGTTTACCAGCAGTGCTTAATTCATCCTGTGTTTGACAGATAGTAAATGCTCAGTAACCATTAGCTATTATTACCCGACACAACACACCTAATTCTCATAGTAACCTAAGAGGCCATTCATGGCATCTCCATTTTACAAATGAAGCTACTAATGTTCAGAGAGATTAAATAGTTTCTGAAGTTATGTAGGTAATGAGTGGCAGTATCCTGATTCGAACTCAGTTCTGTTTTCAAATCTTACTGCCGCTATGTGGCATTCTTCAATTCCTGAATCCCTAAGGAGCCAGAGAATATTCAAGAAAGGATTTAACATATATTAATGGCTACATTTTAACTTCATTTTTTTTTTTTTTTGAGACAAAAACTCAGTTGCCCAGAGTGGAGTGCAATGGTGTAATTATGGCTCACTGTAGCCTCCACCTCCTGGGCTCAAGAAATTCTCCCACCTCAGCCTCTTGAGTAGCTGGGACTACAGGTATGTGCTACTATATATATTTTTTATTTTATATAGAGATGGGGTCTCACTATGTTGCTCAGGCTGGTCTCAAACTCCTGGGCTTAAGCAGTACTCCCACCTCAGCTTCCCAAAGTGCTGGGATTGCAGGCGTGAGCCACCACGCTGTGCCTGGCCTACATTTTAACATTGGTTATATTTTATGTGGCTCCATAGACCTGGGTAAAGGTCTGCAGTGTGTTTTCCTTTAGGTCGTTGGCTCGCAGTGGGCCCGGTTTGATAACAGACAGAAATCTGTTAGGGACGGTTTTGTGGTGTTTCCTGCTGAGCAGCTGCCCTGAACTGTATCTGTTAAATCTGTAGCTATTCATGATAGGCCTTTTTCTTATAGTTTCTTGTAACTTCCATGTCTATAGAATCATTTCCCCAGCAAAAAATAATAGAAGGAAAAAATAGTTTTCTGTATGAATTAGTGATTTGGTGATGTGTGAAGGGTATGGGTAACCAACTCAATAGTTACTGGTGGTGGGGTGAAGCCTGGCTCTTCCTCAAACCTGATATCAAGTGTGCATTAGAAAGGCAGGTTTCTGTTGTCAGAACTCTTAGCCTCTCACATCCCCACTTCCCAGTTGGAACCAGTGTTGATTGAACACAGTTCCTTATGTTCTTATTGTTCATTTTTTGCTAAAATGACCCCTTAGATTTGTATCATTCCTTCCCTCAAATGCAGAAGGTATAGATGCAGTGCATGTCTCTTTACCACAAACTCTCAGCTTCACAGAACCCTTTCTTGTTGTGTTGTGTTGAGTCTTTCAAAACACTAATTTTGAAGTAAAACAGAAGCTTGAAAATGGCATAACTCTGAGACCTCTATCCCTTTTAACATTGAAATACCTGGATTAAAATTGTATCTTCATCACTTACTAGCGGTGTGATCTTGAACAAGCTATACAACTTTTCCAAGGCATTTACTTTTTCAGTAGAATGCATCTGATAATACTGCCTGTGTGGCAGGCTTGAAAGGTTGAAGACCAGGCATGTGAAATGCCAGGCCCAGGGCTTAGCACATAGGAGGCACTGCAAGAAGGATGACCACTATTGTTGCTATTTGCAGGTGTGTTTGTTTCTTCCAGAAAGAGAGTATCTCTTTTCCTTAGCATATAATAATAGTTTCATGGGGTAGAAACATATTTCTTCTATATAATTTAGAAATCTTATTTCTCTTTGGAGGTTTACTTTAGAAGGCTTCTCGATGGTATACAGGCAGGAATAAAATCTGGGTTTCATGATGACCTTGACATTGATGCCTCTATCCTTCAGTTTTTTTTTTTCATGGGATAGCTAATACTCTCTTCCTGATACTTTCAAAGGTTTGCTGATGTATAGGCAACCTTCCATTTTCTTTGTTAATAACTATTGCAGTTATCTTGGAAGTCAGAATGGTACCTTCCTGGCAATGCTGAGAAAGCTGAACTACATGTATGTTTGTTAAACAATGCCTACCTTTTATCAAGTACCTACTGTTGGCCAATAATTGTAACAGAGTTATAAATTAAGTAAATATAAATAATATTTAGTGTGACAGAGAGTTTACCACCCAAATGAACATTTTTGAGAGTGAAAGGGGATGTGAATTTGCTTTAAGATCCAAGCACAAATTCACTCAACTCTGAAGCCAGTGTTCTTTCCATTATGTCACACAGACTCTCATGATAGGCACAGTGAAGATATGCACTAAGATAAGGTTATACCTACTAATATGCATGCATTTGTGTGCATCATTTTTTTTTCAACAAGATAATGTGGAAAGTAATAATTCAGGATGTACGCAAGATGAGTTTCTATATTGATCTTCATTTGGTAGAACCTTAGTGTCTGAAAACAGAGGCTGACAGGCTTCACTGGTGATGAACCTGCCCCCCTAGTTCTACCGTTTGAAAATGTTGCTGAGTTTGACACACACACACACACACAAATAAATATATAAAAATAAATAAATAAACTTTTAAAATGGTAAAGCTGTAGGAAATAGGAGTATTGGAGAATTAACTGAAATACCAACCAACCGGTGTTCCATAGGGAGAATGATGTAACTAATGATTCTACTTGGTTGTGGGAAGGAGAATACATAAGTAATGGCAACTAAACATCAGCTGACATTCTAATTTGTCTGAAATCTGGGCTATGGCCTCTACCACGGGAAAGCAGAGAGGCTATGTACTAACTTTTGTTTCTGGTTTTATATCAGTGATTAAAATTAATTGTTAACAAGGGAAAGGAAAATGAAAATCTATTAGGGAACAAAAATTCTCATGTTTCTTTTCCCAGAACTCATGAGCAAGTCACATGCATCAAGTTAATTCACCTTATTTCTCCCCAGGAGGTAAATGCATCCTTTTTTGATTCCTCATAGTGTTTTAAAAAGTCTTTCAGAATTCTGTTTGACTTTTATCCTTCCGCTGTTTTTGCTATTGGAGATGTGTTTATTCATTCAACAAATACCCATTAAGCCTTTGCTATATGCCAAACACTATGTTAAGCATTTGAGATACCTTAGAGAACACAAAAGACAAACTTCCCTCCCCCACTGGAACCTAAATTTTAGTGAAAATACACCAAATAAATAATATAAAGTAAACTTGGAAGAGCTGTGCAAAAAAATAAAACATCAAAGTAGGGTAAAGCTAGAGGTTCTGGAATGCTGTGATGAGGGCTTAGCACAGGTGATGAAATTAAAGTGTCCCTAGAGAAGCATCATTTGAACAAGCAGGATTTGAGAAGGTAGGGAAATCAAAGGAAGTAAATAAATTAGTCACTCAGGAAATTAGGGGAAAATATTTTAAGAACAAGGTATAGGTAGAAAAGTGCTCCAGTCCCTGGATATTAATAATCTTCAGTAGCATCGCTTTTGGGGATACTCTTCTCACGAGCTGGGCTCAACTGTCCAGCATTTTCACACTAAACACTATGAATGACCGTCCCTAAGGCATGACTCCATGAAGGGAATTGTAACTAACAGGAGATCATTTGAGAAGCGTTCCCTGGGGCCACCACACCACCAAGTAGTTGCTGTGAGCAACTAATTTAAGTTGAAAGGAGACAGAGACCAGTTCATGTTATGCTATTGTGGGAAATTTTAGAACTACATGAAGATTAGCATTGTATAGCCGTAAGTTTGTTTCAAAGTTGTACTTTTTGACTAAGACATATATAGAGCACAGGAAACCTCTTCCTCCAGTCTATTTGTAATTTTGTGGACCTCCCCAACCTCCAACATATCATTAAACACTCACAGTGTATACTATGGGTGGGAAACGGATATGAGAGAGAGAATAAATTTGCTTGCCAGTTGCCACCCTGGCTCTTTGTGTGGTTGTCCCCTGTCATTGGGCATCATGATCTTGGGTGTCATGTTATTCTATGTCCCCAAACATGATGAGATAGGAGTCATTTAAGACACCTTGGCACTCGGGCACTTTCCTGTGTCCTGACTAACATCTAAAATATTGTATCCTAGATCTCAACTGAGGGGAAGGCAAAAAGCATTCTAACACTGCAGGATGAGGCAGTGCTGTTTAGTAGATGGGGTAAAGAAAGACAAAGAACATAGTAGCAGTGTAATGCTTCGTGTCAGAGAGCTGAGACACAACCTGATTCTAGAACAGCTGTGATTCCAGATCTCTTGTGCTTTCATAGAGGCCCATTCTGGTGAAAGACACTGTAACACACAAGAATATTGGGAAAACATCAGCTGCAAACATCTTTCTTAGAAGCGACAGCTCAGATGACCTACCAGGAATTCCTACCACCCCACTGGGAGGCAACAGTTTTCATCCGAAAATGGCTGTTCTATCTCCTAAATGATTATTTAGAGTATGAAATCAAATGTAAGACAGCAGTATTAAATGGTGACAGTGACCAATACCAAGTAAAACTCTTAAGAAAATCTCAAGGCAGAAGCTGCACAGCTGAGAGTATTACATAGTCTGTGTGATATTACTACACAGAGAAGCCAATCTGTAAAATATCATTCCAATACTGTGGTCTGGCACTGAATAGATGGGCTCTTTTATTTCATCCTGCCTTGTTTCTGGTATGTATTAATTTATCCTTATTTTGCATGGACTAGAGATCCCTTAAAATAAGTCTATTTGTGCCAATTTATGCTGAGAGATCTATCTGGGCGCCCTGCACCCCCACTTTGATTTGCTTGTGAAACAAACCCCTGAGACCAGCCTGGTTTTCCCTAACATATTTTTGAGGCATTGTACCTAATTTTAGATTTTCTAGACATCCTTTTTTCCTTGAGAAAACCCTGGGTATTAGTTCATGAATTTTTAGATGAATATTGAAGCCTGGGATAGTGCCAAGAAAAAAGGACAGTAGATGAAAGCTTGGCGTGGTCATTTGCCTCCTTTGCCTATTGAAACAGAGTGCTGTGTTGTGAAGGGTTGTTTGTTCAGAATCTGCTTTGGCCTGTCACTGTGTTAACCACTGGAGAATTCACAAAACAGAAAACTTCCAGTCTGTGTTCACTTAGGTTATTTGTCTTAAGAATCTTGTTTGATGTACTCTTTCAAAACTATTAGGTTGCTGCAAAAGCAATTGCACCAACCTTATAGATAGCCCAGAACACGATAATCATGTCCTTTAAGAGTGCTTAATAATAATGTCCCAACACATCATCTCACATATATGGATAGGACTATCTTGTTTGTTTCCATTTCCTTAGAAAGAGTAGCACCTAGAAAAGTGCCTAGCTCATAGTAAATGCTCACCAAACATTGAAGGAATAAATGAAGGTTAAAATGTGGGGTAGTTCCAGAACAGTATTATACACTCAGCACTTTATTTCATGTTTATCTTTATTGTATAGTAAATATGGCAGACTCAAAGGTGTTTTAAAATAAAGAACAGCTGAAATTGGCATCATCAAGATCAAAAAAGGACATCCACCCAGCACAAGGATGGACCCAGGGAGCTTACCACAGTTCCACAATCCTGCTGATACTGTGTACAGCTTTCCAGATAAAAAATCTCTGTTGTCATTAGTTATGAGGGTTACTTCAAACTAGGTGAGGAATGAGATCATAGTCTGAATTTGTCAAAGTTTTTGAACACTCTTCACATAGTAGGTATTTAATAAATGGTTGTCAGATAAATTAGCAGATTCTCTAAGGAAGCTTTTCAAAAACTGTTTAAATTAAGCAGCTTTTCTCCAGCTATTTTGAAGTAGAGCTAGCAGGGTTTATTTTCATCTCCTAGTGGTGCCTGGAATGCCAGTGAGACAGAACCATTCACACTCCTGGAAAGGGGGCTGAAGCCAGGGAGCCAAGTGGTCTAGCTCAATGGATCCCACCCCCATGGAGCCCAGCAAGCTAAGATCCACTGGCTTGAAATTCTCGCTGCCAGCACAGCACTCTGAAGTCGACCTGGGATGCTCGAGCTTGGTGGTGGGAGGGGTGTCCGCCATTACTGAGGCTTGAGTAGGTGGTTTTCCCCTCACAGTGTAAACAAAGCCGCTGGGAAGTTCACACTGGGTGGAGCCCACTGCAGCGCCACAAAGCTGTAGCCAGGCTGCCTGTCTAGATTTCTCCTCTCTGGGCAGGGCATCTCTGAAAGAAAAACAGCACCCCCCAGTCAGGGGCTTATAGATAAAACTCCCATCTCCTTGGGACAGAGTACCTGGGGGAAGGCGTGGCTGTTGGCACAGTTTCAGTAGACTTAAACATTCCTGCCTGCAGGCTCTAAAGAGAGCAGCTGGCCTCCCAGCATAGCACTCAAGTTCTGCTAAGGGACAGACTGCCTCCTCAATTGGGTCCCTGACCCCCATGCTTCCTCACTTGGAGACACCTCCATGCAGGGGTTGACAGATACCTCATATAGGAGAGCTACAACTGGCATCTGGTGGGTGCCCCTCTGGGATGAAGCTTCCAGAGGAAGGAACAGGCAGCAATCTTTGCTGTTCTGCAGCCTCTGCTGGTGATACCCAGGCAAACAGAGCCTGAAGTGGACCTCCAGCAAACTCCAGCAGACCTTCAGCAGAGGGGCCTGACTGTTAGAAGAAAAACTAACAAAAAGGAATGGCATCAACGTTGACAAAAAGGACGTCCACACAAAAAGCCCATCAGAAGGTCACCAACGTGAAAGACCAAAGTTAGATAAACCCACGAAGATGAGGAAAAACCAGTGCAAAAAGGCTGAAAATTCCAAAAACCAGAATGCCTCTTCTCCTTCAATGGATCACAACTCCTTGCCAGCAGGGGAACAAAACTGGATGGAGAATGAGTTTGATGAATTGACAGAAGTAGGCTTCAGAAGGTGACTAATAACAAACTCCTCCCAACTAAAGGAGCATGTTCTAACCCAATGCAAGGAAGCTAAGAACCTAAAAGGTTAAAGGAGTTGTTAACTAGAATAACCAGTTTAGAGAAGAATATAATGACCTGATGGATCTGAAAAACACAAAAACACAAAGCGTGAGAACTTTGTGAACATAAACAAGTACCAATAGTTGAATCGATCAAGTGGAAGAAAGGATATCAGAGATTGAAGATCAACTTAATGAAATAAACTTGGAGACTAGATTAGGGAAAAAAGAATGAAAATGAATGAACAAAGCCTCCAAAAAATATGGAACTATGTGAAAAGACCAAACCTACATTTGATTGGTGTGCCTGAAAATGACAGGGAGAGTGGAACCAAGTTGGAAAACACTCTTCAAGATATTATCCAGGAGAACTTCCCCAACCTAACAAGACAGACCAACATTCAAATTCAGGAAATACAGAGAAAACCACAAAAATAGTCCTTGAGAAGAGCAACCCCAAGACACAAAATTGTCAGATTCATCAAGGTTGAAATGAAGGAAAAAATATTGAGGGCAGCCGGAGAGAAAGGTCTGGTTACCCACAAAGGGAAGCCGATCAGATGAACAGTGGATATCTCTTCAGAAACCCTGCAAACCAGAAGAGAGTGGGAGCCAATGTTCACTATTCTTAAAGAAAAGAATTTTCAACCCAGAAGTTCATATCCAGCTAAACTAAGCTTCATAAGTGAGGGAGAAATAAAATCCTTTACAAACAAGCAAATGCTGAGAGACAAATGCTGGTGGTGACAAAATCACCAGGCCTGCCTTACAAGAGCTCCTGAAGGAAGCACTATATATGGAAAGGCAAATCTGGTACAACCAAAAACATACCAAATTATAAAGACCATTGACAGTATGAAGAAACTGCATCAACGAATGGGCAAAATAACCAGCTAGCATCATAATGACAGGATCAAATTCATACATAACCATATTAACCTTATATGTAAGTGGGCTAAATGCCCCAATTAAAAGACACAGACTGGAAAATTAGATAAAGAGTCAATACCAATCAGTGTGTTGTATTCAGGAGACCCATTTCACATGCAAAGGCACACATAGGCTCAAAAATAAAGGGATGGAGGAATATTTACCAAGCAAATGGAAATTAAAAAAAAGAAAAAAAGCAGGGGTTGCAATCCTAGTCTCTGATAAAACAGACTTTACATCAGCAAAGATTAAAAAAAAGTCAAAGAAGGGCATTACATAATGGTAAAGGGATAAACGCAACAAGATGGGCTAACTATTCTAAATATATATGCACCTAACACAGGAGCACCCAGATTAATAAACCAAGTCCTTAGAGACCTACAAAGAAACTTAGACTCCCACACAATAATAGTGGGAGACTTTAACACCCCACTGTTAATATTAGATCAACGAGACAGAAAATTAACAAGGATATTTAGTACTTGAACTCAGCTCTGGACCAAGTGGACCTAAAAGACAGCTACAGAACTCTTAACTCCAATTCAACAGAATATACATTCTTCTCAGCAGCACATCACACTTATTCTAAAATTGACCACACCATTGGAAGTAAAACACTCCTCAGCAAATGTGAAAGAACAGAAATCGGCTGGGTGCGGTGGCTCACACCTGTAATCCCAGTACTTTGGGAGGCCGAGGCATGGATCATGAGGTCAGGAGATTGAGACCATCCTGGCTAACATGGTGAAACCCTGTCTCTACTAAAAATACAAAAAAATTAGCCAGACGTGGTGGCGGGCACCTGTAGTTCCAGCTACAGCTACTCGGGAGGCTGAGGCAGGAGAATGGTATGAACCCAGGAGGTGGAGCTTGCAGTGAGCTGAGATCACGCCACTGCACTCCAGCCTGGGCGACAGAACAAGACTCCATCTCAAAAAAAAAAAAAAAAAAAAAAAAAAAAAGAAAGAAATCATAACAAACAGTCTCTTAGACCACAGTGCAATCAAATTAGAACTCAGGATTAAGAAATTCATTCAAAACTACCCAAGTACATGGAAACTGAACAGCCTGCTCCTGAATGACTACTGGGTAAATAATGAAATTAAGGCTGAAATAAATAAGTTCTCTGAAACCAATGAGAACAAAGACACAACATACCAGAATCTCTGGAACACAGCTAAAGCACTATTTAGAGGGAAATGTATAGCACTAAATGCAGACAGGAGAAAGCAGGAAAGATCTAAAATCGACACCCTAACATCACAATTAAAAGAACTAGAGAAGCACGAGGAAACAAATTCAAAAGCTAACAGAAGACAAGAAATAACTAAGATCAGAGCAGAACTGAAGGAGATAGAGACACAAAAACCCTTCAGAAAAAAATCAATGAATCCAGGAGCTGGTTTTTTGAAAAGATTAATGAAATAGACGGCTAGCCAGACTAATAAAGAAGAAAAGAGTTCTTCTCTGTTTTGAATCAAATGACACAATAAAAAGTGATAAAGGGGAAATCACCACTGATCCCATAGAAATACAAACTACCGTCAGAGAATACTATAAACACCTTTATGCAAGTAAACTAGAAAATCTAGAAGAAATGGATAAATTGTGGACACATACACCCTCTCAAGACTAAACCAGGAAGAAGTCAAATCCCTGAATAGACTAATGACAAGTTCTGAAATTGAGTCAATAATTAATAGCCTACCAACCAAAATAATTGCAGGACCAGACGGATTCACAGCCGAATTCTACCAGAGGTTCAAAGAGGAGCTGGCACCATTCCTTCTGAAACTATTCCAAACAACAGAAAAAGAGGGAATCCTCCCTAACACATTTTATGAGGCCAGTATCATCCTGATACTAAAACCTGGCCGAGACACAAGAAAAAAAAGAAAATTTCAGGTAAATATACATGATGCATTGATGCAAAAATCTTCAATAAAATACTGGCAAACCGAATTCAGCAGCACATCAAAAAGCTTATTCACCACAATCAAGTCGGCTTCATCCCCGGGATGCAAGGCAGGTTCAACATATGCAAATCAATAAACATAATCCATCACATAAACAGAACCAATGACAAAAACCACATTATTATCTGGATAGATGCAGAAAAGCCCTTCGATAAAATTCAACACCACTTCATGCTGAAAACTCTCAATAAACTAGGTATTGATGGAAGGTATCTCAAAATAATAAGAGCTATTTATTACAAACCCACAGCCAATGTCATACTGAACAAGCAACAACTGGAAGCATTCTCTTTGAAAACCTGCACAAGACAAGAATCTCCTCTCTTACCACTCCTATTCAACATAATATTGGAAGTTCTGGCCAGGGCAATCAGGCAAGAGAAAGAAATAAAGGATATTCAAATAGGAAGAGAGGAAGTCAAATTGTCTCTGTTTGCAGATGACATGATTGTATATTTAAAAAACCCCGTTGTCTCAGCCCAATATCTGCTTAAGCTGATAAGCAACTTCAGCAAAATCTCAGGATACAAAATCAATATGCAAAAATCACAAGGATTCCTATACATCAATAATAAACAGAGAGCCAAATCATGAGTGAACTCCCATTCACAGTTGCTACAAAGAGACTAACATACGTAAGAATACAACTTACAATGGATGGGAAGGACCTCTTTAAGGAGAACTACAAAACCCTGCTCAAAGAAATAAGAGAGGACACAAACAAATGGAAAAACATTCCATGCTCCTGAATAGGAAGAATCACTATCATGAAAATGGCCATACTGCCCAAAGGAATTTATAGATTCAGTGCTATCCCCATCAAGCTACCATTGACTTTCTTCACAGAATTAGAAAAAACTACTTTAAATTTCATGTGGAACCAAAAAGACCCCATATAGCCAAGACATATCCTAAGCAAAAAGAGCAAAGCTGCAGGCATCATGCTACTTGATTTCAAACTATACTACAAGGCTACAGTAACCAAAATAGCATGTTACTGGTACCAGAACAGATATGGCGACCAATGGAACAGAACACAGGCCTCAGAAATAATGCCACACATCTACAATCATCTGATCATTGACAAACCTGACACAAACAAGCAGTGGAGAAAGGATTCCCTATTTAATAAATGGTGTTGGGAAAACTGGCTAGCCATATGCAGAAAACTGAAACTGGACCCCTTCCTTACACCATATACAAAAATTAACTCAAGATGGATTAAAGCCTTAAATGTAAGACCTAAAACCGTAAAATCCCTAGAAGAAAACCTAGGCTATATTAATACCATTCAGGACATAGGCATGGGGAAGGACTTCATGACTAAAACACCGAAAGCAATGGTAACAAAAGCCAAAATTGACAAATGGGATCTAATTAAGCTAAAGAACTTCTGTACAGCAAAAGAAGCTATCATTAGAGTGAACAGGCAACCTACATGATGGGAGAAAAATTTTCTATCCATTTTACAAAGGACTGATCTATAGAATCTACAAGGAACTTAAACACATTTACAAGAAAAGAACTCCATTAAAAGGTGGGCAAAGGATATCAACAGACACTTCTCAAAAGAAGACTTTTATGTGGCCAATAAACATATGAGCAAAACCTCATCATCCCTGGTCATTAGAGAAATGCAAATCAAAACCACAATGAGATACCATCTCACACCAGTTAGAATGGCAATCAATAAAAAGTCAGGAAACAACAGATGCTGGAGAGGATGTGGAGAAATAGGGATGCTTTTACACTGTTGGTGGGAGTGTAAATTAGCTCAACCATTGGGATCTAGAAACAGAAATACCATTGGACCCAGCAATCCCATTACTGGGTATATACCCTAAGGATTATAAATCATTCTACCACAAAGACACATACACACATATGTTTATTGCAGCACTATTCACAATAGCAAAGACTTGGAAGCAACCCAAATGCCCATCAATACTCTGAATAAACAAAGTGTGGCACATATACAACATGGAATACTATGCAGCCATAAAAAAGAATGAGTTCATGTCCTTTGCAGAGACTTGGATGAAACTAGAAACCATCGTTTTCAGCAAACTAACACAGGAACAGAAAACCAAACACCGCATTTTCTCACTCAAAGTGGGAGTTAAACATTGAGAACACATGGACACAGGGAGGGGAACATCACGCACTGGGGCCTGTTGGGGGGTGGAGGGCTAAGGGAGGGATAGCATTAGGAGAAATATGTAACTTGGATGACTGGTTGATAGGAGCAGCAAGCCACCATGGCACGTGTATCCCTATGTAACAAACCTGCACGTTCTGCACATGTATCCCAGAATTTAAAGTATAATAATAATAATAAAATTAGAGGAGTCATGACCTGGAGCCTCCAGATAATCTGTTTTAGAAAAGAAACAATAGTTTTCAAAGAATCTGGAATTGTTTCAATAGGAGACTCTTGCCTTTTTATTGGATTTGTCTATTACTGAGGTATTATTTCATGAGTCCCCATTGTGCCACTTTAAGACCTCCTGGATGGAAGATTTGCTCCCCAGTTAATGTAAGAAAGTTAACATACTGCTAAGTGCTGTATA
This sequence comes from Macaca thibetana thibetana, assembly GCF_024542745.1. Taxonomy (NCBI): domain Eukaryota; kingdom Metazoa; phylum Chordata; class Mammalia; order Primates; family Cercopithecidae; genus Macaca; species Macaca thibetana. The sequence goes on along the minus strand of NC_065589.1, from coordinate 106,240,334 downwards.
TGGTGATAGAAGTCTATTAATAATACATGTGTGGAGTTTGGCTGGCAAAGTCATTTGCTGAAGACCAAAGAGCTTTGCACTTCACAGTAGCTTTCCGTAATCAATAGTCCCACTTTATCCAATAAAAAATTACTAGAGCATAAAATATATAAAGCTTGATCAGTTCCTTTTATTTTAGTCATCTGTTCAGCAAAAAATGACAAGTTAATTCTTTTCTAAATGCATTTACAGCTTTAAAAGGACAACAGACATTATCATAAATTAGTCATGCTTCAGTACACTGATTTTTAATATACACGTGCATTTAATTTGAATACCTTACACTAGGGTTTCAATTCCAAGAGTGTTTGCAAATCTATATGTGCTCAGTCAAAACATGACCATTAACTAATGCAATTATTCTTTCAATCTGTTATCACTAAATCACTTAAAATTCTATTTTGTGTTGTTCTGCTTTAAATCTAAGCCATTAGAAGAAGGAGAAAAGAAATTCACACTTTTAAGCCATCCCAAGCTTTTATGAAAGTGATAAAGCTTAGATTTCAAAGGACAGAGGTTGCTGTCAAGCTGTGATGGTCCTGGTTCTATTTAAAGAAGAGTTACTTAAATGTGCCTACTTTTCTAATTCTGGCTTTGCTAATTTAGGATGCCTCTACTTATTGCTTCACAGCTATAAATTCCTTCCTCCTTTCCTCCCTCAATTTAGGGAATATTTTAATTATGAGATTCCTTAGGTGGGATAACATCACTCTCAGGAGGTCAAGCCAGCCACTTGAGTTGTTTAATTCTAAGGTCTAGACTCAGCTTCCCTAATCAAAAGTTTGTGTCCTGTATCTCTTCATGAGGACTTGTATTTCCACAGTTACAGAAGATTCCTTTCTTTGAATGATTTTGATTTGCCATTTATAGCTACATCTACCTTTTGACTATGATAACATATTAAATCTTAACTGTTTCTACTCATGCAGATACACTCATGAACCATTTCCTGAGTAAACTGAAATTATACACTAAACATAGAGAAATTGGGCAAAGAGGCATGGGGAAAAAAGTTCAGAAGACAGATGCTAGGAGGTGAATGAAGAAAAATGAAATTTCACAATTATAATACATGGTGTCCTTAATATTTGGGATTTTCTTCCCTTTCCTGCGCTGTCTTACCTAAGAATTCAGTGCCAGGAAATTTTGCTGCTAATACGTGGGTCAAAAACAAATTTGGAGTCATCCATCACTCCTCTCTCTCTCATTGCAGGTCTAATCCATTAGAAGGTTGTCTCCACCTTCAAAATACATACTGGATCTGATCTCTTTGCACTACATTCACTATGACTGCTGCAGTGGAAGCCATCATCCTTTCTCCTAGACTAGCAAAGACCTCCAAATGTATAATTTCTTCCACCTCCCTGGCTCCCACAGCTTATTACTTCCCTCAGTAGCCAGGTGATCCTTAAAAGATTAAAATCGCATCATCATGTTACCATTCTTCCCAAAATTGTCCAACAGTTGTCAGCATATTTGGAGTAACACTCACAAGCTATCATCTGGCCCAGTGATCAAGCTTTTTGGTACCAGGGACTAGTTTTGTGGAAGATAATTTTTCCACGGACTGGGACAGGGGGATGGGTTCAGGATGATTCAAGTGCATTACTTTTATTTTGCATGTTATTTCTATCATTATCACATTATAATATGTAAGGACATAATTACACAACTCACCATGATGTAAAATCAATAGGAGCCCTGAGCTTGTTTTCCTGCAACTAGACAGTCCCATCTGGGGGTGGCGATGGGAGACAGTGATGGATCATCAGGCATTAGATTCTCATAAGAAGCACACAACCTAGATCCCTCTCTTGTGCAGTTCACAATAGGGTTTGCACTCCTATGAGAATCTAATGCTGCTGCTGATCTAACAGGAGGTGGGGCTCAGGTGGCAATGTGAGTGATGCGGAGCGGCTGTGAATACAGATGAAGCTTCACTTGCTCACCTGCTGCTCACCTCCTGCTGTGAGGCCAGGTTCCTAACAGGCGGCTGACCAGTACTGCTCCATGGTTCGGGTATTAGGGACCCCTGCTCTGGCCTACGAAGTTCCACATAATGAGGCTTTTGACTACTCTTTATGTCCTGTCTCTATTATTCTCCCCTTGACCCACCTGTGTTAACCACACTGGCTTCTTTGCTGTTTCTAGATAGCGCTGGGCACTCTGCCTCCCTGGGGCCTTTGGACAGGCTGCCCTTTTCTCTGCCCAGAACACCACTTGTCCACCATCCTTATGCTCACTCTCTCATTTTATTTAGGACTCTGAGGATTTCCCTCTTCATGGCATCGAAATTTCTCTCCTCGTCCATCTCTCTCTCCCCACCCGGTAACTGGTGCCATGGCCTATATTGATGCATTTATGTCTGTCTGTCCCACCAGAAGGTAAAATTTTCCCAAGGTCAGGGGCTTTCTGTCTCTCACTGATGTGTCTCTGTTGTCCTCGGTGCTTAGCTGTGGCTTAACAATTACTTGTTGAAAGAAAGGATAAGTGAATACATGGATGAGTAAGTGATTCACTTACTGTTTGGACAGGCCTATTTCTTTGTCTAGTCAAGCCTGCTTTTTAGCACTTTTCAGGCTTCAGTCTTCCTTACATATCTTTATCTTAACTAAAATGTTCTTGTAGGAGTTATTCTTTCTGTGCATCCCATATTTGAGTTATTAGCATTCCCTTTCTCAGAGGTTTAGGGTTCAAAGTGGCTGACAATGTGCTCTCTCACTAAAAGTAGGGACATCAGAGCTGTTTTTACATAAATGGAGGGCAGGTTTACCTAACAGAATGACCAGGGAGCAACGTGGGGAATTTGATTTTCGGGCCTTGAAAAGACATTCTTCTTCAGAAAGTTATCTTCTGCATCTTTTAGTGGGAATTTGAATTTACACAATTAGATATTCCTTTACTTCTGTTTTGTTTCTCTTTTAACTTGCAATTACATCCATGCATTCCATAGCATTTCTGTCAATGCTAGGCCACGGACTACATATACAATGGTCCCATAAGATTATAATACTTATTTTTACTGTACCTTGTTTATGTTTAGACATGTTTAGATACACAAATACTTGCCATTGTGTTATAGTTGCCCACAGTATTTAATAAATTGACATGCTGTACCAGTTCATAGCCTAAGGACAATAGGCTACACCATATAGCCTAGGTATATAGTAGGCTATACCATTTAGGTTTGTGTAAATGCACTCTATGGTGTTTACAAAAGAATGAAATTGCCCAGTGACACATTTCTCATAACATATCTCTGTCATGAAGTGAGACAGGACTATCTCCTGAAAGTGCTGAAATTCATCCCTAGGTGACCACAGGGCTCTAATTATAAAATGATTCATTATAATCTATTCTCAAACTGCACTTCTATTTGAGACTAGAAGAAAAGTTGTTTTGGCAGTGTGAAATATCATTGATCAGCAGATTATATTTTTGTTTACACGCAGAACACACTTCCTCAGACCAAGATCAACACTGACTTGTCCTTGTAATGGCTAGACAGGTAACTACTCATTGTCTACTGAAACTGCATTACGTACTACTTGATTGAGCTTTCTGGACGATCTGATTGAGTAAATGGGTTTGCCATTTACCATTTTAATCTGCCAGAGTGTCATTTTATCATGAAGGTATGCTTTAGAATCAAACCGTGCTTTGAACCCTGCTTTCACTCATGTGACCTTGGAAGAGTTACTTACTCTTTATGCCAATTCTCCCATCTGTAAAAGGAGAAATAAGATTTTCTTCACAGGATTGTTGGGAGGATTAAATGAAGTAATGCCCCTAAATTCATTAGTGCAGTGCCTGGTGTAGAGTAAGCAGGCAGAAAATACTGACTGTTACTTGTACTACTTGGAGGATCTGCCCTAATACCCTAGTAGTCCAAACAAATTAATGCCTTGTTTATTCTGTTTAGCCAGACACTTTGAAAAAAGCACACTGATTCACACTCTCACGTTGGTAAGGGGCCATGGAAATTGACATTTCTTTCATTCCATGGCCATTTACTCTACTTGAGGCATTTCCATAGCCAATTTCGAAGCACTGACTCAGAGGAGGTAGCATGCTGGCCTTTGCAACTCCCCACATTCCCTTTTAACCAGGAGGGCCAAATGAGGCTGCTTTGAAAGGCATGAGAGTTGGGAGATGGAGGGTTGAAAAGGTCTGATGTTTGACATGGGCTTAGCCATTAAAGAAGTGTTCCAGGCATCAGAAAGCTGAGTTTTCTGGAGGCTGGAGGACTATCGCTATAACAACTTCTAAAGGAGAAAGGGAGTAACATTTAGCTGAGTGGGCTCCTTTGATTTGTTATTCTGTCAGATCCTAGCGACACTTTCTCTGGTTGGGGCAGCTCAGGATGTTCAGTTTTCATGGCTGCCGGGGTGATTTGTGACTAAACGTAGACAGGGCTTTTGAAAAAAAATAAAGAAAAAAGGTTGAGCAAAGACTATGAAAAGACCCATATTTTTTTAAAAAAAGGAATATAGAAGTCGTTTATTGGTGTGGTTTTTCCTCTCCCTCTTGCTAGGCTGATATTTTCTCTGAGATGGTAAAAAAATAGCAATAGTGATAAATGTCTTCTCTAAAGGATTTATCATTTGCCAGTGAATGGAAGTTGGGTGGTTTTGGTTAACGAGCTACCAACAAGTTTTTTTGTTACTTTATATACAAATATAGTCATTACACTCTTGTTTTCATTTTTCTTCATAATAACTTCCCAAGTTTCTCCATTGCTAAATTGTGTAGGGTCATGTTAAATTAATTGCAAAAGCAATTTATACAGAGGCCCATTTCCTTTCAAACAAGCAAAAAAATTACTATAAACTTTGTTTCTTTTTTGCTCTTTGTTGAGCTGTGGTTACTGGAACTTAGACCATGGCCACTGAGGATCTCTATTATTAAGACTTTGGATGAAATCAATGAAATCCTCATAAATAAAATGTTAATGCGGGCATGTGTGTGTGTGTTTTCCACATCAGCAATGGGCAAAAGGCCCATGTAGATGGATAGAAAAAGAAAGGGAATGGACACTTATTGAACATTTATTATATGTCAGGCTCAATGATTGGTATTATCTCCATTGTACAGGTAGGAAAACAACATTGGGCCCAAGTCACTAACTAGAAAGTGGTGAAATTCTGATTCAAACCAAGTTGGTTGGACTCCAGAGCATACTTGTCATCTGCATCACACTACCCTCTTTTTGCCTGTTTTCTTTGTTAACTATATCACAGAAGTCTCTGAGTCAGTGGCTGTATCTGACCCCCTTGTTCAGGCCAGAAAGTTCTTCTTTGGGGGAACCCTTGGAAGAAGAGGGTTTGAAATGAGATCTTGGTAGTCATCCACCCCAGCATTCTCATGCCCCATTTTATTTTGCCCTGGATGAAAGATCTGTGCCCTGAAACTGGAAATCTGAGAAACAAGCCTTCTGCTGAGGTGGCCCTTAAGAATAGGGTAAGGACTAACTCTGTGAGGAGAAAGGGTTTCAGAGCCCTGGCTCTGGAAAAGAACTGTCCCTGTGAAGAAATGAACTTCTCTTTATTTCTCATATGTAGGAATTAGAAATATATTGTTTTGTGGGTTTTTTTTTTTTCTTTCGGAGTTTTGCTCTAACAGCCATTGCCCAGACTAGAGTGCAATAGTGCGATCTTGGCTCACCACAGCCTCCGCCTCCTGGGTTCAAGTGATTCTCCTGCCTCAGCTTCCCGAGTAGCTGAGATTACAGGCATGTGCCACCACGCCCGGCTAATTTGGGATTTTTAGTAGAGACAGGATTTCTCCATGTTGGCCAGGCTGGTCTCGAACTCCTGGCCTCAGGTGATCCGCCCGCCTCGGCCTCCCAAAGTGCTGGGATTACAGGCATGAGCCACTGTGCCCAGCCAGAAATATATTGTTGTTTATATTCACCTGGCATAGGAAGGACCTGAACTCTGCACTCCAAACTCTTGTCTGCCTGAGTGACTAATTCATAAGCCTAGGGAGAAAAAAAAAGGGAAAATTAAGTAGTGAGGCTGAGGGAGAAAAACTCGTGTTACAACAAATCCCAGAGGACTGTCCAAATCCTTTTTCTTGATGGGCTTTTCACAAGACTAATGATTCTCAGCTGATTCTTAGCTTTCAGGCTTTTTAGAATGATGACATTCATTGTGAGGGATTTGTCACTATGAGGTTTCTTGGAGATTTGCTTTCTTATTTTGACATCTGTTACTTGATTTCAATCTTACTCTAGTTTTTGTAAAGCCAGGATCTTGGTGACATATGATTACTTTTATGGCTGGTTTTTCCCTTTTTTTCTTTTAAACAATCACAAAGCTGATAAATTTTTCTTTAAATATGAAATGGGACAGCAGATATGTGAATATTACTTAGGCTTTGTTTATCGTTCCAAATTTAATGAGTCTCTCAGTGTTTTTACGAGTGCCTCAAGGTTATATTAATGCTGTGGGCTTAAAGAATGCTATAGTAATCCACAAAAGGAAATTCTGCCTAAAATAATTCTCCAGGTATGAATGTAGTAGTGTGATAGTTGTTTTGTTTTCTGTACATTGTATACAAACTCCATTGTGTTTTCCCCTTTATTTGTGGGTGTGTCTGTGTGTATTTGAGTATTAACCAGTTATAAACTAGGGAGACATATTGCTATATCAGTTTATATAACAGTATGGCTGCATATGTAAAAAAGTATTAACCAGTTAAATATAGTGGCATGATATTAACTCATTTTTAATACATATACTTTTATGTGAATGACAAGTCAAATGGGTAAAGAGTTTCTTATATCGAGAAGATTAGAAAGTTGGAGATAGCTCTATGTAAAACAACGTATTTATGACTTCACACATTCACACACTGTCCTATTAAGAAAGAAAAGCCAAGTTTCACACAAAGTCATCTGAAAGTCTGTGAAGTCAAACCCCATGATAAGTTCAGCTATCAAGAATTAGGCTCATTTGGTTTCCAACTCCTCTCTCTATCCCCTCACTCTCTTCCAGCTTCAAGGCTGAGACACATTCACTGTTTATCCGTATCATGTTCCTTTAGCCTGGTCATCCTGTGCTACTGTCATGCTGGGCTGCTGGATTTTTTTTTTTTTTTCCCTAGGAAATAAAAGGGATTTAGTAATACAAAGTTAGTATACTTCTTTATCCACAGGCAAAGATTTGGTCCTAGAAAGAGAGATTATGCCTCTTGATTTCATGACTTAAGTTTCCCTTAGAGTTGTATATTTTTCTTACTTCTTCTTCTTCTTTTAAATAAACCAAACCAAACAGGTATTCCTGGAGAACCTCTGCATGGAAAGAATGCCAAGTGTCTCTCCTCCTCGAGCAGCAGGATCCCCACTGGCATGTGACGGGACCCGTGTGTGGCGGTGGGATCCAGACCCGGGAGGTGTACTGTACCCAGAGCGTACCGGCAGCTGCCGCACTGAGGGCCAAGGAAGGTAGGCAGCCAGTTCCGGGACAGATGGTGCGCTGCTGGTTGAGATGGTGCGCTGCTGGTTGGAAGGAAAATCTCTCCAACTCTTCCGGTGTTCTTCTTGAAATAACTGACACTTAGCATTCACGAATTTAATATTTATTTTGCCAACCATTTGTATGCCACCCCTAACGCTTGGGATAGTTAGAAATAGTAGCAAAAGTAATATGTCTCCCAAGAGTCACTGTGAAAGTTAAAGGAGAAAATGTAGTTAGGGTGAGTAGCATAGATAAATGCTACAAGCTAAGGGTGTGGTATGCCAGGAATGAGTCAGTAATGAATGAATAGCATTCTTCTTTTTTTTAAATTTTTTGCTCAAAGGAATTTTTATGTGTGTGAATTTTTTAATGTGGAAATTTCTACAAACATATTCCTTTTAAATATCAAGGATCCAGTGTTTTGGTGCCAAATTTTAAGTTTTCTGAAGAAATGGAAGAGGAGAAGAGAAAACAGTAGCTTCCTCCATGATAAGCTCTCTAATTGGTGGGTGTCACCCAGCAATAGTGCATTTATTTCAGAGTGCAGATAGTGATAACATTTAGAAACTGGGAAACTTACTCGGATTTATGTAAGTCAATTGGTTGAGAAGTCATGAGAAGATAAAGATGCTTCCACTCTAGAAGAATTTGTGGCCTCTTCTAATTGGAGAACACAAGCAGTACTCCCTGCAGAAGTGGTAGAGATGGGAATGTTTCCTTGGGCTTGCCAGGTATGAGGACATATTTCCACTGTGGGCTTTGGTTAGGAAGGCAAGATGCAAATTTTCTTGCTATAGTAATGCATCCTTTTAATTCTGTAAAGCTTGTCATGCTAGATGTCTTTTTGTGTGTGTCATAGCTTTGCAGAATTCATAGGCATCTGTGACCATAGCCTCAGTTAAGGTACCCGATGGGATGGTTCTTGCAGACTGCTTAGCATTTTGCTTCAACAATTGGTGCTAAAAGGCCACATTGACAGGGCTACAGTTGTTTTTGAAAATAATGATTGAATTTTCTTCCTTCTCTGATTTCACTTTGGAAAATTACAGCCTAAACACTTTTTATTTCAGGACAAAACATGACTATAGTTACTCCTCTGAATTTGTAGGAACAGAATTTAGATTAAAATGCTCCAGGTTAGTTTTTCAAACCTTGGTGATCTTTCCATTCCAGCTCCTCTCTTCTTTTCTTCGACTACCGTCTACTGTTGGAAGGTCTTCAGGGATCAACATATAAATAAAACTTGTATAGAATTGATACATTATGACCTACCTATTTTTCAGCTTCAACTTTTAATCTGCTATTGACATTTTCATCTTTCTAAAGTTTCTTTTGCAAAAATAGCTTTTCTTATGGATCACCTATTTCTAAAGTTTCTTCAGGCTTCATCTTTCTAGTTTTTTCAATGGAAACTTACTGGGCAGGAAGATTGTAAGTAGGAGGCAAGTGGAAGTCTGGTGTTCTAGAATTGGGAATTATATGCTTACATAGTGTAGGGGGCGGGTGGAATAGAGAAGGGATGTTATTTGCAGAGTGAACAGTCTATCAAGCCCTAGTACAATCTACTCCAAGCATCTAAAGAGGAGGAAAATGTCTTAGGCCAAAGCACACTTGGAAATTAATATCTGTGTTCACAGGAAAACAGAAAGTACTTAGAAAGCTGTAAGTCTGATAGTCTAGTTCTCAGGGGGAGAGGCTAGATATGGGACTTGGATGTAAATACATAGATGTGTAACACGATCATATACTCCTGTACAGAGCTGAATATAGCAAGTAAGACTATACTGGATAACACAGCACAGCTGCCATAAAGGCACTGTATAGCTTACTGCTTACCTTAGTAGTTGTTATCAAAGGTTTTATTTTGCTCTTGTGTAGAAGCGAACTAACGGGATTGTTCGCCCATTACTTTCCTTTCTTATAAATGCTTTCACTTCTTACTGTTATCATTTATAGATGTACCTTGACAAATCTGGAATGAGAATTTCTTCTTGGCCCCCATTAAACACAAAGGAACAACTGAATTTTTATTGTTAGGAACCTGTGAGTATTTGCGCAGTGAAGTAAGAAGAATATAAATATTTTAAATCCGTCTGTTAATGCAATAATAAAGGTTAAAACTGGAAACATTTCACATTCAGTTTCTGTGAACGTCAAATTATTAATATTGTTGTTATGTTAGATATTCATACTTTGGAGGGAGGAAGCATTTTAGTAGCACTGACTTTGGAAATTCCTTTGTGAGTCAGTATTGACATCCCCACAAGGTTAATTTTCCCTTAGACTCAAGGATACGCTTTGTTCACTCTGGAGTGTGATTGCTTGACTTTTCTTCTGTACAAAACCCCATCATCCACTGGTGATTTAGCAACTCTGATTCCAAGAACCAGATTTTAGAGGAATTCACAATCTTGGGGGAAAAGCAAACTTCATTTCCATGGATCCTTCCTGTGATAGAATGCATGTAACTCCTAGATGCCATAATAATAATAATTTTTAAAAATGCTAATCCCCTCCCAAAGGTCTCCAAATTTCTTGGCCTAGGCTGGATGCTGAAGCTAAATCCTGACGTTGATATGGTCCTGTTGATGACTTATTTTTGGTGACATCTCATTCCTCATTGAACCTCAATTCATGATGTTTTCTGCAACAGTTTAATAACACCTATGGCATATTTAGTTGATACCGTTGTTCAGTGTTCATGTGGTGTTTTAAATGCAGCCAAAATAGTGTTGTAACCATCAGTGTAAATATTACCAGTAATATTAGCCAAGCCAGTAGAATTGGGAATGAAAATGTAGAGGACTATTTATGATTTTGCTTAACACTTGTTGTTTTAAAGAGAATTGTGTTTTTCTTTTATAAATCAAGTAGCATCACAAGTGATGCTTACCTGTAATATAAAAGCTTGAATTTGGTAAGACCACTTTCTTCTTGCCTTTTCTCAAATAAAATTAAAGCCACTCAGTTTGCATTCAGCAGTCATTTCTCAGAAAGTAAAACATGAACCAAGGAATGCACTTTCAAAATCTAATAAAGACATTCCATGTATGGCAATGTGACCTAGAGACTAGGATATCAACAAATATGAATTTAAGTGGCATAGAAGTAGATATGCCATATATTCATATGGTGAAGCAAAATTTATTAAAACAATAAACTATATTTAAAAATCAGGAAAAATTTTTGGTGTGGTTGTAGTGGAGCAAAATATTGCTTGAATTTTCTAAAATATATATATTTCAGATTCACTATTGATACTGTATTAAAAATGGAACACAATTTAGCTATGAATTGTTAAATGCATTAGTTGCCCCCTCTGCACTAATAATATTGTCTTCATTCTGGCCTCAGAGTTGGCATTAAGAGTACATGACCACATAAGGGCACACGTTCTGGAATGCTAAGTTGTATTAGTCCATTTCCATGCTGCTGATAAAGACATATCTGAGACTGGGTAATTAATAAAGAAAAAGAGGTTTAATGAACTAGCAGTTCCACATGACTAGCGAGGCCTCACAATCTTGGCAGAGGGGGAAAGGCACGTCTTACGTGGCAGCAGACGAGAAAGAATGAGAGCCAAGCAAAAGGAGTGTCCCTTTATAAAACCATCAGATCTCATGAGGCTTATTCACTACCATGAGAATAGTATGGGGCAAACCACCCCCATGATTCAATTATCTCCCACCGGGTCCCTCTTACATCATGTGGAAATTATGGGAGCTACAATTCAAGATGAGATTTGGGTGGGTACACAGCCAAACCATATCATGAGTCGTATATGGAAACAATATATTTGGGGTTCTGGGTTTTAATTCTGACTTTGAAGGAAATGTAAACCACATAAATGTTGTACCAGTCTTCTAGTTCATTAATTTGATTTTGAATATGTTGATTTGGTGAGTAAAATTACATAACAATCAAACATTTATTTGTTTAAAAAAATTATGTGCCTCTTATGAGTTAGTCTATGCACTAAAGTGTATCTGTCATAAGGGTGTCCCCCAGTAATTTATAGGCTTTTAGTTGTAATAATAATTGAACTATTGAATACGTATGTTATAGTGACTTAAGTGTTTTGATGATTACATATCTAACATGGTTTAATCCATTTATTGATGCCCAAGAGTAATCTTCATCGAGGTGATATTTAAAAGGAGCTTGGAGAGTCCATAAGCATGTTCTAAGGTGTGGAAGAACACATGAGAAGAAATGGAGAGGTTTGTGTTCAGTAGCAGCCTGTGCACTGGTGTGAAGAGAGCTCAGGGTAAAAGAAGGTTACAATGACAGTGGAAAGGTAGGCCTTTTATGCTATTCTGGATTAAGACTTTGTTTTTGAGAATATGGGTATGTGCCGCAGCCTTTTTTCCCCCTACTGTAGGTTTTTAAACAGAAAGGAAATCTCATATTGACTGTATTTAAGCTTGTAAAAACATTAGCATGTTAAGAAAATTACCATGAGTTATCATATCCTATGTGCAAATGTGTCTGATTATCCAGGAAGTTTTTGAGTTATGAAATAAAGTAATTTACATTCTGAGCTGATATCTTAAGGGGCAGTTGGAGGAGATATTCCACCATCATTTGAAATACTGGAAATATCTTTCACCTGTCTTTAGAAATTGGTTTTAAAGTCAATAAAGTCATTTGGGTGTGAGAATAAGGTGTCAGGAAAGTAGTACACTAAGAACTTACCTTGATGTCGACCCTTAGAGGAGCAATGAGACTGTTTTAGTGGGCTTATAGCATTTTCTCTTGCTTTATGCTAAGAGAGAAGCAGAGATAACAGGATAAAACAACCTTTGCTAATTAACAGCAGGATATTTGATGACAGTTCACATGAGGCCAAGAGAGATAAGGTTCTTGGCTTGTAATCTTTCTATCTTGGAAACCTCTTCAATTATTGAAATCATAGGTGTAGAAGAAAGTCAGCAAAGGGTAGCACAAGAGAATTATTAACATGCAGATCTCTGGATTCCTCACAATGACACAGGTGGTAATGAAAAGATGTGGGGAGGGGAGAGAATGAGAAGATGAGTGAAGGCAAGCAGTTACTCCTGTGTTTTTAGCAAGAAGGAAGAGGAACAGAAGTGGAGGAAGAAAAAGAAGGGGGGAGGAGGATGAAAGATGAAGGAGGAGGAGGAAGAGGAAGAAAGGAAGAGGGAGAATGCAGCAGAGAGAAGGGAGAGGGAATGGGGAAGGAGAGAGCAGGGAGGAAGGAGGAAGAAACTTATTAAGTCAAACTTCTTTCCATTAGGCTGCATTATCTCTCCGCTTATATCTTGAACCTACACACTAAGATAGAGTTTAGGACTTGAAAGCCATTTCTCCCTGGGTTGTTGATGCAGGATCCTAGACTCACAGATGCTCCAGATCTCTAGTGTTAACTCCATCTTCTTCTTGAGTGAGAATACTTAGCGTGTCATGCTGCCTAGGCTAAGTGTAAACAAGTTTCTTTTCCAAATTGTTATCTGTAAATGGAAGGAAGTAGAAGAGTTGGTGAAAGTAATGACGTATGTTCCCTCTTTAAATTCCCACTTTTTTGCAGAGGCAGACATAGACTTTATAAGCCATATATCTACATATATAGTTCAAATATTCTCTTTAAAAGTATAATGCTCGGAAGAGTTAAGGAACAAAAGAAACATGAAGTCAGAAAGAGTCCAAAGCGAGATTGGTTTCTACTGGTTCTATTTGATTGCATTTGTACCTAAGTTTAGTTAATTTTTAAAATCAAGTGTAACAAACTTACCTTAGTGTGATATAGCAAATGTTTATTGAATTAATGGGCTTAGCAAAAATATTGGCATTCCTATTTTAAGTGTTTATTAAATTATCAGACTGTTCTTGATATTAAAATTTTCCTAATTTATTTAGCTCAAGGTAAAATGCACCTTATTAAACAAGAGCAGGAGAGAGCTACCCTGGACGAATGAGAGGCTAGATATTTGAGGAGAAAGCCTAGCACTGAGTAGAGGTTGCTCTGGGAAAAACAAATGGCTTATGGAAAAATTTGCTTTTTAAATGATGTGTGAGTCCTGTTTATGATGTGATCTCCTGAAGAGGAAGAACACGTGCAATGTGTTATATATTTCTTCAAAGTTAACATAACTAAACTGAAAATTCACTACTGTGTGTTGCTGAAACTAAAGCATGTGGCATCATGGAGGAGGGAGATTGTGAATGACCTAGACCTAGATATGAATTTGGATTTTGCCAATGGTTTTACCAGAAATAGTTCAGCTTTCCTAATCCTGTAGCCCTAAGTTCATACTCTTGTAGTACATCACTTCTTTGATTTCTAACTATTATTATAATCATCTTTGTCACTGGTTTGGCGGTAAAGGCCCTTAAAGACCATGTTTGATATTCTTCTTTGTATTTCCAAGTGTCAATACTCTTCATGTAAAAGGCAAATAGCAAATGTTTCTGGAATTCAAAATGGAAACTCTTAAACATGAGAAAATAACACGTTGAGTTTGATTGAATTCTCTGTTTTTTAGATAGCACAGAGAAAGGAATTGTTTGTTGACCAGACCAAAACTTTCTGCAACCTGGATATCAGAATTCCATGCCAAAGCTAGGTGGCTCTGAGAGCCCAGAATGCAACCAGACAAAATAAAAGGTATAAGGATCCTGAGTGAGGGAAATGGCCCATGGGGAAAGATTGGGAAGGAAAACAAAGGAGAAAGAAACAAGGAGCATTACTGGGCCAGAGAGATCAGCCTGGACTGAAATGGGGGCTTTGCCCGGTAGTTTTGGACTAAGGCAATGCTAGTTGATTTCTAAATGATTTCCATAGTTAAATATATCTCTCTGTTGTTTTAAAGACAGAAAAGTTTATAGAAGCCATGAAAATTGTTTATTTTTATCAGTGTTACTTTTTACCTCTTTCATGGTCTAGGAGGGGAGGTGAGCCAGTTAAATAAATAACTATCGAAATGAAATAATAACCTTAAGAGAAAATAGGGATTTTAGGTAAGAAGAGATTAAACCAGTGAGACGTGGGGGCATAGGGTAGAGGTGGGGATAAGAAAGCTTCTACCTGGGCCTTAAAGCAAGTGCATGGTTTAAACAGGTGTTCATGTGAACGGGACAGAGTCTCAGAGGAAGCAGGCCTTGTGCAAAGACGCAGAGGTGGAAAGGCAGAGAATGTACTTTCAGTAAAACTGATAATCAAGCTGGCCATGAATATGAGGGAGATGAAGGTAAGGACTATGGGTTTAGGGTAGAGAGGTAGAACTGTAGGCTATGATCTTAGGCCTCGTGTGATCAGACCATGATATGGTAATACCTGAACTGTTAAGTCTCCATTTCTGTTCAACCCTTGGAGCTCCAACAAAGCTGAACATCCTTCACTGTCTAGGGCTTTGGAACTCACCTCTGTCTGCCTGTTGCCCACTATCATATAGTCTCCCTTAGTTTCCTCCCTCACACATTTACTCCCTGACTCAGACCTGTACCTGGATAACCCATGCCTAGAAAGTATCTCTTCTGGGAGTTCTTTGAGATGACACAGGTACCTCTGCTCCTCAGCCACTACAGCACTTTGTCTCACTGCATGATACTTGCTTGTTTATGCATACTGGTCACCTTGCTGCTGTGCAAGTCTGAGATCAGGTAAATAACCAAATCTGTGTTATTTACTCTCATCTTCCCAGCACTGGGCACAGTATCTGGCATGTAAAAATTGCTTGTACTGAATTCAAGCTTTGTGTCCCTTCTCACCCTCCTTTTACCACCTTCTTTCTTGTCCTTGGCTTGTGCTCTGTGGTTTAACTGTCTCATCTCCCTTCCTAGACGGTTAAAGGTGTTGCCAGTCCATTTTCAAACTTGGATGAAACACTATGTCGTGGTGTCTGGGATCTGGCTTCCTCGAGTAGCAGCTGAGAGGCTGGATGCTGCAATCTGGAGGATACAACCTGCAAGTGTAGGGAGCTTAGCTCCCTGTGGAGTGAACCTTGACCAGTGAGAAACAGATTCAGGAGGAGGCCAGGCCACTCACAGTGCCTCTGGAGATTTTTACCATGTACAATTTCTTTTTGCAATCCTACCAAAAACACAGATCTCCTGAGTATTCACTATGTATCTTTGTGGTTTGATGATAAATGGTGGTCAGCAGGATAACATACCACACAGCATTGCCTCGTATTTCCTTTGCTTTACTCCTGTTGTTTCCTTGCTGTCATTGCCTCCTGGCCTGGAACCTCCTGAGTAAAGTATTAGCACCCAAATTCTCATTGTAGGTTTTGCCTTCTGGAGAACTTCAGAGATAATGTTCAATGAATGTGTGTTGAAAGGAAGAATGAGAGACACTGTTTTAAGGATTTATTGCAATAGGTAGGATATAATATGGGCCTGAAGTATGTCGAAGCTGTAAACGTCAACTTTTCTTTCTGTTCCTCCTTCAATTTCCTTCTCTTTTTTCTCCCTCAGTCTCCTTTCTCTTCCTCTTCTTTTATGTATCTCTCTTTCTCATCACCCAATATTTCTATTTTCTCTCCTCCCTCCTCCTTTCATCTTGCATAAGCCTTGAGAAGAGAACAGTTTTAGTAATTGTGATAGACTTCGCAGCAGTTAGCACATTGCCTGGCAAAAGGTAGATAAGAACTCTAGATATTTCCTGAACAAATGAATGTAGCCCCCTGCATATAGTCTTACCATTCGGTTTCAGGCATTGCTTTTCACTTTGGGACAACTTTTCTCTTCATTCCAGTTGTTCGCATACACCTGCACTTCATTAATGAACAGTTAAGTTCTTTTTCTGGGAGTAGAGGATTACATTTGGAAAACCACGCTGAGACTAGTGCATTTACAATCTTTAGTTGAGTGTCTCGCTCATCTTCATTTTGTCAGCTGGACTGGATTTTTCTCAAACACCAAGCCAAGAGGTAATGAGGTTCCTCTTGGCAGTGCAATTTCTGAAACAAAGTTATTACTTCCAATCTATTTCTCCAGCTTTGTTAAGTTTGCCAATTCAACTGGCAAGTAGGATACAGAAGAAATATCCACTTACTGCCCAACTCTTCCTGCAAGAAAGTTTCAGAACATTTCCACAAACCTTGTTCTAGTGTTTTGCTTTTTTTTCATGCTCTGGTTTAAACTTTACATCAGGTTCTCTTCATAAGAGGACATAGTCACTTAGTAAGATCTCACTGTGCTTAAGAATAATTAAATGACTCCTTGAGTCTTCTGTCTGCTTCCTCAGGCACACAGGGGAAAGGGGGAAGGGATTTATTCCTATGCCAAGAGAAAATCTGGAAAGCCAGTGAACTAGGATGCTAGTTCTAACTCCAAGATCCTGTGTGCCTCTATGTGGAATATATAATTGTAGCTCATTTTATTTTTTTAGATCTGCTTTTCTTTTTTACCTTTTTATTTTTTTAATTGAGAAGTAAAAATTATATGTACTTATGTCATACAGCATGATGTTTTGGTGTAGGCATATATGTGAAATGAGTAAATAAAGCTATTTAACATATGCATTACCTCACACACTTATCTTTTTTGTGGTGAGAACACTTAGTCTACTCTGTTAGCAACTTTCAAATATGCAACATATGATTAACTATAGTCACCATGAGGTACAAAAAAATACCTCTTGAACTTGTTTCTCCTAAGATCTACTTCTCTAAGACTTTAATTGTATTTGTGACTTTTGATGGAGTTTATTCAAGTTGTCCCGATTCTTTTGAAACTCAGTTCTGGACACAGCCATTTCTATTTGAATAATCTATGGGCATTTACAACTTAGTTTTTCTTATATTTGAGCCTTCATCATCCTCCCCACACCCATATCAGAGTCTTCTCCACTGCTCCAAAATTCAGAAAATTGTCTGTTTCATTGGACTCTTCCTTTTATGACAGATTTCTCTGTAGCGTGAGAGGTTGTTGGATAGCATTTTACCAATAGTAGAACTTCTTTCAAAATTGGAGTCAATCCTCTCAAACCCTGTTGCTGCTTTCTCAACTAAGTTTATGTAATATTTTAAATGCTTTGTTGCCATTTCAACAATGTTGACAGCATCTTCACCAGGAGTAGCTTCCATCTCAAGAAACCATCTTCTTTGCTCATCTGTAAGAAGCAATTCATCATCCATTCAAGTTCTATCATAAAGCTGCAGCAATTCGGTCACATCTTTAGGCTCCACTTCGAATTCT
This sequence comes from Macaca thibetana thibetana, assembly GCF_024542745.1. Lineage (NCBI taxonomy): Eukaryota > Metazoa > Chordata > Mammalia > Primates > Cercopithecidae > Macaca > Macaca thibetana. The sequence continues at coordinate 106,222,674 of NC_065589.1, read as the reverse complement.
AGTTATCTTGCTATTTCTACCACATGTGCAGTTACTTACTCCACTGAAGTCTTGAATACCTCAAAGTCATTAGTGATGTTTGGAATCCACTTCTTTCAAACTTCTGTTAATGTTGATATTTTGACCTCCTCCCATGGATCACGAATGTTCTTAATGACATCTAGAACGATGAACACATTTTCAATTTACTTTTCATTTATTTCATTTTCAATGTACTTTTTCCAGATCCATCAGATGAATTACTGTTTATGGCAGGTGTAGCCTTACACAAAGTATTTCTTAAATAATAAAACTTGAAAGTTAAAATTCCTCCTTGGTCCATGGGCTACAGAATGGATGTTGTGCTATGAGTCATGAAAACATTAATCTCCTTGTACATCTCCATCAGGGTTCTTGGGGAACCAGGTGCATTGTCAATGAGAAGTAATATTCTTTTTTTTTTTTTTTTTTTTTTTTTTTTTTTTTTTTTTTTGAGACGGAGTCTTGCTCTGCCGCCCAGGCTGGGTGCAGTGGCATTCTCAGTCACTGCAAGAAGTTCTCCTGCCTCAGCCTCCCGATAATATTCTGAAGGGAATCTCTTTTGTTTTCTGAGCAGTAGGCCTCAACAGTGGGCTTAAAATATGTAGTAAATCATGCTGTAAATAGATATGTTGGGGTTTGTTATTCCATTTATAGAGCACAAGAAGAATATAGCTAGCATAATTCTTAAGGACCCTAGGATTTTTTGGAATGGTAAATGGGCACTGACTTCAACTTAAAGTCACCAGCTGCATCAGCCCCTAACAAAAGAGTCAAGCTGTCTTTTAAAGCTTTAGAGCCAGGCATTGACTTCTCCTCTTTAGCTATGGAAGTCCTAGATGGCATCTTCTTCCAGTATAAGGCTGTTTCCTCTACATTAAAAATTGGTTTTCCAGTGTAGCCACCTTCATCAATGATCTTAGGTAGATCTTCTGGATAACTTGCTTCTGCTTCTACATTAGCACTTGCTGTTTCACCTTGCACCTTTTTGCTATTGAGATAGCTCCTTTTTAAACCTTAGGAACCAACCTTTGCTAGCTTCAAAGGTTTCCTCCATCCCCCGACCCACAGCTTCCTCAGCTCTCTCAGCCTTCATAGAATCGAAGACAGTTAGGACCTTGCTCTGGATTAGGCTTTTGCTTAAGGAAATGTTGTGACTACTTTCATCTATCCAGAGAATTCAAACTTTCTTTGTATCGACAATTAGACTGTTCTGCTTTCTCATCATTCATGTGTTTACTGCAGTAACACTTTTAATTTCCCTCAAGAACTTTTTCTTTGCATTCACAACTTGGTTAATTGTTTGACACAGAGGCCTAGCTTTCAGCTAGTCTTGGTTTTCAACAAGCCTTCCTTTCTAAGCTTAATCATTTCTAGCTTTTGATTTAAAGTGAGAGATGTATGAGACTCTTCCTTTTACTTGAACATGTAAAAGTCATGGTAGGGTTATTAATTGGCCTAATTTCAATTTTGTGTCTCCAAGAATAGGGAGGCCTGAGGAGAGAGAGAGAGAGATGGGGGAATGGTGGGTAAGTGGAGCAGTCAGAACACACACAACATTTATTGATTAAGTTCACTGCCATGGATGGGTGTGGTTCCTGGAGCCCCCAAACAATGACAATAATAACGTCAAAGATCACTGATCACTGATGACTATAATATATATAATAATAATGAAAAGTGTGAAAAATGCAAGAATTAGCAAAATGTGACACAGAGACACAAAGCAGGCACATGCTGTTTGAAAAGTGGCGCTTACAGTCTTGCTGGACACAGGGTTGCCACAGACCTTCAATTAGTAACAAATGCCATAGCTGAAAAGTGAAATAAAATGAAGTATACCTGTATTTAATATCTGCTAGCTGTGCTGAGGAGATTAGTATTTATACTGAGCTGCATACCGCAACGTGATTCCAATCCTTTAAGGAAGAGGAAAAGGTGCCTTAACTTACAGTGGCACACCATCAATATTGTTGCTGATAACACACTGCATACCTAATGATACTTAAAAAGAAACCTTTCATTTTGGAAATTGTCAAAGGTACATAAGTATAGATAATAGTTATTACTTTTTAGTAAAATGAAATTAAGTAGGAAGAAACACTGAATTGAGAGTTAGATGAGTGGAATTCTAATTCTGACCTTCTGCTGGTGGGCTATCTGATTTGGGTATCAATTTGTTACTTTTAATAGTGTGAATAATAGAATTTATTTATTCTCATAAGTATATTAAACACTAGTTTATGGCTCAGGCCTGTAATCTCAGCACTTTGAGAAGCTGAGGTGGGTGGATCTCTTGAGGTCAAGAGTTCAAGACTAGCCCGGCTAACATGGTGAAACCGCATCTCTACCAAATGCAAAAAAAATTAGCCAGGCTTGGTGGGGCGCACCTGTAATCCCAGCTATTCAGGAGGCTGAGGCAGGAGAATTGCTTGAATCTGGGAGGCAGAGGTTGCAGTGAGCTAAGATTGTGCCACTGCACTCCAGCCTGGGCGACAGAGTGAGAACCTGCCACAAAACAAAACAAATCAAAACAAAAAAAACAAAAAAACCCCACTAGTTTAATATAGTATATATTAATATAAAAAATATAGGGAAACATAGATGTAAAGGCAGTTGCATTCTGAAGAAAATCTATGTAAATGTGATACTTCATTTGCTTATTACTGGTAATATTTTCTTCCATTGAACTAAAATGGACTGGGAACACTATAGATTCTTTATTTCCCCAAAATTCTATACCTGTAATTTTCTTTCCTGCTAGTTAGGATATACTATCAAATTGATGACTCTTTTAGTGTACCGTAGATTAAATAAAGCTTACAACAACATCTGTCATTTTTAACACATAACTTTAATAAAATAAATTATTTGTGATTATTAATCTATTTCTACATTAATCTGTTTAGGTTAAGAGTATTATTTCAACTAAGATTTAAAGAAATTGGATTTTGAGATTGAGAAGAATCAAAGTATCGTTTAAGCAGTAATTATCAACAACCATTGTGACACAAATCACCCATAGTACTTGATAAACATATTATTTTCTGGTTTCCTCTCCTGAAGATTCTGATTCAATGAATCTAGTCTGGGCCTGAAATTTTGAAAATGTTTGTGATGTAACAGATGATTCTTACCAATAGGGAAAACTAGGAAAGATTGATATAACCCAATATTTTTATAGTAAAATGTGCAAATTGAGACCTGCGGTAGTTGAAACTTGCCTGAGTTCCCAGTGTTTGTCAGTTGCAGGCCTAAGGCCCATGCCTTAAACTTCTAGCACTTTAGTCAGGTCTCCATCCACTTCCCTAAGCTGAAAGTTAATGTGCTTATAAAACATGTACCTTCTCTACTAACTTACACTGACTTTTTACCGACACTAATTTACTCACTAGTCTAATTTCTTCTTAGCTAAATTTAGCAACTATTCAAGTTTCAGGGGTTGAAAAGCAGCCTCAGGAATCGCAGAGTTCTTATAAGAACCTTTTTCCAACGAAAATAACTTTAAGTGTCCAGGATCAATGTGGAGTTTGAAGCTTTAGCATCAAAGCTTGTAATGACTTGCTAACTCTAATTGTTTTTTAGCTAGGACTTCCTGGATTTTTGTTTCCTGGTTGGTTCTTACATCTTATATAAGCCACATGGCTTTTTTTCATGACCCTGAAAAAATCTCCTATTGTGATAATTCTTTGTCAAAGAATTATCTGTAAATCTGTAACCTTTTAAAAAGAAGAAGATAATTATTTTCTACTCATTTTCAAGTTGCTTGGGGTGGAATTAAAGCTTAAAAGACATAGTGGTGATATACCAGGCATCAATTAGTTTACTCTCTTCTTGCAGCACTGGAGCTCAACTTATTAAGACTTTTCTCTAGATTTCTTTTTTCTTATTAGTAGAGGGGTAAACTCTGTACAGGATAATTTAGACCCTGTTGCTGCAGTCAATGTTATTTGTTCTTTTTATGTCAGATATAAGACTTCTTAAAGGAGTTTTGTTCTCTTTAATTCAAATCCCCTTTGAACATTCTATAATACCTTTTTTTTTTTCTTTTTCTTTTTCTTTCTTTTTTTTTTTTTTTAAAGACAGGGTCTCACTCTGTCACCCAGGCTGGAGTGTGGTGGCGCCATCGCAGCTTACTGTAGCCTCAACCTCCTGGGCTCAGGTGATCCTCCTGCCTCAGCCTCCCAAGTAGCTGGGACTATAGGCCCGTGCCACCACACCTAGCTAATTTAAAAAATAGCTTTAGAGATGGGATCTCCCTATGTTGTCCATAGTGGTCTCTAACTTTTGACTCAAGCGATCCTCCTGCCTCAACCTCCCAAAGTGCTGAGATTACAGGCGTGAGATACTGCACCGGACCTTATAATACCTTTTAACTCAGCATTACACAGTGGTTTCTTAATACCATTTATGATTATAAGTATTTGTTACCTACATTTTGACCATTTGCATTGTTGGGTGGTGGGATCCTAACTTATGAAATAGTCCCAATTCTAAATATCTCATCACTGTTTTCTAATGAGAATAGGATGAGCATTAGTGGGAAAATGTAGGAGGTAAAAGAAATTTTTATTTCAGTATGCTTGACATTTGGTGTTGAAGGATAGTTCTAACAATATGTCTGACAGTTTTGATGTTTTTTCAGTAAATTGTCAATGCCGGGAAAAACTGGAGGTCCTTTAGAACTCAAGGAGCCACATTGAGAGGGGATTGCATCGGGAAGCGAGGGAAGGCGAGAGCAAGGGGCTGGGGCATAGCACTGACAGGTGGGTGCTGTTTTGTAATACCCAGATGAAGTGGATTTATGGCCAGATGAGGTGGATTTAAAAGGCCTAAGATGGGGCAGTCACTGAAAAAACACATAATGCCTGTCTAGTTTGTTAATATGTTTTAGTAGTATATGGAGCCCTACCCCATTTGCTCAAAGGACTGTAGTACATTATCATTTCAATCTCCATAATTACTAAAATCCTTACTTTTCCCGAGCCTCACCTTTTTTTTTTTTTTTTTTAAAGAAGCTATGTACAGATTTGATTTCGAGAATGTTTATTTTCAATAGGGGAGTAATAGACTAGACCTTTCGTACTGATAAGGCAAGGATACTTTCTTATGTGAGTTCACATTACATATTATCAATGTATTAACTGTGCCCAATATTAAGTGACTATCTTTTAGCGCTTAACTAATACTTCTTATTTTATTATTTTTAAAAATTTATTATTATTATTATTATACTTTTAGACAAAGGCTAGACATCAAGATATAACCCTAGCACTGTTACTGTATTCATCCCTGTTATCTTTACTAACTAAGATAGTGGAATCGTAAGGTCTACAATTGGAAAGGAATTGGATTGATTGTCTGGTGCAAACCTCTCTCAGACAGTGATTTCCTCTTGAGTTCTAGAGAGTGGTTTCAGGTTGTATGCTAGCGATAAGTAATTCATTACTACTCAAAGCTGCAATTATTACATAGACTTTTCCCTTGTATTCAACTGCCTCTTGTTAATGTCTATCCATTTCTCCCAGTTCTGTGCTTACAGGCTTCATGACATTTATCTGTTTTTTTCTGTAAAATCTCTCCAAAAATGTAAAGACAGCCACACTGTGCTTTTCGCAGTTTCTGTCTTTACCAAACGCTGACAGTCTGACATTTTTCTCATGGGTCAGATTTTCAAAATCTTTTATCATAAAGGGTGATTAAAGAACTCTAATCATCTTATAATGAAGTATGGTTTCCTTTCTGTGTGGTTACTGTCTATTTAAAAATACCCCATTGACTTTTGCCTTGGATTATTATCACACTGAATACCTAGGAAATCACTCTCTTTTCCTGTCTTGAGCCAACAGTACAAAACTGGTTTATTTTCTGTCTCCACTGTCTCACCTAAAATTCCTCATGTAGTAAAACCGCAAATAATCTATTTTAAAGCAACCTGAAGGGTTCATTTGATGAGGGTGGAGAGTGGGAATGTTAATGGGAATTCTAGTTATGCATATTTTGAAAAAGGAGGAGGTTAGGCAAATGGAACATAAACTTCTTTATTCAATAAAGTAAAAGGGACTCCCACCTCTGCCATGCAGACAGTGTAGGAGGTGAATTGGTTTTTCCTATGGAATAGTGGTTCTCATATTTCAGTGAGCATGTAAATTAACCAGGGATTTTTTTTTTTTTTAATGCTGATTCTGAGTAAATAAAGTTGGGATGGGAGGGGGATCTTGCATTTCTAATAAGTTCCCTGGAGATGCCTATGCTGTTGCTCCATGGACCACATTTTGAGCAGCACCGTCCAGCACAAATTCATTGTGAGTTACAAATGTGAATGACATATGTAATTTTAAGTTTTCAAGGAGCCACGTGAAAAATGCATAAAGAAAAAAGATAAGTAGGTGATATTAATTTTAATAGTGTGTTTTGTTTAACCAAATATGTCTAAAGCACTATCATTTCAACATAAATCAGCATAAAAAGAAATAATGAGATAGTTTAAAGTATTTCACTTTGGTACCAAGAGTTCAATGTTTGTATATATTTTACATTTGCAGTGCATCTCATATTGGATCAGCCACATTTCACGTGCTCCATAGCCATATGCAGCTCTTTGGCTACTGGCCACTGTTTTGGACAGTACTACTCTAGATCTCAGGATTTTGATCTCTCAGAACCTGGAAATAACACAAATAACTAGTATTTGTTGAGTATTTACTTTGTGCATGGCATGGATATGAGATGTAAGTGCTATATAAATGCTTCATCTGAGTCATCTCCTAAGACCTTTACAACATCCCAGTCAAGTAAGCAACATTATTATTTCCATCATACACAGGAAGAAAGTGAGGCTTTGGACTGGTGGTAACTTGTGTGAAGTCACAATGGTAGAGCTGGATTTTTCAAGCCCATGCTGTTACCCACTGTTTCAGAGCAGAGGACCCTCTGAAGGAAGCAAGTCAGCATTCCTAACACTGAGTTTTAGTTTTTTTTTCGTGTGATCTTGTTTTCTTGTGGTATCCTTAAGCCTTTAGCACAGTTGATTCCCTTCTAAATAATCTAGTGGCAATGGTCTCCTGTTGACAGTGCTTTCGAGAATTAAGATTGTTAGGGATGCAAGGGGTACTCTGCACAAGCATATGGTGGGATGGCCCAAGTGTCAGTTGGAGCAGCAGTCCAGAGGATGAGGAAGATGGGAAGTAGTTCAGGTCATGCACTAGCACTCTAGTGGGGGCAGGGGGAGGGGGCATTGTCAAGCCCATTCCCAGGGGCTGGCCTTCCATAGTCACATGGGGCAAGGGCTTACATGATTTTGTTTGTATACCAAAGGGAAACAGCAAACCCGTGGCCCTCCTCTGCCATCTCAACTGTGGGTGAGGCATTAGTTATATAAATTCCCTCTTTATTCTGGGCTGCAATTTTTCTGGAACAAGAGGCTCAATTTTCTTTTGAAAAGCAACACAATCCCTTTACCTGCTTTCGATTTTGGTTCCCTCTTAACCAAGTTCTTTCTACCCTTTTCAGATGTAGAACAGGAATTCATTATCAGCAGTAACAATGAGGGTTTGAGAGGTAAATTACTGTGTGGTGCCTAAGACAACAGGCCCTAGGCTCAGACTGCTGCCCTCAGAGTCTGGCCATATCTCTTGCTAGCTGTGTGACCTCGCCTAATGCACTTACCTCCTATGAACCTCAGTTTCTTCTGAGCCTAACAAAAGGCTGATATTAACACTGGCCTTGCAAGTCTGTTGTAAGCATTATATAAAATAGTAAGCATATAATGCTTAGCTTAGCCCCTTCTATTTAAAAAATAGTCAGTAATGTTAACTCTTAAATTATTATTGCCGTTCTAACCCTTATATCTCATTATTCTATTTGCCCAAGCTGAAAGGTCATCCAGTTCTTTTACTTATGTTTTTTACCATAAAGTTTTCAAATGCCCCTTCCATTCTCTTACTTTTCTTTAGCATTTATACAGGCCCAGTTTCTTCAGAGCTTTAGCCCTTATAACATTATTATAATGCTTGTCTGAAGTCACTAGTATTTGGTTGTGGTGCTGTTTCCTTCTTTCTAAATATCTGCAAGTCCTTAAAACATGTACTCATTGGAGAGCTCCCTGTGCAGCTCAGGAGCCCTTCTTTGGAGTTTTCTTCTTTCAGATCTGCGTTGAGATTCCTGCAAATTGATTATCAGAATTATTTTTTGAGGGGAGCCTACACCTTAAAATTCTAACAGATTTATCCCATGGCTCTTCTGTGACCCTTTTGAAACCTGCATTTCTAGTCTAGGGTGCAAGTCTAGCTCAGCTCTCCATGTTTGTCACAAAATCTTAGAATACCCGAAGGAAACCCTGGGAGGAGTAGAACCACCCATGGTTGGTCCCTACTTTTAACCCATCTCCATCTTGCAACAAGACTCAGTCTCTGAACACAGTCTCCAAATACAGCTTCACTCACACAATGATTAAATGAGAAATGCATGTTTGCCTAAAGATTTGAGGAAAGGAAGAAATGAAGAGTTATATACTACACTAAAAAAAAAAAAACACCTTAGCAACATTTCTCATTAGACAATTAGACACACTGTTCTTCTTCAATACTGTGAACTACTGGATAATGAAAATGTGGCACATATACGTTATGGAATACTATGCAGCTATGAAAAAGGATGAGTTCATGTCCTTTGCAGGGACATGGATGAAGCTGGAAACGATCATTCTCAGCAAACTTAACACAAGAACAGAAAACCATACACCACGTGTTCTCACTCACAAGTGGGAGTTGAACAATGAGAACACATGGACACGGGAAGGGGAACATCACACACTAGAGCCTGTTGGGAGTGTTGGGGGCTAGGGGAGGGATAACATTAGGAGAAATACTTAATGTAGATATGGATTGATGGGTGCAGCAAACCACCATGGCACATGTATACCTATGTAACAAACCTGCACATTCTGCACATGTGTCCCAGAACTTAAAGAATAATAAAATTCCGTGAAAATGAATTTGGAGGAATGAAACTTTATTCCAGTAAACAGTTCACAAACAAGGAGAAATATCCTTCTGTGTGAAATGAAGGTGTTCCAGAGAACAGCAGAACGGTTTGGCTTTTATAAAAGTTTTCAATCAGGCCCTCTTATGCTAAGGAAGGATTCAAACTTGCTTTGTTCTGATTGATTGATGCAGCTGAGTTCTGATTGGTTGATGCAGGCCATAGCTTATTGGTTGATTCAAGAGACATGAATGGGCACAGTCAGCTATGAAGGGCTCAAAGTTAAGCAGATGTGTGGGTTTTCTGGGAGCTTTGAGTATGTGTGTGACCTCTTGTCAACAAACGGCTGTTTGGCTCATTTTAAATTTTAGGCTCAATTAGCCACTTGGCATTCATCTTCAGGAATTAACTCTTTTTTTTTTTTTTTTTTTTTTTTTTTTTTTTGAGACGGAGTCCCGCTCTCTTTGCAAGATTCACATTGCAAGCTCCGCCTCCCGGGTTTATCAGCCTCCCAAGTAGCTGGGACTACAGGCGCCCACCACCTCGCCTGGCTAGTTTTTTGTATAGTAGAGACGGGGTTTCCCCATGTTAGCCAGGATGGTCTCGATTGCCTTGTGATTTCGGCCTCCCAAAGTGCTGGGATCATTTTAACTCTTTCTTCACATTTAAATCATTTTCTGATTGCCTTTTTATATCATTTTCTTCTTTAAATGCAAATGTTTCATCTTAATTTTTTTTCTGAAAGGCAATTCATTTTTCATTTTGAAAATACTACATTTAGCAAATCAAAAGAAGAATATTAGAAAATTATTGACTCTGTATTGCCATTAAATAGGACCGTAGGAAACAGAATCACCGTTAATTCCACCCAAATTGCTTTTGCCAATGTTCTCACCTTCCCACTTGTTAGAGTTTGTCCTGAGATGGCAGTTCCTTTTCCTACTTTCTTCACAATTTCAGGTATCAATGTGCTGTCAGTAGAAGTTTCCAAATGTTCTGAATTTTAGTTAAATGAAATTTTGGTAAAATATTTGCACCACTGAAATCCTCATTAATACTTTATACCTCTGTGATTATTGAGGCGTCATTTACAAACAGCAAAATGTTCAGATGATGTGTATATTTTGCTGGGTGCCTTTCAAGACACATATTTCTATCACCCCCAGAAAGTGTCCTTCTGCCCCTTCCCAGTTAACTCATTCCGCTTCCACTCCTAACCCCCACCAGAAGCAACAATTCATCTGTTTTCTATCACCACAGGTTAGTGTATTCTGTTCTAGGATTTTGTATAAATGCATCATATAGTATGTACAGTCATGTGCTGCATAACCATGTTTCAGTCAATGACAAACCGCAAATGGGATGGTCGTTCTTTAAGATTATATTTTTTACTGTACTTTCAGCTAAACTTATGCTTAGATATGTTTAGATACACGAATACTTACCATTGTTTTAAAGTTGCTTTTCTAGTCTAGGGTGAAAGTCTAGCTCAGCTCTCCATGTCTGTCACAAAATCTTAGAATACCCGAAGGAAACCCTGGGAGGAGTAGAACCACCCATGGTTGGTCCCTACTTTTAACCCATCTCCATCTTGCAACAAGACTCAGTCTCTGAACACAGTCTCCAAATACAGCTTCACTCACACAATGGTTTAATGAGAAATGCATGTTTGCCTAAAGATTTGAGGAAAGGAAGAAATGAAGAGTTATATCCTACACTAAAAAAAAAAAAAAAAAAAAGACACCTTAGCAACATTTCTCGTTAGACAATTAGACACACTGTTCTTCTTCAATACTGTGAACTACTGGATAATGAAAATGTGGCACATATACGCCATGGAATACTATGCAGCTATAAAAAAGGATGAGTTCATGTCCTTTGCAGGGACATGGATGAAGCTGAAAACCATCATTCTCAGCAGACTAACATAAGAACAGAAAACCACACACTGCATGTTCTCACTCATAAGTGGGAGTTGAACAATGAGAACACATGGACACAGGGAGGGAGCATCACACACTAGAGCCTGTTGGGAGTGCTGGGGGCTAGCGGAGAGATAACATTAGGATAAATACCTACAGTGTTCAGTCCAGTAACATGCTGTATAGGTGTACATCCTAGAAGCAATGGGGTATGCCATATAGCCACTAACTCATCTAAGTTTGTGGAAGTAACACTTACATGATGTTTGCACTACAAAATTGCCTGATGACACGTTTCTCAAAATGCATTCCTATGGTTCAGTGACACATAACTTTTTGTGAGTTTTTTGTGGATTTTTACTCTGGATAATATTTCTGATTTTCATCCATGTTATTCTTTCATTGCTGAGTAAAATTCCATTGTAGGAATATGGCAGTTTATTTACCCATTTCCTTCTTGAAGGGCATCAGGATTTTGTTAGGTTTTTTTTTAGTACTATTTATAATGCAATAGTGAATATTCATTTTTTGAAATAGGGTCTCACTCTGTTGCTCAGGCTGGAATGCAGTGGTGTGATCCCAGTTCACTGCAGCCTCGACCTCCCAGGCTCAAGTAATCCTCCCTCCTCAGCCTCCCAAGTAGCTGAGAACCACCATGCCTCATTAATTTTTTAAAAATACTTCTTTTGTACAGATGGGGTCCCATTATGTTGCCCAGACTGGTCTCAAACTTCTGGCCTCAAGTGACTTTTCTGTTTCAACTTCTCAAAGTCCTAAGGCAAGATGAGTATTTTTTTGGAATATTTTTGGAATATGAAGGATTTTTGTGAAAAATTCTTTCATTTATTTTGAGTAAATAATTGAGAGTGAAATCACTGGATAATAGTTTGATAGAATTTCTGGAATACATTTTTATTAAAAATATCCAAATAGATTGTAGCACTTTATACACCTGCCAGCTGTGTGTACATATGAGGTTCTGATTGTTTTAAATTCCTAACAGCTTTTGGTGTTTTCGGTCTTTTTACTCTTGGTTATTTGGGTGGATATATGGTGGTTTCTCCTTGTGGTTTAAATATGCATTTCATTGGTGACTAATGATGTTGAGATCTTCTGTGTGCACATTGTATATCTTCTTCTGTAAAGCTGGAGTATTTAAATCATTATAGAGCGTTGTAATGGCTTTCCCATCCAGAATAATAATGTGTTGTCCATGTCCTCCAGAAAATTGGGTGGGTTTATCATTCTCCCCAAAGATTACTTCTCTTCATCTACCTCTTGTTTTGTTTCTCTCCTGAGCTACCCACCACATGTTTAGTTTCATTGATATCCAAGAAGGTGAGCATAGCTATGACATTTAATAAAAAAATGTATAGGAAAACGCTGTATTCTGAAAGTTTTGCAAATTTAAAGTATGTTTCCATTCCTTTTTAATATCAAATTTGTTTCTTTTGAAGATAATTTTATGTGTGTTCTACTTGAACTCTCCAGCTCAGCAAGTCTTGGTGTCATTTGCCATATCTTATTTACCTCCTTCTGTTATATTTCTAGTTTCATTCTGTAAGGTGCTATGATTATGTTATTTTCCATGCTGTCCCCAAGTATTTATTCCTGTGTATTACTGAGCACATCTTCCATTAATGAATTCTTTTCTGTTCTATCATTTAACATTCTATTCTCCAGTTATTCCATTTTTCAATTTTATGTTGGTTTTTCTCTTCCCTTTCATTGTCAGCTTGAAGTAAATTCTATAATTATTTGGTGGGTGTTAACTGCTGTGTTAATATGCAGCCTTTACTGTATGGTCATGTTGATGTTGACTGAGGGTCAGTAGAGAATGTGCCTGGAATTATTTTCAAGGAATGTTAACTAGATTGCACTTAGTCATCTCCATTCTTTTAGATGAACATCTGAGAAATTCCTCAGCTAATAAATTATATCTCTGAAAAAAAACTAGTAGTGAAAAGATCTTCTACTCTGTATCTAAAAGAACACATTTCTGAGGCATTTTGGATGTGGTAGAGAGCCAGTGTGATACAGATGCAAATCCACTCACTGACCAGTGCTTCGGTGGAACCCCAAGGTAATATGCTGCAATGTGGCCAAGGAGGCTGCCCAAAGTAGGCACGTGATACTAAGAAGATTACAGACAAGGAGAAAGTAGAGGATTTTTTTCTATCTATATTTAGGCATTTGATTTCTAGCTATGAAATCTTAAACTCTCCACACCAGGCCCTTAAGTAGTTTGCCAGCCAGTGGGCTAGGATTTTTGGATGGCAGGAGACTTAGAGATTCCTCCAGACTGCCTTTTGATTGATGTAGATCTTATATTTGCCTTCCTGATTCACTGTGAGATGCTCCAGGATCCCTTCATAGAAGAAATACTCTTGCTGAGATTCTGCTGTTGGCAATTTATTCCTTTGGCTTAAGAAAAAACGGTATTTAAATACAAGTGCCCCTAGTGAAAAGATAACACATTATGTCAAATACTTTATGATATTTTATATCAATGACACATTAATCTGAATTAGTTTAATGAGACTGTCTTCCATTTAATTTTTAATTATTCTAATTGGTTTTTATTCATAAAAGAAATGTGTTATAAAAATTCATAGAGAGAATCTGTAGTGCAAAAAGTTTTAAAATTTTTCATTCAACATTCGGTTGAATGTTGGATGTTGCCTTTCCTAAGAATATCAGGGGTAGTTATTATAAATGAATTGGCATAAATACTTTTTGGTCTAATTTAGTGCGTGCACACACACACACTCACACCATATAGTGATATCTAGATGTACATCCAGAATATTTTTTCAAAACTTGCCTTTGTCACTTAATTTTTCCAAAATAGTACTTATGTATATCCTTCTTTATAACAATTTCTTAATATCCGTGATATAAATTACTTCAGAAAGTTTAATTATGTCTCTTTAGAAAGACATTTAGCATTTTTTTTTTCTTATAACAACGTATACAACATCCAGTTATCCTCAAATGATGTTGAGGGGAACGTCTTTCTATACCTGTGTTCAAATGTCAATATTTTACTATGATTCCTTGAAATGGAATTGTTGGATTTGTACATTCCAACTTTTGACAGATACCACCAAAATTTCTTCCAAAAATTCTGTGTCATTTAAATTTCATTAACAGTGTCTAAGCCGGCCAGTTTCTTCATTTTCCTGCCAGTATTAAATATTTTCATTAGTTTTAATTTCTTGCCAACTGGATAAGAGAGAATTGAAGTCTTGCTTTTTAGAGTTTATTTTTATGATAACTAAGGATAATTTATTCATCGAACAAATATTTATTGAGTACCCATTTTATGCGAAGAACTGTTTTCATTACTTGGAATATAGCAATAAACAAAGCAGTAAGTCTTTTTAGTAGTATTTATGTTCTGATGGGAAGCGAGGAAAAATGGATTATTTAACAAAAAATGAACATCTAAGTGTGATACATGCAATATAGAAAAATTAAGCAGGCTTAGAGACTAAATAATAATAAAGGAATGAGTAAGAGTGTGTACTGCTTCAAATAGGGAAGTCAGTAAAAGTTCTATCTCAAGAGATATTTAAGTAGAGACTTAAGTAAAGTAAGGAATTGAGACTCTGTCTCTCTGGGAAAGGAGTGTTCCAGGCAGAAGAGTTAAAAAGTGCAAAGCTATAGGGCAAGAGGGTGCCTGGAATGTTCCCCAAAGAGAGTTTCTCACATGGAGGAGTGTGAGGCCGGGGAGAGTGGCAGAAGGGGAGTCTGAGAGCTGGTCTCTTACTAGGGCCAGGTGATTCTGAGATGTATTGGCCAAGGCAAGGGTTTGAGATTTAGTTGAGTGACAGGAGATGCCAAATTTCTCTAAGCATTACCACAGCTCTGTGGTAAACCAAGGGTATGTAAGTGCCAGCTACAAGCCTGAGGGCAGGGGTAAGGGTACATCTTCTGTAGAGAATTTGTAAACAAAACTGAGACAACAGATTAGCAGTTACCAGAGGTTAGTGATGGGAGGGAGCAGATGTTGCTATAAAGAGGTAGCAGAAACGAGTCTTGTAGTGATAGAGCAGCTCTGTAGCTTGATTGAGATGCTGGTTACATGAATCTGCACAGATGATAAAATTGCATAGAAACACACATGCATACACACAGTCACACTCTCACACACGTACACTCACACTCGCTCTCACACACACACACGAATGCATGCAAAACTGGTGAAATCTGGGTAAGCTCTGTAGATTGTATCAATGTCAAATTCCTGGTTTTGATATTGTACTCTGGTTGTGCAAGATGTTACCATGGAGGAAACTTAGTGAAAGGTACATGGGACCTCCATGCCCCTGTGTGTGTGTGTGTGTGTGTGTGTGTGTGTGTGTGTGTGTGTGTGTATCTTCAAGATAAAAAGTAAAACAATCATATATAGGTATGACCATCTGCTGGCAATTCTTAATAACAGTGATAAAACACTCCTCCCCCGGGGCAGCCTGCTCCCTGTGCCCCACTCCTGGTACTCGCTGTTACAGTCTAGAAGTTATTTTTAATGCTTTTTTGCTATCACCCTTGTCTCCTAAACATTCATATAGTTGATAGGATGAATTCCAGTTTTAATAGCGATCAAGCCATCGGTTTATTTTAACTATTACTAAAAACTTCCCACATATAGTTGTTTTTACATATGACACTCGATACTGTGATAAACAATATTTCAACAACATTCTTTAACCAAAGAAATAATTACTTCAAAATGTAGCAGATGACTTAAAAAAAAAAAAAACGTAAAAGAAGTGTTTAGTCTCTTTCGTGCAGCTATAACAGAATACCACATACTGTGTAATTTATAATAGACAGAAATTTGTTGACTCACATTTCTGGAGGCTGGTCAAGGTAAAGGAATCTAGTGAGAGCCTTCTTGCTGTGTTATAACATGGCAGAAAAGATCACATGACAGAAGGACAAAGAGAGAATGAGCCCAGGAGAGGCCAAACCTATTCACTAGATAAGGAATCCATTCACTCCTGTGATAATGACATTAGTTCATTCATGAGGGAGGAGCCCTCCTGACCAAAACACCTCTTAGAGGTGACGTTTTTTTTTTTGAGACGGAGTCTCGCTCTGTCGCCCAGGCTGGAGTGCAGTGGCCTGATCTCAGCTCACTGCAAGCTCCGCCTCCCGGGTTCCCGCCATTCTCCTGCCTCAGCCTCCCGAGTAGCTGGGACCACAGGCGCCCGCCAGCTCGCCCGGCTAGTTTTTTTGTATTTTTTAGTAGAGACGGGGTTTCACTGTGTTAGCCAGGATGGTCTCGGTCTCCTGACCTTGTGATCCACCCGTCTCGGCCTCCCAAAGTGCTGGGATTACAGGCTTGAGCCACCGCGCCCGGCCAACGTTTCTTAATATCATTACAATGGCAAGCAAATTTCAACGTTCGTTGTCGTTGTTGTTGTGGTTGTTTTTTGGAGGGGTTGGGCATTCAAACCACAGCAAGAAGACTTTGAGAAATTAAAGATGGTACCTAAAACCTTGTTTATTATACTATCTTGAGCATTCTTATAGGTTTTATTTGATATTATCAAATTTTTTGGACAATAGTCATATATAAGTCATAATATTTATCTTTTCTCACTTATTATTTATAACTTATATGTCTTTTTTGTTATCACACTAGGGAGGAAATATAGCACAACATTAGGTCATAGTATGTTCACTGTTATCTTTGCCTTGCTTCTAACTATTTAGAGTTTTGCAATTCTAAATATGACGATTGTTATTTATGTTATATGACATTTATTAAGTAAAGGCGATTGTTTTCTTATTTGTTTTGAAGATTTGTGTATTTGATTGTTAATGGCTGTGGAATATGCCTACACAGGCATTCACGCACTTACTGAGATGAGTTCATTTTCCTCCCTCAATCTATTCATGCAGTAAGTTACATTAATAGATATTTTAATGTTGAACTGTCCTTGAATCGTTTTTGGGAAAATAAAAAATCTAGCATCCTACCAAGGTACATGTAATTGTCCAAAAGGCTATAAGACTATCCTACATACCAGGGACTTTAAAAATACATCACCAGAAAAAAAAAAAGCCTGGCTATGCCAGGCTTTTAAATCAGAATTTCTCAACATGTGCCTGATCTCAAGAGAAAGAAATCAAGGGTATTCAGTTAGGAAAAGAAGAAGTCAAATTGTCCCTGTTTGCAGATGACATGATTGTATATTTAGAAAACCCCATTGTCTCAGCCCCAAATCTCCTTAAGCTGATAAGAAACTTCAGCAAAGTCTCAGGATACAAAATTAATGTGCAAAAATCACAAGCATTCTTATACACCAGTAACAGACAGACAGAGAGCCAAATCAGGAATGAACTTCCATTCACAATTGCTTCAAAGAGAATAAAATACCTAGGAATCCAACTTACAAGGGATGTAAAGGACCTCTTCAAGGAGAACTACAAACCACTGCTCAGTGAAATAAAAGAGGACACAAACAAATGGAAGAACATACCATGCTCATGGATAGGAAGAATCAATATCGTGAAAATGGCCATACTGCCCAAGGTAATTTATAGATTCAATGCCATCCCCATCAAGCTACCAATGAGTTTCTTCACAGAATTGGAAAAAACTGCTTTAAAGTTCATATGGAACCAAAAAAGAGCCCACATCTCCAAGACAATCCTAAGTCAAAAGAACAAAGCTGGAGGCATCACGCTACCTGACTTCAAACTATACTACAAGGCTACAGTAACCAAAACAGCATGGTACTGGTACCAAAACAGAGATATAGACCAATGGAACAGAACAGAGTCCTCAGAAATAACACCACACACATCTACAGCCATCTGATCTTTGACAAACCTGAGAGAAACAAGAAATGGGGAAAGGATTCCCTATTTAATAAATGGTGCTGGGAAAATTGGCTAGCCATAAGTAGAAAGCTGAAACTGGATCCTTTCCTTACTCCTTATACAAAAATTAATTCAAGATGGATTAGAGACTTAAATGTTAGACCTAATACCATAAAAATCCTAGAGGAAAACCTAGGTAGTACCATTCAGGACATAGGCATGGGCAAAGACTTCATGTCTAAAATACCAAAAGCAACAGCAGCAAAAGCCAAAATTGACAAATGGGATCTCATTAAACTAAAGAGCTTCTGCCCAGCAAAAGAAACTACCATCGGAGTGAACAGGCAACCTACAGAATGGGAGAAAATTTTGCAATCTACACATCTGACAAAGGGCTAATATCCAGAACCTACAAAGAACTCAAACAAATTTACAAGAAAAAAACAAACAACCCCATCAAAAAGTGGGCAAAGGATATGAACAGACATTTCTCAAAAGAAGACATTCATACAGCCAACAGACACATGAAAAAATGCTCTTCATCACTGGCCATCAGAGAAATGCAAATCAAAACCACAATGAGATACCATCTCACACCAGTTAGAATGGCGATCATTAAAAAGTCAGGAAACCACAGGTGCTGGAGAGGATGTGGAGAAATAGGAACAGTTTTACACTGTTGGTGGGATTGTAAACTAGTTCAACCATTATGGAAAACAGTATGGCGATTCCTCAAGGATCTAGAACTAGATGTACCATATGACCCAGCCATCCCATTACTGGGTATATACCCAAAGGATTATAAATTATGCTGCTATAAAGACACATGCACACGTCTGTTTATTGCAGCACTATTCACAATAGCAAAGACTTGGAATCAACCCAAATGTCCATCAGTGACAGATTGGATTAAGAAAATGTGGCACATATACACCATGGAATACTATGCAGCCATCAAAAAGGATGAGTTTGTGTCCTTTGTAGGGACATGGATGCAGCTGGAAACCATCATTCTTAGCAAACTATCACAAGAACAGAAAACCAAACACCGCATGTTCTCACTCATAGGTGGGAACTGAACAATGAGATCACTTGGACTCGGGAAGGGGAACATCACACACCGGGGCCTATCATGGGGAGGGGGGAGGGGGGGAGGGATTGCATTGGGAGTTATACCTGATGTAAATGACGAGTTGATGGGTGCAGCACACCAACATGGCACAAGTATACATATGTAACAAACCTGCACGTTATGCACATGTACCCTACAACTTAAAGTATAATAATAATAAATAAATTTAAAAAAAATAAAAAGAAAAAAAAAAAAAAAAAAAAAAAAAAAAAAAAAAAAAAAAAAAAAACATGTGCCTGATCTTTTTCTTTTGTGAATACCTACCTCGTGTACAATTGGTAGTATACACATGAATGCTGAATTACATACCTGTTTTATTATAGTCCCCAGTTTTTTGTGTGTATTATAGTCCCCAGTTTTTTGTAGTCCCCAGTTTTTTCTAATTCCTCCAGTCAAATTATAAGCCCACCAAAATGTGGAATCATACAGTCTCTTCTCTGGGACCTTTTAACAGTGCCTAGAAAAAGACTGTTTAGTAATAACTGCTTTGCCTTGAGGAAGCAGGCAGCGGGGTGGGAAGGAGAGATTTAGGAGTTCAACACTTTTATTCCAATTACAGCTCAGCTGGCATGTCTTATTTGACAGTGATCTGTGTTAAGGAGGTATTTTCTGCTTCCAGAATATTTCCTTTTATGAAGAATGTGTTCTTTCCTTTTAACATTACACTGCTTATTGCTAAGAGGTTACAAAAGGTAAGTGGCCTAATGTGGGCACTTTCACACTGTGTCTGTTTCAGTTTTTGGACTTTGGTATCATTAGCAAGTAAATTTAACATGCTGACCTTTCATGCATGCCTCTATTAACCTTGCTCTTATTTCCTCTAGTCTTTTTTCATTCTGTATCATAGTATCTTATTTCTAAGAAACTGTACTGGTTAATCTCAGACCACAAGAATCTCTTACTTATATATAGTTCTTCCATAGACCGTATTTTTATTGGTTTGGGATCTTTTTTTAACCAATCGTCTGAATTTTTTTTTATTTGTACATATTTCTGATGTACTGCCTGGTGTTTTTTTTTTTTTTCCAGTTTTTAATTAACTTTAAAACAATTCATAAGAGTTTATGGCTATAGGAGTGCCTTCTAATTTCAAGATGAAACATTTAAACCAACTTGACTCTACAGGTATTTATGTTTTAATATCGCACATGGGCAGGGCAACAGACGGCATTAACAGAGTCATCATTTGAATTAAAATGTCATTCCTCTGGGTGGAAGTAGTAGAAAGTAGTGCCTTTTGAGGCATAAACTAGAGGGAACAGCTTAGAAAGAAGAGAATTGGCTGGATTTCAGCCGCTACCTGCCCCCTTGGTAAGGTGAACTTTTCTAGACTTGACCTGTACAACCCTATTGAGACCTAGTATATTAGGATTTTAAGGCCATTTCATACTCTCAAATATACATCAAATTGTTGCTACCAACGTTTTCCCTCTTTTATTTAGTATTTCAGTTAGAATTGAATTCATATAACCACACTAATTTATTTATGTATTTATTCAACATTTGTTGAGTGCTGACTGTCTGCTTGCCAGTATCAGAGAGGCTCAAATTTAAATGGTCAGCTGGACAGATACAGGTCTGCTCTTGCAGACTCAGTATCATAGGGGAATTTAACTTAATATATGTGTTCTTATTTAAATATCTACATAGTCTACAGAGGTCTTTCATTGTAGGTAGAGTGATTATTTCAAACTGTGTATTGACAAAAAGACCTGTATTGTTTTTCTTGGTGGGTAAAAACATACTAATCATGACTATCTGGTGGAGATAGATGATCTAGTCCTAACTACAGGGTATTTGCCACCTAATTGGGAAGGAGAAAAAATATCCATTTCGTGGAGAAAAACATCATCATTGCGGAATAAAATGAGTAGATGTGAAGTATTGGAGATACTGGGATATGAATTAATCAAGGATTTTATCTTTTATTATTATTTTCAACTAGAGGCAATACAAATGAATGAACTAAGCATCAGGACAGGGAATTTGAGGTTGATTTTTACACTAACTGTTGATCTTGGAAAAGTCATATGATCACTCTAGACCTTGATTTCCTCGTTTGTAAAAGTAGGATATTATTATAAGATATAATTAAGATTTCATTCATTCTAAGATTCAAGGAGAGAGCGCAGCTCTGAGGAGAAAAGTAGGTTATTTTCTTTAGGGTCTGGCTGGCTATTGTTTGAGACATAAAGCCTCCTTAGATCATGCAAGTGACAACTCAGAAAAGGAGAAGCCTCTTTTTTCCAAAAATATAACAGTATATGTCAGCTTTTTATTATCGTAGATATAGAATAAAATAACTGTAGATGAAAGGAGTCTGATATAATTAGTTGACAATGAATGTTAAGAAGAGGCCACAGTTGGTTATGACCTGGTGGCCTGCAAGATGGGTCTTGTCTTTGTTCCCAGGATAAGAAATATTAATATATCAGAAAGAAGGAATGGTTGTAATAAGAGTCTTGTCCTATTTGGATTTTACTGGGCCTGATTGGAGGCAGGCTGGTTCTGGATAGGTAATGCTGATGGTTCTCAGATAAGGTACCTTACCATTATCTGTATTCTCTCTTAGGGAGCCCCTAAAGGCTTTCTGACTTTTGTGCCAAATTGAGTTCATTACTGTAAAGATCTTGAGCTGCCAGAGGTAGGAATATTATCTGAAAAGCCATGACTACTATCCATTGAGATCCCCCCATGCTGCCAAATATTAGCCATAATAAGTATGTCTTATCTCTGGGCTTCATTGATTTGAACAAAACAATATTTGTTAGAGCACGTCAATTAAGGCATAAATGCTAAAAAAAAGATTGCTGCACCTGTAGTTTTTCTTATGTTATTAAAAAACTGTATTACTTTGAAAAATTCATTTTACCTGTCCTTTTAGAAATATGTAATAACACTTTCAGAATCAGTGTTTATTTGCATTTAAGAACCTCCAGATATATCCACGTTGTTTTTAGTGTAAAATCATCTAATTTCATTTTTAAATGAAATAATTATCTTATTATCTTTGATGCTTTCTCTCTCAAAACTTCACAGAAGACAATTGTAGTATTTGAAAATGTAAATAATTGTCTGCTTCATTTTATTGCCTGTTTTCTCTGATGATATATGTATATGTGAAAAATTTAGGCATATACAAATTAAGACAATTTTTTATAACATGTATGTTATTTAAACAAAAGAAAAAAATTCATAAAACTCTACAGCATATCAGTTGTTTTTAAGTTTTCATATTCTCCTCATGTACTAGAATGCTACCAGAAAATCGTGTATCTTATTGACTAAAGCATTATCTCCCACTCATTATAATAAAAATATCAGCATATAAATTTTAACTATAGGCAATACACAGGTGCTGAGATGCACTGTAGTCAAAAAGATAGATTTCAGTCTATAGCCATGGAAATGCGCAACAAATCCAAGAGTTTCAAATCCTTAACCCGGAAGGGTCTGACATTATGATAAAGAGGGAAAACTAGTATCACACTCTCTGAGCTCAACTCTTGCCTCAGCCGTTTAGGGATCATAAAATCTTGGAGAGATTAAAAAAAAAAACAACTTCAGTTGTCTCATTGAAAACTGGAGATACTAGTAGTACTCATCTCATAGAATTTTCTTATTAATTAAATTAGACTATAATTGTATGTTGTTTAGTACATCAAGTGTTCAATATGTGATCTAGTCCAGGCATTCTCAGTAGGGGTGATATCACCCACAAGGGGACAAAAATTAGTTTTTAGGGTTAAATAAAATATTGCACTTAATATATATAAAGCACAAATACATATACAGCACATATGCAGATATACAGCATACTTTTATTATGAAAATATAAGGGAGGAAGAGACAATTAGGAAAAAAATGTTTAAAAAATTAGGGAGGAGATCATGTAACATAGGTGAGAAACACTGTATAGTCTAATATGTTTATTTTGTTGAAGCTCAGTTGCTAAGAGATTTGCCCAGTTCACAGTAGTAGTAGTAGACTCTCAGTTTAATGGTTTTTAAATGAGATTATTTTGTCAATTGGCTTGTCAAAATTATACTTCATAAATTATTCCAAGAATGACTCCCCAACCTGGTAATCATAAAGATTTTTATAAAGTATAAATCCTTGTTGTACTCTCTGCTACCCTGTTTCCAATTTTGACCCAGGGCCTCTGACTTGGGTCTGTGTTAGACTCCATTTGTTTAGACAGGTTGGAAGCTACTAATTTAGAATACTGGCTGTGAAATAGTGAAAAGCTATACAAATAGGACTTTTAATACATGAATGCACCTGGGAAGAAAGTGCTTTTGTTCAGTTTTGCAGTAAAGGGGTTATGCATTTCCTCACACAGAAGAATGAACTAGTCTGTATTTTAAAAATTCTGTGGACTCTTGTTCCTGTCGCTACTTGGGACCTAGTGAATCCCATGAGCCTTCCTGTGAAGTTGAATTAACTTGTTTAGTCTAAAATGATTTGCAAATTTAAAGAAGCATATGGTAACAAGGACATCAGTTACAATGAGACCTTCATTATTCCTTCCTTTTTTAAAAAAGGCACATATTTATTTTAGAGACACAGAGTTCTTTTTTTTATTTATTATACTTTAAGTTCTAGGGTACATGTGCATAACGTGCAGGTTTGTTACATATGTATACTTTTGCCATGTTGGTGTGCTGCACCCATCAACTCGTCAGCACCCATCAACTCGTCATTTACATCAGGTATAACTCCCAGTGCAATCCCTCCCACCTCCCCTCTCCCCGTGATAGGCCCCGGAGTGTGATGTTCCCCTTCTCGAGTCCAGGTGATCTCATTGGTCAGTTCCCACCTATGAGTGAGAACATGCGGTGTTTGGTTTTCTGTTCTTGTGATAGTTTGCTGAGAATGATGGTTTCCAGCTGCATCCATGTCCCTACAAAGGACACAAACTCATCCTTTTTTTATGGCTACATAGTACTCCATGGTGTATATGTGCCACATTTTCTTAATCCAGTCTGTCATTGATGGACATTTGGGTTGATTCCAAGTCTTTGCTATTGTTAACAGTGCCGCAATAAACATACGTGTGCATGTGTCTTTATAGCAGCATGATTTATAATCCTTTGGGTATATACCCAGTAATGGGATGGCTGGGTCATATGGTACTTCTAGTTCTAGATCCTTGAGGAATCGCCATACTGTTTTCCATAATGGTTGAACTAGTTTACAATCCCACCAACAGTGTAAAAGTGTTCCTATTTCTCCACATCCTCTCCAGCACCTGTGGTTTCCTGACTTTTTAATGATTGGCATTCTAACTGGTGTGAGATGGTATCTCATTGTGGTTTTGATTTGCATTTCTCTGATGGCCAGTGATGATGAGCATTTTTTCATGTGTCTGTTGGCTGTATGAATGTCCTCTTTTGAGAAATGTCTGTTCATATCCTTTGCCCACTTTTTGATGGGGTTGTTTGTTTTTTTCTTGTAAATTTGTTTGAGTTCTTTGTAGGTTCTGGATATTAGCCCTTTGTCTGACGAGTAGATTGCAAAAATTTTCTCCCATTTTGTAGGTTGCCTGTTCACTCTGATGGTGGTTTCTTTTGCTGTGCAGAAGCTCTTTAGTTTAATGAGATCCCATTTGTCAATTTTGGCTTTTGTTGCCGTTGCTTTTGGTGTTTTAGACATGAAGTCTTTGCCCATGCCTATGTCCTGAATGGTATTACCTAGGTTTTCTTCTAGGGTTTTTATGGTATTAGGTCTAACATTTAAGTCTCTAATCCATCTTGAATTAATTTTTGTATAAGGAGTAAGGAAAGGATCCAGTTTCAGCTTTCTACTTATGGCTAGCCAATTTTCCCAGCACCATTTATTAAATAGGGAATCCTTTCCCCATTTCTTGTCTTTCTCAGGTTTGTCAAAGATCAGATGGCTGTAGATGTGTGGTGTTATTTCTGAGGACTCTGTTCTGTTCCATTGGTCTATATCTCTGTTTTGGTACCAGTACCATGCTGTTTTGGTTACTGTAGCCTTGTAGTATAGTTTGAAGTCAGGTAGCGTGATGCCTCCAGCTTTGTTCTTTTGACTTAGGATTGTCTTGGAGATGTGGGCTCTTTTTTGGTTCCATATGAACTTTAAAGCAGTTTTTTTCCAATTCTGTGAAGAAACTCATTGGTAGCTTGATGGGGATGGCATTGAATCTATAAATTACCTTGGGCAGTATGGCCATTTTCACGATATTGATTCTTCCTATCCATGAGCATGGTATGTTCTTCCATTTGTTTGTGTCCTCTTTTATTTCACTGAGCAGTGGTTTGTAGTTCTCCTTGAAGAGGTCCTTTACATCCCTTGTAAGTTGGATTCCTAGGTATTTTATTCTCTTTGAAGCAATTGTGAATGGAAGTTCATTCCTGATTTGGCTCTCTGTTTGTCTGTTACTGGTGTATAAGAATGCTTGTGATTTTTGCACATTAATTTTGTATCCTGAGACTTTGCTGAAGTTTCTTATCAGCTTAAGGAGATTTTGGGCTGAGACAATGGGGTTTTCTAAATATACAATCATGTCATCTGCAAACAGGGACAATTTGACTTCTTCTTTTCCTAACTGAATACCCTTGATTTCTTTCTCTTGCCTGATTGCCCTAGCCAGAACTTCCAACACCATGTTGAATAAGAGTGGTGAGAGAGGGCATCCCTGTCTTGTGCCAGTTTTCAAAGGGAATGCTTCCGGTTTTTGCCCATTCAGTATGATATTGGCTGTGGGTTTATCATAAATAGCTCTTATGATTTTGAGATACGTTCCATCAATACCGAATTTCTTGAGCGTTTTTAGCATGAAGGGCTGTTGAATTTTGTCAAAGGCCTTTTCTGCATCTATTGAGATAATCACGTGGTTTTTGTCTTTGGTTCTGTTTATATGCTGGATTATGTTTATTGATTTGCGTATGTTAAACCAGCCTTGCATCCCAGGGATGAAGCCCACTTGATCATGGTGGATAAGCTTTTTGATGTGCTGCTGGATCTAGTTTGCCAGCATTTTATTGAGGATTTTTGCATCGATGTTCATCAGGGATATTGGTCTAAAATTCTCTTTTTTTGTTGTGTCTCTGCCAGGCTTTGGTATCAGGATGATGTTGGCCTCATAAAATGAGTTAGGGAGGATTCCCTCTTTCTCTATTGATTGGAATAGTTTCAGAAGGAATGGTACCAGCTCCTCCTTGTACCTCTGGTAGAATTCAGCTGTGAATCCATCTGGTCCTGGACTTTTTTTGGTTGGTAGGCTATTAATTATTGCCTCAGAGACACAGAGGTCTTACTTGGACCTTGTCTGCTTTTTTTTTTCGTCCCTTATAAAGAGGTTTAAGCTTTAGAGTTTGTGACAATGTTTTTGGAGAAGAGTGTTATTTTAGAGAATGTGGATTTCTCCTTCTTGCTATCATTATTACAGATTTCCATTCAGATACTTTAGGTCAGGGTACCTACCTTCTGAAGGGACACAGATGAAGGTTTGTCTTGTTTGATTCACACCATGGGCTAAAAGGGCACTTTGTGACCAGGACTGAAGTCTGCGAGACTGCGAGACCTAGCTCTGATTTTTCTCACCTCTTTCTTACCAGATCTTCCTCTTCCTTTTCTCTCCTCTCAGACATTCTTATCTTAACCATGATTTTGTATTTTTTTAAACATCCTTCTCCCTTCAAATTCTTGATCATTTGCCTTAGGAACATTTTACTGTCGCCTCTGGCCTTTCTTAATTGATAAGAAGAATTTATGCTACTTACGTTATAGTGACATTAGGTGCTTGATATGGTTTGGTTGTGTCCCCACCCAAATTTTATCTTGAATTGTAGTTCCCAGAATCTCCAAATGTCATGGGAGGGAGCTGGTGGGAGGTAATTGAACCATGGAGGTGGTTATCTCCATGCTGTTCTCATGATAGTTAGTGAGTTATCATGAGATCTCATGGTTTTATAAGGGGCTTTTCCCTCTCTTTGCTCTTCATTTCTCATTGCTGCTGCCACGTGAAGGATGTGTTTGCTTCCCTTTCCACCATGATTATAAGTTTCTTGAGGCCTCCCCAGCCCTGCAAATCTGTGAGTCAATTAAACCTCTTTCTTTTATAAAGTAATTAGCACTACTTGGGACCTAGTGAATCCCATGAGCCTTCCTGTACTCTGTACCTGGAAAAGCTGCAGACACTCAGGTATTTCTTCATAGCAATATGAGAATGGACTAATACAAAAAACTGCTACTGCAGAGAGTGGCGCACTGCTGTAAAGATACCTGAAAATGTGGAGGTGACTTTAGAAGAGGTTGGAACAGGTTTGGAGGGCTCAGAATAAGATAGGAATATGTGAGAAAGTTTGGAACTTCCTAGAGGCTTGGAGGGCTCATAAGACAGGAAAATGTAGGAAAGTTTGGAACTTTCTAGAGACTTGTTGAATGGCTTTGACCAAAATGCTAATAGTGATATGGACAATAAAGTCCAGGCTGAGGTGGCATCAGATGGAGATGAAGAGCTTGTTGGGAACTGGAGCAAAGGTCACTCGTGCTATGCAAAGGGACTGGTGGGATTTTGCCCCTGCCCTAGAGATTTGTGGAAGTTTGAACTTGAGAGAGATGATTTAGGCTATCTAGCAGAAGAAATTTGCAGCAAAGTGCTCAAGAGAAAGCAGAGCATAACAGTTTGAAAAACTTGCAGCATGATGATGCTATTGAAAAGAAAACCCCATTTTGGGGTAAGAAATTCAAGCTAGCTGCAGAAATTTGTATAAGTAAAAATGAGCCAAATGTTAGTCACCAAGACAATAGGGAAAATGTCTTCAGGGCATGTCAGAGACATTTGTGGCAGCCCCTCCCATCACAGGCCTGGAGACCTGGGAAGGAAAAATGATTTTATAGGCTGGGTCCAGGGCACCCCTGCTCTATGCAGCCTCAAATGTGGTGCCCTGCATCCCAGCTGCTTCAGCTCCAGCCATGGCTAAAAGGGGCCAATGTACAACTTAGGCTGTTGCTTCAGAGGGTGGAAACTCCAAGCATCGGTGGCTTATATGTGATATTGGGCCTTTTGGTGCACAGAAGTCAAGAATAAAGGTTTGGGAACCTCCACTTAGATTTCAGAGGATATATGAAAATACCTTGATGTCCAGGCAGAAGTTTTCTGCAGGGGTAAAACCCTCATGGAGAACTTCTGCTAAGGCAGTGTGGAAGGGAAATACAGGGGTTGGAGCTCCCATACAGAGTCCACACCAGGGCACTGCCTAGTAGAGCTGTGAGCAGAGGGCCACCATTCTCCAGATCCCAGAATGATAGATCCACCAACAGCTTGCACTACTTGGGACCTAGTGAATGCCATGAGCCTTCCTGTACTCTGTACCTGGAAAAGCTGCGGACACTCAATGCCACCCTGTGAAGGCAGCCAGGAGGCAGGCTATACTCTGCAAAGTCACAGGGGTGGAGTTGCCCAAGGCCATGGGAGCCCACCCCTTGCATCAGCATGACCTGGACATGAGACGTGGAGTCAAAGGAGATCATTCTGGAGCTTTAAGATTTGACTGTCTCTGTGGATTTCAGACTTGCATGGGGCCTGTAGCCCCTTCATTTTGGCCAATTTTTCCCATTTGGAATGGGTGTATTTATCCAATGCCTATATCCCCATGGTATCTAGGAAGTAACTAACTTGCTTTTGGTTTTACAGGCTTATAGGTGGAAGGGACATGACTTGTCTCAAATGAGACTTTGGATTCTGACTTTTGGGTTAATGCTGGAACGAGTTAAGACTCTGAGGAACTTTTGGGAAAGCATGATTGCATTTTGAAATGTGAAGACATGGCTGGGTGCAGTGGCTCACACCTGTAATCCCAGCACTTCGGGAGGCCGAGGTGGGCAGATCACCTGAGGTCAGGAGTTCGAGACCAACCTGACTAACATGGAGAAAACACTTTCTCTAGTAAAAATACAAAATTAACCAGGTGTGGTGGTGCATGCCTGTAATCCCAGCTACTCTGGAGGCTGAGGCAGGAGAATCATTTGAACCCAGGAGGCAGAGGTTGTGGTGAACTGAGATGGCATCACTGCACTGCAGCCTGGGCAACAAGAGTGAAACTCCATCTCAAAAAAAAAATAAATAAATAAAATAAATAAAAGAAAGAAAAGAAAAAAAAGAAAGAAATGTGAAGACATGAGATTTGGGAGGGGCCGGGGCAGAATGATATGGTTTGGCTGTGTTCCCACCCAAATCTTATCTTGAATTTTATTTCCCATAGTTTCCACATGTGGGAGGGACTAGGTGGGAGGTAATTGAGATCATGAGGGTGGTTACCTCCATGCTGTTCTCATGACAGTAAGTGAGTTCTCATGAGATCTGATGTTTTTATAAGGGGCTTCCCCCCTACACTCTGCGCTTCTCCTTGTTGCTGCCATGTGAATAAGGACATGTTTTCTTCCCCTTCTTCTATGATTGTAAGTTTCCTGAGACCTCCCCAGCCCTGAAGAACTGTGAGTTAATTATAACTCTTTTCTTTATAAATTACCCAGTCTTGGGTATTTCTGCACAGCAGCATGGGAATGGATTAATACAGGGCTTAATGAGGGGGTTCCTTCTAAGAGATGCTTTGTTAGATGATTTTGTCTTTGTACATCATAGAGTGTACTTACACAAATCTAGATGGGATAGTCCACTCACAATTAGGCTATATGGTATGGCCTAATGCTCACAGGCTACAAACATGTACTGCATGTTACTGTGCTGAATACTGTAGGCAATTATAACATGGTGGTAAAGTATTTGTATATCTAAACATATCTAAACATAGAAAAGATACCATAAAAATACAGTGTAAAAGATTAAAACCTGGCACATCTGTGTAGGGCGCTTACATGAATTGGGCTCATAGGAGTCAAAGTTGCTCTGGGTGAATCAGTGAGTGAGTCCAGAGTGAGTGTGAAGGGCTAGGATGTTACTATGCTCTACTGTAAACTTTGTAAACACTGTACACTTATCCTACACTGAATTTATTTTTAAAACTCCTTTTTTCAATAATAAATTAGTCTCAGCTTAACTTTTGTACTTCATAAACTTCTCAATTTTTTAAAACTTTTAACTATTTTGTTATTACACTTAGCTTAAACGAAAAACACAATTGTTCAACTGCACAATAATATTTTCTTTCATCTTATCCTTTCTGTAAGCTTTTTTCCATTTTTAACTTTTTTATTTTTCATTTTATACTTTTACACTTTTTAGTTAAAAACTAAGACACAAACACACACAATTAGCCTAGGCCTACATAGGGTAAGGATCATCAGTATCACTGTCTTCCACCTCTGCATCCTGTCCAACTGGAAGATCTTTAGGGGCAGTAACATACATGGATCTGCTATCTCCTTTGTTAACAATGCACATGTACCCTAGAACTTAAAGTATAAAGTATAAAAAACAACAACAAAAACAAACAAAAAAAAATGCGTTCTTCTGGAATACCTCCTGAAGGACCTGCCTGAGGCTGTTTTACAGTAGGAGTACACTCTAACAATATAAAGTGTAGTACAATAAATGTACAAACCAGTAATACTATTATTTATTATCAAGTATTATATATTGTACATAATTGTATGTGCTGTACTTTTATATGACTAGCAGCACCACAGGTTTGTTTATACAGCATCACCACAAATGTAAATAATGCATTGCACTATAACATTAGGATGACTATGATGTCCTTAGGCAACAGGTATTTTTCAGGTCCATTATAATCTTATGGGACCACAGTTGTCTGTGCAATCTGTCCTTGAGGTGAAGTGTCGTTGTGTGGCACATGACTGTATTTGTAGCTAGTGGAGGGTGACCTTTGCACCCAGTTGCCACCCCTTCCCCCCAAAACCATTCAAAGCTACTGTAATGGTTTTTTTTTTTTTTTTTTTTTTTTTTTTGGTCATTCTTTGCCCTTCAAGCAAAACTTGAAGAGGAGGGGTGCTTATAGTGAACTCTTCAAATGTTTTTAGGAATGGTCCTACAACTAAATATTAAAGTGAAAATAGTCAATATAAATACATTTCATCCCCTCTCTCAAGCCTTTGGAAATAATCTTAAGTACCTTTTAGAATTACCACAAAAATACTCACCTAGCTTCTTTTACTTTAACAACACTTACCTTTCCTAAGGTTTAGCTTGTAATGGTGACATTTTTAAACCTTTTTTTTTCTATTTTATCTCACTTCAAATATTTTTTGGAAGCAGTCAAAATGGTCACTTATTTTTTTCCTAGTTAATTATTACTACAACAGCCTGCTTTTCTATTATAATTTTTCTTGCAAATACAAAATCATTGTATAGTGTAGTATTAAAGGATATGGACATTTAAGAAGCCTGGAGTTTGTCACTTGTTAGCCTTGTACTTTGAGGCAAATAACTTACCTTCAGTTATCTCATCTGTAAAATGGAAATGAAAATTGTACGCACCTGAGTGATTGTGGTGAGTAAATGAGAAATCACATTAAAGCCATTAGCATAGCACCAAGAGCCAAGTGGGTTGTCAATGCCTATTAGCTATTAATACCAACATTAGTCAGTTAAATAGGCATTTGTGATCATTCCTGGGAAGACTGGCTTTCATTTAACTGTTGTCATAGTTTCTTTGGAAAAGAAAATGAATTATAAGTTACAAAGCACTGGGTCTAAAGAGGACTCTTGGACCTTTTGAAACCTGCCCTTCCCTCACACTGCATATTTCTGCCCTTGAAATCTCTGGAGATAACTCTTTCATTTTACCTGCCTCTCGGCCTTTTTACTTTTTCTCTTTTTCTGACCACTCCCCCATCTCTCACTTACTTCCTTTCTCTTCTGTGTCATCAATAATGGTATTCTCACTTCATGAACTGTATAAGATGTCCTTTAGATCAGCTCTTGTTCTATCTTCTCCATGCCCTTCTTTTATCTGTGAGCCAAAAGTCTGAGAAATAATCAGAAAATAAGTTTCAAAAGGGTGACAGAGGAGAGAACATATGATAATAGAACAGATGAATATATGGCTGAAGGCTACTTTATTTTTTCCTTAATTATGTAATTGGTGGCTACTGACTTTGATTTCTTTCTAAAATTATATGTGTACCTCACTTGTTTTGCCTTTATTTTTCTCCTGAAGAGTGTTTTTCTATCTTTGTGTACGGTGCTGTTACTCTTTATCATTAGGAAAATCACTGGTTGATATTCATTTTCTAATTGGCTATATGAAATGAATGAAATTCAGAAAACTTTTTGACATGTGGCCAAATTTTACATAATTATTTCTAATTGCAGGAATTATTTTTAGATATTAAATCTGCTGTACATATACACACATCTTCCTGCCAAATTGTATTGCATGGTACTTTGCCAAGAGAGTCACAATATGGCTAAAATTAAGCTTTATTAGGTATGATAGGATAAGATGTGATTTAATTCTTTAAGCTGCCTATAAGTGCTAGGAGACAATTTTATTCTGTTTACTAAGTTAAAAGACTGATTCATTACTTTGCAAATCCCCGTGGCAACAGTCAACTGAAACAATGCATGATGCTTCTTGAAGGAAAATAGCTTTATGGTTAAAATTGTAAAATTATTTATCTTTCACCTTCCACCATTTGACTCCTTCAGTCTGTAGAAGAGGCCTATTTATTTTAGCAGTAGGTGGATGGAGTTTCTGCCAAGTCAGCGTACTCCCTAAATGAATATATCAGGGGCAATATTGTTTCTCAAAAATCATTTAGAAAGTAACATTTTTACATAAGTGGGCTCTTTCATTAGTTTCAGATTAAATTTGAGCAATTGCTGATGCTTTTCTGGTTGTTTCTGGAAAAGCCCATGGAATTAGGGAGTTCTGAGTCTTTGAGTGAGAATTTCCTTTGAGGTTTACGGTGCCTTCATTTGATTTGGAAAACGGAAATTACTATAACTTCTTTGACTTCTTTGAGGAGGTTGTTGTTATATTCTGGAAATCAAGATCATATTTAAAATTAACTGAAGATAGAATGTTTTATTTGTAAGGTTACTTAGGTACCCCTAAAGTAGAAAGCAAGCAAAATAATTTAGGTTTTGGGGGTTCTTAGAAAATAACAGTACCTTTATTTTCTTTTCATCTCTACTTTCTTAAAAATGCTGGGGAAAAAATTAGTACCTTGTGACGAATTCCTCTACCATCTGTAAGATACTTCTTTTTGTCCTAAAGGAAAGATGAACTCTGGTATGCCTTGGCAGAATTACTTCCAACACTTTCTGAATTTTGAAAGACTGACTTGATTTTTCATTCAGTAATAGGTATATTTAAAAACAAGAAAGCACCAATGACTCTTTATAGTACTTCTTTTTACTTTAAGCAAATATAACTTCTTGGATTTAAATTAAAGGGGGATACATGCCTATTAATTATAATTAAATACTATTATGCAATTCTATTTAAATTTCTTTTTGAGGAGTTTAAATGCACTGAAATTTAAATCTTACAAAATGGCTATCAATAGGGGTGGGAAAATGTATACTCATTGATTCTTTAGCATCTTATTTTTGGGTTAATTCAAATTAGTTTGGAGTAGAGTTTGATTTAATTTCAAAGAATGATACTCATTTATCTTTACAATGGCAGTTACATACTAATGATCACAACAGGCATTTTCCTCTTAATTACAATTCATTTTGAATGAATTTGTATGCTCATCTGAATTCACCATGTCATTAATGAAAATCGTGAACTTTGTTCATTTCTAGAATTAAGAACAGTTTTTTTTTTCTTAACATTAAACATATCCCCTACCCAGCATATTTTTCCTTCTGTTAATTAACATTCTGTTCATGGAGGAATTCATTATTTAAGGTGACTTTGCAATCATTAGTAGCAGACTTTAACATTTCTTATGAGGCAGATCAATTTAATAATTTCATATTGCAAATGAAAAATTCCAGGTTAGACACCAAAATATTCAAAATATTAATGACTACTGCATATGTGCAATCACTTACAATACTATAATATTTTCCTTAGCATTTAGAAAGATGCTGCTAGGCAGTGATCCAGATTTGTCTGAGTTACATGTTATTTTGACTCTCTAACATTTTGTGACCATGAAGAGTCTCTGTGGGGATTAACATTGCTGCCTACCAGGCCTAAATAGCCTACAAGACCTTGGATAATTGCTTATCTAGTCTGGCAGTTGGTCAACGCAGGAATGGCAGAAGGCTCCAAGGTGACATGGTCTAAGAGGCAGCTGGAGGAAGTGGGAGAGCACAGACCTGCTCCTAGGGGCTTATTGCATTAAGAGAAGACAGAGCTAATTAATAGAAATACATTTGTTTCAGGTAGTAGTTTCAGAGAAAGGAGCGCAGGTGAATAGAAAAGCAGCAGTTCTTACTACAAATGTCATGG
This sequence comes from Macaca thibetana thibetana, assembly GCF_024542745.1. NCBI lineage: Eukaryota > Metazoa > Chordata > Mammalia > Primates > Cercopithecidae > Macaca > Macaca thibetana. Next base: position 106,188,421 of record NC_065589.1, on the reverse strand, counting down.
CTGGAGTTTGGCCAAAGAGAACCGAAGACTCAGAGTAAATTGCATAGATCGCCCAACTTTAGGTGACCCAGGAAGTGCCTTCACCCCGCCCACTTCCTGAGATAAATTCATTTCAACATGAACAGCCACAAGTTTTTAAAAAGTGTGATTGTCATTTGAACTGGAGCAAATTTTGTTCTCACTGCCTCCTTGATGGGGACCATTTGGGAAAAGACTGGAGTTTTGCAGTAGCAATGAAGGAGGGGAAGGATTTGGATTTTATTTAACGGTATAAAGGGTTTAAAGTGTTAAATTTATTTAAAGAGTCTTGGATCTGTTGTGTCACTTGTTGCCTCCAGTTCTGGTCACTGTGATTCATAAACAAAATATCCTTAGTAGAAATGATCACATCTGCACTGTCTGAGGTTTTCATTCTATGGAAGGAAAACCAAGAAGGATAGACAGAGATGAGCTGGCCACTTGGGTAGAGGCTTAGCTCTTGCCTTGCCCTGTGCTTGCTGAATGAACTTGGAGAAACCACCCAGTCTTCGGAGCTTAGTTTTCAGTAAAATTGATGAATTGAATTAAATCAGCTCTAAAGCTCCCTCTAGCTCCAAAAGTCCTATTGACTGTTGGAGCATAGAAATATCCTGTTTACTCTTCTCTGGAAGATGTGACTTGCTAAGTGGTCTGAAGCTGGTGAGTTCTTTGTGACTTACTCATGATTTATTTCTAGAACAAATTTAGCCTGGGGTGGGCACAGTGGGTCTGTGATAGAGACAGGCTGACCCAAGCACATTGATTCAGTGTCTAAATGAAGCATCTTAGACTTGTCACCAGACACTGGAATAATTTATTGATATGGATTAAGATTCACTGTCCATCAAAACAGCAGGTGCTGAAGAGACGTGACTACTTTGACAAATGGTCTCTCTCCTACCCCTGGTCCTCCAATATGTCACTTAGTAGTCCCCAGAGGAATCCTTCGCTGTTCTTTTCCAGCAAACCATGTCCTTCTCTAATTTCAAATCTGAGAGTACCATTAGTTCTAATGTTCAATAGTCAACTAATTGACAGTTAAGTATTTATCAAAGGGGACTCTGGGGACTTAACCTCACAACCCCCATAATCTCCAACAGGCCTCCAAAAATAAGCCACATAAGCATAATATCTGTGTAGACACCGTGTCCTTGACAAACGCAGCTTCAGAACATATTTCCCAGGCTTTTTTCAGCTGCACTGCCAACCATAAGCCCTTCCTGCACAGACATGCTGGGAACTTCAGATACACTGTAGTGCTTGCCTACTGTGTGCCTGAGAGTTGCTCCGGTTGATTGAGTACTTTCAACTGCAGGGCCCTACATCAAGTATAGAGGTTGTGGCAGCAGCTGTCAGCTGGATCTTGGGGCTGAGGGGCTTCGAGTATCTTCTTAATAATGAGAGAGACAGCCATGGCAAGGAAAAGAGGGCAGTAATACAGCTTTCCAGTCTTACTAGGATTCGTGGACCCATATACAATTACTATCAGTTCTTGCTGTAATATGGACTCCATGAAGACAGAAACCTGGTATGTTTTACTCACCATTGTGGCTTCAGCACCTAACACAGTGTTAACAAATGGTGTGATGTAGGTCCACTGTGCACTGGTTACCAACTTGTCTGAGACCAGTGGGAGAGAATACATTCATATGCAACAAGTTATATGAAGCAGATTTATTACTCACAGATAGGCAGCAAGGGACAACAGATGCCTACGATTCATTGTGAGCTGGTGCCCCACGGTACAGAAAGCTGCCCAGGGTGGATGGGGTCTCCACTGTGCATACCCCACTTGTACTGCAGATGAGGGACCCTGAAAAGTGGCCCATCTTGAGTTTTATCTTGGGGGAAGCCTGACATGCTGGGCTAAAAATGTTGAAGGACATCTTGTTCTTATGGGGGACTGGAGCATAGCCGGGGCTGTTTTGGCTAGCTTCCCCCTTATCTCTGAATATTGCGTTTTCAGCTCATTCTACAGTTGTATTTGGAAGCTACACACAACAAAGAGGGAAAACTGCATCAGTCCAAAGCCACTCGAGAAGTGTCCTATACATGGCAGATGCTTAATATAGGTTGAATGACAAATGCCAAGATCATATGGAGCTGTGATTAAGAAGATAAACTCAGACCCAGATGCCTGGATCCCAATCCCAGGTCCACTGCTCACTAGCTGGGAATGTGAATAAGTGAACATTTCTGTGCCTCAGTTTCCTTATTTTAAAACTAGAGATAATAACAACATATATCTCAAAGGGAAGTTAGGCAGACTAAATGAATTAATGTTGATAAGCAGGTTATAACCAGTGCCTGGCATGCATTATAAATGCTTATTAAACATCAGCTTACACGGCCCACTTTCTTTTCCATCATAACTAAGGTTTCGTTTTAGGAACTAAAGTTTGAGTTTATGAGAACACATGCTAACATGTATGAGACCAGATTTAAATACACGTCTGCATTAAGCCATCCAGCTATGCAGCTTTCTACTTATACAATGCTCTGGCATATCTCTTTCATCAACTCTGTTAATATACTGCTTGATTTACCCTTTTAGACTGAGAGCTCCTTGTAACCAGACACCACTCAAGAGTGCCTGATTTAGATGAATGCTCAGTGTTTTGAAATGAATGCATGATTTACTCAATGAATGACTGTCTTGTGTGTGTCTTGATTTCCTCAACCCTGGGGCAGAATCACAAACCCCTTCCCCATCTCTTGGGTTCCCCTTTACCCATGGTTCATCAGTCTCATCTGTGCATCCCCGGTTCCGGTCACTCCATCTTCTCATCCTATTGTTCCCATTTTAAGCACAACCTTTGTTTGATTGCCACCTCTCCTCAGTCTCCCTGGACAATCCCTTTACATTCCCCTAATACCTATTCTCTCTTCCTTTCTCTGTCCCCTCCACATGGCTTGCAAACTGTAACATTTACATTGACAATCTTGCTTTGCACTTGCCCTTTAAGTCATATCAAATCCTTTTGGTAAACTGGAAAAGAATTAATTGCAAATAAAACATTATTATTATTTTCTTTCACAGCTTCTCTTTTCCTTTTACCCTCATAAGCAGCTCAGGCTGCCTCATTGTTCATTAGAAATACTTTTTCCCCATGGGTTGCAACTATGTCATGACAGTATTTTTTTATTTTGCTGCTATTTTGGTGTTCGAAGTTCTGCTGGTCAGTGCTGCAACTTATTTTCGCTCTGACCAGATTTGACTCTTACACATGTGTTAAGGGTAAGACAGAAAATAGATGGTATGATTTACAACTCACTCCTCTCACCTCAGTGTCCACCTTGGAGGCATTTCTGGTTTTCTCAACTGAATGGAAATGACATATCAGAAATATTTAGACAATAGTACAAACTAGTGTAAAGTAACATTTTTGGAACTTTAATCATTTGCTAAAAGAAACTCTAGATTGCTTCAAAGCCTTCCTAGTTTAGGGTCTCTCTATGTAAGAATAATTACTTAATGCATCTGTCTGTTCCTTTAGAGTGTCATCTCCAAGTATTACTATCCTAGCTCCTATAAAATTACAATCTTCACAACGGTTAGGATCTTGTTTTCTCCTTCTTCTGTGTATTCTCATGGTGCCTAGAAAGAGTCTCCTGGCCAGGCATGGTGGCTCACGTGTATAATCTCAGCACTTTGGGAGGCTGATGGAGGCAGATTGCTTGAGCCCAGGAGTTTCAGAACAGCCTAGGGAACATAGGGAGACCTTCTCTCCACAAAAAGCAATAGAAAAAATAAGCCGAGCGTAGTGGCATGCACCAGTGGTCCCAGCTACTCAGGAGGCTGAGGTGGGAAGATCGATTAAGTTGATGCTACAGTGAGCTATGATGGTACCACTGCACTCCAGCCTGGGTGACGGGGTGAGACCCTGTCTCAAAAAATAAATTAATGAATTAAATTAAAAAGAGCAAAAATATAAAAGAAAAAAAAATAAAGTATCTGCATACAGAGGACACATAGTGAACACTTGATGGAGAGATGGTTGCTGCAACCTGAAGTGACCTCCGTGTAGCCCCACTCTGGGTGCTGGGTGCAGGTGCACACCCGGAGGAGTTGGAAGCTACTAGTCATTTTCCAAGGGGACACTGGGGCCTCTGTGTAGCCTCACAAATGAAACTGATTTCCAAGGGCCAGTTCTGCAGTCACAGATTCTGAATTTTCTTCTTATCCTAAGAACCATTTTTCTTGTGTGTCTTCGCCAGCTCCCTCACTCAGGGGAGTCACAGCAGTAGATTGGTTATGCTAAACACTCTACCTCAGGGCTTCGATCTGGATTTTTTTCACAGTGACCCAGTCATTTATATAGTTGAGATAGACTCGTCTTGAAACTTCACAAAGCCGTTTAATTTTTTAAAAAGTCATAACTCTAGATAATTTGTATCTATGATATTTCCAGTTCTCTCTTTGATTCCCAGGGAATACCTGGCAAAGCAGGAATTTCAAGTGCATGCACTTTGCCACTGTCTTCTTTGCCTTTTCTCAACCAAAATACTAATCACGTGAGCTAAACAACACAATATGTTCTTTTTAGCTATAAAGTTTTATTTGCAAGGCAGGCATGCAAATAAAGGCAGAAACAATGCTAAGGATGTCCAGAAAATGTGACATGGTCCATTATCTTTTTGTCCCTCAGTCTCTAGACCTGTGGAAAAGACATTATGTGCGGGACCCGCCCCGTTGCCCTCTCAGCTCTGCAATAACCCTTGCTCTACGGACTGCATAGTATCTTCCTGGTCAGCCTGGGGCTTGTGCATCCATGAAAACTGCCATGATCCTCAGGGGAAAAAAGGTGAGTCCCTTGTTTACATGCGCTTCATTTACTGCCAGTGTACAAACATTTATTCCGGTAGCTAAGTCACTGATTAAGCCTGCTTAAGACAATATTTGTTTGCAAAATTTAGATAACCAGCTCAAGCCTGACGGTATTCAGTTTTAGGGAGGCACTGAGACATTTCTGTGGAGTACAAAATCTGACCTTGATTGACCTTCAGTTAGACTCACAGTTGACTACTACTCTATTTGGTATAACTTCATCTTTTGTTTTGTTTTGTTTTGTTTTCCAAGGTGAAGTCTTGCTCTGTCACCCAGGCTGGAGTGCAATGGCATGATCTTGGCTCACTGCAATCTCTGTCTCCTGGGTTCAAACAATTCTCCTGCCTCAGCCTACTGAGTAGTTGGGATATTACAGGTGCCTGTCACCACACTCTGCTAATTTTTGTATTTTTAGTAGAGATGGGATTTCACCATGTTTGCCAGACTGGTCTTGAACTCCTGACCTCGTGATCTGCCCATCTCAGTCTCCCAAAGTGCTGGGATTACAGGCATAAGATACCATGCCTGGCCACTTCATGTTTTGTTTATATGTAATGGTTATATGGGGGAAATTAGACATGATTTCCACACTCACATTTTCTAATCTATGCATTTCTTTTTAGATTTCCACATTTAACATTCGATGTTATATTTTAGATTTTTGCAAGGGTCATTATGTATATTGTTTAGTTTCTGATACTGATCTTGAGCTTGAGGAAAAATCTTCAACTTTTATATTCCTGTTTAATTTTGTAGGCCTCTGTGGTCTAGTTTTCTTCAGTTTGTAATCAAAATACACATCTTCATCTTCAAAAGTTCATTCCTAGTGATATCTTGTTTTCTCTTTCATTGACCCTTTAGTTTCTCTTGATACTGTGTTCCCTTAAATGACAGTACTAAAAAGAAATATTTCCTTTATCAAGAGAAATGAGATCCAAGGATATTTCAGAAATTAGGTTCTAGTTATTACATGCAAAGCAAGAATCCGTGGCCAAACACTTGATGGTAGCATGCTTGTGTTCCTAGAACCCTGCTCACTGCTTACTGCTCCATTCACATGAAAACCCACATTTCAGTAATTCCTAGAGTGCTCATATACACACATGTGTACGCCCAGACTCACTTACCCCTGTTCCTGGGCTTTTCCTTTCATTCTGACTCTTGTTCTAAGGTAGCAAGGAAGATGTGCATTGGCTTTCAGGCAGGAAGAAGCTAACTTTCATTCTTTTGTCAAACCATAGAAATCTGGATCTCAATGAAGCCTGGAGGGGGCCTTGGGCAATTCTCTTATTTGACATGTAACCAGAATGTCCCCCATGCCTCTGCAGCTTGTGTACATAAATAAATTTCCTTTTATACTAATACCTATAGCTTGCAGTCTTATGATCTACATGTATATAGTCAGTTGCATGCAGTCGTATGAGATTCCTCAGGGTGATTTACATATTTTTAGAACAGTCATCTTATGTTTAGCCTGTGCTGCTCCTGTTTAAGTCACTGTCCAGAAAATCATGTGAGGTTGGACCAAGGTTCCCCCAGTCACTGTGGCTGTGGCATCACTTTGCTACATGAAGTGCTGCCTTCATCTGCTTTCAAAGCTGTAGAACCACATCAGACCAAGTAGATCTGGGAGACTATTGGTTGTATTACTTGGGAGACTAATGGTTATAGGTGACAGAAACCCAACTGATACCAACTTAAGTCAAAAGAAGAGACTGTTTGAGCTCATGTAGCTGAAATGAGAAGAGAGGATAGGGCTGCATCCAAGAGTATAAACAGGCCAGTGGGTCTCCGTCTTGTTTTCTGATTCTTTCTTTACCTTTACAATTCTCTCTCTCTCCATCTCTTGTGTCTGCTTTTCTCTATACTAGGTTCAATTTAAGGTAGTACATACAGCAAAATAAATGTCTTCTCCATTGGTCCCAGGAATTGAATCTCTGTAGCTGTTTTATGTCATGTCCTCATTCCTGAACCAACTACTCTGACTGGAGGATGTGGGGTTTATATGTTCAAATCCTGGACGTGTGGCCACTACTGGGATCAGGAGAGGAACAGTTTCCTTCAAACTTCACAGATGGAGAATGGAGAGATGTGACTCCCTCAGAAAAAAGTGAGGTACTGCAGGCAGGTAGAAGCAGTTCTGAGGGTCAGATTTTATAGGTGTTTATTAAATAGATGTTTACTAAATGCTTTCTCCCCTTCGTTCTGGGCCATGGATTCTCTATGGCAATTCAGAGAATGGCCCTCCCTCCCTCCCTCCTTCTTTTCTTTTCTTTTCTTTCCCTTTTTTTCCTTTCCTCTCCTCTCCTCTCCTCTCCTCTCCTCTCCTCTCCTCTCCTCTCCTCTCCTTTCCTTTCTCACGCGTGTTGCCCAAGAGTGCAGTGGCACGATCTTGGCTCACTGCAACCTCTGCCTCCTGGGTTCAAGCAGTTCTTCTGCCTCAGCCTCCCAAGTAGCTGGGATTGCAGGCATGCACCACCATGTCTGGCTAATTTTTGTGTTTTTAGCAGAGATGGTGTTTCTCCGTGTTGATCAGGCTGGTTGCCCTAATTGTGTGTTGCATTTTTTTTTTGTCACTTGAGCTCAAATTTTCACAAAACTCCTGTTAAAAACTGGCTCCTTGAACTTTCAGTTTTATTTTTCCAGATAATTCAGAACTGGCCCGTGGAACTTCAGACCCCTTGCCTTGGCCCCATTCCACAAAGTAACATTTTTGCCACATTTTTATCCCCATTGGCCCCTATTCCTCTGTAGTAAAAGCCAACCTGTGCAGATATACCCTGGTCCATCTTTCATAAGACACCACTTGCTATAGGTTGAATTGTGTTCCCCCCAAAAGACGTGTTCAAATCCCAACCCCTGGTACATATGAATAGGATGTTATTTGGAAATAGGATTATTTCAGAAGTAATGAAGTTAAGATTAACTCATACTAGATTAAGGTAGGCTCTATTCCAGTGACTGGTGTTCTTGCAAGAAGAGGAAAATTTGGGCACAGTGACGTACCCAGAGAGGAGAGTGCCATGTGAGGACATTGAGACATAGAAGACAAAAGGAGAGGCCACATGAAAATGGAGGCAGACATTGGGAGTAATGTGTTCCAAGCCAAGGAGCACCACGGAGAGCCACAACCCCCAGAAGCTAGGAGATAGGCATGGCAGGGATTCTTCTGTAAAGCCTCTAGAGGGAGCATGTGAAGCATGGCCCTGCTGACACCTTGATTTCAGGCTTCCAGCCTGCAGGACTGTGAGATGATACATTTCTGTTGATTTAAGTTGGCCAATTTCCAGTACTTAGTTATGGCAGCTCTAGAAACTAATACACTGCCCAACTTTGGATCAGCATTTAGGCTCAACGAGGATACAGCACTGCACAAAATGACTACACCAAAGTGTCAAGAAGTAAGGTAATTTGTCTAAAGTCCTGCGGTGATTTAATGATGGCCATGCTGGCTCTAAAGATCTGGTTTCCTGTCTCTGGAGTCCAATGTCCCTCCAAACCCTAAGATTCCTTAGTTGTTTTTCTCCATAGGCCTAAAGAAGTTTGGATCAAAGTACAAGCTCAGTTCTGAAAAGAGAAGCCATCTGCCCATCATGCACCACGTTAGTCAGTCTGAGCCATTACTCCTCAGAGCAAATCATTGAGTGGATGCAGGAGACGAGGTGTGGGGCGTGGGATGTATCTAGTGTCAGTACGTCATCATTGGAAGAAGTGGGAAAAGAGACTGCAGTTGTGGGAGGGAGGGAGGTTGTGCTGAGAGTAGCTTAAGAGCACCAGATAACTAGAGGTGGGGAGTGTTTTGCCCCAATCGATATTTTTTTTCAAAGGGAGACTCAGTCTTTGCAAAGGGCTGAAGGAGAGGATGGAGGCAGTAGAACCTCTCACCTGAAGGTGGTACTGTCCCTGCAGCCTCCTGCAGAGTTTAGGGACATGTTGGGATTGGTGAGAATTAGCCATTTGTTAATAGACTCCATACTGTGGCTGAATGGCTGTCCCCTGAACTGTAGTCACTGACGGGAGGGACGGTAAGCCCTGATGATTGTTATTCAGGTCTAGGAGTTTGCTATTTTTTTTTTTTTTTTTTTAAGACTAATCAGAAAAATTTTTATTTAAACAAATTCCTTAACACAAAAATTATGAAAATATAGCATCGTACAAGTACCTGTTGCTTTAGTTTTCACTCTTCATTCATATAATAATGATTTCCTAAAATTTGTTTTCTAATCTGCTAACTGTGAAATGAAGGAGCTGCAGTTTTTTTTGTTTGTTTGTTTTTTGGGTTTTTTTTTCATGTACCAACTAAGGAAATCAGGCTTGGAGAAGCTCAAAGGTTTTCTCAAGGTCACAGAGCTGGTCTAGGGAACAGAGCTCCTAAGTTCCTAGTGTTTTTTTTTCAGCATCTTCACTGATTCTTTTTTTATTTTTTTTTTTTTATTTTTTTATTTTTTTTTATTTATTTTTTTATTTATTTATTTTTTTAAATTTATTTATTATTATTATACTTTAAGTTGTAGGGTACATGTGCATAACATGCAGGTTTGTTACATATGTATACTTGTGCCATGTTGCTGTGCTGCACCCATCAACTCGTCATTTACATCAGGTATAACTCCCAATGCAATCCCTCCCCCCTCCCCCCTCCCCATGATAGGCCCCGGTGTGTGATGTTCCCCTTCCTGAGTCCGAGTGATCTCATTGTTCAGTTCCCACCTATGAGTGAGAACATGCGGTGTTTGGTTTTCTGTTCTTGTGATAGTTTGCTAAGAATGATGGATTCCAGCTGCATCCAAGTCCCTAATTTATAAATGCTTCCCTAGAGCAGAGAGAATTTTGGTTTGTAAGGTCTTGCTGAAGCCTGCCAGGACCACCTGCCTATATTCCCTCTTGGGAAGAATAAAGAATTGAGTTTTCCCTCTAGGGAAATGATTCTGTTCCTTCAAGGTATCCAAGCTTGTTATGATGACAGCAAGTAGTCTTGTTATTTCTACTGACTTGTATGTATTAGGTCTGAGATCCCCCTCAGTCTTGGTTTCTGTCCCATGATTCTACTGTGAGTTCTGCCAGGATCACTGACTGGTACAAACTAAAGATACTTTAGAATTCTACAGAAGCTGGGGTACACGGGCTAATGCATTAAACATTGCAAAACTCGGGGATATAAGCGGGAGTGTTTAGCTTCACATTTGAATTCCCTACTCTAAAATGCAGTGATTCCACTAGCAGAAATCTAGGACATTTATACCTTCCTAGATATTTCATACTCTTAAAAAATACACACACACACCCAGAAAGATGGACTATTTAAGAGAAGAGCAAGCAAACGACAGCCAAAAAAAAAAAAAAAAAAAAAATGTGGAAAGTAGGAGAGAATACCATTTTTCTCCTGTCTAGGCTTTCCCAGTCATTGTGTTATTGCTCTGGTACATTTCCTTCATTCACATTAAGAAAAAAAGAAGAAAAGAATGGGAAAGTAGGAAATGTTTTATTACCAAATAGAAGAAATTAGTTGCTATAGAAATTATCTTTACATGACTTTTATTCTTAATCAGAAATCCTTCCATTAGGAATCGAAGACTTGTGGCTGTCGGCTATTCAGAGTACATTAGAAAATCAGCTGATGTTCACAGCCTTCACACCCTTCCATGGTGTCATGACAGGCAGACAAGAGAACCTTGATCGGCAGGTTGGTGCTTGTCAAGTGAAGCTAGGATGCCTTTCAGAGGAATTTAAATTAGGTCAGGTTTTATCATTTATTGCTTTCTCTTTGATACACTCCCAGAGTGTTATAATTAGAGATACAGGGAAGAGAATTAGCCTGAAACACTCATAGACAAACTCTACAGATAGATATGAAGCATTTTTAAAATTTTTTCTTGACATATAGACACACATTTATATGACATCCTTGTCCCTTTCAGACATATACTAGAAAGGCAGAATCGCCCACTGAAGTTGTTCTAAAGAGGAATTTGCTGGAGGCTCCCTATAGGGTGTCACAACAGCCAGCTGCTTACGTGGCAGGACTTCAGGGATTCCTTCCCTCAATGAGAGCATCCAAGTCCTTAAAAATTCCCAAAAGACAAGATATTTTGAAACTGAGAAGCCATGACTGTTTTTTGAAGACAGTCTTTTATGCTCTTAAACAAATTCGATAACATGCTAAAGTTGGAAAATGCTGACATGTTTTAGATCTTACATAACAAAAATGGGGGACATTTCCATTTTCCATCTTTGCCTGCTAGATAGCCTTTCCATTGAATGCGAAGTCTATGAAATCATTTTGCTTTCTCATAGATAGTATATGCTAAGTGACAGTTTTTTTTTTTTTTTTTTTTTTTTCTGTGTCTATGTGTTTGGGGTAGGTCGGGGGGTTCTGTTAACTTCTCATTCTAAGCTTTGGGAGTTCTCATGCTGACATCACCCTATCAATATGTCTTCTTAGTTTCTGTATTTACACCAGGCTGTAGACTAATAATGATGCTATGAAATACTACCCCTGCAGGAGAGTGGTTGATTTCTAAAGGGTTAGGATGGAAGCTTCAATCTGCTCAGATTCTTTCACTCAGAGTTGTTACCCAAAGTTCAGGGCTACCAGAGAGGAAGAGCAAATGGAGTACTTAAGACAGAATAAGCTTTTGTCCTGTTTGTTTAATCTGCTGGACTTTCTTTTTTATTATTTTATTTTATTTTATTATTTACTTATTTATTTTCTGAGACAGAGTCTCACTCTGTCACCCAGACTGGAGTGCAGTGGCGCGATCTCGACTGACTGCAACCTCCACCTCCCGGGATCAAGCAATTCTGCCTCAGCCTCCCGAGTAGCTGGGACTACAGGCATGTGCCACCCTGCCTAGCTAATTTTTTTGTATTTTTAGTAGAGATGGGGTTTCACCATGTTGGCCAGGCTGAAACCTGCTGGACTTTCTTCACACCTGTCCCAGTGGAGTCAGTGTTGAGACATAGCATTGCCCGTAGATAGCTCATGTGTACACTTCTGGTCTACTAACTCATGCAGAAATACAGCCCTCAGACCTGGATATACCCTCCTGAGCCTCCTTTAATTCTTCCGTGGCTTCAATTAAAAAACACTGACCCCTTTTCTGCCATCTGCTCATCTTCCCTTTTCTTTCCCCAACCCAGTATCAGTTCTTTTCTAATTGTCTCTTGTAGAATTATATACTAAATCATAATTCTTGGGGTCACAGAAAAAAATAAACCCTGCAGATACTAGTTTCACTAAAGGTGAATTGAATCTGTAGTCAGGAAGTGATAATTATGACTCTCCCCTGCTACCCAGTATCTAAAATTCCACCGTCCAATCTACTCACCTTTAGTACCTTCAAATAAACCATAGTGCCTTTCAGGTTCACTTTATAAAGTGTAGCGAAAACACTATATCCACAGGAGCTGACTTTAATCCTTTCTTGTGAGGAGGCAATGACTCTGAAAGACTTCTGCTGATTTTCACACCCATCCATTTAATCAGTAATAATGCACCTTTGGAGAAGTAATAAAGTGGCATCTTAGTTTTCACACATGCAAAATGGGAATAGTAACATAACAGAGTTTTGAGGCTTTATTCATTTAGAGTAATAAAGTTACTGTCCCAGTCTTGGTAAAGGGTGAATATTAGTTTATGCATGTGCTTTTTTCCCTTGTTGAGTTTTACGCTTTGAGAAGAAAACACGTGTCCAGTTCCTCCTGTGGCTTCCCATAGTACAGGAAAGTGATGTGCAAATGTCAGTTAATATTTATGGAATAATATCGTCTAATTAATATGAAACTCAGTATATGAAGATGACTGGTGGGCTGGCCCCAGCCACTGTGGACTTGGCAATTGTATATCTTTCAGAACAGAAGCACCTGGGAGAAGCCTGATGACTATTGCAGGCATGAACAGCGATGTGTGATTAAAGTTAAGTGCTACCAAGAGAATCCAAGGTTTTTGTTTTATGCTGAGCTTGTGCTGTGATTTGATCCTAGTTAGAGTCAGGACAAGGGCAGCACAAATGAAAGACTGAGGGAATTTATTGACTGAGGAGATGTAATCTGTAGATTTATGGCAAGATGGATGCAACTTGATTTATGGAGGAAAACTGAACATGCCCCTCAGTGGCATTAGGTTCCAAATAATAGGACACCCAGAATCCTTCGTAAAGACTGCTAAGTTTCTCTGCTCAAGTCTGGGCTGGCTGTCAAACCGTGTAAATCATGGTGACTCGTGCCATGTCTTGCTCAAAGATAAAATCAAAACAAGCAAAAATATAAGACAATAAATAAGCAGCATGCAGATGTTACATATAACAATAGAGGTAATTCGAGTTTTGCGGAAGCGAGAGCTTGTAGGTCATTGGAGTTTGATGCTCATCAAATGAAGTTTAGAGCCCTGTATGCATCTCTTTTCAAGGTGGCCCAGGAAGGAAACTGAGCCCTTCTGTCAATTTTATTTGGCTAGTTAATGATATAGACTTGGAGGTATGGAGGTATAAAGCACAGGAGAAGCCTTTTTTTTTTTTTTTTAACTGCCCTGATCTTAACAGTGTTAATGCCATGAGAATATAGCCTCTGACTGGCTGAATGATTTCTTCCTAAGGTCTAATCCTTAAAGAGTCTAGGAGTATCTTTTAAAGGGAGGTTCTGGGTTATCTTAGACCAAAAAACAAACAAACAAATGCAAATAAAGCACTTAAAAATCCTTACCTAAAATTCTTGCCCAGCCCTGTACTTTGCCAAAATACTTAGTATTTTTAAGGATTTTTAAGTGCTTTATTTGAGGGTTTTTTTTTGTTTGTTTGTTTGTTTTTTTGGTCTAAGATAACCCAGAACCTCCCTGCCACTTTTTCTTATGTCCCAAAACCACGTGTTCATTGTGTTCTAGGCTCCTTGGCTGTGCTATTTAAGACAGGTGGTCTTTCTCCAACTATACCTTGAGGTGTGTAACTTTTTCGTGAGAGAGATGTTACCTCTCATGCTCCCTAACTTATCCTTCTCCCCTCCCCTTGTGGAAAGGGTGGTGGGGTATGCAGCCCTCACTCTGGGAATTGAATGTTCTCTGCGCTGTCAAACTCTCTCATTTTCTTTACTTACTCCGAGGAATAAATGAATAACAATTTCTTTAAATGTTATTCATGCAAAACTGTTGGTTATGTTGAAAGAAAAAGGAATTAAAAGAATTAAATCTGTTGATTAAATTTGGAATAGAAACGGTGGAAGATATGAGATCCACAGAAGGTAGACGTAGCCTTTAGAAGTAATATTATATCATGGGGTCCAGAGATTGAAAATTTGGACTAAAGGGTTTAATCTGGTTCTCAGTCCTTCTTTATTAGGTCACTTTACTTTTTAAAAATTGTGCATTCATTTTTATCATTTAAAAATAGAGGGTTTTCTGGTTTCTTAGACAAATGGAAGGATCTGCTAACAGAGGGTTCATGATCTAATGCCGAGAGTCAATAGAAGCTGAATAGTAGTCAGGCACTTTAGAGCAGGCCCATTGACCCAAACACTCGCTGCAGTCTCATGGTTGACCCATTTGCCTCGATGTGTGTACCTACTTGACTCCTGTTGATTTGCATTTGTGACTCTGGGCCCATAGCATGTAAAACACATCTATGTTCTTATTACAGTCTCTGGCTGGGACTTTGGGGCCCTAGTCCCCTAGTACATTTTTTTTAAACAGAATAACAATCATGGACCCATGTCTAGCCTGGGTGGAAAGTTAACTCCAAAGAGATATTGTCTTTACGAGGCAGACTGATGTATAAATCTCAGTGACATGATGCAGATAAATCTCAGAGCAGGAAGTTGTGAATGGTCGGGCACCAAGGAGATGCCAAAGAGGTGATGTATTTCAACTGAATGCAGCGTAACAAGAATGTCAAAATCAACAGCAAAAAGAAAATGTGGATTAATCTATATTTAGATCATTTCTGAGTCTCCATTTATTTTTACTGGTTTATTGATACCATGGGACTTATGCTACTTATTATTCCATTGAATTATGTCTGACTTCTCCAACTCCTAAGTTGTAAACTCTTGGAAAACAGATTTCCTGCTTTTATTCTTTCCCATTCCCTTTTTTTTTTTCCCCACATCTCATCCTCTCACTTCACACAGAATAAAACACATCAAGATAATACATGCTTAGACCGATGAGTACTTGAATAAAAGTTTTCATCTCTCACCCAGCTGCTTCTTTTCCTTTACTAGAAAAGAGTGGAATTCTGTGAAACGTTTTCTGTCTCGTTTTAGGATTTAGAACGAGGCAGCGCCATGTCCTCATGGAATCTACAGGACCTGCAGGGCATTGCCCTCATTTGGTGGAGTCTGTTCCTTGTGAGGATCCAACATGCTACCGATGGCTGGCATCAGAAGGGATCTGTTTCCCTGATCATGGAAAATGTGGCCTGGGACATCGCATTCTGAAGGCCGTCTGCCAGAATGACCACGGTATGACCCAGTGACCCATTAGAGGTGTTAGGATGTTAAGTATCAGCCAAATAACACATGGCCACCCTTCAATAGATCATCCTTATGAGGAAGAGAAGCACAGCCTTTTTTATCCTTGAATATTTATGTTTACATCAAGTGACACATTGCTGCAAAGTAAGATGCCATGACTTAATATGGGGCCACATACTCCACGACAGAACACCATTTGATTGTACCTAAATACAGTACAGCAAACCTAGAGATTTCTCAAGAGTTTTTAATTTGTCAAAAAAAAAATTAGGAAACAAATCTCTTGGATAGTGTTCAACTTATCAATGCAAAACACGTAAAGGCCAATGTATAACATGCCTTCATATATTATAAACAAGCACCACCTTGTTAAGAATCCAGGACTGAAACATCCTTCAAGTTTAAAAAACAACCAAACAAGACTAACTAAGTGGATTTGTATTTATATAACGTTAGAGTTGAGTCAGCTATAGACACAATACTAACATTTCCAAAGAACTGTTTTTAAATACAAGTTGTCATGATTTACAAAACTATTAACAATGATGTCTTTCCTCGATCAGCCAGCACCTGGTAGGTTGTTTGAAATGAAAGGTGATTCAGAAAACATGTAAGTCATGTGGAAGTAAGAAAAGTGACATGTTAAACCTTGATCCAAAACTTTAAAAAAATTCAGTGCCTTGGAAGAATATCATGTATATTTATTAATCAGCTCTGCCATGAGAAGCCCCATTTATAATGCTCATGATATGTGGGATGAAGTGTTTTGAACTTATGCAGCTAAGTAATTCATAGAACAGAAGGAAATCACAAAAGAGATTCAGAATGGATAATAGCATCCACACAGGGTTGATACAAAGCTTTTCCTTCCTTTTTCCTTTCTCTCTCTCCCTCCCTCTCTTCATCCTTTCTTACTTCCTTCCTTCCTTCTTTCTTTTCAATCATTAGCATAATTACACAGGTATAGATTTTGTCAGGTGATATAATTGGTTACCTGTGGAAACCAGGGGATTGTTTAATTAGAGGGCAACAACAGATTGTATTAGCTACAGCAGAGTGTTAAAACTAATAGCAACTCCTGTGGATATTATCATATAATTTTTGAATCGTGGTAACATATGTGCAGTTTAGTAACAGATCACTTTTGTATTCCTTTTGTTTGTGTGATGTTGTGTTTTATAAGAAGACATATTTTTTTGCTCTTTATCCCTGGCTCCTTATCACAGAGCTACTAAAACTCTGGTAATTTCCTGAGATACGGGGGTGCTAGGAGAATCTTTTATTTTAATAGTCGGTCTTTGATCCTGGTTCCTGACACAGCTCTTAAATCCCTTGGAATTTCCTGAGTGCGAGGCCTGCCTTATTCTAATGAAGTGATGCTTGGTGAGCTTCTGGATGCGGGATGATCACCAGAAAGACCAAACCATGATTAGAAGCTTAGGGATTTCAGTTCACCCACTGGAAAGAAGAGAGGGTCTGGAGATTGGGTTAATAATTGATCCTACTTACATAAACACATCTGAACTATGAGGTACAGAGAGCTTCTGGGCTGCTGGAAACGTGGCAGTGCTGAGAGGGTAGCAGATCCCAGCAAGGGCATGGAAGCCCCGCACTCTGTCCTCCATACCTTGTCCTGTGCATCTTTTCCTCATGAATCTCTTATGACTTTTCATGTATATTCTTTGTAATATCCTTTATGATAAACCAATAAATGTAAAATATTTCCTTGAGTTCTGTAATATATCCTAGGAAATTATAGGACCTGAGGAAGGAGTTGTGGGAACCCCGATGTATAACCATGGGTCAGAAGCACTGGCGACAGTCTGGGACTTGTGATGGGCATCTGAAGTGAGGGGCAGTCTTACGGGACTGAACCCATAACCTGTGGGATCTAATGCTAACTCCAAATAGATAGTGTTATAGTTGAGGGAAATTGTAGGATGTCCAAGTGGTGCTGGAGAATTGTGTGGTTACAGAAGTGTTCTTTGTTGAGTTTGGAGTAAGAAGTGAAGTATGGAAGTTTAAAACGTGAGTTCTAGAGCTAGACAGGTTGCAGTTTGAACTCTGTTACTCACCTGCTAGGTGATCTCAGGAAACTTATTTAACTTGGAAGCATCCTTTCTTTCAGCTGACTAGTGGGGTAATAAAACCCCCCTCTCACTCTTAAGACTGTGAGAGTTAAATTAGTTATATAACAATGATTAATGAAGTGGCAATGATTTTTTGAATGGCATGTAACCATTCAAAAAAGTCATAAACTTATTTTATGTATATTTTAAAGTACAATTATTATTCTACCCTGTCCTGAATAATTGGTCAAAGAGCATTCTTTTTAAAAATGGAAATAATAAGGAGGATTAGAATAACCAAAACTACTTCTTCCTTCCCAACTCCAGCTAAGGAAACAGGAAGATCATTGGTTTGGTTGGAACCCAGTGATAAATGACTCTCTTGCCTTGTTATCTCACAGCAGATATTAGAGGGTTGTCATGTTATCTCTGTCCACTTGGCTAGGAACTTTTTTCATAATTTATACTGAACCATCTACAATCATCACCTTTACTATTTTACAGCAGTTTTAGAGCTTTATTGCTTATTCCTGTGAAATGACTAATTTTCAACTTTTGACCTACACTCCGAACTTACGTGTGCAGAAGAGGGAATTAATATTTGTTCATATCAGCTCCATGAAGTCTTTGTGGTTTTTAAATACCTGAATGACTCCCTCATCGTTTGTGGGGCAATGACCATGGTCATGGTTATGGGAACATGCTTGGCCTCCCGGTGGCTGACGCTGTCTTTTGTTCCGTGTGAAACTGAAAATGTGGTCTGGTTACACTTTTTGTGATTCAGCTTCAGTGTGAATCTGGGTGATTGATGATAGAAGTTTGGCAGAGAAGTGCTCCTGTTTGACTCCTACATATTGTCAGGGTCTTTCCATAAAACTACAGGAGTTGACAGAACAGTTGACATTAATTTAAATGAATGGAGAAAGACAGGTTTGAGATATACAGTGTCCTTTGATCTCCTTTTTTTTTTCTTTGTAACATTTGATATTTTTCCCCCATTACTCTTGGTTTATTAATTGCTTCATAGACACTTTCTTTCAGAATTTATTTTGAATTTAACAGATGAGACCAAAAGAAATTATTTTTGATTTTTTAAAAAACCACTTACATTAGATCTACTCAGACTTGAGGCCTACTGTAATTTCTAAGGATAACTTGGCTTATTTACCATTTTTAGGCTTTTACGTATGATCTCCTTCCAGATATCCTGCATATAGGTGTTCAGAAAGGAACATTCAGCATCCCTATGTCCCATTCAAATTGTGGAACCATGAGATTTCTACATAAGCGTGACCAAGATTCTGTAGGACTCTTGATAGTGTCTTGTTGGGTGTCCTTGTTAGCTGCTAGGAAGACATACTGCTCTTCCCCAGAAGTTTGTTTAGACCATTAGCTTACAAATTTCAAAAATATATAATCTATGTCACATTGAAACCAGGGAGTATTTGGAAATAGCAATTTTTGGTGTGCCTAAACTTTGTGGATTAGTTTAAGAATGTGGTCTACTTTGGGTTATCTTAGATTTGAGTAGTCACCTCTAAATTCTACAGCTATCTCTGCTTTGTTCCATTCTCTACTTTGATTTATTGGCAATACTATCAGTGCCACTGAAGCTCCTATTTCTCCCTCAAGCCCGTAATTATAGCAAACAATATGTTAGTCAGTGATATTTATTTTCAGGAGGAAAATTGCATAATAGATTGTACAAATGAGTGTTCTTATTTGGAATCTGATTTCTGAGTCTCTGATTGGTAGAATAGCTTTGATTTCTGTCCTCTGCACAACATCTTATCATTGTATGGGTCAATAGACATTTACAGAGAGTAGAATATGCATAGGTTATTCTTGTCTCATTGACAAGGATGTTTTCTCACTTCAAAGTAGGCACTTGAAATGTAAATGGAGTGAGATTCAAAAATGCAAGCCCAACATAATTCTCCCTTAGAATATCAGATTTACTCACTGCATTTTAAATATCGATTCTCAAACATATAACTGGTTCGTTATTGCCAGATTTCACTGGCGATTGATGAAAGTTTACCACCAAGTGACATCTTCAAAAGCAAGTTGGAAAAACCCCCATCATGCCAGGAGAGTAGACAGTGTTCCCAGTGGCTGGCAAGTGACTACTGTGTATCATCTTTCATGTGTCCACAATGCAAAGTGGGCAGAAGACTCCACGGGGTCGTTGGATAAACACCTGTCTGCCTGCTGAAGCAGTCAGACCTGGAACACTCACCACCTGCTTTGCCCCATAATTTGCCAAATAGGCTATCTTGAAAAAAAAAAAGTGTATATATGTTTCCACAAACATCTTGATTCAGGGATAATGCAACATACAATCTGCACTTCTGGAAGGTAAATGCCCACACTGGTGAAGAGTATAATAGATCACAAAAAACGAAGTTCACATGTTGATAGGTGCATGGAGTTACAGTTCTGCAGTGTTGCCAAAAACACTCCCTTGCATACAAGGTTTTTTATTTTCACAGTTGCACTATACCTTTTCCATGCAAATATTTTTCTTAAGCAGTGTATATATTTGCACAGCACTATGAATGATTTTGCATCATTAAAGTGGCTTTGCTTTTTATTTCAAGGGTATTTTTCTAGGAGTCCTTGCCTTAAATCATTGGCCTTGAACACTCCAGGAATGTTACCTTTAATCTTGGCTAAAATGGCATGTACTTGTAAGCTCTAACACTGTAAGTACCTTTTCAAGGAGAATTTCAACTAGTGGAAAGTGTTAGAATAATCATTTACCTAAGTTGGAGCAAACATTTTAAAAATGATTTTAAATCTATGATTGGAGTTGCAAGTTTTGTTTTGTTTGTTTGTGTCATTTTTAGATCTCAAAAATGTTCTTTGGCTTACCTGTGAGAATAATGTCAGACTCCATTCAAATAAAAATCATTTTTTGGAATATTTTGCGATTCACCAGAATTCTAAAGAGAACTCCTTTTGTGTTGACTTTATTTTTAAACCCTTCGATTATGCTGTATCTCATGTTGTTAACAGATGCTGCTTTACAATTCTGCTCTGTGTGTTTTTGCTTTTGCTTATAAGATGTTCTAAATGCTATTTCAGTACAATATTTATTTTCTTGTATTTTAGGATGAAAGAAGAATAGATTATTCATCAGATATTTCTTTTTCACATAGGTATATTCCTGCAGTGAATCAACCTATTAAAGAGATGCTACAAAATTAGACTCACCCCTGAGGATATGTAGGCTCTAAAATAAAGTTAGTAGGCTCTAAAATAAAGTTAAAATGTGGGTTTTCTAAAAGTTTTGAGAAATGGCAACTTGGTTAAAATAAGTATGCAGTTTATTAAGGTGTGCATTTTGGAAGGGATAATAGTAATTGGATATCTCTTTTCTTTTTTAAGAAAGTAACTATCATTTTCTCTTATACTATCAATTTTTTATTTGTGTAGGAAAAACTCCCACTTACCTTTATATAAGGATGGGAATCTTATCTTGCCAACATCTTGCCACCTGTTTGGAAGAATTGAAGAATGGGAGAATAAACATGGACATGCATTTGTATTAGCAATGCAAATTCAGAGAAATGGCCTTTTGGAATAGTCAGAAGTAGTGGGTTGTAGCACACACTGTTGTTTCCTGCCCAGATCCCCTTGGCCATTTCCCATTTCTGTGGGTGTCAGCCTGAAATTCTAGCTGATATCACCTACATCTCTTTGTCTAAGAAATGTCTCTGTCCACTGCAGCCTTGCTAGGGAATTGGCAACCCCAGGGAGCAGTCTTCAACTATTGGTTGAGAGTTGTTGATACACACCCAGTTTCTTTCTTCTTGGTTGGAATAGCCCGGAGATGTATGTTTGAAGCTGTTTCCTTATTGATTACCTACTCTTTACCAGGCTCCTCCCTTTCCTGCCTCACTTCCCCACTCTTTGACTGGCTGCCTGGCGTGGCTTCCCAATAAGTACTTGTCTGGGAATCTTTGTCACAGAGTTTCATTATGACACAGCTCAAACTAAAACAAAGATGCTTGGAAAGATATTTAGTCAGTCTATTCCTATAGGAGATACAAAATCCAATTCAAATCAAACCATGTTGATGATAGTTTTTTAAAGAATTACCTTTCAAAGCAGAAATGATACAGTATCTCATGAGAGATCATTCAATATTTTGAACAACCCTCAGTCTTTATTCATTATTTGCCGTTATTCAAAGGGCTTCAATATACTGTTTCTGTTCTCCCTATGAAAACATAAAAAACATTGAATTCCATTTATTTTCCAGTTAAGCAATCTGGGTAACATACATCATCATCTTGAGTCTTGTTTTTCAACTATTGAGTCATGTATGACTCTGGAGGGGGACTAGGTTATTCTTATTTTCATTATGTAGTTGATTCCAGATTGTATTGGAATAGTTCTGAAAAAGAAAAAGATAAACAGACCTCTACTGGGTGTTAAGGTAATTACTTGTATAGGAAAATTGGGTCTGAAATGTAGGGGAAACATGGTGCTCTATCTTGTTTCTTCTAGATCGGTGGTTCTAAAACTAGTGGGCATCAGAATCACCTGGTGGGCTTGTAAAACCACATGTGTCCAGCCCCTACCCCAGAGTTTCTGATTCAGTAGGGCTGGAATAGGGCTCAGGAACTTGTATTTCTTGCAGTTTCCCAGGCGATGCTGGTGTTGATCCAGGGACCAGACTTTGAAAAACACAGTTGTAAGCCAATGAAGGACAGTGGGCAGCTTCATAATGTTAGAATATAACAGAGAAGTAGGCTAGAGCGTGTCTTACAAGGCATGTGTTACACTTAGTTAGAATCAAGAGTAGTATTGGGCGGGGCGCGGTGGCTCACACCTGTAATTCCAGCACTTTGGGAGGCCGAGGTGGGCAGATCACTTGAGGTCAGGAGATCGAGACCATCCTGGACAACATGGTGAAACCCTATCTCTAATAAAGATATAAAAATTAGCTGAGCATGGCAGCACGTGCCTGTAATCCCAGCTACTCAGGAGACTGAGGCCGGAGAATTGGTTGAACCTGGGAGGCGGAGGTTGCAGTGAGCCGAGATCGCACCACTGCACTCCAGCCTGGCGACAAAGCTAGACTCCGTCTCAAAAAAAAATAAAAATAAAAATAAAAATAAAAAAAGTAGTAGTATTGGTCCTAATCTTCTTTCTTGTTTCCTGCCGAAGAAGTTATTCTTGAAATTCTTGGAATGTTCCAGAAGCAAGCAGTGAGTAATTTTTTTTTTTTTTTTTTTACTTCTTTATTGTTACCTATGAATTACTAAATGATCAAATAGTGGAAAGCAATAGTGTTCTCTTGCAGGAACAGAAGACACGTAATATGTGAGATGAGTTATTTAGGTTTAGAGGAGAGAATTTTCATTTCAGCAAGCTGTCTTTTGCAGACCACCAACTGGTAGCAGTTTGGTGTCAGTGTCTTTACCTAAGGAAATGTGGTGATGACAAATACGTTGTATTAAATTTTGAAATGAACCTGACATTGCAGTTGAAAGTGCCAATAAGATCAGGCTGTGCTGTTCACGCTACAGGAATCAGACTGCAAGGGAGATTAAATTAGAAAGTTTCTATAGCCAAGTTCCTTGTTCCCTTTCATTTAGTTGTCTTGCAGTGAAATTAAAGATGAAACTAATAATGTTTTGCAATGAGGAAATCCAAAAGAGAAAAATAGAGACTCATTCTAATCAGAGTTTCCCCATCCACGTTTGACGTGAAGGTAGGAGTAGATGTAAACTGGTGAATCAATTTAAATGCTAAAGAGAGAGGAACTGCAATGCGGGTTTAAATATATTTACTGTATGTTGTCTTGATAAACAGGCATTGTATTTTGAATTACTTCCACTTTCTACCCTGCTGCATACATAGACATTGCAAGATAGCTTTTGTCTTTTTTCTCCTTTAAAAAGGGGCCTAAATAAATGACTGTTCCCATCAGTACTCCACCAATATTTCACAATCAGACTAAATGTTATCTGTTTTTTCCAAACTTTAATATTTAGAAATAGCTTAGAGTAAATTGCTTCCGGAGTTGTGCCTGTGTCTCTCATAGGAGTGCTGTCTCCTTTTTCTATCTCTTTGGAAATTCTTATTAGGCAATCGACTTTCTGTTCCCATTCTATATGATTCAAGAAGCAAAATTAGTCCTAGATTGTACTGATATTTCAAAATATAGCTCATGTGATTAAATGGTCAACCCAACCTTTCAGTGAGAATTAATGTGAGATTGTCACCTTTGCTATCCTTTTCATCTTCCCTTCAGACAGGTCCTAAGTTTTTCTATTCCCTATTGTATTCCGCTGTAATGCCAATACAGGGATTAGTTGTAGCATTAGTCACAGGGACACAGTTTTGTTTCACTTTCTGAAATGTATTTTAAAGTGGTATTTTGCTGTTTCATAGGACCCTTGGCTCATTACTCTTGACACATTTACTGGTTTTCCCTCTATGTAGACACAAAAAAACGTAACGAACATGGATAAAACACTTCTCCATTATGATTGAGAAATTTACACTGGTGGTATGACCAATATGACTAGATAAGGAAAAGTAATCAGAGGTTTACACATTCTGTACCTATTCAAATGCTTTCAGGAAATATAGTGATCAAAAAGCCCTCGTAGAAAGCCCCTTCCACCCCATGCAAAATCAATATTTTTGTTTTACTTAATCTTATAATCAAATACTTTTTGAATTACTAAATTAATATATACATATATTTTAACTGATTCATGAATCAAGAATTCATAGTGTGTAACTTTTTGTGCTCTGAAATGCCATAGCTCATAATCAGTGCTGCTTTACCTCTGTTACCTCTATGGTAATTTGCTTCCACAGTCACAGTCATGTTGTTCCCCTGCCTGAGATGCTTATCCTCCTCTTCTTCCTTTGGCTAATTCTTATTTATCCTTTACGAACTTGAATTGGTGTCCTTCAAGAAACATTTTCTTCACTCCCACTCCAACTATTTTATGCTAGTCTAGAATCTCAAGTGAATATTATGTTTGTCACCTGCCCAAGATTATTTGTCACAGCCATTCATAGTAATTTCCATTCCTTTATAGGTTATTGGTTCAGAAATGGGTAACGTTAAATTTGTTTAGGTCAACAAGATATGAGAAGAGGGACTTGAACAAGGAAGGGTGTTGTTTTAGTTGCTGCTGTGATCCATCTTATTATAACAGGATATGTAGCTTCAGGATAAAGGCATTACTGTGTATAGTAGGTCAGAGATGGAAAGATACTCTGGGTCCTGGAAGATATTGTTGAGCCACTGAATCCACAGTGTGAGCACTGGCTGTTATGTGAGACAATCTATTTCCTTACTGTTAAAGCCAGTTTCTATCAGAGTAGGTACCAGTTGCTGCAGAAATCATTATAATTGATGGACTGCTTATCATTTGTGTTTTCATAACAGTTTGTGATTCAGTTATCAATACCTTTACTGTATTATGTTAAAATTATCTGTTTATTTCTCTGTTTCTGCCATTTGACTCAGCTTCTCAAGGGCACATACCTTGACTCATTTATCATTTTATTCTAGGCATGATACCAGAGTGTCTGATATATTAAGGTACACTTAATGTTTATAGAACTTGAAAGAGTTATTTCAATTGATTCACATAATAGCCCAATTGGAAATTATTGTTATTTTTTATTCCAAATTTACTGATGGGGAAATTGTAGGCAGAGATGTTGATGGTTTAAAGTCACTTAACTAGTAATTTCTGATACCAGAAGTTTGAACTCCAGTTATAGAACTCCAAACCAGTGCTTGTTCTACTTTATGAATGTTGGTGAATGCATGTCGCCTGTACCAGCTACATCGATGCTGCCCTGTACCAGACTATGCAATAACTTTCAATAGTTAAGATGTTATTTTTTGGGAAAGTCCAACTTGGCCTGAGATTTATTCTCAATGCAGCACTAGAGGCACTTGTGCCAACTCACTGGGCTAGGCTCATGAAACCTATTCCTAACCATACACTAAGCATATTGCCTTTTGTTTCCCTAGTGTGAGCTAAGAGCAAGAGAGATCACCAGTACAATGAAACCATAAAGCCCACACACATTTCCCTTTGGCACAAAGTGAATTTAAGTTAGATATATAGTACATACTTGTCTGGTTTTCCCTGCAACTGTAATTCTAATCTTGATCATATTCAGACAGCTAAGCAGCGTAGAATTTATTCATCAGAATGGACTGGGAGGAGAGAGAAGCAGAGTCTCTGAAAAAGGAGATATGTGAAATCACAAAGAAGATGGGAGACAGCTCTTTAGGGATAAACAGCTTTTCACTCCTTCGTCGTAGAGATATTCCTGCAGGAGGGTGATAGCGGAGCTGCTAATACACCATATTGAGAAGTTTGAGAAAGTTTAGTAAAAAGCAAGCAAAATTCGAGACACCAAAGTGGTCTTTAATATTACATCAGAGTTCATTAAATATACTTAAATAAGGATTCATTGAGAAGGAATGGTAGTTATTTCTGTGTTGTTCCAGAGGGCAAATAGGTACAAATAAAAAGATGACAGATGTTGGCCTAACATGAGAATACATGTTCCATTTTAGCTGCCTAGCAATGGTGAGTAATGAGCTCAGTATCACCAGAGGCATACTCACAAAGGCTGGGACCAGCGCTTAGGGCTTCTGCAGGGGAATCTCCTCACTATTCTGCAATGAGGTTAGCTCTGTGGACCATCTGCTGCCATTTTGGACAGGAAAATTTTGTATTTTTCCTTGTTGTCCTGCAATTAATGATATTTAGCATCTCTGGCACTCCTCCATGGATTGGCAGTCATATCCCCTCATCATCATGGCAAACAAAATGGCCCACATATTTTTTATTGTCTCCATAAGGAGTGGTGGTATTGCTCCTGGTAGAAAACCACAGGCAAGGAGAAGTCTAGTTTTTCTCAGTTGTCAAGATTATGTTCCATTAATTAATTGATTTTAATTAATCAATTTTAATATTAAAATTTAAGTTAGAATGGATTAAGGAAAGTAGCAGTATATTTTGAGTGCATTGTAATTAAAAGCTAAAATAAGATCAGGCTGCAAGTTTAAATTGGAAACTTCAGGTAAATAGAAAATTCACTTATCCAGAAGGGCCAGTCAGCATCATTATTGATAAATAGGGTTTCTTTGTTTATAAGGCGTTCCAGCAGGTATAAGAGGATAATATGAAAGGGAAAGTGTGACTTCCTCTTTAGAGAAATACTAAGGCATATGGGTATTTGTTTATTGAGACAAGTAGGACCCTGTGCTTTAGGAACTTGGCAGAGAGCACAATCACAAAATCATTTCCATGCAATATTTATCACAGGCACAGCTGAGAGAAACAGTGTATATCCAGATATTCTGAAAGCCTTCCCTGGATTAATTCTGACTGGGGAGAACTGTGTGCCTGGAGAACATAATACTGACAACTTACAGAATTGTTTTTACAGAAATGTTCATGACTGTGATGTTAGCTGCCTATAGTGTATGAAGTTATAAGACTCTTCACCATGAAACTCACCGTCATTTCCTCAAAAGGTATGAGATTTAGGGTCTTTACCTCGTGTGTTTCAGCATCCTATATGAGAATCCATAGGAGTAACACTGGTCAGTTCTAAATCAAACATATTCGCCCATCTCTTTGTGATAATGTAGCCGCCAGCATGGGTTGAGTGCACCCTGAAAATTATACTGATGACCGGATTCCCAGATTGTCTCCCTCCTGGACTCATTTCACTTCCTTCTTTTCTTTCATATCATTTGAGTGTCATCTTGTATACTGTGTGTCTCCACTTGCTAGGTGTGTGACTTTGAGAAAGTTACTGCTGTCTTTGACATCTCAGTTTTGCTGTGAGAAATGGAAGTTAGAATAGGACCTACATCATAAATTTGATATAGATGCTGATTTCATCTATGTCAAGTTCTTAAAACAGTTCCTGGCATGTGATTACTGCTGTAGAAATGTCAGCTCTTATCATTGTTATAATTATCTTTCATTTTGTATAAACAAACTTACTTAAATACTTTATAGAATGAATTGGTGGTATCAATTAGTGGAAATGGCAACTGACTTTAGGCAATTGACTATCTCTCAGAGGCCTAGTTTCCAGACTTATGGTTGTAAGGATGCTATTTTGTAAAATTTTTGTTTTATTAACTCTTTTAAATTTTAAAATCTTTACAGAAATATTGAAGAGTTGAGGAGACAGTACAAAGAGTTCCCTTGTATTCCTTGACCACTGCCCCAATGTAAACATCTCACATAACCATAGTTCAGTGATCAAAAATTAGAAATTTAACACTGGTATAATATAGCTTGTTCTGAGGGTTAAAAAGATAACATGAAGGCTTAATGGAAGATCTGGCATCTATCTTGATTTTTCTGGAAGTTGTTCTTATCTGCAAGAGTGGAGTGTCTGGTAATCTTCAGTCAATTCAGATGTTTGAAAGCATTATTTACAAATGATGATTGTAAAAAGTTAGAATGTTTGAACTGGAAGGTGTAGGCATAGCCTACATTATAGTCTGAGATCACATTCTTAAAAAGAATGACTTGTATTTTTTTAATTAATTAAAGAAAATGCCTTAGTAATACCACAATTTACTATAAATCCTGGCATATCCCTCTGGTAATAGGGAGGAAATTTTGTGGCCTCAGGTTCTGATAGTAACTTGAGCCAAGCAGCTATGTGAGGAAACGTAATTATACTCAGTGTCAAAACAAGGGACCTAGGTATTGATGGATATAGGCCTTTATATGCAATAGGAAAGAACATCTATGGAAAATCAATTTATTTGTTGTGAAAAATGACTCATTGTCATTTCTAACATTTTACTTTGGGCTGATTTCATTTTTAGTGTTCAAATTTGTTTATGTTGTACAATAAGGATGAAAAATGCCTGTGTTCTGTAGTGGTTTTGATTAAAGATAATGGAACCTTCTGTTTATATACTACTTTCCACTTTCAAAATACTTACTTTCACTTACATTATTTCATTTTACTCCTCACAACAGACCTGCAATGGTGGTCAGGCATCGGTGGTTCTCACAGTTCTGCAAGCTGGAAATCCACGATCAAGGAGATAGCCAGGTTCAGTGTCTGGTGAGGAGTCCATCTCTGCTTCCAAGATGGTGCCTT
Source organism: Macaca thibetana thibetana (assembly GCF_024542745.1). Lineage (NCBI taxonomy): Eukaryota > Metazoa > Chordata > Mammalia > Primates > Cercopithecidae > Macaca > Macaca thibetana. The sequence goes on along the minus strand of NC_065589.1, from coordinate 106,159,903 downwards.
TTTTTTTTCTGCATCTTTGGGAGAGCAGGGACACTGTGTCCTCACAGTGTGAGGTGAAAAGCAGAGGAGGAAAAAAGGGCTGAGCACTGTGAGAAGCCTCTTTTACAAGGGCCTTAGTCCCATGCAGGAGAGAGGAGCCCTCATAACATAATCTCCTCTTCATGGCCCCTCTTCTTAACATTATCACATTGGCCATGAAGTTTTAACTTATGAAGTTTGGAGGGGACACATTCAAACCACAGCAGTGACTTACCCCATTTTACAACAGAGGAGATTGATAAAAGGGGAGGGTTAAGACTTACCTGTGGTCACAAGGCAAATATATTTACAAGGTCTGAGCTACTGAATCCTAGGATTCTATATGAGAACAGTTGAGACAGCTACTATAAAATAGTGAAATTTATGTACCTAAAAATGTCTATCACTTATGTAATCTAGGGGAATTTAAAAAATCCACATGTACATATCCATCCATATTCATATCAACTGTCTATATCTGTCTATATTGTCTATACATCATATGTCTAAATCTATATCTGTATCTAGCTCCTTCTAACATTCTGATTTCTTAGACCAATATTTTGGACAAGAGAAGAAAAGAAAGTCAGAGATCCAGAGGAAAGGCAAAATAATAGAAAGCCCACTGTACTAGAAAACTATTCTTAAGACATAGATGGGCCAAAACTAATTTGAAATTTGTTTGGAGGTGATAATAGGCATTTGGGGATATGAGGCTTCATTCTACTCTCCCCAAATGAAATTACTGGAAAAAGTTATTTATTCTCTTTTGAATTTTATATAGTTAGTTATAGTCGCAGATGAATGACTTTTAGCTTTTTGTTTTGTTTTGTCATTCCCTTATTGACTTGGGTATTACAACAAATAGCGCACAGCTACGTTAAGGAGAATAAAAATGGCATGCCCAATCAAAAGCTTTGGGTGGCCCCAAAAAGGAGCCACAGAACTGGCAAACCGTTATCCAGAAGAGAATATACTTCCTACAATAAAAGCAACCTATTTATATAACTTATTAAAGAAAAAAATTGTGGGGCGTCTCTAGCCACACGGCTGGCTACAAAGTTATATCTCTAGTGCTTTTTTTTTCAACTTTTATTTTAGATTCTGGGGGTCCATGTGCAGGTTTGTTACAAAGGTCTATTGTGTGATGCTGATGTTTGGGGTTTGTTTGAATCCATCACCCAAGAAATGAGCATAGTCCCCAATAGGTAGTTTTTCATCCATCCCTTGCCCCTTTTTGTATCCTCCTGTATCTATTGTTCTCATATTTATGTTCATGTGTACTTATGTTTTAACTCCCACTTATAAGTGAGGATATGCAGTATTTGTTTTTCTGTTCCTGCTTTAGTTCACTTAGGATAATGGTCTCCAGAGCATCCATGTTGCTGCAAAGGACATGATTTCGTCCTTTTTATGGCTGCATAGTATTCCACGATGTATACATACCGCATTTTTTAATGCAGTCCACCTTTGATGGGCATCTAGGTTGATTCCATGTCTTTGCTATTGTGATTAGCTCTGCGGTGAACATATGAGTGCATGTGATTTTTGGTAGAACAGTTTATTTCCCTTTGGTTATATACTCAGTAATGAGATTGCAGGGTTGAATTATGTTTCTGTTTTAAATTCTTTGAGGAATCTCCAAACTGCTTTCCACAGGGATTGAACTCATTTACATTCCCAACAATAGTGTATAAGCGTTGCCTTTTCTCTACAGCCTTGCCAGCATCTGTTGTTTTTTTGACTTTTTAACAAAAGCCATTCTAAGATAGTACCTCATTGTGGTTTTGATTTACATTTCTCTGATGATTAGTGATATTGAGCATTTTTTCATATGTTTGTTGTCCACTGTATATCTTCTTTGGAGATTTATCTGTTCATATCCTTTGCCCACTTTTTAGTGTGGTTATTTTGTTTTTGCTTATTGATTTAAGTTCCTTATGATTTTGGATCTTAGGCCTTTGTTGGATGCAAAGTTTGAAAATATTTTCTCCCATTCTGTAGGATGTCTGTTTACTCCATCAATAGTTTTTCTTGCTATACAGAAGCTCTTTAGTTTAATTAGGTTTCACTTGTCAAATTTTGTTTTTGTTGCAGTTGCTTTTAAGAACCTAGCCATAAATTATTTGCCAAGGCCAATGTCGTGAGGGGTATTTCCTAGGTTTTCTTCTAAGAATTTTATAGTTTGAGGTCTCCTATTTCAGTCTTTATATTGAGTTAATTTTTGTATATGGTGAAAGGTAAGGGTTCAGTTTTATTCTTCTGCATATGGTTAGACAGTTATCCTGGCACCATTTATGGAATAGAGAGTCCTTTCCTTATTGCTTATCTTTATGGACTTTGGATGACTGTAGATGTGTGGCTTTATTTTTGGGTTCTCTATTTTGTTCCATTGGTCTTTGTGTCTGTGTTTGAACCCATACTATGTTGGTTTGATTACTGTTGTCTTGTAGTATAATTTGAAGTCAGGTAACATGATTCCTCTGACTTTATTCTTTTTGCTTAGGATACTCTAGGACTCTTTTTTGGTTCCATATGAATTTTAGAATTATTTCTTCTACTTCTATAAAAAATAACATTTGTAGTTTGATAGAAATAGTGTCGAATCTGTAAATTGTTTTGAAGAGTATGACCACTTTAATGATATTCTTCCAATCCATAAGCATGGAATGTTTTTCCATTTGTTTCTGTCGTCTCTGATTTTGTTCAGCAGTGTTTTTAGCTCTTTTTATAAAGATCTTTCACCTCCTTGGTTAAGAAGTTTTCCTGGGTATTTTATTCTTTTCGTGACTACTGTAAATGCAATTCCACTTACAATAGCCACAAAAAGGGTAAAATATCTAGTGCCTTTAAAAAATTCTGCTCAGAAAATCCAAGTGGCTTATGTGATTGGGTAAAGAAAGTATAGATATGATTCCCTAGGTTATCTTTCCATTCTTTCACTAGGAGATGTCATTTGAAGTCGTTTTAGTGTCTGTGAAAATGTAGCCATTGCCAACCCTTTGATGTTGGATAGTTATTGTCTTAGGAACTGCTCTGGGAGGACAGAAGCAACACTGAGAATGACAGCATGGCTTCTCCAGGGCTAAGGTGAACAGGGGGCTTGTGAACCAACCAGAGTGTGGCTGTGTTTCACAAACAAATGACCTGCCTGTTCCTCAGGAGATCTGTGAGCTCTACACAGTGACTCGCCACATAGACCATAGTGTGCAAGTTTTATACGAAACTCAAGAGCAGCACTTCCTTTTAAGGGATTAGAGGGCCAGAAGTGTTTTGAATTCTCAGTTACTTCCTTTTGCCTGAAGATCTGTCCTGAAACCCTGTTTGTAATCTTGAATAAATGCATTAGACCAATGCACAGTGAGTTGCGCAATTGAGACACATACCTTCCTGATCTCTGTGTTTTAAGAGGCTAGAAATCCAAGATTAGAAGTTGATTTGGGAAGCCTGAAATGAATGCCAGAGTAACTACCACTACCCCAGAAAGCCATGACAATCCTGAGAAAAGGGAGTTACAGCTGTGGTGAAAGAAATGTTTTTTATTTTGCATTATCTTTGGTGGTTAGATAATATCTTGTGTTGATAGACTATCATATTCAACTCATATTTCCTTTGCTGTATATAGTATATAATGTATAGTTCATTTTTCTCAATCTGGCTAATTTATTTTACTTAGTTTTAATTTTCTTTCCAATATTCTTTTCATCCACACACCCTCCTACCAGTGTATTTACTCCTGATCTGAGATTTTAATACCAAATTTGAAAAAAAATAATTTCTTTATTTGCTTTCCATGGGAAATCCCCCAATGTTTAGAGCTACCAGCTCTAGACATTGTAAGATAAGTCTTGTTGTTCATCTGGTATCTCCAACACTTAGCATGGCGCCTGGCTCATGGTAGGTACTCAATATTTAATGAATTAAATAAATGCTGGATTTACCCAATGACAATATAGGAATCAAGATGTAAGAGCTAAAGGAATCTTAGGCATTGAATTCAACCCTTTCATTACATTGAGAATCAAAGGGGTTTACTTTTTCAAAGGAGGTAGTTCTGAGACCAGAATCCAATCACCTTTCAGTCTGCCAAGAGCTCTTTCTCCCACTCTGTTTACCAGCAAATGGATATTTCATGTCTCAGACCAATGCCACCTTCTTCTTGTTCTTATGAATTGGAGTGCTGAAGGCAGATACTCTATCTGGAAATCTTCTAACCCATTCATTTAACAGACAATTTTCCAAATTATGTTCCATGGGATATTAGTTCCAAGGCCTCCTAATGAATAACCTGGAAAAATAGATCTTCCAATTAAATAAAAGTGAACAAGACTACGTACTTTATCTCTCTTATGGAAACTCATGATACACATTACCCTAGAAAGGGCTGCAGGGAGAATACCTGGGGAGAAAACCTGCTTAATTGTGTTTCCTTGGGAGTGTCCTAAATTGTTGGAGCATTGAATATTTTATTTGTAAAATGCATACTGACACTTTGTAGAATAGTTTTCCTAGAGATAGCATTTTGGGGATGGCCCTCATCTAACTTCCAGGTTTGACAATGTGTTACCCAGAGTTCTGCAGTCCTTAGGAGCAGCATGTTTTTTCTATGCTGTAATAAATTTGAAAATGGACCTGGGCACTTTAAAATATGTATATATGGATATTAGCCAAACCTGGCATTTGTCAGAAACATATATTGTACTGAAGTTTTCACAGGAAAGATGGAGGAAGAATTTTACATAGAGTAGTCATTTACCGTGGTTTGCTCAGTGAAACCCAGTTTATCCCCATTATCCTGCTGTCATTATGAATGTCACTACATTTCAACCTCAGAAATGTCCTGGTTTTGACACACTCATTCTTCCAAGCCTAGAGCCACCATATTAGCTATCATTTTTCTCTTGGACCTGTTCTCTTCTCTGGCAGCCAATTCCCATCTCATCTTCCTTCCTTCATTTTCCTCCATACCACACTCACTTCCCACTTCCCTGGCTGCTGCTTTCTTAGGCAGAGTTGTCCTGTAGCTATATAAACCCAGGGGCAGCTTCTTTTCACCAGAAGTGAGGGTGCATAAATTCTTGTCAGAAAACTGGTTTCTCCCTATCAAAGTGTTTCAACACTGGTCAAGAACCTATGAGGGGAAAAAACAGAAAGTTAACCACAACAACAAAAATCCCCCTGTATACGTAGGCCCTGTAGCATAGTCCCCAGCACTGATCCTTTGCTTGTCCACATCCATCATGGTGTTCACTCTAGGCCCTGCTCTTTCTCAGGGCCTCTAGTGTCACCATTTAGGAAGGCACAAGGTCAATGTCAGCCATGGCCTGTGCCCTCCAGATCTTCGTTCCAGTCTGCTCCATCTACAGGATCCTCCTCATGGCCTATGCCCTCCAGAGCTTGGTTCAAATCTGCTCCATCCACAGGGTCCTGTCCTCAGGATTCTTCACACTGACCTTCTGGTCACTTCGTGCCCGTCTCTACTTGCCATGGTACCATGCTGTGCATTGCATGTTTTTTGTTGTGATTGCTTTTAAGAACTTAGCTATAAATTCTTTGCCAAGGGTATTTCTGACTTGACTATGCTGACCTCACAGACGGCTCTCTTCTCTCGTCTGCTATTTCACACATCCTTCTTACTGCATGGCTTCACGTTTATTCAACTCTGTATTCTACGTTGAGCTTCCTTCTTATATATGCTCCTCGAAAATAGAAACTGTCTTAGTAAGTCTAAATTGCCTTCCATTGCCTAGTACATTGTTAGACTCAAATCAATCAGGGATTTTCAATCATAGAAGATATTTTAGATTTCATCTAGTTCAGTCCTTAAACATGTTCAGAGACTTGCATGAGGTCACCCATTTGTGGAAGGCCAATCCAGGTTGCCAGGAAGAACTGTGGGTTGATAAGGGGGACTATCCCACAATTAAAGCTTGGAAGGTCCAGATCACTCTGTAGGCTTCTGCTGAATGTGACTGACTAGAGAATTTCTGCTGCTTATTGTCTCCTCAGTATTTCTCATAGGCAACAGCATGGAGATGATTTTTTGAACCCTGTGGGTTTGAAATGAAGATTACATAAGACAATGTATATGCCATGTGCTGTTCCAAATCCAGGGCGTACCAGGCACTAAGTACATGATAGTTCATATCAATTTTTTTTTTCTAATTTTTCATTCTTTTGTGTGCAAATGGCTTGAAGAACGGAAGCAAGTTGCCTGACTTTGGGCAGCTTATGATGTAGAATCGGCATCATAACATCTGCTCCGAGGTGTCTCCGAGGAGGGTTGGGAGCGTGGGATCGCCATGGTGACAAGGATTCTGCCAGACCCGCCTGCAGCAAGGGAGCTTGCTCTTTTACTGAACCCAGTGACTTTGATGACACTTGGCAAAAGTATCCTCGGGTGTTTGCAGCATTGGTTTCTGTACTGCACAGTCCTTCTGGTCATCCTTTCCTGGGCTTTCATGAGTCACAGTAGCAGCTTCAGTGCTGAATATGGAACCAGAATCCCCTGGGGCTGGTTAAAGCACATATGCATATCTAGCACTCTAATTCAGAGAGGAAATGATTTACCGTTCACAATGTCAGGTAAGCATATTTCTGACAAGCATAGGATTTTTCACAGCTTTTAAGGGGTTTGTACCTTTTCCCTCGTGTGGAGAGTTGATTGGGTGTGCTCCCCATCAGCTGTCACTGCTGCTCTAGGAGAAGGCTGCCCACTGACAGTCTGGCGGCTGTTCGCTGGCAGCGGACTGCTGCGTGTCTCCTCAGGGCAGACCATTTATCACAGGTCTAAGCCGGGACTGAGAGGCGCTGCAATCTCACAGCCACACTCCTGCTGACAGGCGATCACCCAAGCTGCCTACTGCAGTATGCCTTTGCCCTTACAAAAGGTCCTGGGGCCCGAGCAGGGTTTCTCTCCTGAAGGGCCTCTGGCAGAGTCTGCTGTCTGCAGAGGTGCTGACGATAACCCCTGCAGGTGACACCACTCTTCCTGAGAATGGCAAGCAGGTGTGTTGCTGCCTTTATTCCCTTCATCAAGTATGAATTCAACAAAATGCTAATTGTCCATTGGTGGCAGGATTTGTGATTCCCTTCTCGACTTTATTCTCTCCATGTTAGTTTGCTACCAGATGCCATTGTGTTTCTTTTATTATTCATATATAGTTTTATTTTCAAAATTATATGTAAATCTCCTAATTCTTACTTGCATTTTTATTGTTCTCTTGCTACATCCTCAAGGCTCAGACAGGAACAAAGTCTGGGGCTTAGCCTGGGATGAGGGGTTGCCTTTCTGTTTTGAGACAGCCTGGCGGGAGGGCAGGGAACCTGGTGCTTGCCTGGTTCTGCCACTTTTCTTATACGATGTCTGCCTGTAATGTTTAGTAAGCTACATGGGATTCCTCAAACCTATGCTTCCTCTTGCCTCTCAGCCTTTATTTAACACTATTCTGTCAACCTGGAGCATACTCTAGACCATACCCCATGGCTGCCTACCCACCTGTACTAGGTCAGTCATCTCGGCTTAGGGATCATCTCCAGGAAGCTCTCTCTCACCCCTCATTTGTTTGAGTATCCTCAAATGCTCCCCAACTGCAGCCTGTGCACAGGCTTACACAGCCCTACTTCAGCAGCTATGGATCATATTATATATACTGAATGATGACCTGTCACTTTGGTATGAGCATTTTACTGATTATTTGCACATTTTTTTCTACATTGTCTTTTTATGACTTCATTGCATCACAAAGGACAAAGGCACCTCAGTTTCTTTAAGGAATTACCTATTGTTGGATATTTGGGATGTTCTAGTTTTTTGGACTATTACAGATAGTGCTAAGATGAATATACCAATAACTGAATCTTTATGCTTTCCTTAGGATAGATTGTTGGAAGAGAAATTGCTGGTGTTACCATTTGTGTTTTGTGGGTTTATACCTCCCTACAGTGTTATTGGGATTGGAGATTTAATCAGAAGTGAAAGAAAAAAATCGAAGTGGGAAAAGCCCTTTTGATCATCTAAGTTTATCCCAGCTTAATCGTGGGTATACATAAATAATATGCTAATAAGCAGCATGTTTATTCAACACAACAACACATGTATATGTGTTCTAGGAGATATGGATGATACATAAAGTGTCCTCCAAGAGTTTGTAGTATAGGTAGTGAACAAGGTGCACATAGAAAGGGGTATGAGCAAGGAAAATCTCACAGGGAGAAGAGTGAAGTGATATTCGTGATCAATCATGAATGTCGTTTCTAGCCAGAGTGATTGGGGCTGGGGGAATTCTCTTGATAAGGTGTTATTTGGAACAAAGCTGAAAGACTTGGAATACTTGTATACTTGAAAAGAAAGATGGAAATTGAGGCAAAATTCTAAATAGAAAGAATTGTGAAAGCAAAACTTGGAAGCAGGAAAGCAATGGGCATTTTTCCAGAATAGTGAGTGTTTCCAATTTTCATATGAATAAGGAATAGCAGTGTTTTTTTAAAAAATAAACTCCTGCCATTTACACACAGCCTTTTTTGCATTTTGCTTTAACTGCCTACTCTTATTCCTGAAATCTGGATATATTTTGAATTTAACAAATCGATAATAAATTAAATATATACAGAAAAAAACCACTTTAAATGGAAAATCAGTATTTCCTCATTTGCCTTTACCATTGGAAAACCTGGAACAAAGGATGAGGAGCCATAGGAAATGCTGAGTAGGGTTTTTAAATTAAGCTAAATTATTTGATGTGGTGTCTCTGTCTATTATTGAAGTATTCTTCCATAGCTTAGAAAGGAAAGCGTGTGTGTGTGTGTGTGTGTGTGTGTGTGTGTGTGTGTGTGTATTTGCATAGCTGATATTCAGAGGGTATGCACTGACTGTGGAAATGCTGAAATAGTGCAGCATGTATTGATAAATGTTCACTCACCCCTGGAACCCTTCAGAGTCCAGCCATTTTCCCAGCACTTTCCAGACCTTTCTATGGTCCAATAACTTGATGAGTTACCCTGCTATGCCAGGGGTTAAATATTTGGAATATCATACATGTGTGTATGTATGTGTGTATGTTTGCCTATACATCCCTGGACGTTCATGTGTATGTGTAACTTGTATGTGACGGTGTGTTTGTCCATTTTTATGATAAATTGATAATTTATAATTGCATAAATTTATGAGGTGCAAATTGATGTTAAATTTATAAACACAGTGTGGAATAATTAAGTCAAACTAGTTAACATATTCATCACCTCAAATACTTAACATTACTTGTGGTGAGAACATCTGAAATGTACTCTCTTAGTAATTTTGAAATGGACATTATTATTAATCATATTCACCACACGTGAGAGAACTGTGAAGGTGGAAACAGCAGTGACAGGACACATCTGATTGACAAGAAAGCTTCTTGAGATAGTAGGCTCAGGTTCTGAAGGAAAAGAATGGCGGCAGATGCTCTTGGCAGGTCCTTTGTCCCGCCTTGCCGACACCCTCAGTGATGAGCATGTCATTGGACTTTCTGTATTGAACAGTTCCCTGTAAAATCAAGAATTTGTTGTTTCAAGGAATGTTATAAACTGGAATATAAAAGCCAGAACTCATAAGGTTACAGGATGCATATAAAACTTCTGACCTGCATGTCTTGAAGCATTCATCCTCTCTTAGACCTAGATGGCAAATCATAGACATAAACTTGTGCATTCTAGATAATTCTCCTGACTCTGGACTTTCTCACTCCTGATCTCCTTACCTATTTGACATTGTATGAGAGTCTGAATTTGCAACCTTGGTTTTCTCATTTGGAAATTGAGCTAATGGACTCACCCAACAGGGTTCTTGTAATGATTAATGGGATAATAGCCAACGCGATACAGGCCTTCTAAAATTGGTTTCGCAACTTGCCTCCAAACACAATAAGGAAATATGAGAGTAACAAGTAAGACCACACAAAACCCACAATCCCAGCATAACTGGAACATGGAGAAAACCCCACTTCCAATAACATTAAGTAGGAAAATAAACACCAAGTCCACTGAGCTGTCTCCTGTATTCCCTCCCTGTGGGGAGTGCAAGAGTAGCTGAGGGTGGGGAAAAGGGGCCATGCTGTAGGAAAGAAAGGGTGGGGAACTTAGTAGCAGCCCTAAAATTGACCTAAAGCTGCCACAAGGGAAAAAGAGACTACCCTGTGTGTGATACTGAGAGTTTCCTCCAGTTTAGAGCAGGCCCTCTTGGGAAGTGACTTAAAAGCGCACACAGGATCTGAGTAAGCAGTCTTGGAAAAATAAAGCTCCAGAAATAGAAAGAAGTGTGTTAGTATTTTTATTTCAATCGAATTAGTTTATAAATGAACTTAGGGAGAACTTCTATCTTTACAAGGTTGATTTTTCCTTCAAAGAACAAGAGTATCTTTACATATGATAACATCAACCTTTGTGTCTTTCAGGGTTGTTTCAGTATTTTCCTCATGCAGGTTTTATGCATTTCTTGTTAAGATTATTCTTATTCTATCTTTTGTTACTATTGTAAAGAATGTTTTCTCTCTTTGTATCCTCTAATTATTATACATCTACATGAACACTGCTGTTTTCTTCTGTTAATTTTATAGCTTGCTACTTTATTGAATTATTGAGTTAATTTTATCATTGACTAGGGTTTTCCAGGTACACACTCATATATATATATATATATGTATGTATGTATGTGTATATATATGTGTGTGTGTATACACACATGTTTCTGTATATGTGTCTATATATCTATATACACACGTTTCTGTATATGTGTATAGACATGTATCAATTTTTCAGCTTCTTTATTGAGAAAACCGAGAAACTGCCACTTCAGTAGCAACAAGCCACTCCCAGAGCTCAGATCTTGGTTTCTAAATGCCATTCACTACTAAAATAACCCTGGGCTCCTTGCAAAAATAGCTGATTCCTGGTGCGAATCAGAAAAAACAAGATGAGCTTGGGAGATCTTCATGTGCCAAAAACTAAGAAAATATTTCAAGAATGGTGGGGATATTGCAAAAGAATGCAGGTCCCCTTTGAAGGGGTTTCTACTGGCTAAGTCTATGACAGTTTGAGCTCCAAATAAATAATGTTTAACTGTTATAACTATTAAATAAAGTGTATGTCTGCTTGATATTAATAAATGCATGAATAAATAAATAGATAAATGGGAGAAAGTAAAACTCTTACTTGCATTAGAAAGCCAACCAATATCAAATGAATAATGGAATTAAAAAGTCACTATTCGTAACCATCAGAGTAATAATTAAGTCAGGCAAGAATCATCAACGAATGTTGACACTAGTGGATGAAAGTTTGACGAAGAACAGGATATTCACATCATCTGAAAGTATATACCCACAGGATATGTTTTTATTGCAAGAGGTGAAATGATAACTTTACAGAGGGGAAAAAAAAATAGCAGACATTACTTTAACTTTTACAGATTGACCATCCCTAATCTAAAAATCTGAATTCCAAAATGCTTCTAAATTTCAAAATTTTTGAGCACTGACATGATCATAGAGATGACATCGTTGGCACTGCACAAAAAGTGCCTATAGACGACAGGGTGAAAAAGTGTGAAGGGCTTATTGTACTGGAGCAGTGCCTTCATCACAGAACAAGAAATAGTGTTCATTTATAAAATCAAAGAGAGACTTCTAACCCAAAAACCATTGCTAATGAGGTTTTAAACATTTTAAAACCTGGAGAAAACATTTTAAAAAGCCCTCCCGCAGAATGCCTCCTCTTCCCTAGAGGACCCACTTCCTGGTCCTTCAGCTGCTTCTGATGTTTCTTCTGACCTAAAAAATAAGATACACAATAACCTTTTAATCAAAACACAGCCTTTTAGCTGGAGAGGGAAAACCTGCTGTTGTTTTTTTTGTGGCTGCCATTTTGCAACTGATCCAGGTATTCTGGTGATGCTACTGTACTACTTAGTTACCCTAAACTTTAACCATTATTTTTTTCACTGTATTAATGGCATGCCATATTTTGACCCCTAAATACTTGTGGGTGGATGAGTGTAAGAAAATGATTGCTTGTCTGTAGCATAAATTCAGAGTCAGGAATGATGGTGATGCCAAACAACCACAGATTGTCCATGTGGGCAGCTAAGACAGTGACTTCTTTGCCTTCTGATAGTTCAGTGTACAAGAACTTTGTTTCATGTACAAAATTATTAAAAATGTTGTATGCAATTATCTTCAGCTACGTGTATATGGCGTAAAAGAAACATAAATGAATGTCATGTTTAGACTTGGATTCCATCACCAAGATACCTCATCATCCATATGCAAATATTCCAAAATTTGCAAAAATCTGAAATAGAAAACTCTTCTGGTCTCAAGCATTTTAGATAAGGGCTATTCAAACTGTAATCAAAGATCAGCGGTAATAGGGCTAATGCACAGCGGGGTCCTCCTGTTACGATGCCCTAAGAGCTCAGCATCAGTTCTGTGCTATTCCTGCCAAAGGTGCAGACCCTGAATCTAATCATACAATCATGAGGAAATATCTAATGTAATCACGAAGAAACTTCGGACCAATGTAAATTAGAGACATTGTCCAAAATAACTTCAAAAATGTCAGTCATGAAATACAGTGACTGTGGGACTTTTTCAGATAGAAAGGGATTTTGGATGTGCTACTGAGGGCATGAGTAAGATAACTGACAAAATCTCAAAAGGTCTGGAAATAAGGCAATAGCATTATTTCCAATGTGAAGTTCCACTGCTTATGTGCACAGGAGAGAGAGATGGAGGAAGGAAGAAGTTGGAGGAGGGAGATGTGTGAATAATCCAGTTGAGTGTGTGCTAAAAGCTAAACTTCAGGCAATCTTGCTGAATGGTATCCAGTAATATTTTGTTTTATTCTTGTGACTTTTGTGTAAGTCTGAAATCATGTAGAAAATAAAAATAAATACATTGAAATAAATATTAAATGGAGTAATCTGACTAAATCACCACCAAAGGATGTGTTGATTAAAATTTGTTTAAAAAAGAAAGATACCAGACTTAATTTAGAGAGAGAAATTAGGACCCTGTGGAATGGGGTACTGTTAGAGGTTTGAGCTGATGTCAGAGTAAGTCTTAAACTTTATGAAGATGAATGAGGGAGACAAGTGCTACAATTGGCACTTCAGAAATGCTGTTGTCAGAAGGGACAGAAAGAATCCATTCTTGGGTTCTGTGTGTTTAGGAACATCACAGAAGCAGTGTCAGCATCCTCTTAACATTTTAGGGCATTGGCACTTTGTTCAGAGAGTGTAGTCCATGTTTGTGAAAGCTGAAGCATGATTCCCTGGAGTGTTAAGAAATGCCCATTGTACTAAATGTGCTGAATGAGAATAAGACCATGTCTTCAGGTCTTTGATGGCCACTTGAATCCTATCTCCATCAAATAACCTGGACAATTTCCTATTCAGCGCACACTCATGCACGTGTGTATGCATGTGCATGATATGTGTTGTGGGGAGGTTTGGTGAGTTCATTTTTTATTTTCAAGGAGTAGCAAGTACATCTTTCATGCCTTTGTGTCTACTTCATCTTTCTGCCTGCTTGCTTTTCACTATTTAGCTTCAAATTTTCATAACGTCTTTACCAAAGGATAAAAAGAGAAACGGAAATACTAATGAGTCTATATAGTCATTTATCAGAAATTCTTCAGAGATGTTTTGGGTCCAGAAATCAATGAGACTGGCATTTCTCTTGTATTCATTTATTTTCTTCCTTCTGGGATTCCTCTTTTCACCGCCTGCCCTTCTCCAGTTTTGAAAGGAGAACACGAGAGTGGTATTTTCTCTTTATCTTTCAGTGGTGTAACCTGCAACTTTATCCCTAAACCTCTTAGAGGTAGATCCTGACACTTGGAGAGGAATGACTTATGTTTATAAAAATCTGCTTCAGGAGAATAAATGGAAAAATGCTTCACTGCAGGTCACATTTCCCTGATAGTTCCTCCCCAACTTGGAAGCTGCACTTGGAAGACAATTCCCCTACTACTGCCAACCTCTTGGCCTTCTGAGGAAAAGAGACTCAGGGTTTCAGCTGCTAGCTTTCAACCACCTGAATAATGACCAGAAAATGTCCTTCTTCCCCTCCACTGCATATATGCACTCTAAGCGGTAAAATGTGGGTATATAAAGGCTGAGGGTGGGAGCTTTAGGTGTATAAATGGGAATGTATATTCTGATTACCTTACCATTTCTGTGGATTCTCATCTGTAGATTCTCATTAACTTACTATATCTCTGAATACTAACCTTTATTCCAAGATAGATTGGTAAATGATGAGTTATAAAAGAAAAACTTTTTGGAAGACTTTTTGGTGGTTTTCTTTTTTTCAGACTGAGAATTTAAACCACCTTACTGCTGCTGTTTTACTCTTGTTATTTGAGTATTATGATGCCTTCGGGACAAAATTATCATTATTTTGCCTAAGATATTTGAGTCAGGAGATTTGTATGTCCAGGACTTGCACTATTTATAGGAAATTAACAATCAGAGTAGATGCTGTTAAGGCTTCTTGCCATAACCATAGAGGGGCAGAGCTGAACTGCACGGCACTCCTAGTGTAGTCTTTGTGTGTGATCTGCAGTATAAATTGGGTAAATAATGGTGCTGCCCTCCCAGTCTACAAGTGAGTCCTATTAAGTTACTTTCCATGTCTAGCTCTTCACTGACAGTGGTGAACAACTTAAGAAAACGTGTTTTAAAAACAAATGCTTTTCCCAGGCTTTTGTTTTCATTTTTCTTTCTTTTCTAAAAAAATATATTGAAAGATAATGTATCTAGTCTTTTCTTACTGTAAAAATATGAAGCATAGTAATGTATGCATATTGTAAATACTTTAAAAATGTTTATATAAAATATAGAGGAAGTCCCCTTCTCAAAGCCTCCTTCCGTTTACCTCCTCCCTCTAGTCCCAGTAATTATAAGGTTTGCGGTATTAACTGCATATTTTTAAAGTATTTCGTATGTGCATATAAAGATGCACTTAGTTGTTTACACTAGTCGTGTATAGAAATGCAGACACATTAGCTAATTCCTTTGAGTTGATATTTAAGGATCTGATATACTTGGTTTTGTGATGCTCTTCCTGAAATGACTGTGAAAGCTAATTCCAATGCTCATTTTATGAAGTGGAGAAGAAGAATTATGTGGTGATGAATATCACTAAAACACTTTTGATAAAAAAATACCATATTGCATTTTTGCTTTTGATAAGTAAGTATAATTTATTTCCCCATATCAGATTATTAAAAGTTATTGTGTATCTTTAACTAAGAGAAATATGCAAATATAAGAATTTTGCATTATACTTTTGAACTATACTTGATAATAGATTTTAATAGAGAAAATGAAAAAGCTCATGATAGGGTAAAATAGTTTCCAAAGGCCAGGTGACTAGAATGATTAATGAGAAAACAATGCTGGTGGCCAAATATTTCTAGAGATGCAACTGAGATTTTGGAAGAAATAACCTCAGCATCTGACAAGACTGTTGCAGAATCTTCACATAATTACATCCTTAAAAGGATGTAATTCCTCCTCAAGGAACGTTGAAAATGTGAATATTTTTCAATTCTTAATAATTTTTCTCTTACTCGGATTTTTATATCTGTACCACTGCATTCTTCCTTAGATATTTCAGAAATATGTTTCTTTCTCTCTGAAGGCTATAAATTATTCAAGGGCATAGGCGTACCTTTTTATTCTTTTATATTCCTATATGCCTTACTCATTCCCACTTCAATTTGAGTATGATATGGATGCGTGTAAGTGCTTGTGGAATTAATGAAAGAAATCAGTTTAGATTTAAATCTCCGTTTGAACCCACTTTATTGTGGCATTATATACATACAATTTATGTAACTTCTTGACTGTTCAACTTTGTTTTAGGCCAACCTTCACATTTTTGTTTCTTCTTGGTTTGTCGAGTATTTTTTTAAATGAGTTTACAGTGTTTATTTTTAAATAACATTTTTAGTAAAGTGTAACATACATATAGAAGTCAGCATAAATCACAGTAGTCCCTGAATGAATTTTTAAAATGCAAACACACATGTGCCTAGTACTCACATAAATAAATAGACATTCCTGACTTCCGACCTCTCCTGCCCCATCGCAGTCACACATACGGTCCATGCTGTAACCATTTTTTCTCTTAATTTTAGAAACAGGATCTTACTCTATCGCCCAGACTAGAGTGCAGTGGCACAATCATAGCTTACTGCAGCCTCCAACTCCCAAGCTCCAGTGACCCTGGGTTCCAGTGGTCCTCCTGCCTCAGCCTCCCAAGTAGCTGGGGCTACAGGCACATGCTGCTTGCCTGGCTAATTTATATATATATTGAAGAGATGGGGCCTCCTATGTTGCTCAGACTGGTCTCCAACTCCTGGCCTCAAGCGATCCTACTGCCTTGACCTCCCAAAGCACTGGAATTACAGATATAGAGCCACTGCACCCAGCCAAACCAGTATTTTGATTTGTAATATCACAGACAACCTTTTCCTTGTCAGGTAAGGGTACACAGACCACCTAGTGATAAATATGAGTATGTGAAAGAAATCTATCCATAGACAATCTCAAGGAAAAAGGAATAGTTTACAGCTGCTCGGAAGTCAACATCAAATAGTTTTCAGATTGGTGATGTGATGATAATTGGAATAGAATGATAGGCAAGACTGTTCAATCCTCTGGAGTTTCTATGTAAAGATCATCACCGATATGTTGGTTTAGAGTTTAGAGTGATACTTTTATTTAAAGGAAAGTAAAGATTGCTTTAACATTTCTCTAAATTAAGAAATATCTACATCAGATTCTTAATAAAGGGACAAAAGAGCAAAGTTGGGATTTTCCCTTGTCTTTCAGTTGAGAATGCTTAGTTATGGTGAAGAGGACTATGCTATATATTAATTTCTCCTGGTGGTATTGTCTTCAGATTTCCATATATTCTGTGTTGCGGTGTAAGCTGTGAATTTTTCTTAGAGCTCTTTTGCATGTCACTTTATCTGCTGTTCAGTTGTGTTTAGTGTGATTGAGATCTGAGATTACAAGTGAAGACTTTTTGAGAAATTCTAGTTGACATTCAGTATTTGATTAGGACACCATTTCAGAAATAAGACGACATTTAGAAGGACATCATTTCATAAATGAGACATTTTCTTTTTTTTTTTTTTTTTTTTTTTTTTTTTGAGATGGAGTCTCACTCTGTTGCCCAGACTGGAGTGCAGTGGCCGGATCTCAGCTCACTACAAGCTCCGCCTCCCGGGTTTACGCCATTCTCCTGCCTCAGGCTCCCGAGTAGCTGGGACTACAGGCGCCCGCCACCTCGCCCGGCTAGTTTTTTGTATTTTTAGTAGAGACGGGGTTTCACCATGTTAACCAGGATGGTCTCGATCTCCTGACCTTGTGATCCGCCCGTCTCGGCCTCCCAAAGTGCTGGGATTACAGGCTTGAGCCACCGCGCCCGGCCTATAAATGAGACATTTTCATTCACAAAAACATAATTATTTTAATCTATAGGTGGCTTTGTGCTGGCTTATTGCCTACATGAAATGCATCAGTAAATCAGGAATCACCTATCTTAAGAAGTTATATTGAAAAGTATGATTTGTGGTATGTGTCATTTTTCTTAGATTATGATGTAGTCATTTCATCCAGAAATCAGCAGATTTGTTGAAAGGAAAAAAAAGTCACTGAAACACACTGGCATTGTTATAAATAAGTAATAGTTAACCAGATTTGGAGTCGATGAGCATTAGTACTGCATGGACAAAATCTTTGTCATCAGGGAATACTGCATCTGAATATAACACCCATTTACTGTGTGAGAGGCTAGGTTAGGATGCACCCACACAGATGACCCAAAGGTTTTCTTCTGTCTACCACACTCATCCATTTCTTTGTTGTCTCCAGGTAAGCCTGGGCCAGATCCTACCATAACCAAAATCCTGAAGGAAGGAAGATAGCAGAATGCTTCTGAATACCATTTTGTAATGCCAGTTTTGTTGCCGGATAGAGTGCCAGTGAAGGTGAAAAAACTGTAGGTTTTTAAGAAAAGATTCTTGGAGATTATAAAAGCTGTCTTTAGGTATTTAAAAGACTGTCATGTAGAACATGTGTTAACTTGTACTCTGTGGTCCCAGAGGAACTCCAGAGAATCCCAAAGATTCTCCTACCACAAATGAAGGAAATTTATAAGAAATTCTTCCAGTCGACATAATTAAGATCTAAGTTTATCGCCGCTGAAAAATGTTCAAATAAAGACACACCATTTGCTGGGGATGTTGCCAGGAAATTAATGAAATGCATGGTTGGACTCCTTTAATTTAATTATGTAGTTTTTATTTCTTTTTTGTTTTTGGTGTAACAAAGGCAAGAGCAATTTTCTGTTTTTTATAGCTGTTATTTCTGTTAAGTAGATGTGAGGCCTCTGCAGTGTTATGATTTTAGACATTGAAAGTCACTTTCCATTTTGGAAACCATTTTTTTGCAAGTTCGTTTATTTCTACAAAAATTGAGGCGATGGAAACAGATCCGTGTTTAAAGGTTCTCAACTCCTCAAGAGCTCTACTTTTGAATTTAAATATCTGTTACTTTTAACATCATGTGAGTCTTAAATCCCATAGAAATGATTCTACAACAGCTGTACATTTATTTTACAGTAGTTTGCATTAATTCAGACCCTACTTGCTCTTCTAATACATTATTTATCATTGTGTTAAGAATAAGAATAATGTCGGTGGTAGATTGTTGCAGCATATTTCTACATATTAATACTATCTACTAACTTATTTTCTTCCATTACTAAAGTATATCGACATATAAGCTCTGCCTTTTCTGACAAAAAAAAAATAGTTTATATTTCCAACAGTGATTATCCTTTTTTAAAAAATCTAAATGTCTTTCATATTTCTTTTTTTAAAAAAAGGAGGCCGGGCGCGGTGGCTCAAGCCTGTAATCCCAGCACTTTGGGAGGCCGAGGCGGGCGGATCACAAGGTCAGGAGATCGAGACCACAGTGAAACCCCGTCTCTACTAAAAATACAAAAAATTAGCCGGGCGCGGTGGCGGGCGCCTGTAGTCCCAGCTACTCAGGAGGCTGAGGCAGGAGAATGGCGGGAACCCGGGAGGCGGAGCTTGCAGTGAGCCGAGATCGCGCCACTGCACTCCAGCCTGGGCAACAGCGTGAGACTCCGTCTCAAAAAAAAAAAAAAAAAAAAAAAAAGGAGTAGGAATTGTGGAGGGTGATTTTGGAGGCAAAGTATTTGATTTTTAGTGGGTGATTCTTAAGCAGCTGTTGACTGCTCCATGTAGTCATCTTACAACTGTGTCATTTAATTCTTGACACCTCCCTCAGAGGTAGGAGGACTCCTTAAATCCTGAGGAGCAAGATATTGTGGTTATGAGAGGTGAAATTAGTGGCCTAAAGGCATGCATCTAGTAACCAGTACAAACTAAACAGGGGAGTGGAAATGATCTTGACTTTCAACAATATAATTAATGAGGAAGAAAGAATAAGCATAAGTGAGAGTGTTTAAAATCTCAAATACACAATCACATGTAGCTAGTTGCCACTCAGAGGTTTTCAGCCCTGACTGCTTATTAGTTACCTGTCACATTAGAGTTGCATTATCAGGGGGTCCCATCCTCAAGCACTGACTTAATTGGATTTGGATTGAATCCTTGTATCAGCATTTTAAAAGAGATCCCCAGGTGATTCTAATATGCAAACAGGGCTGCCAGGCACCACTCCCTGTATAAGAATTAAACAGGTCCAGGTGGGAATAGAGACAGACCATAAAGGATTTTGCTCAGAAAAGCATTAGAGACAGGTAGAAGAGGCCTGTTTTGTGGTAATGTATCTGAGTAAGGGCAAGGATACATTTTGTTTAACTGTATTAGAGAGTCACTATTCATAGACACATCGTTTGCTGAAGCCCAGTACTTCAGCTTAAATGAATGAAAGCAGAATAATAGATTTGTTTTCATGGTTGGAGCTGTGACTACAAAGTAATACATTGAAAGAAAGAAAAGCAGTGAGATAAGGAAGGATTTCATCTAATTAAAGCAGGAATGTATATCTTTGTGGGATTTCGAAGAAAGGATGTAATTGATCAGGTGAGGCTTGTGGAAGGTTTTCACTGTTTTTCCAAAAACGAAAGTTCAGAGGGGAGAGAGGATGTTGATGTCAGAAAGAAAAGACATTTTCATAGGTAATTTAGGACTGTGTCTAAGGGAATGAAGAGAAGCTGCAAGATGTAAAAGTGGAGAGAGGAGGAGGAAGAAAATGCATGTACTTTTCAGGGCTACCTATTGTGTTGTTAATACTTTTTTTGGTATGTTAACAACTTGACCAGGTAGAGTTTACTGTGGGCATTGTATTACAAATGAGGAAACTGAGCTCAGCAAATTTAAAATATTTGCTTAAGGTCAGATTAGAAATGGGTACATCATTGCCCAGATCTAGGTCTCTCTGGTCCAAAGCTTGACTCATTCACTACATTCCTTTTCTGTCAAACACTGCTGCCGTGTAAAGGGCGCGTATTATAAAGAATAGCAGTTAATCAAGAAATACTGAATTAATGGATATGAGGCAACAGGTGGCAACAAATGTCTAGCTGTTCCTTTGCTGTTAATCTTTTAACTACCAGAGTGTAATGCAAATTGTTTGTAGGAAGAAGACCCTGTCAATCAATCATGGAGTTTAAAAGCAGGTAGAAAGAGAAATAAGAGAAATAAAGTGACCTGTAAGGATAGGCAGCCAGCATGGCTTTCATAATATGGCTAAGAGATGGCACTGGATTGAGGTATTGGTGGACATTTGGAGAGCGGGTTCACTTAAGAAGTGAATATTGGGCAAGAACATAAAGACAGCGCCCTTGACTATACTTCTTTCCCGAGTTTGGTGAGCTCATTCAAACTCATTCAAACCTCAGTCTGTTTGTCACCTCTTCCATGAAGTATGTACTGATCTCTGCTTATATTATTGATCACCGTCTCATTTGTGCCATCGTTGTGTGATCACCTGATTGGTTCATCCTGCTCGCTGCACAGACAAAACCAATTAGCTGAGACCCTGGTTTTGCAGTAAAGAATTTAATTAATGCAAAGCTGCCAAGTGGAAGTGTTCCCGGACCAAACTGAGGGTCGGGCTGCTATTTCTCACGGCCCAATAACGAGATGCAGATGAACTCGGGAGGAAGCGAGTTTTTAGTTCTGTAACCAGCTGTAGTGAGAAGTCCCGGAAATTATCACCAGACCAACTCAAAGTTACAAAGTTTTCCAGAACGTATATACCTTCTACTGTATGTGTCTATGTGTAAGTGTGCATTCATCTAAAGACATAAGTGATTAACTTCTTTTAACCTATAACTAAGGTCTGAGTCCTGAAGACCTTCCTCTGAAGCCTCAGTAAATTTACTTAATCTAAATGGGTCGAGGTGCTGGGGTGATTACCCTTAGCTGTCTGCTGCTAAATTACCAAGGTGTGAAGAGTCCCTTCAGACCCCCAGTAAACTTGTTTGTGGAGGCCTGGGGAGTTTCTTCAGACCCACAATAAAATTTGTTTAATTCTAAATGGGTCCTGTTAAGAATTCCTTTGTTATTTGGTTGTGCTTTAAGGCCCAGGAAAGGCCTAGGCAAAACCCTGGGTGGGCTTTTGTTACAATCCAGCCTTTGTATAAGGGCACTGGCTTTTAATATTTAACTTAACCACTCAATACTGAAACAGTTGTTATGGAGGTTTGCCACAGAAGGATTGGAGCTATCCCTCAAATCAGTGTTCTCAAAGGCTCAGAGGTTAGGGTTTTTCAAGGATGGTTTGGTGGGCAGGGTGCTAAAGAGTGGGGAATGTTGATTGCTTGTGGATGAAATCAGAGGGGTATGGAAAATTGTCCTCATGCGCTGAGTCAGCCTCTGGGTAGAGGCCACAGAAGTAGTTGAATCATGAGCCATGGGTCTGGGTAGAGTCAACTGGTCATCAGCAATTCAAAAGTCTGAAAAACTTCTCAAAAGGCCAATCTTAGGATCTACAATAGTGATGCTATGTATAGGAGTAATTGGCGAAGTTACAGATCTTATGACCTCCAGAATAGTGGCTGGTTATTGTATAACTATGCCTGCATCTTAGCAAAATTAAAGCCCCTCTCATAATCCTAACCTTGTAGATATCATTAGTTTTACAAAGGCAGTTTAGTTTTGGGAAGGGCTATTATTTTCCTTGCTTTAAGGTTAAACTGTAAACTAAATTTTTTCTCAAAGTTAGTTTGGCTTATTTCCAGGAATTACCAAGGACAGCTTGGATGTTAGAAGCAAAATGGAGTCAACTATGTCAGATTCATCTTACTGTCATAATCTTTGCAAAGGTGGTTTCAGTTGGTCCTTTCCAATGCCTATAACACTGATCAGATAGAATATTTGCTTGCATAGCTGACGTTACTAGATTCTGACCCTCTTGAAGATGGGAATCATGCTTTAATTCTCCTTGAATCCATAGCTCTTAGCACAGGATATGTCTCCCCATTGAAAAATGAGTGGATTTAAAAGATCAATAAATATGTTAATAAATGGATTGACCGCATTCTTTTTATTAGTGACTATTACAAGGTCCCACAGTGTGCCAGATTTGTGGACAGACACACATCACAATTGCATTATTTACCTGGAAATAATGTAATTACTGTTATAGCTATGATTTGTTTTTTAAAGTCTGGTCATATTTGTAAACTGATTTGTTTAGCGTTCAAATTTAAGAACCTGAACTAAATACTATTGGATTTGGCAAGTGATTAAATCATTCTAATGATGCCTAATAATAGTCACTATAAGAATTTATTTATTTACTTGCAATTCTAACTACTTGAAAGTTAGACAACAAGTTACCATGTATTATCTAAATTTAAGAAATGCTAATGCATTTAACACGTTTAAATTATAATAACTTGGCATATGTTATGGGCTGAATTGTGCTCTCTCAAAATTCATATGGTGAAGTCCTAGAATCCAGTACCTCAGAATATAACCATGTGGAGATGGGGCCTTTAAAGAACGATTAAGTTAAACTTAGGCTGTTAAGGTGAACCCTGTTTGAATCTGACTGGTATGCTTATAAAAAGAGAAAGTTGAGCATACAAAGGGGCACCTGGAAGGCATGTACACAGAATAAAGACCAGTGAGGACACAGCAAAAAGGCTGCCATCTGCAAGCCATAGAGAGAGACCTTAGGAGAGACCAACCCTGTGAAGACTGATACCTTCATCTTGAACTTCCAGCCCTCAGAACTGTGAGAAAATGAATTTCTATTGTTCAAGCTACTCAGTCTATGGTATTTTGTTATGATAGCCCAAGAAAATGAGCACAGCATAATACTCATTTTCCTTCTCAATGATGCCTATCATCTAGGTTCTTTATCATCTATCAAGCTTTCACTTTTTGGCATTTAAGTAGCTATTACCGTGAAGTAATCAATAAACAAAAGTAGATCATGCCTAAGCACATAGACATACAATATTAAAAATTCTGTCATGTAGAGTTGGAAAAAATTGTATAATTGGTTCAGAGATATATAGGGAAAAGAAGTACTCTATAAATTATGTTAAAATAGATACATTCCTTTAAAATTATCCATTGAGGCTGATTAGAAGTGTTTGTTCTTACAGTCATGTAGGAGCCTCTTTTTTCTTTTCTTTTCAAGTTTAAACATTCAGAACATTCAAGGGTAAATCTCTTTGTAAACTACCTATAAGTCATTGCCAAATCTTTATAAACTTTGAGTGAGAGAATTTTGTAGGAAATTACAACTTGGTTTGATGTATAGTAATACATTTAAACTGCATTTAAGTAGAGATGAGAGGAGTATCAAAGACTGCACCAATAAACATTAATTTCTTCTGAGAGTGTTTAACATTTCTCTTGTAAAACTTTTATGTTCACTTTTGTATTATGTCATTTAATGAGATTATGTTTTAGTTAAAGTTAAAAAAAAAGTTATTTCAGAAGATAGAATTTTTAGCCCTCTAGGTGTATCAGGCTTTTGAATGTCATATGGCTTTTGAACTCCTTATCTATCTTTCATTTATTCTGAATAATTTTTAGAATAATTCATTTGGGGGAAAAAGGAGAATGTCTTCATAATAGAGCTGTTTCTTCCAAACTTTGATTCTGTTGATTGCAGCAACATTAACTATTCTTTCTTAATTACATTTTTTACTTCTCCCCTGCCTGTTAAAGTGAACAGTCATTGAGACCCTATTATTGCAAGTTACTTCCTTGACGTTTAGTGTTTCAAAGGTATCGGTGTGACCTCAAATATCTTTCACTTTGGCTTTGGAAATGAAATTTGTATAAACAAATAGATACTGGCCATGAGAAAGAGTAATTTATGGTTTAACTGTTTATTTTGTTCACAAAATTTGACATTGAACAGTACAGCATAATCCATTTAAAACTACTAACCTAAATTGCCTATTACTTCAATAGACTCTGTCCTTCCTACACACACACACACACACACACACACACACACATGCATGCACATACACAGAATATATTATAGATGTTATAGTTGCGCCCTCTCACTGTCTCACACTCAAGATTTTCTCAATGAAGCCAGTGTTTTATGTGAAAAAATTAAACCATCACATTATTAGTGTAATATATGTGTTGTATAATTTTCATTTTCAATCAATTCATTTTAATACTGTAATGATGTATCTTAATTTTTTAGCTGAATTTTAATATAGAATTTATAAATGATCTTAGTTAGGATGACCTGTGGTTAATGGGCTTGCTTACTTGGAACAACCCAATTAATCTTGTTTTGCCTCAGTTTCCTTGTCAATTTAAGAGTGCTAATACCTTGGTGAACACTGTTTGATTCATGGTTTGTGAAATTGCTTGGTAAACAGCTAAGTGTTCTACAAGTATTTTTTTGTTATTTTTGTCACTGCAATTAGGATTGTTATTTCAAAGTGTCTTTCATGGCATTTGCATACGCACCTGCCTATTACCAGATTATGGAAAGAAAAGATAAGAATGCAAATCAGCCTTTGTTGTTAGTCTTTCATTCATTCATTCAATAGATATTTATCAAGTGAATCTGTACCAGATTCAGTGTTCGAAGTAAGGATATATATCATGGTAAGAAAAAGAGGAACAGAATCCACCATGCTGGAGCTAAACAAACAATAAACAAAGGGGGACTCCTAATGTGAATCAAAACAATCGCATACATATAAAATTACACTAGTATTTTTGGTGATGTTTTCTAATGTAACCTCACAAAGTCAAAAATTTTATTAGATATTTATTATATCAAATATTTTTAAATGCTACATTTTATGTAAACCTATGTTACTTTTGAATTCACTACCTTTGGCTTCACTTATGTTTGATTCTGGTCAGTTTTTACCTTTTGTTTATTTTTGGCAGATATCATAGTTTCATAGGTGGTTTCTCCTAAATTCATTTTGTAATGAGTGAGCTTTTTCATAATTTTATTCTCAAATTCCATGTCTCCACAATCATTTCAGAACTTATCTCAATGGTACACAGTAAGTTATTCTATCAGAATTATGAAAAGCCTTCATCAGAAAACTCTTTAGAATATTGACAAGATTTGGAAATGCTTGAAAATTATTCAAAGCCTAATTTGATATGTCAAGATTTTTATCAAATTGGGTAATTGAAAATGTGTCCAAGAGAAATAGCATGTAGAATAATTTTAAAGCTAATTAAAACATTGTCTGAATTGGGACTAATTGGCTTTCTAAATGGAATGTATTGAGAGCTGTGATGGTAATACTAAATGCTTGAAGGTAGGCCTCATCTCTAAAGCATTTTCTTTTAGTGCACACCAAAAATATCATTTTTGTCCCATGACTTATAGTTCAGAAATTCACTGCTTAAGGCAATCCATAGTCAGCCATGAAAATACAAGATTTTTAAGATGAGACTGAGGCTGTTTAATATGTGAAAACATGCACTGAGTCTTGAGGATGGCTCCAGGACAAAACCAAGATGCTATACAGAGAAGGGTAAGGAAAGAACCACAAATGGTGTGAAATTATGGATCAGGAATCAAAGTAGAACTAGAATACTTCCCTCTATAGTTGATACTGGATAAAAGAAAGTTCAAGGACAGGAATGTCATTCAATTCAGGCCCAGATTTATGGCATCTGCCACATCAAAATTGTTCTAAATTGCATAAGCTGATGTCTGTATGCTAAGAAAAAAAAAAGAAAAGGTTATACAGAGACATTATCAAATATGTAATATTTTTGTAAGCCTAAATTTGAAGGAAGCTGTAAAATCATTTGAAATACACTAAAGAATATTCATATATTGGGAGCACACAACCATGTACCCTTTGGTGTCAACATTTTCTGTGGCTTTTAAAATTTATATTTCATTGTTAGGTAGCTAGCTAGCTAGATATCAGATAAGTATCTGACACTTATGCTATATATCTGCTGTTATGTATCACCAACTTTCTCCCATTTGCACATTTTATTAGTAGCAAATAATTATATCTAATATGTTATCTGATATATAATATAGTAGTATATATAATGTTATAATATATGCTATATTCAATATTAGTATTAACTAACCTATATAATATATATTATATATCATATATGTTAATATACATAATATATAATATATTGTTATATGAAGTTTATATTAGGTCATATATTATATGTATTCTATGTTATATATACTATATAATTTATTTAATAGTATATGGTATGTATAATTTATATATAAGTGAATAATCATATATAATGATACATGATATATAAGATTATTAATTCACAGTAAAATAAAATTAAGTGGCAAGGCAGAGAATTGATCCCCTTATCCCTAGTATTCTCCCTGTCAGATTGGGCTGCCAAAACAGATATCAATAAACCTGTTTTGAAATCTCGATCATGGTGCTTGAAATCTCAGCCAGTTTTAGCACCAGAATTATTCCCATCCTTGTTTAAATCAAAGTAGATAATGGCTACTGGGTGGTGACAAATGGCAGGTAGAGTTGGCTCACAGAGCCAGATCCTGGAACACTGAGCTGACTATCAGGATCATCCCAGCTGTTTCATTAGCCCCATAATGATATGACTCTCTATCTTATAAGCTTGAAATTTTTAGAATCTACTTATTGTGTTAGGATACAGTTCTAATGTTCAGAAGCCATGAAGCCATAGAGTATATATTTTAATGTTTCCTTTTTTGGTAAAATTCAGCATCTCATTTAATAATAATAGTAATAAATTTTGTTCTGAAGTTGATTTTGCATGCCAGTGTGTTTCAGACAGGAGGAAAAGAAATAAACTAATAAGTTGAAGGCTTTGATTTTAGATAATAACTCTGTTCCATTTTTGTGTTAATGGCAGTATATATGTTTTTCTCATATATGTTGTTTTACTTTCTGGGAAATAAAAGGCATGTAACATTGTCACCATGCCTATTTATGTAGTTTTACCTTGATTTTCCTTCTGTCTGCTGTCTTCCTTATGTTTATGACATCAAGTTGCTGATGTCAGATACCTTTGAACAAGTGGAAATTGAACTATTAAAATAACATTAACTCTAGTAGGCATCTCTAGCATGGTATGTAATAAATACACAAATCACAAAAGTCATACCTTCGGTAGAAAGTAGAGGGAAATGCAAGCATTTTTCTTTATTATACTTTAAGTTCTGGGATACATGTGCAGAACATGCAGGTTTGTTACATAGGTATACACATGCCGTGGTGGTTTGCTGCACCCATCACCCTGTCATCTATATCAGGTATTTGTCCTAATGCTGTCCCTCCCCTAGCCCCCTACCTACCAACAGGCCCTGGTGTGTGATGTTCCCCTCTCTATGTCCATGTTTTCTCATTGTTCAACTCCCACTTATGAGTGAGAACATGTGGTGTTTGGTTTTCTGTTCCTGTGTTAGTTTGCTGAGAATGATGGTTTCCAGCTTCATCCATGTCCCTGCAAAGGACGTGAATGCATCCTTTTTTTATGGTTGCATAGTATTCCATGGTGTATATGTGCCACATTTTCTTTATCCAGTCTATCGCTGATGGGCATTTGGGTTGGTTCCAAGTCTTTGTTATTGCGAATAGTTTTGCAGTAAACATACATGTGCATGTGTCTTTACGGTAGAATGATTTATAATCCTTTGGATATATACCCAGTAATAGGATTGCTGGGTTAAATAGTATTTCTGGCTCTAGATCCTTGAGGAATCCCTACACTGTCTTCCATAATGGTTGAACTAATTCACACTCCCACCAACCATGTAAAAGTGTTCCTATTTCTCCACATCCTCTCCAGCATCTGTTGTTTCCTGACTTTTTAATGATCGCCATTCTAAATGGCATGAGATGGTATCTCATTGTGGTTTTGATTTGCATTTCTCTAATGACCAGTGATGATGAGCTTTTTTTCATGTTTGTTGACCGCACAAATATTTTCTTTGAGAAATGTCTGTATTAGGGCTAATATCCAGAGTACAAGCATTTTAACAGAAACTTTTCTCTGCCTATTCTACAAAAGCTGAAGATTCCTGAACAGGTTATATGAGTTCTAAAACTGTGATAATCAATTCTCCCTAGGGGAGGAGTCATTTGAAATAAGTCATTCTGAAATGCAGAAAGGAGCCTGCTGGCCTGGAAAGCTCTGTATGCCCTCAGTCATGAGAAGAAACCTGTTGATCAGGAAGTTAAGACACTATAGTACATTTTAAAATGATGACTGAGCAAAGATGACCACCTAGTAATAGTCTTTATTTTCTTGGAAACCACTTGAACTCACCTTTAAAGCTTGCAAGAGGGCCAGAGACACATCTTGCAATGATTATGTCAAGACATTGGCCAAGTTTGTTATATTCTTTATTCTCTTAATCTGTGTGAATTAGCTCTTTGACCACTTTGAACAAGTGGAAATGGTTTTTCCAAGTTTTGAATATTTCTTCTCTAAGATACTGAAAGCAATTCATCAGAATAGAAATTATGCATTTCTTAAATAGGTTTTTAGATTAAGTTATGTGATAGGCCCAGAAGTATATAAAGATAGTGAAATTCTATTTGCAGTGTCAGTGTTTCAATATTTTATGAAATTAGCAAAGCTTTATTGTATTTTCTTCCTGGGTACTCAATTGAATAAAAGGCATAATGAATAAGAATTCAAAGGCAGAATTTTGTTGAGGGGAAAAATAAATTAGAAACAGTATTGCAGTCATGCTCATATATATTTTATGAATTTCATGCATTCTGTATTTGAAAGTTTGTCAAGATGTGCTTGTGTTTTAAAATATAGATTAACACTGAAAGTTTTAATATTTTTCTGTTTACATACTTACTCCTTTGCACACATAAGTATAAAAATTCTGCCGAAAGCAGTTGTCAGGGTATCCCCCCACACCACATTATAATAACTGAATAGTGAAGAAAATTGAAGAATATTTTCTAAGTTAGAGAAACAATATTGCATTCTGTAACTCCGGGACTTTTCTTATTTTCAGGCAAATTTTTCACACATGCTCTTCTTCCATCTCTACATCTACATTTGGAAGAGTGGATTGAAATTAGTTTTGGCAGGCTTGAGATTTTAGGTACACTGATGAATAAGGGAAATGAAACAGAACCCCTTTTCCATGTTGTTGAAATTATAGGTATCCTGTCACTGCCTGGCAGTAAACACTGTATGATTACTTCTGAATCTGAAATGGGTGCCCCATGGTGCCCAGATGTCCAAGGATGGATTTGGCATGCTCGGCAAAGATCCGTAAGTCAGCTCAGCATTGGCTGGATGTACAAATCCAGGGTTGGTGATTAAACTTTCACAGTTTGTGAAATTTCACAGCGAAAGAAAATGTGGTTTCCTGAATCTCCACAAACTTGAATAAGAAGTCGCATAAGGCCAGATCTGTAAGCACAGTGATACATCATAGGCTCCAGCTGCTAATGCTAGGGCTCATAGTTTTAAGGATGCTCGAATATCACTGTCTAGGTTAGCTGCCTAGTTGTCTATGGGCAAGTTTGCTCCCGTATCTTCCGAGAGATACGTGTAATGTGGATTTAACTTTTTTGTGATTATTCAACTCTCTTCTCTCTTGGCACTTTTAGTCATTTTTTCTTACATAAATGAGACTCCCTTTTGCACAGTTTTCCTTTGGACATGGTCATCCTTCCATCCAGAGTTGTTTCTCAACATCTGCCCCTGAGGAATTGTATACTGATGGATAGTACCCCAAGCAAAAGCAAAATAAGGGTACTGGACAGGTAAACCCACTGCCAAAGCAAGCATACTGACTATCAGATGGTGCCTTGCTAAGCTTTGCATAAATGCCATTTCATATACCCATTATTTTTTTACACTCTTCCCTACTTTCTTCCTATGTTGGCATAGTTTTTACAGACTTGACTGTATCTGTGAGGAATTTATGGAAAATCTAAAGCCATTAATAGAAATTGGTAGACATATGTCATTATTATTACCAACACATAATGAACACTTACTGTGTACCTGCTACTTTAATCTTACCTCATTTAATTATGACATAATTTCTGTGAAGTATTGACAGGAATCATTATTTACATATTTAGGTGAAGAAGCCAATGCAAACTTAGAGATGAAATAACTCACCTAGAGACACCCAACTTAGAATGGCAGGCTAGAATTTAAACTCGGGTCTATCTGCTTATAAATCCGTGCCTTTACCAGTATTCATAGCAGTAGAACCTTGATATATTGATGTTGATACATTTCTAGTCATTTAAAAATTTCCTCAGTTTGTGCTAGCTCTATGGAAACCAAAAACATCTCAGATGCTAAAACATCTGTTCAGCTCAATTATGCTCGTTTCAGTTCAATTAGCATTTATTGACTACTTACTATGAGCCAAGTACTATTCTAGGCACTGGGGATTCAGAAATACATAAGATACATCATTTTCTGTGGCCAACAAGGTGATATAATGGGTTAAAGGCTTAAGATATTATACAACCCTGACTTTATTGAGCAACTATTTCCCTCCATTTGTTATGTCTCAGGAAGAAATGCCTATGTACAAATAACCTAATAAGTGCAGTTTAATTGCCTAGAAAAATTAGAAAATTATTCTTTTAATCAATAGGCCAGTTAGAATAAGATAAATGATCAGAAATATCTAATATTCTTAAATTGCTTCCAAATAAACTATGCCTTGCAGGCAATAATTATCAATATAATTATTAATGATATAATTACAATTTGACCTCTTAAGTAAACATCCAATAAAATCATACTTATTTCATGGGCATGTTTCTTTTTTATTTTAATGCAGAGGAGAAAAGAATACCTGTATTTCAAATGTCTGTATTCTTCATCTTTTTTTAGTCTGAGCATACAAGTTGACTTAAATGTCACTATCACTCTGAAGTGTTAAGGATAATTTGACAATGATATGAAGTGATGTTTGGATTTTTGAAACATTTGCTTAAGTTCACTCCTTGTGTTTTGAAATATCTCAGCACATATTTTATTTATATTTAAATATATCTTGAGTGAAAGTGCTGGTTTCCTTCTGAATTATTAGAGATTGGCTAGAAACATGGCAGTGCCAAACTGATTGTTGTAATAACTGGTAGGTGACTTTAGGGAAGATAGACAAAGTGAAGGTTTATTCTTCTTTAGAATTCATTCAATTGCATAAAGGCGTAAATATCAGTCTTAAGACAATACTAGAAGATTGTGCTACATAAAAAATAATTACAGTAGAAATCTATATATTCATGATATATGCATATCATTAATTTGGTGTTATTATTTACATAAATTTCCAACTGATATCAGTTTGCCTTGAGTAAGAACTTTGGGATTATCCCTTCAGAATTTATTCTTTCCCCATTCTGTTTTTCTGATTATTATCTTTCTAATATTCATGTGAAGATCTTAGTTTTTACAGCTGGCTGGTTTTACTAAAGACTGAACTAAACTTTTAATGGCTGTTTTCTCTTTGGAGCACAAAAAATTCTGATGGGTGCGAAACCTATTCTAAGTCTTAGCTTCTATGCTGCTTTGTCTGCAGTATTGTAATACTGTATCTCAACTGAATTCATGAAAAAAATAGAAAAGTGGGACACATTCATTATTTTAAGGTCTTAATTAGTTTGCAAGATTTTCTTTTTTTTTTTTTTTTTTTTTTTTTTTTTTTTTTTTGAGACGGAGTCTCGCTCTGCTGCCCAGGCTGGAGTGCAGTGGCCGGATCTCAGCTCACTGCAAGCTCCGCCTCCCGGGTTCACGCCATTCTCCTGCCTCAGCCTCCCGAGTAGTTGGGACTACAGGCGCCCGCCACTGCGCCCGGCTAGTTTTTTGTATTTTTTAGTAGAGACGGGGTTTCACCGTGTTAGCCAGGATGGTCTCGATCTCCTGACCTCGTGATCCGCCCGTCTCGGCCTCCCAAAGTGCTGGGATTACAGGCTTGAGCCACCGCGCCCGGCCGCAAGATTTTCATGAGAAAAATATACAGCATGATTCTCCCCTAGTTCACCACTGCAAACTTTCAATGTAGTTATGTGGTTTGTTGTTTTATTATACTTCTTCGATATAGTACAAAACTAGTCATTAGACCCCTGCCATGTTCTGCAAAATTGAATAGGAACAGTTTAATAGCCAGGGAATCAGGCATGGGAAAAGACATCAAGAATGCCTTTTAAAGGGAAACACTATGGTTATCCTCTGAGAATTACATAGTCAGTGAGATTTGCCTGCCTTAAACTGTTCTGTTTCTGTAGATTTGTTTTCCCCAGTACAAAAATTCTTAGATGTTTGATGAGCTCTACAAATTTTTCATAAATTCCAAAATGTACAGGATCCAAAGACAAGAACTGGCAATATCATGGTTGCTATAATAACACGCATATGATTCAGACAAAAACAGAAGAGGTTACCACCCAACTCAAGAAAAAGGCAAGCTCATCTTGCTTTTTGCGTATTTTATTCAAAGTCAAGCTTCCTAGAGGCCTGAGCTGAAAAATGTGTTAGAGTGAAAATAGTTTGCCATGGTCTGTAACTTTCAATATGTTATGATCACAATTATATCATAAAAACTATTAGGAGCAAATACTGTAAAAGCAAAAGATTGCTTATACATTAAGTAGACTAACCATCTTTCCCTTTACTTCTCATTTACTTCTTCATCCAAAATTTATTGAGACCTACTATGTGGCTGACATTGTGCCAGATGTTTTCGCAGTGTTATAAAAGACAAATCTCACCTTCATCATGGTGCATTATACTCAATGGCTACCAAATAATTTTTAGCCACAAGGTAATTTTCATGGCATCATACAGGTTATCAGGATGTTATAGTGTTAGACTCTCAGTTGTTACTTCAGTAAACATTCACTATGGAAAAATTGTGCTATAGAACTGTAGGTGAAAACTAGTGTTGGTGTTGTATACTAGGACACACTGGTTGGAGAATTCACTCTATCCAAAATTATAAAATTATAGGTCCTAATATAGAAGTTTCAACCCTCTTTTTTGTGTGTATGCATAGAGCAATGTATTTTCTGTTCCTTCCTGAAAATTTGTATTTTTGAATGCAAACTGAATACAGCACCAAAGCACAATCTATACAGGAAAAAGTTAATAAGATGACTTCAGCAAAATTAAAACTTTTTCTCTGCAGAAGACAGTGTTAAGAAAATGAAAAAAAAAAAAAAGATTGTAAAAAGAAATTTTCAAATCACATGTGTGACAAATAATTTCTTTCTAGAATATATAAGGAACTTACAAAACTCAACAATAAAAAAAAACTCAATTAAAAAAATAAGCCAAAGGTTTGAAAAGACTCTTCACCAAAGATATACAGATGACAAATAAGCACATGAAAAGACGCATCATTAGTCAATAGGAAAATGCAAATTAAAAATACAGTTTAATAACACTACACACCTATAAGAATGACAACAATTCAATAAAGAACAGAAAGAAACTGGTTATACCAAAGTGCTATTAAGGGTGTAGAACAGTTAGAGCAATGTAGAACTCTCATACATTTCACCCTTGATTATTTTACTCAAGAGAAATGAAAACTTGTAGTCACACAAAATCTTACATAGCAGCTTTATTCACAATCACCAAAACCTGGAAACAACCCAAAAGTCTTTAAGCAGGAGAATGGATAAACAAAACCTGCTACATCCATACATGCAATGCTATTCAGCAACCCAAAAAGAATGACTGATTCACAGAGACAGTAACATGGATGAACCTAAAATGCACTTTGCTATGTGAAAGAAGTAAGACCTCAAAGGATACATACTGTATCATGTTTTATATATATGACATTCTGGGGGAGGAGGGAAGCAAAACTATAGGGACAACAACTTATCAGTTGTTCCCAAAAGTTAGAACTGATGGGAAAGTATTGACTGCAGGGGGACCCCATAAGGGAACTTTTTAGTGGTGATAGAACTGTCCTGCCTCGTGATTTTGGTGATGGATATAAGACTGTGCATTTGCCAGAACTATACAACTACAAAGAGTGAATTTTATTGAATGTACATTAAAAAGCTATGTGTGATGATAAATAATGGAAATAATGGGAAAAAAGCAAATGCGCAACTTTTTCTACTAAGAACTTTAATGAAGTTTATGTTTTTTGACTTTGTTTTTCCATTTCAATAAATCTATTCTTAAGAAAGTAATCAACGTGTTATGGTCAAGAATATTTTTGGGGTGTTATTTATCACAAAGAAATTGAAAACATCTTAATTGTGCAATTATAGTGAGGTAGTTAAATAAATTACCATACATTTCCCATGTACAGACATTAAAGTTATGTTTCTGAAGGTTAATTACAGAGATAAATGATTATTGTTTAGTGATGTGTTACCAATTTACTCTATTGACTTACCCAGTCTAACTTAAAAGTTTTTATTATTTAACTATTTAAGAAACTTCTAGATAACTTGAAGTACTTTGTAAAGGTATACCTCATATTGAAGCTGGTCCAGATTCTTTTCTGCAGAGCTAGCTAGACAGCTAAATGAAATGAGGAATATTATTTCTGACTTTATAATCCTTTCAGTTCCTCTTATACTTTTCTAGCTAAGACAAAACTAGGATGGAGAAGAGACATAGTATCTTTAACTCAAATCATTTTTCTATTTGGAATGTCCTTTATCCCCCCCCCTTTTTTTTTTTTTTGAGATGGAGTCTTGCTCTGTTGCCCAGGCTGGAGTGCAGTGGCCGGATCTCTGCTCACTGCAAGCTCTGCCTCCCGGGTTTACGCCATTCTCCTGCCTCAGCCTCCGGAGTAGCTGGGACTACAGGCGCCCGCCACCTCGCCCGGCTATTTTTTTGTATTTTTTAGTAGAGACGGGATTTCACCGGGTTAACCAGGATGGTCTCGATCTCCTGACCTCGTGATCCTCCCATCTCGGCCTCCCAAAGTGCTGGGATTACAGGCTTGAGCCATCGCGCCCGGCCTTTTATCCCCATTTTTACCAATAATAAGAAAACCACATTATGTATAAATAGTGTTTACAATTTTCTAAATGTTATTTTCTATTGCCCTCTTTGATCCATCATCAAATCCAATAATATAATCAGAAATGTTAGTACTGCCCTTCCCTCCACTTATGGCAGGTATCTTAGGCCTAATAAGCTTAATAATTTTCCAACGTTATATTTTGATAAGTGTCAAAAGCAGAACTGAAATCTAGACGTCCCAACTACTCCTCAACTATTCTGTCCATTATGATGCACTGTTTACTTGCTGCAATATTTTCCTTTTGAAGAAGCATTTTCTACATTACAGAGCTCACTTATTCATTTTATTCTTTTATTCTGGATTCATCTTCTGAAAATTATACAGAATTTTTCTGTAGAACTCTCATGAGAAATAAGCTTTCCACATTAAGTAGATGTCATCAGATCATATTTTGAGATGTTGCAGTCTGCTTTTTTCTTGTACACCTTCATGGGCAAGAAACCCTCCCCCTGTTGATTTCTGAGGCATGCACTGGAAAAATTGGGATAATTATACCTCAAATACAAACATACAGACAAGAGTTAGCGCACAAAATGGAGCTCACATCAGAGACAATAAGTCCGGAAGTCAGTAATTCATATGCAAGAGCCAGGTGTATAGAACAGTGCTTGGTAAATCCCACGTAGCTCCCTTCTAATATCATAAAGGAAGGCCAAAGGACTAGAGTGTAGAGTGTTAGCATAAGCCTGGATCCCACATTGCTGGCTTCCTGGGTCAGAAATGAGGAGCCTGAGGAGGATGTGGAGAAGACAGTAGATGGTGAGAGTCCCTGGCCCCTCTCATTCTGTGGATGAAATGCTGGGCTGAGGAAATGACAACTATGGAAATTTCAGATAGGTTAAAAGGAAACTGAAAGCAGAGAAAATGGTTCCCTGTGTTTAGGCACAGAGTGGGCCTGAGCTACCTGCTACCCACCCTCCAAACCAGGACCCCGAGGCCTGTTTATCGTGTGGGGATGGTCCTGAAATTCCCGAATGCCCCTGTGTGGACTGTGGAAATGTTGGCTACTCCAGGAAACTAGGACTTGCTTGGAGTCAGGTGTAGGTGGCTGTGAAGTATGTGGACCAGAAGAAAGGAAAACCGTGTCATGGACCCTAGAAATTCACAGTGGCTGCAGGTGCACTTTCAAGACTAGGTAATAATACACAAAGACCAATTTGATGGCAGTAACTCAGTTGGAGAACCAACAAAATTCACACAATAGTGTTCAACATTGTTACATACATGTTTCCCTGACCCTTGACTGCTGCCCGGAGAAAATGAGAAAAGAGACAGAAGAGAAACATTGAAAACCTGAGATTGAGTTAACTCTGAAACATGGAGTTTTACCATCCAGTGCTAAGTTACTTTAAGTGGATACCTTCTTACCCTGTTCTCATCCACCCTGACTACCAAGCTGAAAGGTTTATCAACAAGTTGGCGTTATTTTTAGGAACAATAACAACAACAACAACAAAGTTTTTTCCTGCATTTTAGTTATAGTAATTTTCAAACTCTTTACACAAATATAAAATAGTGATTGCTTCCTCCTGGAATGTGTGACTGGACCGCCTCAATGTAACTTTTCAGCACTGCTGTGGTTTGGATTTGTGACTCTACCCAACTCTACCCAATTCTCATGTTGAACTGTAATCTCGAATATTGGAAAAAGGGGTCTGATGTGAGGTGACTGGAACATGGAGGCAGATATCCCCCTTGCTATTCTCTTGACAGGG
Source organism: Macaca thibetana thibetana (assembly GCF_024542745.1). Taxonomy (NCBI): domain Eukaryota; kingdom Metazoa; phylum Chordata; class Mammalia; order Primates; family Cercopithecidae; genus Macaca; species Macaca thibetana. The sequence continues at coordinate 106,122,619 of NC_065589.1, read as the reverse complement.
AGTTCTCATGTGATCTGTTTGTTTAAAAGTGTGCAGTATCCCCCAACCCCTACTTCCTCCTAACTCGGCCCTGTAAGGTGTGACTGCTCCCCCTTCTGCCATGAAGTAAGTTTCCTGAGGCCTCTCCAGCCATGCTTCCTGTACAGCCTGCAGAACCATGAGCCAATTTAACCTCTTTCCTTTATAAATTACCCAGGCAGTTCTTTATAACAGTGTGAGAATGAACTAACACGACCACTAAGATGTTTTGTTAGATTTTTGCTTGATTTGTTGTTTTTGAGCAACTGCAGTTTGCTCCTAAATCATAGAGTCTGTTTCTGCTCTTTGGCATCTCCTCTCACCTTGAGTAACACATAGTACGCTATTCATGTACTAAAGGTGTGATCATACTTACACTTCACTGACTTTCCACTGGATTGATCCTTCTGTAGCCAGGTACATACATTGTCCTGAGAGAGAACAGAACGCTTGAGTATCAGTAGAGCATCATGATTAAGAAACATACTCTGACTGGGTTGTCCATGTCCAAATTCAAGCTCCACCATTTACTTGTGTTTGTTTCTACACAGAATATTTAACTTACCCAAGACACAGTGCCTTTATTAATAAAGATAGTTCCCACAAAGGACTATTGTGAAATTTAGATGAATTAATATAGATGATTTACTTGGAGCAGAAACTGACATCTATTAAGTACTATGCATGTGTTTACTGATATTAATGCTTTGAGGGTTAAATAAACTAATACTTGTAGAACATAACAGTATGTTTCTGGGTACATCCTAGGTGATCAAATTGTTAGCTACTATTGTTGTATTATTGTATGTTGAAGAACTTTGTATACCTACCCAGTTAGGCTTCTGAAACAAACAGCTCACCTGCCACACGGATGCCATTTTAGCTAACTCCTGGCCTTTGTAATCATGTTTATTTGGAAATACTGTTTCTTATTGTTTATTATTGCTATTATTTCTTATCTCAAGTATTTTCTTTTTAATGTCTCTTTTGGGTTTTCCTCCCATGTTCATTTTAGCCTTTGCTCTATGTTCTCTTTCTTTACTTCTATCAGCTCTTAGAACTTCGTTGTTTTTCACTTTGTGAGCATCTTTACATCATTATTATATTTTTTGCCTGTGTTTGTGTAATTTAGCTCACCATACATTGTACAGTTTTTGCTGAATCTCCCTACTTGAGTCTTTACTTATGTGGCCTTGTATTCTATCACTTCCTCCCATCTCTTCATTCTGAACTCTCTTTCATCTGCTTATCTTTTCTATGTTTGAAAAGCATTGTATAATTCCACCCCATGCCATGATGCAGTTCCAAAATAATCAAGGTGCCCACTCTTCTGGGCTTGCTCCCCCCATGCTAGATTTACTGATGAGCTGATAATGAATTGTGTAGAGTCCCTTATTCATGGTTTGGTATTATCTAAAAGTAATGTAAAGAGAAAGATACATGTGAGATATGAACCAGAAAGCAACACAACCCCTAATGGATAAGAACTGAGCTTATTACATACTGCAGATCTGCTTTCCAAACCCAGCTCAGACACTGGCTGTGTAAGGAAAAAACTGAGCAAGTTTTTTAACTTCTTCATGCCTCAGGTGTAACAATAGTGCCAAGCTAATGATATTAATATGAATATTCAGTGAAATACTGCATGTGATGTGGTTAGCTAGAGTTTAATCCACTCTCAGCTTTCCCAAATATCAGATGCTGTTGTTATTTTATTGCAGTTGTTGATGTTGTTTTTGTTACTATAATATTTGACATCAAGTTTCTTTATGTATCTTCTTATATGTGTGAGCTAAATAGACAAATATGCTTCCAATTCTGAAACTAGCAAGAGGAGACATTAATTGTGTTGTTGGCAATATTAGGATATTGTAAATAGCTTCTGTTTTGCCCTTAGCTTTTGTTCCATATTTTAATGGTTCTGAGTATAAACATTTCCTTAGCTGGTTAGGGTCTCAATCCAGAAGTGGCCAGGGGCTACTTGCTTTTGAGGACATAATATTTAGATTTTAAAAATGGAATTAAATGCATGTGAGTTCCACTAAATTTGCTACGTACTGTCTGTTGATATCTTACTGAGCTGTGGGCAAGCATTTAATCAAGGTTTATTGGCATTCTTTTCTTAGATTTAAATAGGACATAAAATTTTATGACATGTAGAGTATTTTCGATAACTGTTTCGTTATTTTCCATAGTGTAATAGCATACAAGAGGAAATATCAATAAAGTATCCAGTATGCATTATTTTTGGACGAGTAAGGTAGTTTGAAGTTTGTATCATAACAAAGTGTTGGTCTACTTTTCAAATTACACTGTGGATTCATGGTTTTCTAGGTTTTTTTATTTTCTTTGTCTTTCTATTTTGTTCATATCTTTATTTTTTCTTTCTCTCTTTGGGCACCTGTACTCTTGGGTCAGAAACTAAGAATTATAGACTATGCTGTTTGTTTATTTTTATAAAATATACATGCTATTTATATTTTATTTTTAATTGATATATACATTTGAACTGAAAAAAGAAACATTCTTAAGTGATCTTGAGTATATTTATATGTTAGGAATCTTTGTCGTGTCCAAGTGCTTTTGATTCTGCTGAGAATGTGCAGGTATTAGAAGAGTAGTGTGAACTGTAGCCAGGGCCTATTCCTCTGGATATCTATGCCACAGCCCCCAGAATCACCAGCCAGCAAAATTGAGTGATAAATGTGACTCCAGAATTCCACTCCTAGATGTATATCCCAAATAAGTAGAAACAGGTATTCAAACAAGTATATGCACATGCATATTCATAGCAGTAGTATTCATAGTAACCAAAATACGGTAACAGCCCAAATGTCCATCAACAGATGAATAAACACATTTCAGTATATACATACAATGGAATATTGTTCATTCATAAAATGGAATGAAGTTCTGAAACATGCTGTAAGGTGAATGTGCCTCCAAAATACTATGCTTAAAGAAGCCAGATGCAAAACATCACAAGCATATATAAAATATTCAGAATAAATAAATCCATAGAGACAAAAAGAATGTAAATTGGCAGTTTCCAGGGGCTGCGGGGAAGAGGTAACAGAAACTGCTCAATGCATATGGGGCTTTGCTTTTGAGTGATTAAAATATTTTGTAACTATTGTGAATGTGCTAAATGCCACTGAAATGTTTACTTTAAAACAGTTAATTTTATGTTATGTGAATTTCATCACATTAAATTATTTTTCAAAATCCCAAGTGATACGGTCAAAGCAGCACCATGTTCCTTTTTCCCAGAATCATAACTGGTTTAAATAAGTCTATTCCACAAGGAGAGAACAGGGAGTTTGCTGTTATTGATCCCTGGGAGCCTGGTGAGTGCTGTGAATAATTGTATAGAGTCTTTTTGAAAGATGAATTCAATTTCCCTCTTAAATACATTCCATTTTATTATGACATTAGATTATCTGAGCTTGTGAAATTCACTTTTAATGGCTAAGCTTTTGAACTATGTGGGGCTTTATTTTCCATGCTTGCCTGAGATTTCCGTGGTCTCATTGATCGATCCAAGAAAATAAAAACAGGAAAGCATAAATGTTCCTCTTCTGAGATGGGTTCTCTCTGCACAATGGGAAGATAATTATACCAATGTATATGGGCAGATGAGGTTATTTAGGCTCAAGTGCTTTATTTTTGGCTCTTAGATGGTTTAGATTAGCCAACCATGTCAATAAAAGGATCCGTATAATTATAAGGTTTTAAATATTTTATGTAAACCAATCTGTGAAACTGTTGATTGTCATTTGTACACAAATATGAATAGTAAAGCAAGTGCTTTCCATGACTGTGACATAAATATCTAGATTTCAGATGAAGACCATTTTTTTTTTTTTTTTTTTGGTATATGTCTTTGCAAAGACATTTTTTAAGGTTCTCGTATATTGAGAGCTCACCATGTGTTAGATACCTTGATATGTATGTTGAATAAATGAATCCTAATCCTTAGAATAGCTCTAAAAGGTAAAGTTATTATTTTATTCCTACAAGTGAAATAATTGATGTTCAAAAATGTTAAGTGATGTCCTTAAGTGAGTAAATGTTGGTAGCTACAATTCACCTTAATACACTTCATTGAGTCTGGCTAGACACATTGCAGCTTAGACACCATTGTGCAGTTTTTTTTTGTTTGTTTGTTTTTTCAAGATTTCTTTTAAAATAACTCCCACAGGAATTACAGGATGCTTATGACTATTCGTTTGGCTTCCCTGAAGTTCTGATCTATTTGTTCACTTTTCTTAATTAGCCTGTATAGCCAAACTATCAAAAGGTTGGTGTTGGTGGGAGTATTGACATTAAAGTTCACTGAGGAAATAGGTGTATCAGCTTATAAAAAGTCTGAGATTTTAAAAAGTATTTGAGCACCTGAAGTGAATACTGAGAACACTAAATGTAATAACAGGGAGGATGGTAAATTTTGGGTCACGGGAAACCTGAGTAACTGGGAACTTAAGGAAGGCAGAAATATAATAAAACTTATGTTTCTGTCTAGATCAGTTGGAATTTGATGTCAAATAACTCCTCCAAGATAGGCTTTCTCTTTTCATGACACACCTTCAGTATTAACTATCTTCCAGATACCTCATATTTTCCTACGTAACCTTTGCTGATCCTTCCAACGCCTGAAATACCGTCCATCCTTGCCACAAGTTCTCAGCCCTTTTATTTCCCTTATTGGAGGGAACCATGCCAATCCCCTGAATCACTAAAATATTTTACATTTGAATCACACAGTTGCAACTTGACATTTACTTTTGGGCTTGGTTTTACTTTTATGTGTTAATAGCTCATCTTCATCATTAATCATGAGCTCTAGAAAGATAAGTAACAGTCAACCCATCTATTTTTATCCCATCATATGTCTTGGACATAGTATTTACTCATCAAATAGTAGTTGACAGTTTTATAATTCTTTAATGTAGAGTTTTGTCAAAGCATACTCATAAAAGTACCATTTCTGAAAGAAAGAGACAGATGCTCTTCAAAAAGTATGGCCCCTGATCAAATACAGATGAAAAGCACTACATCTCATTTCCCTTCTAGGAAACTTACAATATATATTGGCATTTTCAACACTGAGAAGTTTTTCAGCAATGAAACCAATGTTACTATTTTTAACCCAACATTCCCCACCTTTCCCCTTACTTTTATTCATAAAACCCATAAACAAATATCTTGTTCCTCAAAATGTTTATAGCAAGACATAGCTTTAAAATATTTTGTGTATAGATTATGTTAATAATATTCACAAGTATGGAAATTAAATTTTGATTAGATGTAAGTTGGGCCTTTTGTTTGGACTGCGTGCTTCTATACTTGGGAAAGTGCTGTATTGGGGGTGTGTGTGTGTGTTTGTATGTGTGTATGTGTGTGTGTTACACACAGTGTGGACTCAACCTGGAAATAGATTGAGACTGAAGAGAGAATTATTGGAACTGGTCTTTCAGCTTGATTATCTGCTAGAACCTCTATTACTTCTCATGATATGCTTGAAAAGCTTTATTTGTACCTCAAGGGCAATGATCCTGGTCTCATTTACAAATATGAATACAGATATTAGCTGTGCACTATCTTCTCCTTCAGGCAGTCTTGCTGACTGTCAGCTTGTTTTATTTACTTCCTCAGAAAAAGAATATCCATCTCCTTGCAATTAGACACAGCATGGTTAATGGGAGATGCAGAAGTTTTAGAGTCAGAGAGTTCGGGTTTGCTCCCCAGCTCAGGCCCGTGTAAGCATGAGCAAAGTTTCCTCTCTGAGCCTCTGCTCTGAGCCCTCATCTATGAGATGAGATGGATCACACTTGCCATTCAGAGTTTCTTGTGAGGACTCAATAACATATGCAAAGCCTGAGTGATATATGCAAAACACAGTGCCTGGCACAAGGAGATGTTTCAATAAATACTAGTCCCCTTCGCATTTATTTTTTTGTTTCAGCCAGATCATGACAAGAGAATATCAAAGCCATAAAGTCATACAAACAAAACTGCCTCTCTCGTATAGTTGCCATTTCACATTTTACGTTGTTATTTCAAACAATAAATGATGTCACTATTCTTTGTGTCCTCTGTTTTTATGAGGAGACTGTGAATGAGGGGAATAGTAAGAGTTGAGTTATTATCTATAAAAGAGGAATATTTGAATTCTAATAATATCAAATAAATAACCTGAGAGTTTTAAGAAGCCATTGTAGTCATTGAGATATCTTTCCGTTACTTAGAAATTATCCCTTTAGTCCTAACATCTGTTAATTATAAAACTCCATTATTTTATAGTTTCTGAAAAATCATGTTCTATGATATGGTATCAAAGGATTGTAAATAGTATTTATAGAAAGGCACTGAGGCAATAGCAAAATTGAGGATCCTTGACAACTGGTGTGTTTGTGCAGTATTTTTGAGTATAGTTATTTTTGGTTTAGCAATGCATTAGATTATTCAAGGGGGAATAGTAAATGTATTAGGGAGAACTTCAGACTGGCTGTCAACTTTATGTCAACTTGTTAACATAACTTTAGCCACAGGTCCAGTTTCATGTTAGTTTTGGATAATTTACCACCATGAAAAAGGAGAACAAAAGAGACATTATGTGATAATCTTGCATAAGGTTGCATATTTGGAGGTGAATGTACCCAAAAGAAAGCTAGAATTATAAAATTCCTTTTAGTAGATTAGAAGGCTCAACATAAATTGTGGTTTTCAGGTGAACGGACGGCTCTGACTTCCGTTTTGAAGAAAAGCATATACTTGTTATATATGGTTGTCCGTAACACATCTACCACATAAGTCTTCAGCCATCCATGGCTCAATTGTTTCTGAAAGAAGTCAACTTTGTCTCTATGAAGGATTACAAATGGGAGTTTTGCTGCAGTCTCTACCTTTCTAAATGCCAAATTATCTCCTGGCAGTTTTTTCTGATGTAAAGATTGTGAATGGCTGAAGAAACTGTCTTCAGCCATTTGGAATTAATGAAATTGGATTGTCTGACTCATCCAAGAGTCTATGGATGCGTGTATGTCTGGTCTTCCTGCCAGGGGATAGCACATTGTCAGGTATTATTTCAGAGTTTAAGGAGGGGCTCTCTTCTCCAAACTTCAACAGATATTTCTGGATTCATTTTTTTTTTGTGGTAGTTTAAACTGAAGTAATAGATAAAGCAGTGAGCCTAACTGTTCCTTGGACTGGCCTTGATTGTGCATTAATCACCAACTGTCTTGATCTTGTTGATTGTAGGGGAAGAGGTATCAGGGAGTCTTTGCCCAGTACCACCTCCTCCTGAGAGGAAGGCTTGTGAAATTCCCTGCCGAATGGACTGTGTGGTGAGCGAGTGGACGGAGTGGTCATCCTGTTCCCAGTCCTGTTCAAATAAAAACTCAGATGGGAAACAGACCAGGTCAAGAACTATCCTGGCACTGGCTGGGGAAGGTGAGTAACAGAAAATGTTTTCACTCTGGATGCATTAGCTCAATTATTATCATTTTTCCTCATTGGTGATAGAGAAGTTTATATGGAGGAAATAGTCACACATAGATGATATCTCTATTCCCTGAATCCAAGTTAACCGTTTCATTTCCCTCTATGCTTTTTGCTTTGATCCTCTAGTTTAGCTATGCTGGGTTCACCCATTTACATGAATTGCTTTACCACATACCTGTGTATGGACCATGGCAATCAGATGGATGTTATTTTTCAATACCCTTCTTAGACAAGAAGGCAGAGTTTGGTTGACACACATCCAAACTGAAGATAGCTTGTGCAGTTGGGAACATAATTAGACTATGCTTAGTAAAAAGAGCTTCAAATTAATAATCAGGAGACATGGCTTCTCAACTGGGAACTGCCACTAACATCTGCAAACTACCTGATCCATGCATGCTGGTATCCTGTTCTGTCATGCCAGCATTCTGCAGGAGGGGGGCACAGCATGAAGACTGTGAAAATGGCTTTGATGAAGCTAAAAAGTGCTATGAGAATATAAGCAGGTGACATCAGAACAAATTACAGGAGCAGCTGTTCCAGTAATTTACGGTGATGGTCTCTATCTCCAGCACACGTCATTTCTTTCATGCCCTCCCTTGGCTTTTTCTGCCCATGGCTCAGTTAGAACAGCAGGACAGCATGGCCACTGGCTGTGAGAAACTACTTTTTAAGTAAGTTTCTGTTCTTTGATCCTGAGAAATGGGGCCAGGGTCAAGATAAATGAAGATTTTCATATTCTTAAAGTGAAGTTGGTTTCTGCTCTTTTCTTTTATATTTCTGGAAGGGGTGAATGGGAAAAAAAAATCAAGAATAACAAAACCAAGGTCACAAATCTTGGGCATTTGGCCCACTGAGTAAACCATTAAAGTGTGGAAGAGTAGGAAAAGATCAATGCTTTAGATAAATACCACTTTTTATATGGAAATAAAAATGTTGTGAAAAGGGCAATAATGAAATTGGATTGTCTGACTCATCCAAGAGTCTATGGATGCATGTGTGTCTGGTCTTCCTGCCAGGGGATAGCACATTGTCAGGTATTATTTCAGAGTTTAAGGAGGGCTCTCTTCTCCAAACTGTAACAGATATTTCTGGATTTCTCAAATTGCAGTGAAATGCACTGCTTGATAGAGGATAGGTGTCTTAAAATGGTTCTCTTAGAAAAATAACGCCTTTCATAGGAAAGGAAGACCATGCTGCATAAGGGTGTGTGTGTGTGTGTGTGTGTGTGTGTGTGTGTGTTTTGTGTGTGTGTTCAAGATAATATCACTTCAAAGTCATAGACTATTCTAACTAATACATGAAGCATAAAAATATTTTTTGAAAAGCAGATTTCTTTGGAATTTTATCTCAGAGATACATGCTGCAGTGGTGGGCAATAGAGTCAATTAATTTTAAAATCTAATTGATGTGGACTGCCGCTTGTTATTTAGTGAAAAAGAACGCACAATATTATCCTCAGTTGTTGCTCAGGACAAAAATCCCTGTTCTTAGATTGGAAAGAAGAGCACAATGGCTCACGTCTTTGGAAGGCTATGTCAGCAAAGCTATTTCTCTAGACCATTAAAACAGCAGAAATAACAAAAACAAGAACAGCAACAACAGCAACAACTATGTCTTATCTTTTGTTCTTATTTTTGGCAGGTGGAAAGCCATGTCCCCCTAGTCAGGCTCTCCAAGAGCATCGTTTGTGTAACGACCATTCCTGTATGCAACTTTACTGGGAGACATCACCTTGGGGCCCTTGTTCTGAGGACACATTGGTAACTGCCCTTAATGCAACCATTGGCTGGAATGGAGAAGCCACGTGTGGTATAGGCATTCAGACTCGGAGGGTCTTCTGTGTCAAGAGTCATGTGGGACAAGTGATGACCAAAAGGTATTATTAGCCTGTTACTGAAAATGCATTTGATTATTTCATGTTGAGTATTTTTAGTTGAAAGCGTTTATCAAGATATAGATATTTCTGGGTCTCTGATAGAGTAAGAGTGTTTGTTGTTGCTGTTTGACTGTTAAAGATTAAAACATGTGCCTCAAACAAGGATAAACACAGCTATGGTATGTATCGTTGGTACATTTATAATATGTATTAATATATCAGTACATGGATAAAAATGAATAGTGTCCACAAACATTGAATGTGTTTGAATAATCAAACACATTTTCTAGAGCTGACCTTAGTATTTTTTACTCTTCTCAAATCACATAAAGATGAGGTCAACATAAAGCTAGGTTCTGTGCTTTGCATTAAAGGGTTGTGTCTTACTCTTCTTTAGACTCCAGAGATCTTTCCTGCATTAAATAGATACATCCATACTACAGCCATTCTAATTAGACTAAACGAATCCATGCCCTCGGATGGCTTACAATCTCATGCATGTTATACTATCTGTATATGGAGATATAAAATGTTTTAAAGACAGTAGGAAAATATGGGCTTGGAAACTAGGATATAGATGTCAAAAAAGATCAAGAACAACTGCAAATGATGGGAGGAAAAAAAGTAATTGACTGAAGAACTGGCTGTGGGAGTTTTATCACTAGATCAAATGAGGAGATGTATATTTTCCTAAAGTTCCTGTGGGAAGGCTGATAAAGAAGAAAACAGAAGGGCCCTATGCATTATAGAGAGACTTGTGACTAGTCTATCTGGAGAGATTCCTAGTGGCCATATTCGGAGACCGTACTCCAGGCACAGGGTGTGGGACACTAGGATGAGCTGCTGCCAGCTTTGGTCTAGCGTCATAAGCTAGGCAACACAGAGTGCCTCCCCAGGGATTTTCAAGCTGGTAGAAGGAAACTTATTTTTTTCTGTTCATGATACTCTAAGCATATGAGCTGAGAGTTGCCATAGACAGGGTCAGGTCTTGTGGAAAAAGTAAAAGGAGAGATTCATTCTGATGCTCAGGAAGAAACAGATACGCAGTTGGAACAAATCCTGGCAGCACTGAACCGTGGTCCTGTCCCTACTGACTACACCCTGCCCTCCATTGCAAAATATGAAAATACATTCAGTGTCCTGCCTAGTTCAATTTAATTTGTGTTTCTCTTATGAGCAATGGAAACACTGAATAATTTCGTCCGGGGAACCACGGTGAAGGGCTCTGGGCTTGATCCACACTGTCATGGAAGCCACTTTGGCCATGTGTAAGGAAAGTCACGCAAGCTCCGTATGGGAAATGAACTGCTTACGGTGGATAGAGTGCAGACTGGCCAGACACTGCCCAGAGCTTGTGTTAGAGCATCTGATGAGCGGATGGTTTTGCAAATACACATGGAGTCATGTATTTGCAAGTCACACTCTGACATGAAGGGAAGCATAGACTGGAACGTCTCACCTTTCTCTTCTCCTAAATGTGGCTCCCAGAGTTCTAGGATTGGATGTTCTTTCTTGTGCCAACCCCAGTCTAGCACAGCATCTGGCAGGTAGTTAGTATAAACATTTCTGGAATTTATGAATGAACTAAACCTATGTGTAGAGGAGTGATGGGTTTGCCAAGGATTGGATATGAAGATCAAGGGAAGCTGATGTTTATCTTTTGCTTCAAGAAAAACATTTAATCTCCCATGATAAATTTTGTTAAAGAGGACTGTCATGAAAAGTAGTGAACATGTCGTACATATGACCTGCTCTTTTTAGCTCATAAATACTGTTTTTGCTCCAGAACCTAATTCTACATTGCTAGCAGTGATTTTGGAAATGTCAACTTGTATCACTTGTATTTTTCAACTTGCCTAGTAGCCATAGCACCACATGGATTGATTGGACCAATGAATCAATGGAAGTTATAGACAAATATGGACAATAATATTCAGTATCACCTGCTTCAGGTGATAACCTAAGTCATGAGGTTATGGTAAAGTTCTGTAAGCTTTATAAAGGTGTTATGCAGACATGAGAACTCCTTTTATCTGAGAAGAATTGAAGCCTAGAAAATGTTTATTTTTATGACCTAAATTTTCAACTGCTTAAGAAAAGATGCACGGAAGATTAAAATAAATGTAAAAATAAAAATAAGCATGGCTTAGATGTAGGAGTAACCCTACATAAAATGCAGCAAACTATTATTCTTTATAGTGATGAAAAATTTTAGCATGTCTGAAGCCCAATCTCCCTTCCACAAAGCTTTTCATCTTTGAACCACCATGACAGGAAAATTCACTGGACATGAATGTAACTTGTTTGTTTTTTAGCAAAGAGGTGTTAGAATTGAGACTAATACCTATTCCATGAATTATCATCATATTTTAAAGGGCTATTCGGACAGAAA